>NC_067405.1:62114828-63314828 GCF_009764475.1 Pristis pectinata | reverse complement strand
ACGCTATCTGCCCTCTGCGATGCAAGGAAGTGATCCCAGGTTATGTTCCAACTTTATAAAGCCTTGGTCAGATCTCAGCTGGAGTACTACATGCTGATCTGGTCACCATGTTACAGGAAAAAATGTAAATGTGTTGGAGAGGGTTCAAAGGAGATTCACTAGGACTTTGACACAAGAGACTTCAAATGCTGGAACCTGTAGCAACAAGCCATCTGCTGGGGGAACTCAGCGGGTCAAGCAGCATCTGTGGGAGGTAAGGAACTGTCGACATTTCAGGTCAAAACCCTGCATCAGGACCGCAGAGTGGAGAGGTGAGATGGCCGGTATAAAGAGGGGAAGGGGAGTGGCAAGAAAGGATTCTGAGGTGACTGGTGGTCTGAGGAGGAGTGTAAGATGACAGGCAGGTAGTGCCAGGTAGTGGAGAGGAGTAGGGATGGAGTTGGGAGACAGTGGCAGGTGAATGAGAGATGCAGGAAGACAAAGAGAAAGAGAAAATAAAATTGTCTGCCTCCATCTATCATTCGCCTGCCACTGTCTCCCAACTCCACCCCTCACCTACCTGACGCATCCTGCCGGTCATCTTTCACTCCTCCTCAGTCCACCAATCACCTCGGACTCCTGTCTCACCACTGCCTCTCTCCTCTCTATACCAGCCATCTTGCCTCTCCACTCTCAGTCCTGATGCAGGGTTTAGACCCGAGACGTCGGCAATCCCACTCCTCCCACTGATGCTGCTCAACTGATGTGTTCCTCCACGAGGATGTTTCAGTTATGAGGAGAGATTGGAGAAGCTAGGTATATTCTCTCTGGAGCGGAGGAGGTTAGGAGGGGACGTGATTGAGAGGTATAGATAGGGTAGACTGCAGGAAACTTTTCCCCATATCAAGGGTATGTAAAACCAGAGGGTATGGATCTAGGGTGAGGACCCAGAGAGTGGTAAAATACCAGGAATACACTACCTGAGAGAGTAGTTATTGCTGGGTTGCTGACAGCACTTAAGAACTGCCTGCTTGAGCACTTTAATTGGTATAGAAGTCTATGGACCAAGCACTGGGTGATAGGCTTAACACAGAAGGGTGCCCCCAGGTCATCGTGGATGAGTTGGGCTGAATGGCCTGTTTCCATGCTGTACGACTATGACTCTGTGATTATTTATAGAAGAGCAACGGAATTCTCCACTTTCCTAGCCAGCTCTTAAATTTCAATCAGCAGCTAAAACTGGTTATTTATTTCACTGCAGTTTATGGGATCTGGCTAAATGTAAATTGTCCGCTGTGTTACTTGCAAAGCAATGGAGGCCACATCTTGAAAATACTTAATTGGTTGTAAAGCACTTTGGGGGTCCTGAAACACACTCTATAACTGCAAATTGTTCTTTATTTTGAACTCAACCCTTTGCAGTGCAATGCCTGAAGCACTCATCCAGCAATGTTTTCAATCATTGATTTTTTTTCCCCTCTCTCTCTCTCTGGTCAATCTCAAACAGCACCCATCAAAAAGCAGGTGCTAATCTTTTGCATCCCTTCTGCATTGACCAGCACTGGAGTTAACTGAATGCTTTCAGCTGTGCCTGAAGTCCACCCACCCTATGATTTCCCTACGGTTACTGTTTCTATCCTCCTGCTGTCGGTCAACGGAAGAGGAAGGTTAGATCTGTAATGAGCTGCAACCCCCACACATTCCCTTGTCAACTAGGATGAAAGTCCCTGGTTTAATCCCAGTTTTTGTTGCTTCCCTCAGCTTCCTGAAATTCTCATTTCTGTGGGCCAGACTGAACTTGGCCTTCAGCTTGCTGGCAGTACCAAAAGTCCACCAGGACGCAGGAAATGCAAATGTGTTGTGTTTAATTTGAAACTACATTATGCAATGAATTCTAAAGAAACTGTTTTGTCAGAGAAAACTGCAGATAGATGTAATGTTGCTACTTGGTAAGTCCCAGCTGATGAAAGTGAATCACAAAATTAACAAATGTGTTTCAGAGGCTTTTTCCCAGGGCTGAAATGGTGGGCACAAGAGGACATAGGTTTAAAGTACTAGGGAGTAGATATAGAGGAGATGTCAGGGGTAAGTTTTTTACTCAGAGAGTGGTGAGTGCGAGGAATGGGCTGCCAGCAATGGTGGTGGAGGCAGATACAATAGGGTCTTTTAAGAGACTTTTGGAGAGGTACATGGAGCTGACAAAAATAGAGGGCTCTGGGTAAACCTAGTAATTTCTAAGGTAGGGACATGTTCGGCACAGCTTTGTGGGCCAAAGGGCCTGAATTGTGCTGTAGGTGTTCTATGTTTCTATGTAAAGAAATAGAAGCAGAAATGCTTAACTTTCTCCCCATTCTTCAGAATCTACTTTCATACACAACTGATAAAATAAACACAAAATATTGGCTGCCTTTAAGAAGTGCTCCATTCCAGTGTTCTTTGGCAAAATGTGATCTGTTTCCTTGAAGTTGGGAACCGTTTTGGTCTTGCTTTCAGTGAGCAGAATTTGATCTTTTGTGGCCGACTCCCTGAATCAGCAGTGCTTTAAGTACATGTGGGCCTCTGAAACGGAGGGCTTGGAGAGCTTGCATAGGCAGGGAAATATTCTTGGTTCTGGCCAAGGCAAACTCTAAATTTAATCCAGTGACATTGTGCACATGTGGTAATAACCAGACATCTGCTTTTTAAAAGTGGGAGGGACATGGTCTCTGTCTCTCACAAGTATCCTATCAGTCTTTGCTGAAACTTGGATAGGGTTGCAGTAGATCTAAGGGACAGGAAGAGCCATGAACTGCCCAGGACTCAGAATAAAACAATATAGGACACAAACCAAGCTACATGTGAGCATAGCAGCAATCTCCCATTTTAAACATTTGTACTGCTGAATCAAATGCATGAGTTGCTCCTTGCCTTCATGGGGCCATGGAATGAATACATTAACACTAGGTTCTGCACTGTGTTATTGCTTTTCCCTTGTACTTCCTCAATGTACTGATGCGATAAAATAATCTATATAGATGGCATGCAAAACAAAGTTTTCACTGTACCTCAGTACATGAGACGATAATAAACCAATTTACCCTTTAGTATTTAGAAATCAATTAAGCTTGTGTTTGGTCTTCTGAAGACCAACTTCATCTTGGAGAGAACAGAAAATATATTAGGCATCCATAAAAATGTTTTGAGGTCCACATCAGTTCCCTTCATATTTTAGGATCAAATAATCCCAGGCCTCTTAAAGCATGGGCTACTGGAAAGTGAAGCTTTTGTTTACAAATTTTCAGCAGGATGAGGTCTGAAGGAATTTGTGTCTGAGGCTAAGAGGGCAGAATTAACATATGTAGAGACCTGTTTTAATGGGGAAAGTTGTCAACTGAGCTCACTGGTTGTGGATTATAGCACATCCCACCCTCATTCTCTGATTCCTGATTGGTAGGTTACTAAATTACAAAGTATATGAGCAGTCAGATGATTTTTTTAAAATTAATTGAATAGAAAAGGTTTAGAGGGATGTGGGTGAAATGTGGGCTTATGGGACCAGCTCAGGTAGACACCTTGGTCAGCATGGATGAGTTGGGCCGAAGGACCTGTTTCCATGCTGTATGACTCTATGACTCTAATTGGTACTGAGATCCCATTGTTTGGACAAGATTTCAGATGCTCAATGAAGACATTCTTTTTTAGCATTTATCACGCAAGTATACAAATTCTGAGCAGGATTAGGCCATTCCACCCCTTAACCCTGCTCCACATTCAATAGGTCATGGCTGATCTGATTGTAACCTTAACTCTGCATTCTATTGACCTTTGGTAACCTCTCACTCCCCTTGCTTATCAAGTATCTATTTACTTCTGTCTTAAAAATATTCAAAGAATCTGCTTTCACTGGCCTTTGAGGAAAAGAGTTAAAAGACTCGAGACGCTCAGAAGATACTTCACCTCCCACATGTCTTAAATAGGTGACTCTTTACTTTTAAACAGAGCCTACTATTTCCAGCTTTTCCAAGAAGAGGAAATATCCTCTCCCTGTTCACCCTATTAAAACCCTTCATGGTGTTGTACATTTCAATCATTTGTGTCATACTCATGGGCTTTACCAGATAAGCAGTTCTGCCCTTACCTCATCAATAACCTTTTCTAAATGCTGGCTGTTTCAGTTGCCTTTCTACATTGGGGAGTAGATAATACATTTTCTTTGGCCTTAAAGTGCTGGGTTTTGAAATTTCTTGCATTATCTTGAACCAATTAATGACCATCTCCCAGATTTGCCTCCTCATATATAGATCATGAAAGCTCAAAACCCATATAAGATGAAAGGGCACTCCCTGTTTTACAGTCTGCCATCACATCTAGCTCTTCAGTGACACCAAATTTGATGTCCCTTTGATTAATGAGCCAGATGGTTATTTTTCAGATTTACATTCCCATCAAGTATATTCCTTCCAGTGATGATCATGGATTCCATCCACCCATTCAGTGTGTCAAGGAAAATTTTCTATAAGTATTCACTTCCTCTCCTAAAGACAAGTCAAACAGACCTTCGGGTACCCATCTAACCTTTTGTTCTGTATTCCATACCCCTAAACAAGACATGCTAATTCACAATCTTTATGTTCCGCAGAGCAGTCTTTATAAGCCAGAACAACATATTGGAAATCTAACACTCATTGGTCCTTGAGTTTTCTACAGCTGGAATTAGTGGCTAGAAAATAGCACAAGGTTTGAGCCTAAATTTCTGAGTGAGTGAGACTTTCTGGTTGGATTTAAGTTACACATTGTCTCCTAATTACCTTCTTTAATATGACATAACTTTTCCATGGTTACTTGGGCGTTCAAATGCATCGGGGCCTAACCTGGTATCTTATGTTTTATAACTGTGCTTGAGAGAACTCCTGACTTAGCAGCACATGAAAGCGGAGAATCAATAATTGTCTCCAATCAATAATTGTCTCCATGCAATAATTGTTCACGTTTTGGCTTAGTAATAAATGTACCCTTTACATCCTCAAAACTCAGAAGCTTGGAGTAACTGGGAGTGTAGATGAATATTAGACAGAACTTTGAAACCCAGTGATGGAGTTCATTATTCAGTCAATGGAGGATCTCCAATGAGGAATGAAGTGGAAACAAGATGTCGAGTATCCTGACACTCTCTGGGAGGACACTCTGCTAGCTAGAACAAAGAACTACAGAGGAGGAAGGTCATGTGATTAACACTTGGTGAGAGCATAGCTGAGATAGCTTTCTGGCTATGTGACTTGACCATGAGAAACAGTACGAACAAGATAAGGGTGTCTGAATGGCCATCCTGTGAAGGGACTGCATGATGAGAAAAGTACGAACAGGCATGTTTATAATTAAGAACTCTGTAGCCTGATAAGGAAAGATGTGTTTTGTTTACTCACTCTTTGGATGTGTGACAACTTGAAATGATTGACCAGAATTGTGAGAGTCCTGAGCTGGGGTAAGAACAAAGAAAGCCTTTAGAAGATTGGAGGAGAAATCATACAAGAGAAGGGCAGTCCGAGACATCAAGAGCGACAACCCAGGAACAGCCATCACAAGAAGGAGGGTCCTGAGTTTGGAACTCGGAGAGACTATAAACCAGTAGCAGTGAATCTGGCCAATTCATCTCATGTGGGTACTCTTTAAGTCCAATTCGTGAGTCTTGTGATTTAACATAAGAAGTGATAAGTTAGAACAGTAAATCAAATGTGAAGTTGTCAGAAGTCAGTGGTACACATACATGCTTGAGTAACTCAAGTGCGAATAAAGATTAAGTTGTCCTAAATCTTGATTAGAGTCTCTTTGTTTGACACGTCAGTTGATACCATACAGAGGTAATAGAGTCAATACATGTTTCATTCTTGAACAGCTGGAATATAGACAGATTATTTTGTTAATATAAAAAGTAATTATGCAAATGGATACAGTGAAATTATTTTGGTTGAGTCTCTTGTATGCATTTCAGTTTAACTAGTTTTCACCTTAGTTGCCTGAGAGGAAAGCAGTGTGGTGTTTCACTGGACTGCAAGTAAATGGGAGCACATTCAAGTGAGAAGTAGATTTGGTGGAGCCAGGGTGAACATCTGTACATAGAGTGAAGAAATGCTTAAAGGATGAAGAAGGCTCTCCCCTGTGTCTTGTTTTATAAGTGCATTGGTTACTTCAGTCTAAGTAATAGAGAATGGGAGCATGTATATTCCATTCCTGGCCTGTGAGCCATTCTCTGTCCAGGCAGATGTTGGAGGTCACGCAAACAGGGTTAGAAGTTTGCCATTGTCATCCAGCAGCTTCATCAAGAGTGCTTGTCTGTGTGGACGTTTAATAAGGTCAAGAACTGGCCTCTATCTGACCTGCCCATTGATTGTCAGGATTTGGTTGTCACCAAAAGGGTGGAGTTCTAGTTTGCTATTGCTGCATCCCATTTTCCTGGTTTTTGAGTCCTTGTCCCAGCCCAGAAAGTATTCCTAGAAAGGAAACTGTACTGATGATGGTATAAGGAGGTAAAGTACCTTAAAGATGCAGAGGGCCCCAAGTGAGGTGGGAGCAATGCTCTCATGGAGACTGAAGACAGGGTATGAAACCTCTCTAGGTTGCAGCAGCCCACAGTAGGGGGGATGGGTATTGCTAAGTCCCTCGCCATCCATGGGTACACCATGTGGGTGTAACTACCCATGGTTCATCGCCACCTTCAACCAGGCTTTTTGTAAGAATTAGCAATTACGGGGCCAAAGGGAGCTTCACTTTCTATATTGCCTCCCACCCACCAACATATCATGGAACAATAATACAGCAATAATACAGAGATTAGTGGATTGCCAATAACTGTACTGCTTATCTGCAGTGAGCAGAGAAGGGACATACATTGGTGGGAAGAGATGAAGGGATGCTGAGCTTCAGGTATAGTGGTATTGGCTGATGGGATGCTGGCTGCTTGAGTGAAGTGCTGGTAGGACACTGAGAATCAGTGGGTTAAATATTTGCAAGTTAGCTAAAATCATATTGAAAACAAAATAATTTTCTGTTGCTAGTGCCCTTGTTATTGAATACTCCCCCGATAATTCCAGCCTCGGTTTTATTTGGAGCTCTGCTCGAAGATGACATGCCAAATTCTCTCACAGAGCACAGACTTTGAATTCCCTCGGATCTGCTCTTATTGTCCCAGTGCAATTTAGCTGGAATGGTTTCAGAAACCCTGTTGTTTCTGCTCTATGGAGAACTTACAGTAATGGAGCAGAAGAAGCTCCAAGAGAATTTTGGGTTTGTACCAGTCGTGATGTTCAACTAGTCCAATGTAAAATGCTGCCATTGCTAATACCGTCCAGGCTGGTCATTAACTGGGTCAAATATCATTCACCAAGTACTATGCCAGCTCATAGATGTAATTCCTCAGAGCTGCATCTCCACACATCTCTTGAACATTTATCCTTTTCATAACTGATTACAGAACGATAGTCCTTACAAATGGGAAGTGGGTTGTAACCAGAGCAATGGTTATCTCTTCTTAGTGGGAACAGACTCTTCAAAATTATAGGGATTGAGGCAGTAGGTCTGGGAAGAGTGAATCAGTAGCCTTCCTCAGGATCCTGGATGAGCACTGCACAAAGTAAAGACTTATGCAAGTTGGCAGCAGTAAAGTAATACAAAATCATTAAGGTGCTAAGGTGCAAGAATGACACAGATCAAAACCTTTAACAGCAAGAATTCAAGCAGAATCATCTTTCCCAGCAGTTATTGCTTTGTACCCAGTGCTGGCTGAGTGGTTAGGTATTAGCCAAAGGCTTATTATTTAGTGAACCTTATCCTGCAGTATCAAGTACTCGCTTCCTGTCTATATTATGGTACATCGGCCCAGAACTGTGACATGTGTGTTGGCAGCTCATTGTCATAAATGTTGCTTATAAGTTGAATCCCTGTTTTGAATGTGGTGGGGATAGGGAAGTAAAAGCATGTCCTGGAACACTTAGGAACTGTTGTTGGTCAGAAAATGGCTCCAAAAGATCCAGATAAAGCTCCCAAGTTATAAAATGTTGGAAGCTTTGGACAGGTAATGGAGAATAGGAAGCTGATTCTATCTTTACTGGGAACAGGAAGCCTTCTAGCAACACCTTCATCTGCAATGGGTTGAAGTGGAGGTAAATGCCAAGTCCTCAGTCACCATAATGACCCTTCCAGTCAAGGTAAGAATCCTGCTGTCTTATTATTTACAAGTGCAGAATAAGGCCATTCAGCCCCTTGAGTTTGTTCCATCATTCAATAAGATAGGGGCTTTGTAGCCTCAACTCCACACTCCTCCCTACCTCTGATAACCTTTCACCCTCTTGCTTGTTAAGAGTCAATTTACCTCTGTCTTAAAAATGTTCTCCCACCGCCATCTTGACTACTTACAGTAATTCCACCCTCACTCCCACTCTCCTATAATCACGTCAATCCATCACTACACTTTTTTCTAATTCTACTCCCACTCCTCACCACTTCACATCTTATACAGTCCAACCATTCATTCAATTGTGACAGGCCACAGCTCATAAGCATATCCCAACTTTCTTCTTAAAACAAAATGTGGTTCAAATATTATACCAAGTGCTATGCCAGGACATAATTCCTCGGAGCTGCATCTCCACACATCTCTTGATTATTTATCTTTTTCATAACTGATTACAGGAGGACAGTTCTTACAAATTGGAAATGGGTTGTAACCAGAACAATGTTCATTTATTCTCAGTAAGAACAGTCTTATCAAGATTATGGGCATTGAGGCAGTAGGTCTGGGAAGAGTGAATCAGAAGCCTTTCTCAGAATCCTGGATGAGCACTGCACAAAGTAAAGGCTTATGCAAGTTGGCAGCAGTAAAGTAATGGAAAATCATTTGGGTCGTAAGATGCAAAAAGAACTGCTGCCTTCGGGGGAGGTTGGTCCCTCGGAAAAAAAACATGGGTGGAAATGAGGTCATGACTGTGAAACTTGACAAATCTGGAGGAGATCTCACGTATGTGATCACATATGTTTCTTTACATGTTTGGCTTTTCTTTCTCCTTGATAAATTCTTGACTGTGATAGATATGTATAACAACCTGGACTGGTCCCTTGGCCTAAAAGTTAATGGGAAAATTGCCACCCACAAGTTGCTCTCCAAGTTGCACAACATCCTGACTTGGAAATATTTTGTTGGTCCTTTATCGTTGCTGGAGCTAAATCCTGAAACTATCTACTCAACAGCAGTGCAGGAGTACCTTCACAATAAGGACTGCAATGGTTCAAGAAGATATAAGATATAAGTTATTTATTTATTAGTCACATGTACATTGAAACACACAGTGAAATGTGTCTTTTTGCGTTACTGAGAATGTGCTGGGGGCGGCCCACAAGTGTCGCCACTCTTCCAGTGCCAACATAGCATGCTCACAGCTCCCAACCCCATACGTCTTTGGAATGTGGGAGTAAACCAGAGCACCTGGAGGAAACCCACGCAGGTACACAGGGAGGATGTACAAACTCCTTACAGACAGCGGCGGGAATTGAACCTGGGTCGCTGGCACTGTAATAGCATTACGCTAACCGCTACACTACCGAAGGCAGCTCACTGCCACCTTCTCAAGGGCAATTAGGGATAGGCCATAAATACTGGCTTTGTTTATATCCCGAAGAATTACTCAGTTTATAAATAAAATTGAGGATGCCCTTGCATGACTTTGGATATTTGGCTGCCATGCAGAGGTGTGTGGTGTCCTCTGTGTGCTTAGCTTACCTCAGTTCTCCAGGTTTCTGGAGGCTGTTTCCCCGAGAGAATATAAAAGTTGTTGTTGGTTTGTTTAGAGCAGTTTTTGATAATTCAGTAGCTGTCGGTCAGCACTGGGTCAGTTTTCTTCACATGGATGGACTGTCCCCATTTTGAGCAAATGTACTTTGCCCAGATCAGCCACTCTCACTGGACTGCCTGACTGACTAAGGCAGTTCTGGCCAAATCCAACCCAGATGCAGGTTAGGCTCCTCCACTTGCACACGCACAATATGAACAAGGAGCTAAACATAAGCCAGAGTGGCATCTATTTGATTCACTGCATGAGGCTGATTTAGCTTGAAGTCAGCCTATATTGCACCCTCCCTGTCATAACCCATAAAGTGAAGATGAGAGGAGAGGTCAATCCAGAATCATCTGTAGACTTGCAAACTTACCATGGGAAATCCATCAAGGTATTATCAGGACCTCTGTGCTTGCCTTTGTGGAGTTTGGTCACATATTTACTATGATCTCATATAAAGATGGAATAGGTTCAGTGGGGAATGGTCGCTTTGTAACTGTCCTTAATTATGACATCTGGAATCAATTAGGTTGGGAAGGCTGAGCTTAACTTGTCCTGATTGAACAGAAAACGGAATACAGAAGGTCGGTTAAATAAGAAGTAAGGAGGTCGAAGTTTTATTCCAGTTTTGCAAAGAATTAATTAGACTACAGCTGGAGGACTGTGAGCATTTCAGGAGACCACATCTGCTTGCAGCACTATATTGGGCTTGGAGGAAGTGCAATATAAATTTACTCGAACAATACTTGCACTTAAGGGATTAATAACAAGAAGACATTACCAAAACTAGGATTGTATTCAGTGGAATTTAGGAAGTTAGGGGAATTTGTAATGGATCAGCCATGATTTTATTGCATGGAGAATGGGGTGAGGAATAAATGGTCTGCTCCTGTTCCTAAGTGTCTGTGACAGCCAAAATAAAAGCACAAGGAATTACTTTCTGACTACATGACTACATTTTAATTTTTCTTCAGTAAGTTCCAAGAATTTCTCTCTCATTATGTATGCCATAATAGTTTGCTTTTGTGCTCTTCTACAAACCAAAATGAATCCAGACCAAATAATGCCATTATCATTAAATTATGTTATATGTGAAATTAAATCCATGAATGATCCTAATGAATATTGTGCCAAGAATAGTTACTGAATCACAAGATTAAGTAAACTTCTACATATTGAAAATGTTTAAATTTCAGTCTTGCTACTGGATGGAAGCACTGAGTCACTACCAGTTATTTTCCCACAGGGTGGGAGGGTGACTCTTCCCTGGGTTCAGCCTACCACCTACACAACCCACTGCAGATCAAATGAACTGATTGTAAGCCAATGGCAAAAGCTCCCTTGAGGATCTGGCCAGTGTCCTGGAAAGAAATAGTTCATTGCAATGTTGACTGTAAAAGTGTTCCTTGTTGTTGCTGAAATAATTACTGTTGGGTACTTAGGTTAGTTGACAGATCTTGATTTTTGGCACGCAACTTTCCAAACCACCACTGAAGACTGAGTAAACAAAATAAATGTATACCAATTTTGTATTGATTCCAGACTCTCCATAGTGACAGATATGCTTTTGAGCGATTTGTTTGCATATCCGTAGAGCACTCGTTGCAAATCTATTATCTCTCACCGGAGACATTATTCCAGAAAGAGGAATGCCTCACCAACATTCCTTCTGCATGCAACACAATCCAAATTAGATAATCCGATCATCCATCTGATTGATGTTTGCGAGATCTGATTGTCCCTAGTCTCCCTGACTTGGCGCATATTGGAGTTCATTTATCAGTGCAGGGTCAAAATCTGGGAGTTTCCCTCCCAATAGCACAGAGGGAGCTCCTTCGTTACATAGATGGGAACATTGAAGAGAATATCCCATTAGTGGCTCCTCAAGGGCAATTTAGGGTGGAGAATAGAGTCATAGAGTAATAAGCACAGAAACAAGCACTTTAGCCCAATTCGTCCATGCTGACCAGGATGCCCATCTCAGCTAGTCCTATTTGCCTTTATTTGGCCCATATCCCTTTCCTATCCATTATAATAAAGAAAGCCTATATGCTTACACAACAATAATCGCCACAACAAAAATAATGCAGTGCAAAGTTTGTTGAGACTTTTCTTCATGATTACCCCCTCTTGATGTGCCACAGTCCCACTGTTTGAGCCTGGAATACACCAGTGCCTTTTGTGTACAGCTAGCCTTATTATGTCAGAAGGTTTGAGAGGCTGCTTATGACCCTCCAATTATTTCAATCCTTTATAAAAACCCAAAATGGATTTAAAACAGTTGACAGCCTTCTGGGAGACATTGTGAGGAAAATAAATGTATGCCAACTACAAAATGCAAGGACCCATTATAAGTAGCTCTATGGTTAACGGAGAATTATGCAACACCCTCACCTTGTTTGCTGGATGGTCAATAGGGCACACTGTCACATCAGATGGGTGAAGGAGGGACTGGATAGGCTGGGACTATTTTCCCTGGAGTGAAGGAGGCTGAGCAGTGACCTTACAGGGGTCTATAAAATCAGGAGGGGCTTTGATAGAGTAGACAGTCAGAGTCTTTCTCCCAGGGTAGGGGAATCTAAAATTAGAGGACATACGGTTAAGTTAAAAGGGGAACAATGTAAAGGGGATCTGAGAGACAGGTTTTTCACACAGGGTGGCGGGTATATGGAATGAGCTGCCAGAGGAAGCACCAGAGGTGGGTACAACTACAATGTTTAAAAAATATTTGGACAGGTACATGGATAGGAAAGGATTAGAGGGATATGGGCCAAAAACAGGCAAACGGGACTTGCTTAGATGAGCATCTTGATCGGCATGGATGAGTTGGGCTGAAGGGCCTGTTCCCCTGCTGTATAAATCTATGAATAGATAAAGGACGTTTGTCACGTCCAGCATTCCAGCAACACTCCCAGAAGACATCACTGCAGTTTGACTGTCAGGGAATGGAAGCCAGGCTCAGTGACCTGCAATGTATGAGTGGTGTCAGAAAACTCTACCCTCTTAGAAACCTGAATGAGGACAGATTCTGTGATCCTGTATTCTCCTATGAGAGGTTATGTCATTAAAACGTACAAGATGTTGACAGGGTAAAGCTGAGAGATTGTTTACCCTGTCTGTAGTGTTTTGAACTGGGGGACAGAGGGTCAGAGTAAAGGGTTGTCCACTGATGAATGAGAAGAAAAATGCCTTCATTCACAGAGCTGTGACCAATTAGACTTCTCTACCTTAGAAGTCTGTAGATTTTCTGTCACTAACTAGTTTCAAAGTTGAAATGAATCTTTGGATATTAATGGATATGGGAATAGGGCCAGAAATTTTAGCCATTAATTTATTGAGTGGTGACCCATGCTTTAGGGGCCATATAGCTTACTCCTATTCCTGTGTTTATTCTAGTTCATTAGTTTAGGATTCACAGAGCTGAAAGTATATCCTCAGTGGGAGAAGTAATAGTCACACAATGCAAAGTAAGGATCAGGACAACAGAGCAATCCAAAAAAAAATCTGCATTTAGTTATCGCTTCGAGTGTAAGACAATACCCAGAACACTTCACAGGAGCTGAATCAGACAAAAACTGATAACAAGCCAAAAAAAGGAGATGCTAGAGTTGCTAACTAAAAGTTTGGTTAAAGAAGTAAATATTAAGGATGATCATAAAGAAAGAAAAGGATGGAGAAGCAGAGAGAATCAAGGAGGGAATTCCAGAGTTTAGGACTTACCTGGAAGCTCCATCTGCCAAGGATCGGATGGAAGGTGTGGGACCGGTTAAGAGACCTCGAATGAAGGAGTGCAGGGTTTTTGAAGGATTAATAAAAGGATTGAAGAAAAGGCATTAGTAAGTGGCAGTGGGAATTAACTGGAAGGAGAGAAGTGAACCATTAAATTCTAAACTACACAGAAGAGACAAAGTGTGCCATTTTTGAAAGGACCATAGTCAGAATCATGCCCTAACATATGGCTGAACCCAAAGCCTATGAAATCATATGAGCTCACACTGCTGCTGTGATATCCAAATTGCTATTATCATGACTGTAGATTACAATGGGTAAAATGGTTTGAAGGGTGTTACCTCAATCAGTCATCTGTCTTCCAACTGATTTCCAGGATTGCTGGGAAGCTGCCCAAGCTGTAGTTCAGTGGAACACAAATCTGCTTTTATTTCTTAGAAAGTCCCCATTCCTACCCCACCCTTCTGACATTCCTCCAGCCACCCATGTCAAGTTGATACAGTCTGGTTTATGAAGTGTCTGAGGGCACCCTTCAAGACCATGTACAATCTCCTCCCCTGAAAGTCAGTAGCCTTCCACTAGCAGAAGGGCACCGCAGAGCAATACCAGGGCAAAGACGGACACCAGGAATGACAAACGCTGCATGCAGTTTTAATTTGTATACAATGTGGCATTATTTAATAGATAAATTTCATCTAGAATGCACTTTATTTTGTCTTTATTTCACAATGAGGCCAGAATGACAATGGCAGTGATACAGGAAATGCAAGATATGTGGCAATGTTGATAAATGAGGAACTGAGCTGCATATTATTGGATTCAAACATGAATTAGTTCTTTATATGTAACTGGAGAGGTAGGATGCCGTCTAAGAGCAGCTTGTCTCCTCCTCTGCCACTCTCTTTCTTCACATCTTATTTCTCCACTTCTTCTATCCTCCTACCCTACAACTCCCTCCCTGCACTCCCAACACTTCCTCCTGCTCTTGCTCCTGCATTTTGACTAGTCCTCTCAGGGTAAATCTCAAGAAATTTGCTTTATCAACACAGCTCAGTATACTGACTGAGCAGCTTCCTGCAATGGAGAAGGAGTCGGATCATCTGGCTGGCCCTTAACCCAAACAACTCAAGACTCATTTGGAAGGAGCCACATGCTTACACATTCATAGCCATGGTCATGTTTGCAAGGACTGACAATGTATTCCTTTCCCTGCACTGAGATTGGACTTGTGGCTCCAATAGTTGCAAGATTTCCTCAGTGAAATGAAGAAATGTAAGTGTGCCACACATTGCTTTTCACTGAGATTCAGATAGGAAGATTATTCCCTGAATACCCTGGGCAGATATGCTTTCTGCTAAGAGCCCTCTTCTCCTGACTCTCCACTCTCTTTCAGCAGCTTGTCCTGCTCTGCATGGCCTCTGCTTGTTGGCTTAGTTATGCTCAATAACAAGTAGATTGTAAGCTAATCCATCCATGTCTGGCAACAATTAGCATGTAAGGAAGGCTTGGAATCAGAAAACAATGCACTTCACTTGCCTGCCACTTCACTCCGTGTTCACTTCACTCATGATAGTAATGTTCTCAGGTGCACATGATAGTAATGTTCTCAGGTGCATCTATTTCAATGCAAGGAGTATTGTAGGTAAGGCGGATGAGTTTAGGGCGTGGATTGGCACGTGGGATTATGATGTTATTGCTATTAGTGAGACATGGTTGAAGGAGGGGCAGGACTGGCAGTTTAATGTTCCAGGCTTCCGTTGTTTCAGACGTGATGGAGGGGGAGGGATGAAAGGGGGAGGTGTGGCATTACTGGTCAGGGAACAGATCACGACTGTGTGTGGACAGGACAACCCGGAGGGCTCGTCTACAGAGGCCATATAGGTGGAGCTGAGGAACAGGAAAGGTGTGGCCACACTAATAAGGTTGTATTATAGACCGCTCAATAGTCAGAGAGAATTGGAGGAACAAATCTGTAGGGAGATAGCAGACCGATGTAAGAAACAGAAAGTTGTAATAGTAGGGGATTTTAACTTTCCACATATTGACTGGGACTCCCACACTGCGAAAGGGTTGGATGGCTTGGAATTTGTCAAATGTGTTCAGGAAAGTTTTCTAAATCAATATATAGAGGTATCAACGAGAGAAAATGCAATACTTGATCTCCTATTAGGGAACCAGGCATCAGGTGACAGAAGTATGTGTAGGTGAGCATTTTGGGTCCAGTGACCATAATGCAATTAGTTTCAAGATAATTATGGATAAGGATAGGTCTGGTCCTCGAGTGGAGGTTCTAAATTGGAGAAAGGCCAATTTTGTGGAAATGAGAAAGGATCTAGGTAGGGTGGATTGGGATAAGTTATTTTCTGGCAAGGATGTGCTCAGTAAATGGAAAGCCTTCAAAGACGAAATTTTGAGAGTGCAGAGTTTGTATGTTCCTGTCAGGATTAAAGGCAAAGGTAACAAGCATAGGGAACCTTGGTTTTCAAGGGATATTGGTGAGCTGGTTAAGAAAAAGAGAGAGGTGTATAGCAGGTATAGGCAACTAGGAACGGATGAGGTCCTTCAAGAGTATAGGAAATGTAAGAAAATAGTAAAAAAGGAAATGAGGAAGGCAAAAAGAAGACATGAGGCTGCTTTGGCAGCTAATGTGAAGGTAAACCCAAAGGGTTACTACAGGTATATTAAGAGCAAAAGGATAGTAAGAAACATAATTGGTCCCCTAGAAGATCAGAGTGGTCATATATGTGTGGAGCCTCAGGAGATGGGGGAGGTCTTAAACAGTTTTTTTGCATCAGTATTTACTCAGGAAACTGGCATCCTGGATATGGAAGGAAGGGAAACAAGCACTAATGTCATGGAACATATAGAGATTAAAAAGGAGGAGATGCTTGATGCTTTACAGTGAATAAAGGTAGATAAATCCCCAGGGCCTGACAAGATATTTCCTCTGACCTTGAGAGAGACTAGTGTAGAAATTGTAGGGGCCCTGGCAGATATATTTAAAATATCCTTAGCCACGAGTGCGGTGCCAGAGGACTGGAGGATAGCTCATGTTGTTCCAAGAAAGGGTCGAAGAGTAAACCAGGTAATTACAGGCCAGTGAGCCTGACGTCAGTAGTGGGCAAATTATCGGAAGGAGTTCTGAGAGATAGGACATATAAGTATTTGGACAGCCAAGGGTTGATTAAGGATAGTCAGCATGACTTTGTGCGTGGTAGATCATGTTTAACGAATCTTGTGGAGTTTTTTGAGGAGGTCACTAAGAAAGTAGATGAAGGTAAGGCTGTGGATGTTGTCTACATGGACTTTAGTAAGGCCTTTGACAAGGTCCCACAGGGGAGATTAGTTCAGAAGGTTCAGTCAATGGGTATCCATGGAAAGGTTGTAAACTGGATTCGAAATTGGCTGAGTGGGAGAAGACAGAGAGTGGTTTGGATGGTTGTTTCTCAGATTGAAGGCCTGTGACTAGTGGTGTGCCTCAGAGATCTGTGTTGGGGCCATTGTTGTTTGTTGTATATATCAATAATCTAGAAGATAATGTGGTAAATTGGATTAGTAAATTTGCGGATGACACTAAGATTGGAGGTGTAGTGGACAGCGAGGAAGACTTTCAAAGCTCGCAGAGGGATCTGGACCAAATGGAAAAATGGTCCAGAAAATGGCAGATGGAATTTAATGCAGACAAGTGTGAGATGCTGCATTTTGGAAGGACGAATCAAGGGAGGACATACACAGTAAATGGTAGGGCACTGAGGAGTGCGGACGAACGAAGGGATCTGGGAGTTCAGATACATAATTCCCTGAAAGCAGAGTCACAGGTAGACAGGGTTGTAAAAAAGGCTTTTGGCATCCTGGCATTTATAAATCAAAGTATTGAGTATAGGAGTTGGAATGTTTTGGTGAGGTTGTATAAGTCATTGGTGAGACCAAATTTAGAATATTGTGTGCAGTTCTGGTCGCCAAACTACAGGAAGGATGTCAGTAAGATTGAAAGAGTGCAGAGGAGATTTACTAGAATGTTGCTGGGTCTTCAGGAGTTAAGTTACAGGGAAAGATTGAGCATGTTAGGACTTTATTCCTTGGAGCGGAGAAGAATGAGGGGAGATATGATAGAGGTTTACAAAATGATGAGGGGCATAGACAGAGTTAATGCAAGTAGGCTCTTTCCACCTAGATTAGGAGGGATAAGTACGAGAGGACATGGCTTTAGGGTGAAAGGGGAAAGGTTTAGGAGGAACATTAGAGGGAACTTCTTCACTCAAAGAGTGGTGGGAGTGTGGAATGGGCTGCCATCTGATGTGGTAAGTGCGGGCTCGCTCTTAACACTTAAGAGTAAATTGGATAGATACATGGACGAGAGAGGTCTGGAGGGGTATGGGCTGGGGGCAGTTAAATGGGACTAGCAGAATAATGTTTTGGCACAGACCAGAAGGGCCAAATGGCCTGTTTTCTGTGCTGCAGTCTTCTATGGTTCTATGGTTTCATTGAAATGCAGAACAATTATGGACAGCTGCAGAAAATGTGCTTATAACAACAGCCAAAAGAATTAAACTAGCAACTGACCTGCAAGTAGCCAATGACCCATTTTTAAATGTGGCTGAATTGCTTTCATGCTGCTTACCACATGTTCAGCTGTAGGCACTTAATAAGGCAGATTGCACCTCCAAACTGGCAGTGCTGCCATTGAATCACCATTACTTGTTAAACGATGTCATGATTTGCCTGCCCCACGAATGTCTGATAGGGGTAAGTGAGTGAAGGCTCACCCCCTTACCAAGGTGGCAACATGCTGCATGTTAGTTGTGTGTGTGCTGTGGATTGCATCTTGGAACCCTGAGAGCTCTCACAGCACTAAAACATAAGGCTACCAAAACCAGTTTTGTTCCCAACCTAATCTTTTGGCATTGGTGAAGGATCAATCTCAATAAGTTAAAGTAGGGTACTCAATCAGTGCACTATCATGACTACCCCTTATTACCGCCCTGGCTCATTCTCTGCCAGACTCAAGAAAATCCTTACAACATGATGACAGAAAATATTAGAGGATGAAAATAAGGAGCAGAGAAATGGTATGAGGAGTACTTCTATAATGTGAAGTTCAGGAAGGACACAATGGGCTGAATCATACCTATCTCCCTCTTTGTATAAAAAATACCCATGATTTTGTGTCTGCCTTTTTTTTGTGTTTGGTCTTAGGCTTGTGTGTGCAAAAGATTTGCAATTAAAATGTGTGTGAATGGATATTCCTCAATTAAGGCAGTGTGGGAAAAAGTCTGGATCTAACTTTCAGCAATGAGTGATCAGATGTGGTCGCCAACTATGATAAATTCGGGAAACCACAATGAAAACAGAATGGAAATGAAACTGAGCTCCATTGAATCCAACTTTCAGAAGTGAAGTGGTAAGAAAAGGCCTACTTTTGTGACTTTATGAAAAGACCTACAAAAAATATTGAGCAATATTCAGATTTGGTGATAAGCTTAAAAAAGGATTAGGTCCTTTGGATATGTTCATGATGAGCTTATGTGATGACACATAATGAAAATTCTTCTGTTCTGAGCGAAGTACTGAATGGCAAGTTAATTGGAAAATTGGTTTATTGTTGTCACATATACTGAGGTACAGTGAAAAACTTGTCTTGCATACCGTCCATACAGATCAATTCATTACAACAGTGCATTGAGGTAGTACAAGGTAAAAACAATAACAGTGTGCAGAATAAAGTGTTACAGTTACAGAGAAAGTGCAGTGTAGGTAGACAGTAAGGTACAAGGTCACAACTAGGTAGATTGTGAGGTCAAGAGTCCATCTTATTGTACTAGGGAACCATTCAATGGATGCAACATTGCTGGTTCAGATGTTGAAGTGCCTTCCAGGAGAGTGGAAGCCCACACTGGGAGAAAGGTACTGACTACTGGAGGCACCTAGAAAAAGGCTTTTTAAACAGGGGAGTCATAGGTGCTGGCCCTTGCTGTAACCATTTCCCCTCTCCTACTGGGGGTTGTGCAGATGTCTGCAGCTCACCAGTAATATTCAAGTGCAGCCTAAGGCTCCTAATGGAACAAACCAGAGGCCACCTTCATTGGGATGTGGTATCCCCACTGAAGCTCAAAATGGGTGTAATCTAATCTCTGCTCCTCTATATTTAAATAATTATTTTATTAATTTTGCCTTCACCTCTCGAGTACCAAAGATCTGAGAATGTCTTTTTTTAAAGAAATCCATCTGCCGAGGCATGGTGGGAAAATATGTTGTGAAGTGTAATTCTACCCCATCTGTAATTTGTCATCAATTCATATCCAGCGTTGTCCAGGTATAACTCACCTCATTCTGAGGGTGATATCCCACTGCTTCTTATTTTCAAGTGAAGCAATTCCATACACTGTTTGCCTCTTCTTTTGTTGAATCAGGCACTGGTTTGTGGCTTCTGCCCTCCAGTTCAGAAACCCAATTACATAATGAGGGTGAAGTTGGAGGTTCAAGCTCAAGTTTATTGTCATAGGCATGCACACACGGGGTATAAATGCCATGAAAGTTAGCTTTTTGCAGCACCAGCAGCACAGTACATTACAAACATGACAAGCATAAGTTAACATAAACTTTAACATAAACTTATATGACAAAACAAACATAACGATGCCAGTGCAAGTTGAGAGGGAGAAAACGAAATATAATCCGAGGTAGTGTAAGGGTTTTTCAGGTCGGTTTAAGAACCTGATGGCAGTGGAGAAGATGTTGCTGAACCTTAAGGTGTGGGTCTTCAGGCTCCTGTACCTCCTGCCTGATGGCAGCAACGGGAAGAGGGCATGTTCTGGATGGTGGGGGTCGCCTTTCTGATAGATTGCCTCCTGTAGGTATCCTCGATGATGGGGAGAGCTGTACCTGTGATGGAACTGGCTGAGTCCACTACTCTCTGTCCCACCTTGCGTTTCTGTGCATTGGAGTTTCCACACCAGGTTGTTACTCTCCACGTCCTGAGACTGGGTGTCTTAACCCCAGGACACATCTGTGGAAGTGCATTTTAAAGATCCCACCACTGCTGCAGACATGAGGAATATTCATACTACAGAGTGTAGTCAACACACCTCCTGAACTCCTGGAATACAAAATCACAGTGAGAGATTTTAATGGATTCTATTATGACCAAGTAAAAGTAAGAAAGATCAGGAGGGATTCAGTTACTTTCAACAGAGAAGACTAAGCATTGGCATGCTGGTGAAGTTGGTTACTATTTTAATCAATGCTGTTCAGCACCAGTCAAAGCTGTGCCAGTCTAGCAGGGCATTTGCCCATACCTAGACAGGTGCACAGTGACCCAGATGGTAGTGCTGCTGCCTCATCGCTCCATGCACATTCTCCCTGTCACTGTGGGTTTCCTCAGATGCTCCGGTTTCCTCCCACATCCCAAATCTGTGTGGGTCGTTTGGTTAATTTACTGCTGTAAATTGTCCCGAGTGTGTAGGTAAGTGGTAGAACCTGGTGGAAGAGTTTGTAATTGGTTTATTATTGTACCGAGTGCAATGAACTGAGATACAGTGAAACACTTAGTTTTGCATACCATCCATACAGACCATTTCAAAACATAAACACGTTGAGGTAGTACAAAGGGAAAAGCAATAACAAAATACAGAATATAGTGTTACAGTCACAGAGATTGTGCAGTGCAGGCAGATCATAAGCTGCAAGGGGCACGACGAGGTAGGTAGTGAGGTCAAGAGTTCATCTTTATCATACAAGAGGTCCATTCGATAGTCTTATAACAGCAGGATAGAAGCTGTCCTTGAGCCTGGTGGTGTGTGTATTCAGGCTTTTGTATTTTCTGCCCAATGGAAGGGGGGGGGAAGAGAGAATGACTGGAGTGGGAGGGGTCTTTGATTACATTGGCGTGGAAATGTGGAGAAAATAAAATATGGGATTAATATTAGGTTAAGGTTGATGTGGAGTTTGGTAGCCTGGAGGCTCTGTTTCTGTGTTGCATGACTCTCTGGCTGCCAGATATGTGGCTGAACAACACTGGGACAGATCCTGCTGGCCTGATCCCCCCACCCCCCTGCCTGCAGTCCCCTCACACCCACACTTACCTGGTCTTGCAGGCCCTCCCCATTCTGGAATCCAGCAGCATGGTCTGAGTAAAAATGACGCCTCAGGCAGCACGGTGAGGAGCCCTGCCAGATTCTGGCAGCTTTTGACAGTGACCAAAACTGGAAGTGGGGATTTGCTGGCCGTCAAAGCTGTAAGTGTTTCATTTTTAACAGATAAAGGTGGGCAGTTGAAGTGTCTCGGCATAGAAAGCCATCGGCCAAGTGCTGGAAGGTGGGATTAATCACAGATGGGTCTCCACAGTCTGACTGGACATGGTGGGCTGAATGGCCTGTTTTCATTCTGTATGACTTGCTGTCTCTATGACATTACATACACAGAACATAGAACAGTACAGCGCAGTACAGGCCCCTTGGCTCACGATGTTGTGCTGACCTATATGAACCTACTCCATGATCAATCTAACTGTTCCCTCCTACACAGCCCATAACCCTCCACTTTTCTTACATCCATGTGCCTATCTGATAGTCTCTTAAATGTCCCTATTGTATCAGCCTCTATTCAGAGAAATTTAAAAATTATTACAACTGAAGTAAATATTCTCAGAAGTTAAAAGTTATTATTTAACCTAAATAAAAATACAAATTATAAAATCCTAAAAACATATTATAAACATTGATGTAAAGTAAAATAATTTTAAAAAATGACTTATTTTCTCTTTTGCCTAACCTTTTGCCCTGCACTCCTCACTGAAGTCAATGAAGTTCAGGACTTATACAGCTTTAACAGCTGAAGGTTTTTCCGAAAGGAATCATCAGCCCACAAAGGCAGTAAGATCCAGCCGATAACCTGACATTCCCATGAATGGGAGAGAAACAAGATGCAAAAATGGGACGACAAAAGACATGATATGAAAGTGAGCATGAATCTCAAACTGAAGCGCACACAGGCACCAGCTGTCTCATTTTACTCCATGCTTGCTTGTCGAAATGGGCCAGGCTAAAATTAGCAGCTTACCCTGTGGGGAGACTGTGAAATGACTGTGGTTACAGCCAAATGTCTCCCATTTCCAGTACTCTGTGAGCTGGACATTTTCATCAGCGCTGAGGAAAGATCGTTTCATGATAAGGCCAATGCTAAAATAATGTGGTGGGTGCGGGGCATAGATTTCCTCAAAGAATGTTCACAAATGGATTTTCCACCAAGCTTTCATCTGTGGAAATGTGTTCCTTGTTCTCCTCCCCCAACAGCTATAGTAATACACTCTTTGACATAGTTACCCGCCAAATGCTAGGAACATTTACTTGCCATTTGAATGAAAATAAGGCCAAATACATTGGCCACTATTCCACACTTCACCATTACATTCATTGATCATTCACTTTCTTTTAGTTTCTGAGACATTGCACTAAATGCCTTCTTTTTTTTCTTTCTAATAGGATGAATGTTAAATATTTTGCTGTGTATGTTTTATGGAAAGGCACAATCAGATGCCAAATAAACACAAGCCTGGCTTTTATTAGAAATAGCTGGTTTCTCACATTATCCAAGTAAACTCAACAAAGTCTGTTTAGGAATACTGGAACTGTTATTGGTTACAGATTGAAAATTATGAGACATGGGAAAATGCTACTCTATGGAGAAACAGCATCCCACCACTATGATTTTAGATATTTGAAAGCTGTAATTGTAGCTTATGTAAGCTTAAAGCATGTAGACAGTGTCGCCTTCAGCTTTAGTGATGGCCAAAACTCTCAAAGAAGGACCCTGTGGTAAGGGTAAAAGTAACTTAAATTTTTAGTGGTATGATGGTGTAAATTTCTTAGAAGTATGGTTTATTGCAGGGTATCTCTAAGGACTTACCCCCAATTCTAACATACTTAAGGACACTTTCCAACGTGTTTTACAGTCATTGAAGTACTGGTAAAGTCTAATTACCATTATAATAAAGGAAATGTGGCAGCCAATTTGCAAATAGAAGGTTCTCACAAGCAGCTATCAGGGAACCATCAAACAATATGTTTCAAGACAAGACAAGATATCTTTATTAGTCACATGTACATCGAAACACACAGTGAAATACATCTTTTTGCATAGCGTTCTGGGGGCAGCCTGCAAGTGTCGCCACTCTTCTGGCGCCAACATAGTATGCCCACAACTTCCTAACCTGTACATCTTTGGAATGTGGGAGGAAACCGGATCACCTGGAGGAAACCCACGCAGACACGGGGAGAACGTACAAACTCCTTATAGACAGCGGCCGGAATTGAACCCGGGTCGCTGGTGCTGTAAAGTGTTACGCTAACAGCTATGCTACCATGCCTGCCCGCAATGTTATTGGTGTGGGATAACTACTGGCTGTAACAGCAGGGAGAGTTCCACTGTGGTCTTCAAATAGATATCCAAGAATTATGTGAGAAGTCTGAGGAGATTAAACTGGGTAAATACAGTAAGGATCTTTCCTCTCATGGTTGCTTTGCTGTCTGTGATATGAGAAAGACAGTGGCTATTGGTGTGATCAAGTCAGTTACTAAGAAAGAAACTTCTGTCAAAGCCACCAAGGCTGCCAATAAACTATTAAACAAGAAGTGAATATCACCACTGGCTACCAAAATTCAGCCAGCCCTGAGACTGACACCAAAATGTTTACATTGTAAACATGCTCTTAGGGTAAGGGATTTGCCACTTAAGGTGGGAACGAGAAGGGGTTTCTTCTCTGAGGTTATGATTCTTTGGAATTCTCAATCCCAGAGGATGTGAATACTGAATAATTTAGATTGGTCGTTGGATTACAGGAAAACTCCAAGGGTTTGGGGGATTGGGCAGCAGGGTGGAATTAAGACCAAATATCATGGCCAAAGAAGCCACCATTCAAAGAAGTCTTATTGAATGGTGGAGCAGGCTCAAAGGAGCTGAGTGGCCAACTCCTACTTCTATTTGTTAACTTCTATGTGCATAGAATGCCATAGATTTGACTGCACAGAAACAGGCCACCTACCCATTAGGTCCATGTGCTGTTTATACTCCATGAAAATATCTTCCACCTTAAGTTTCTATTTTCTTCTGCTCCCTTCTCCCTCATGCATTTATTCCATTCAATGCCTCGTTTTACTCGACAATACTTTGTAGAAACTTTCACATTTTAGCCATTTTCTGATTAAAAGATCTTCCTCTCCATTTTTCATTGGATTTTCCAGTGACATTGTAGCTACCACACAGAGGCACATTGAGGTCTTCACCTTAACTTCTGTTTCCTTTTACGTTTTCCTAGCTTTAATCCCCTGACTCTTCAGCCTAGGCGGTGGCTGCCCAGGGATTGAAGTGTCTCCTAAACCATTCCAAAACCTTTTGTGATTCTGTTGCTCTTTTTTAACATGTTCCCTTATTTGTGTCATTCTTTAAGGTTTTGCCTTTATCGCTCTGACTGCTGGCATGTTTCCCAAGCCAGACCCTGAGCTGTGAGCGCTATTAACATAAAAATGTTCGGGTGAAATCTGCATCTGTCCATAAGTACAATCAGATGGAAATCTGACTTACTTCTTCTGTCACCCTGTCCCTTGAGCAAAGTGGATCAAGTGCAGAGATTATCATTTCTGCACACTTGATAGAAATTTTCACCAGGGTTAAAATCACGAGAGACTTGATTCATAATTGCTGAAATGTGATATACAGATTAATATATTTGTTGATGCTAATTGAAGTGCTTTGAACTGTCAGAGACTGGAAAGGATTAAGTCATTGAATCAGCAATAGATAAAAAAAACATAAGTAGGAACAGGAGGATACTCTAATCTTTGGATTCAGTTCTATTTTGCTGTCTGGTCACCATAACTCTTGATTCTCTGATATTCCAAAAATCTATCTGAGCCTTAACTCAGGATCTACAGTCTATGGTTAGAGAATCCCAAAGACTCACACCTCAGTAAGAAAAAAAAAACTCCTCCTCATTGCAGTCTTACTTGAGGCCTTATCCAGACCTAGCCTGATCCTAGTCCTTCAGGTCAAATACGGGGAAAATCTTCTACTAAGATCCACATGGATTTGCTGGGGATATGCTCATAACTGGGGAGAAATTCCCAAAAAAATGTCTGCAGTGCACCACTCTGCCCAACAAGGCACTTGTGGTACACTATTGGACTCTTCATGACTTCAAATGGAGTTCAACACCATACTGCCAGCAGTTAAATAGTGCAGAGGACAGTTGACTGGTAAGCCTAGGGCAATGGCAAATCTGCCCTTGTATGTTTCATTCTTCTAAACTCCAGATGCAGGCTGGTGTAGCATGTCTGACTCCTGACACCTGATCTAGACTCCCTATTCCAAGCTCCGTCATGGGAAGTGCTTATGAGGCAGACAGATTCAGGGATGTGCTCAAAGCCTTCTTGAGAAGTGCAACATCTTACTGAGTACTGGGAGCTTCTAGCCTACATCATTCAATGTAGAGTAGCAGCATTTGGGATGGTGTTGAGAAGATCAAGACCATGTATCAGGAGCACACAGAAGACCTGCACAGTCAGTGGTAGGAATGGACCATACCACAAAATACAAACCCACCTGAACCATCTGCCGAGGTGTTTAACATTCATTGGGCTCATTAGCCACCTCAGAGTCCACAAAACCAAGTCATCCTTGATCCTGAGAGACAGCCTGAGGAAAAGAAGAATTTTGCTCAAAGCAGACTCAAAGGTACCAGTTGGCAGAAAGAATATCATTGTACAAGGCAAACAGTTAATGGTGAACATTCACTGAAATATGCATTGCTTCAAGTTGTAGCTTGTAGTTTTAGTTAGCCTATTCATTCCACTTAAAAATTAATTAATGCATTTTAAGAGGCTTGTTCTCAACTTGAGTATGGTTCTTCTTGAATTACATTGCATAAAATACAGTCACACCTTATATACTCTACAACAGAAACAAAAAATCTAATTAAGGCCAAAGGCTGGCTTATTTGGCAGCTTCCCAGAATTTTAATGAAGCCAGTTTTAGATTAAATCATTATGGCATGTTAATGGGAACTAAATTCAATAGTTCCTGAGAATGGGCACATGAATCACCATCCACAATTAACCCTCACAGGTTGATCGCAAAGCTAATTGCATGACAACATGAGTGATTCTGCCATTATATAACACTGAGTAGTCTCCAAGCTTTTCTTAAAACAATGTGTATCTGTTTCTACAAGGGGCCAGAATGCTCTTCAGACACATGCTCAGCAGGCATTGGAAGCAAATATCCACTGTCAGTGCCAAGCTTCAAGTCCAAACAATCAAGATACAGTAGGATGTAGGTGTGAATAATCTTGACATTAAGATAACCGTAGCCAGCCTCAACATTAATGGCAGCAGGGGGTCTCTCTGCAGATTTAACAATCTTTCAAAGCACAGCGAAAGGAGATATGCAGTGAACTTCCCACAAGAAATTCCTGGAGTTGAAGCCACCTGTCTCCTGCATTAGCAGGGGGAGGTCTACATGAGTAGGATGGCTAACCTGCAAATCAACCTTTTGTGATTCATGTACAAGCACTCCCAAGTCCCTCTGCACAACAGTATGCTGCAATCTTTCACCACTTAATAATCTGATCTTCTATTTTGCCTTCCAAAGTGGATGACCTCACATTCACCAACATTGTACTCCATCTGCTAAACCCTTGCCCACTCATTTATCCTGTCTATATCTCTCTGCAGACTCTCCACATCCTCTGCAACAATTGCTTTTCCATTCAATTTAGTGTCATCAGCAAAGTTAGATACACTACACTTGGTCCCCTCTTCCAAATCTTTGAAGTATATCGTGAACAGTTGTGGGCCCAGCACCAACCCCTGCGGAACCCCACTCACCACTGATTTATCCCAACTCTCTGCCTTCTATTGGTTAACCAATCCTCTATCCACGCTAATACATTACCCCAACTCCCTGCATCAACATTCATTTGTTCCGCTCTATCCACTGAGCTGATTATGTCCTCAAAGAACTCCAATAAGTTTGTCAAACAGGATCTGCCCTTCCTGAATCCATGCTGTGTCTGCCTAATGGAACCACTTCTATCCAGATGTCTTGCTCTTTCTTCCTTAATGATAACTTCAAGCATTTTTCCAACTATAGATGTTAAGCTAATTAGTCTATAGTTACCTACCTTTTGCCTACATCCCTTTTTAAACAGTGGTGTGACATTCACTGTCTTCCAATCCACCGGGACCTGTCCAGAGTATTTTGGTAAATTATCACAAATACCTCCACTATAACTTCCAACATTTCTTTCAGTACCTGGGATGCATCCCATCAGGACCAGGGGACTTGTCTACCTTTAGGCCCTCCAGGTAGCTCATCATTATCTCTCTAGTGACAGCGATTGTATCGAGGTCCTTACCTCCCATCGCATCCATAACATCTCGCTTATTCTGCATTCTGTTATTATTTCACCTTGTACTACCTCAATGCACTGTTGTAATGAAATGATCTGTATGAATGGTATGCAAGACAAGTTTTTCACTGTGCTTCAGTACATGTGACAATAATAAACCAATATAAACTTCTATCAGGTCTCCCCTCAGCCTCCGATGCTCCAGAGAAAACAACCCAAGTTTGTCTAACCTCTCCTTATCACTCATATCCTCTAATGCAGGCAGCATCCTGGTAAACTTCTTCTGCACCCTTTCCAAAGCCTCAACATCCTTCCTGTAATAGGACGACCAGAATTGCACACAATACTCCAAGTGCAGCATTGCTTGGAGTATTGTTGGAAAAATAGCAGTGGGGTGTCCATAACCTTGTGCAGTTGATGGCAAACAATGGCTCCTCTGTCAAAAATCCAGAGGGAAGAGGTGCCTTGGTCCACTCTTCTTAAAATGTCATGACTTAAGTCCCAAAGGACTAGTCACTGTGCAACAAGACGGTCATTGAGCTCACATACATACTCAAAGTCAGTGAATGCCCTCTGCCAGCTCTCAAAGGGCAAGTACCCAGGGCAAACGGGCTGACTGTGGAGTTCCTCAGGGTCTTCTAGAACATAGAACAGTACAGTACACTACAGGCCCTTCGGCCCACAATGTTGTGCCGACCTGTAAACCTTGCCTAAGACTATCTAACCCCTTCCTCCCGCATATCCCTCTATTTTAAATTCCTCCATATGCCTATCTAGTAATCTCTTGAATTTGACCAATGTACCTGCCTCCACCACGACCACAGGCAGGGCATTCCATGCCCCAACCAGTCTCTGGGTAAAAAACCTTCCTCTGATATCTCCCTTGAACTTCTCACCCATTACTTTAAAGCCATGCCCTCTTGTATTGAGCATTGGTGCCCTGGGAAAGAGGCGCTGGCTGTCCACTCTATCTATTCCTCTTAATATTTTGTACACCTCTATCACGTCTCCTCTCATCCTCCTTCTCGCCAAAGAGTAAAGCCCTAGCTCCCTTAACCTCTCCTCATAATGCATACTCTCTAAACCAGACAGCATCCTGGTAAATCTCCTCTGCACCCTTTCCAACGCTTCCACATCCTTCCTATAATGAGGCGACCAGAACTGGACGCAGTGCTCTGAATGTGGTCTAACCAGAGTTTTATAGAGCTGCATCATTACCTCGTGGCTCTTAAACTCGATCCCTCAACTTATGAAAGCTAACACCCCATAAGCTTTCTTAACTACCCTGTCTACCTGTGAGGCAACTTTCAGGGAACTGTGGATATGGACCCCCCAGATCCCTCTGCTCTAAGAATCCACTACCAAGAATCCTGCCATTACTCTGCCTTGGAGTTTGTCCTTCCAAAGTGTACCACCTCACACTTCTCCGGATTGAACTCCATCTGCCACGTCTCAGCCCAGCTCTGCATCCTATCAATGTGTCTCTGCAATCTTCGACAATCCTCTACACTATCCACAACACCACCAACCTTTGTACACACAAGTCCTGAAAAAAGCTGGTGACATGAGAGACCCTTGTCATGACACAAGGCAGTTATCATCTTGCTGCCTGAGAGACATGACCTCTGGCAATCACAGCACGGGCTACAAGATCTTTGCCTCAGTCATGGCCACAATGGAGGCCACACTGCTCAAGTGATCCAACCCAACCAGTCCCATTGAGGACACTATTCATATAGGCCAGAACCTGTTCCATCTTTCCCAGAGAGCTGGTCTATCAGTCATCTTTCTCTCCCTCACACAAGGTGGTTCAACAAGGTGGAGCATGATTTAGGCTTGGTCTGACATCAGTATGTACCATAGATGCACCATAGAAAGCATCCTATCTGGATGCATCACTGCTTGGTATAGCAAATGCTCTGCCCAGGACTGCAAGAAACTGCAGAGGGCTGTGGACACGGCCCAACACATCACAGAAACCAGCCACCCCTCCATGGACTCTGTCTATCCTTCTCGCTGCCTTGGTGAAGCAACCAGCATAATCAAAGACCCCACCCACCTGGGTCATTCTCTCTTCTCTCCTCTCCCATCAGGCAGAAGATACAGGAGCCTGAGGGCACATACCACCAGGCTCAAGGACAGCTTCTATCCCATAATGATAAGACTATTGAATGGTTCCCTTATACGATGAGATGGACTCTTGACCTCACAATCTACCTTGTTTGACCTTGCACCTTATTGTCTACCTGCAATGCACTTCCCTGTAGCTGTGACACTTTACTCTGTATTCTGTTATTGTTTTTACCCTGTACTACCTCAATGCACTGTGTGATGAATTGATCTCTATGAATGGTATGCAAGGCAAGTTTTTCACTGTACCTCAGTACAAGTAAGAATAGTAAACAAATACCAATACCAGTATGCTGCCGTACATTGTCTGGTTAAAGTTACAGGGTCCTTGACAGCACCCCTTCGCTTTGGAAGAGGAATGTGCCAGGGATGCCTCATGTCTAGCCAGCTATATTCCTGCTGCATGGGACCATTCCTGTACCTTCTTCAGAGACACAGCATCACTCAATTTCATACTCATAGCAGTAAGCTGAGGTACTAAAAGATGTCATGGAGGTTAGGGACGTAGTGAAACACTGAGCACAACTGATCTGGAACAGGGTCATGAAGCAAGGATAGCACAGGCACCAGGTGACCAGAGGGCACAAGAAGATTAGTACTGGGATGGCTCAAAAGCAGCTGGCAAGATGACTACAATAGAAGGAAGGCTTCAGTGCTTGGGTATCCAGCATTGATTTGAATAATTCACTATCAGTCTGATACAGGGTGGAGCTGACTGGCTGTGCTCACAAATGGTAGTGTAGCAGTTAGCATAACACTTTACAGTGCCAGCAACCCGGGTTCAAATCTGGCCACTGTCTGTAAGGAGTTTGTACGTTCTCCCCGTGTCTGCGTGGGTTTCCTCCGGGTGCTCCGGTTTCCTCCCACATTCCAAAGACATACAGGTTAGGAGTTGCAGGCATGCTATGTTGGCGCCAGAAGTGTGGTGACACTTGCGGGCTGCCCCCAGAACACTACGCAAAAAGATGTATTTCACTGTGTGTTTCAATGTACATGTGACTAATGAAGATAAAGATATTTTAATCATCAGTGGCACCTAGCATCAAGTCTGAAATCCCAGCAATGCCACATGTTCTCCCTCTGCCTGCTCCCACTTAACAAGAGTGATTGGAATGTGATAGACTGTCCAGAATAAAACAAGAGATACAGAGGAATTTCTTCTCTCAGGGTCCTGAGTCTTTAGAATTCACTATCTCAGAGAGCTCAGGGTCAAGTCATTGAATGCATTCAGGCAGAGACAGAGAGGTTCTTGGACTATACAGAAGTCAAGGGCTTTGGAGAACAGGGAGGAAAGTGTAGTTGAGGCCAAGATCAAATTAGCCATGATTTTATTGAATGGCGGAGTAAACTAGGGACCAATTGACCTATTCCTGCTCCTTCTTTCTACTGTCTTTTGTAATAGAGGTCTCTGTGATGTTCCTGAAGTATCACTGTGGATGGTATTGACATGACTTTCCGAATTAATCAGATGCTTAAGAGTTCATTAGTATTTTAGTTTATTAGTTGTTGAACTGGCAGCAGTAGGAAGCAGATTTCAGTAAGGATGTTTTAAATTGAAAAGTAAAGATAACACGGAGGGTTTCACATTGAGGAGAATTTCTTCCTGATCACCCTCTACAGGTATGGCCAAGCGCTAGAAGCACTTCTTCCCTTCCTGCTGCACCCTCTACAGCAGCTTGCTCTCTGCTCATTCTCCCAGGCACCCTGTATTGCAAGGGAATCCCCACTAAACCATACATATGTGGGTCTAACAGGTATGTGCAGATACCTTTAAATCAGACTTCATGCATGCAGTCAGCTTAGCCAGCATTGATCTGTTACATATCTCAATCTTTCCTTCAGCTCCTGCCGCACCTCTTCACGTGGATGTTTGCGCCTATAGAAATGTTTAAACATTTATGGAATGAAAGCATCAACCTGAAGAAATCAATCACCGCTGAGGCAGAAAGGAGTGGGTGATCACTTCAAATAATAATGGCAGAATCTCTACTGCTTGACGTGCATTCAAAATACTGGAAATGCAAAGGCTCTGCTCCAAAATGGAAGGGTTAGCATCAGATCAACATTGCTGTCAGCACCATAACCTGACTTATTCCAGCAGAGGCTGTGTGTGTCACATGATCATGCCCTCATAAAGTCATGTCCAGTGTAATTGGCACCATCAATGTGGGTATGAATTGCACCCACCATTTTACAGGTCTGAAGTCACTCATAGGCATGAGCAATTTCAATTCCTCCATGATTTTTGCCCTTGGCTGAATAGTTTTCTCTAGTCATAAATGGACTATCCAAGTATCCTTTATTACAAAACCACCTCAAGGTAGTCCAGTCTGTTTCTTCCCTGTAAAACATCTTTTTCTCTCCTCTGTCATCAATTCATAGTATTCCATCATTTATTCTGTTCATTGACTTAAAAACTGTTTCCTTATTTTTGGAAATTGTTTGAACATTTCCCTCTTACATCTTGGACATAATGCAAGGAAGACTATTCCCCATTCTTAGTTTTTTTTTAGTTCATCTCTTTAGTCCAGTCTTATTTTTATATATATTTTAACCACTGTCCAAAGATCATTCCTTCTCTGTATTTTCACCTTGTGCTCTCTTTAAATTCCAAGCACAGTCTTCTGAGTGCACTGACTTCTTACAATATGAAATTATGACTCATTGCACTATCTCCTACACTTAACACATATTTTCCCTCTGTTCCTTTCCTCCTACGATCTATGAACTATGGGAGTTCAATCTTGGCACCACCTTCTTGACCCTTTGATTCATTTCTTCCAGTCTTCTACTCTTGGTTGTGTCTGACATAAAGGTTAGCATCATATTTCATTTTTAACCTAAGTAAATAAGGTGTACAGAGGCAAGCTGAATATAATGCCAACATGTTTAATAAGAACTTTGCTTTTTCACTGAAATGTAATACTTTTACACATAATATTTCCCCCTTTCCCATCATCACCCTCTACAAAACTTTCCTGTTGATGGCAACAGCAAATACTTTGACTGTGGTGAGCTCAGAGTGAATCAGAGCTGCATGTGAATTGTGAACATTATACAGGACATGCAGTGATCACAAGGAACTTATCATAAAGTTAATCTGCTGAGGGTTGAGTAATGTCAAGGTAAACTTAAATTCTCTACACCATAAGATCATGAATGGATCAATAGTTTATCTTTGCAGATAATGCCCAACATGTGTGTAAATACTTTATATATCGCCAAACCTGCAATAAGAATCCATTTAATTCAAAGTATACCAATATTAAAGGGGTCAGATGACTGCACTGTTAAGTTTTGTCGCCGTTATGCATGAAATTGACCAAACTTCATATCTCAGCATGTTGTGAGAACATAAGAAACATAAGAAATAGGAGCAGCAATAGAGCAGGCAGCCCCTCAAGCTTGCTCTGTCAATTCAGTGGGACCATGACGATCTGATCTTGGCCTCAACATCACTTCCCTGCTCTCTTCCCATACCTCTTGATGTCCTTGTAGCGGAACTGTCTGTCATTTCCACTTTGAATATATTCAATAACTCCAGCTTCACAACTCCCTGAGGTAGAGAATTCCAAGGATTCACAACACCCCGAGAGAAGAAATTCCTTCTCATTTCCATCTGAAATGGACAAACTCTTATTCTGAAACAGTTCCCCCAAGTTCCAGCTACCCTCAGGATAGGAACCATCCTCTGGGCATCATCAGCAAATTTGACTACAGCACCCTGGATCCTTCCATCCAAGTTATCAATATAGATAATAAACAGTTAAGGCCCCATTGCTGATGCCTATGTCCCATTTATCTTGACTCTCTGTTTTTTTAGTTAGCTACCTCCCTGGCCATATCAGTATATTTCCCCCAACCCCAGGCACTCTTATCAAATACCTCCTGGAAATCCAAATATACTCCATCTACTGGTTCCCTTTTATCCACTCTCTTGGTTACATCCTCAAATTTGTCAAGCATAATTTCCCTTTCAGAAAACTATGTTGACTCTCCTGGTCTTATGATTTTCTGCATGTCCTACCATTATCTCCTCAACAGTGGAAGGACTAAAGACCTTTGAGTGAACTTTTATAACGGGCTGTGAACTGCCTGTTTCCTTCCCTGAACATTGCCACTACTCCAACACACACACTCATGTCTCACAGCACACACACAGCACACACACACACACACACACACACACACACACACACAGCGCACACAGCGCGCGCACACACACACACACACACAGCATGCGCGCACACACACACACGCACACACACACACACACACACACACACACACACACAGCGCACACAGCGCGCGCACACACACACACACACACAGCATGCGCGCACACACACACACGCACACACACACACACACACACACACACACACACACACACACACACACACACAGCGCACACAGCGCGCGCACACACACACACACACACAGCATGCGCGCACACACACACACGCACACACACACACACACACACACACACACACACACACAGCACACACACAGCGCACACAGCGCGCGCACACACACACACACAGAGCATGCGCGCACACACAGCACACACAGCGCGCGCGCGCGTACACACACACATACAGCATGCGCACACATACACAGCACACGCGCGCGCGCACACACACACGCACACACACACGCACACACACCCACACACACACACACCCACACACACCCACACACACCATTTAACCTGGCCAGCATATTGCAACACACTCATTAACACACTACCCTGTCATGGGTGGGAAATGCAGTCATTAAAGCCAGACCAACTGCAACCACTACTACATCTATACACTGAATAGTCTTGAAGTTAAGAGACTGGCACCACAGAGACATGTCCATACCAGCATAGGAGGTGGGATCAGGGCAGATGATGGTATGCTTGTACCTACTTCCCATGTCATTCTACAATCTCTCCAATATGCAGATGAATTAAACATCCTCCTCTTACTTGATCCTAGCCCTTACCATTATTACACTACTGTTGGACTACTGTTGTCAGAGTTGGCCTTTGCCAGGGACTTGTGTGGTGTGACAGTATCTTGCCACTTCCCAGTTAAAATTTGACTTCTGGAGATATGGCTGCATTCGGACATTGGACAGCCAGGAACCAATGGAGAGGAGTTCTCAGCAGAACCACAGGGCAAGTAAGTGTATCCTGACAGCACCTACAGAGAGCATCTCTCACCATTGTCATTATGCCTCGTTCTTCCCCTTCCCTCATTTGTTGCTGAATGTCCTCATTTTATCTATACAGTGGAGAATACAGAAGGCAATAATTAAACAGACCTTCCCTGGAGGGTATTCCAGTAGCAATCCAAGCACTATCGCCTCTACTTGAAGACCATGGTGGTTGTCTCTGTGACTTTACTGATGGCCCCAAGGTTCTGGTTGTAAGATAGCTCTCCCACTCATGTTTCAAGATCCATGGATTTTGGGGATATTCTTATCATCATAGCACCATTTGCTGGTTCAGTACAGCAGATGGTTTTGGAGTGAAGGAGCCATACGAGTTTCCCAAGTGCATGGGATTGCCATTAAGAATTTCTGGTGGTGGAGACACCATTTGCACATTCAGGAGGTGGCGACATTTTTTCCTACCAAAAACGTCGGGACACAAACATGTGGTGTCTGTAATGCCTCATACACACAGCTAATCATGTTCAAAACCTCTGGCAAGCTCTCTATCTGCCTACATCCATGTGCAAGAGCTGTGGTAGATTATTCATTCTTAATCCTGTTTATCCCAGACTCTGAGCTGGAACCACTTCCAAGGCTTCCGTATTCGTAGAGGAAAAGCCAACTTGAATCTGTACCAAACTTAGAGTCATGGAGCATGGAACATACAACATAGAAACAGGCCCTTTGGCTCAACTCATCCATGAAGACCGAGGTGTCTTCCTGAGCTAGTCCCATCTGCCAGCATGTGAACTTTTCCCTTAAACCTTTTCTAACCATTTACCAATCCAAATGTCTTGTAAACGTTATAATTGTACCCACCTCTGTCACTTACTCTGGCAACTTGTTCCACCTACCCACCACCCTCTGTGTGAAGTACTTAACTTTAAATCTTTCCCCTCTCACCTTAAACCTATGCCCTCTAGTTTTAGACTCCCCTATCCTGGGAGAAGGACTATGACAATCCATCTTCTCTATGCCCCTTGTGATTTTATAAACCTCTATAAGGTCACCCCTCAGTCTCCTTCCCTGCAGGGAAAAGTGCCAGCCTATCCAGTCTCTCCTTATAACTCAAGCCCTCCAGTCCCGGCAACATCTTTGTGAACCTTTTCTGCATCCTCTCTAGCTAACTTTCTCCAGCCACAGCCTCCATCTAAAGTGTATGCAGTACACTTACCTCCCACTCAGACCCAAACAAATCTGCCATGGTCCCTCTAATAATGTTGGCGCAAGAACTCAGTCTGGTGTTTGGACCTTATTTCAAATTCTTTGTTCACACTTCTTGTTTGGTTCATGTATGTGACAGGGCCAGAGTGAAATCAATACAGTGTGGGAAATGGTTGGAGAATCAGTGTTACAAGTAGAGTTATTGAATGTTATAATGCTGCAAATAGAATTTGTGACTGATCCATGATACCAAAGAAAATAACTACTCATTCCAATCTTGGGGCCCAGAAGTTGCCAGTCCCTAAAACAAATCTGGTCTTTTCTCAGTTATTAGTGCTTTTTTGAAATTTACAGAAGTTCTTAGAATTTTCCAACTGACTCTTTGACCAGAGTCACTGTTTATTTTGGCCTAGATTTTTATAGCAATGGGAATGGTGAGGCCCACAGCACTCCCAGTAAAAGAAAATGTAAATTGACAGCAACTCCTGGTCATTGTAGGTTCACAGATAAACAGGGAAATCAGGAAGATGCAAGTGACGCAATGATCTATCAGAGGATGCACCAAACCAGTACCTCAGTTTTGCAACACATAGAAAAGAGTGATAGTTGCAGATTAATCTGACCAGGAAAATTTAGCACCTGTCCATTCTAGTGTCAGTTAACGTTAGCTGCATGTGAGCATTCATGACAGCTGAAGAACCTTCATAGGAATGAGAATTAAAGCTTCCATTTTTTCAAATTTTAATTATTCTGGGAGATTTAACCAAACTAGAAAATATTAAATATCATTTTCAGCAAATTTCTTTCTATCTCTTTTATGTTTTGTTTTCTTACGTCAGTGGTGGGCAAGCTATTGGAGAGGATTCTTAGGGACAGGATTTACAAGCATTTGGAGAAACATAGTCTTATTATGGATAGTCAGCTTGGCTCTCTGAGGGGCAGATTGTGCCTCATGAGCCTAGTTAAGTTTTTCAAGGAGGTGACAAAACAAGTTGATGAAGGTAGGGCAGTAGATGTGGTGTATATGGACTTTAGTAAGGTGTTTGACAAGGTTCCCCATGGAAGGCTCATCCAGAAAGTCATGAGGCATGGGATCCATGGAGACTTGGTGCATGGATTCGGAATTGGCTTGCCCACAGAAGGCAGAGGGTGACAGTAGATGAAGAGTGTTCTGCCTGGAGTTCGGTGACTGGTGTTTTTCACAGGGATCTGTTCTGGGATCCCTGCTCTTTGTGATCTTTATAAACAACATGGATTAGGAGGTGGAGGGGTGTGTTACTAAGTTTGCAGATGACATGAAGGTTGGAGGTGTTGTGGATAATGCAGAAAGTTGTCGTAGGTTACGACAGGATATCGACAAGATGCAGAGTTGGGCAGAGAAACGGCAGATGGGGTTCAATCCAGAAAAGTGTGAAGTGATACACTTTGGAAGAACAAATAAAGGTGGAGTACAAGGTTAATGGCAAGATTCTTAGCAGTGCGGAGGAACAGAGGGATCTTGGGGTCCAAGTCCATAGATCCCTCAAAGTTGCCGCACAAGTTGATAGGGTGGTTAAGAAGGTGTATGGTGTGCTGGCCTTCATTAGACAGGGGATTGAGTTCAAGAGCCGTGAGGTGGACTTGGAAAACTACTCACTCGAGTTTTTTTTTAAAAGAACTCAAAATTAATGACAAACCAAACCAGCCAAAGCTTCAGAAAACTTTTTTACAAGACACTGTAATGACAAAGCTGAGAATATTGATATTGATATGGCCTTGGGAGAAGACTTTGATTTAGGATGGCTACTAAGAATATATTTAATGCACTGTTCAAACCACCCTAGGCAAAAAATGCATCAGTTTTGCCCCCAGTTCACAATGAGTAAGGAATGTCCTTGGCTGAACTATGCTTTAGTATGCACCAGAGAATTTCAGAAAAGGAGGAGCAAATGTAAGAGAAAAGAAATATGTTAATATTTATCATTAGAAATATGTTAATATTTATATTTGTAATGTATGTTATTTTATGCCCCTCTTTTGCCCGAGGCACCTTTTACCATTCTTTAAGTTCTCTTCCATTTTATACCTTCACAGTGTTTATCATATAGTGTCCGATAATGTTGGCTTGGTCTCTTTTTTGAGAGTGCTTTAGATTTCCTTCTGTACTTCAGACAGCTGGGATAGAAAGCAGCTGTGGTTTGTAATTTTTTGGTCTACATGATGATGTTTTTCTTAACTCCCATCTATTAACAAAGAAGGCTGAACTTTGCTTCCCAGTTAACTTCATGCCTATTTCAGTAATGTTCTGTACAAGATAATATCCAGATATGTAACTGCTAAAAACAGTTTGAATATTTTCTCACAGGTGAAGAAGCAATGCAAAAAAATATCACTGTAAATTAATTATGCTATTTCCACAAAACAATTATGAAGAAATTAATATTTTTCATTTCTGGAATTAGGCTCTATGGTCATTTTGAATCCTCTGGTGCAGCTTGTAAAGCCACTGCCTCACAGCACCAGAGGCCCGACTTCAATGCTGACATCGGGTGCCATCTGTGTGGAGTTTACACCTTCTCTCTATGACGGCATTGGTTTCCTCTGGGTGCTCTGGTTTCCTCCCACATCCAAAGATATGCAGGCTGATGGATTCATTGGCCACAATAAATTGCTCCTAGTGTGTAGGTGAGTGATAGAATCTGGAAGGAGTTGATGAGAATCTGGTCAGAATAAATAGTGGAATCAATGTAGGATTTAGTGTAAATGGATGTTTCATGGTTGGCACAGATTTGGTGGGCCAAAGGGCCTGTTTCTATGCTGTGTGTCTCCATGACTCTTTGATTGGAATCAAATACAACTCTTCATTTGGCTGTTACGAATTGTTTTTGCCTCATTCCAGAATTGCAAGATGGCATCAGAGCGTGACGTCTCCTTGCAGGCTGCTCTCTGCAGATCTGCTCACTTACCACTTTCTAAGAATGTCTGGTATTTTGCACAATTATCAAAGGAAAGCGTATTCAAAAATGCCAGAAAAACTAACATTGCAAAGGTTACTTTGCTGTTTGTGTGGGTTTAGGCTGGGGCAGTTTGTTGTTATCATACAGAGTGAGTTTCACAGATGTATTTAGATTTTTGAGTGAGCAATATTGAGGGGGGTTTATTCTGGATCAGTTCCCTGTGCCTTTCATGACTTTTCATAAGAATCCTATTTTCAGGATCCTTCATGGTTACTTCCAACTATTTTGTTTCCCAGTGCAGGTCCATGTGTGTGTTTTCAACTGGAGAAACAGTGCTGGACCTTCTCCCAATTATCAGTGCTGTAAGTAATGATCTATTTGAAAGGTGAGTACTTGCTTCTTTCAGTGCCCATCTTTAAATTACTGACTTTGTGATAATCCTCCGAAGCAGCAATATTATTCATGCTAATGGTACCCAACTCAGATACTCATCATTAAGAGTCTTAATACTGAGATTATTTATCGTGGGATTCAAGAGTAAGTTTTCAGGCAGTTATACCTGACACCACCTACCTTGCACCTTCCACTGCCTCAGAACTGACAAGTTGTTTGTTTGATGTGGAGTCTCAGATATGTCTTCAGCAATTCCTCCAGCAAAACATTACTAAGGCAAATGGCAACGATTTCAGTTCCCATCACAAACTGTACTCTTGCATCTTATTTTGTCTTTCCCATGGGCCATGGTGTTCGATAGAGAAAGATGGTTCACTTGATATTGAGCTGAGCTTCTAATCATGTATCTTCTCCACTACAAAGGAAGCCTGTTGCCAGTTCTGTAACATCACTTGTCTTCCCCTTTCTTCACCTTGTGTGCTACTGGACACTCATCTCCTTGTTACCTCCAATGGACTACCTCCAGAATACTACAACGTTCAACCTGCCAGGTTATTCTTTTTTTCCTTAATATACTTACAGATGCCGTTTTAACCCTAATCCTGTCTGTCAGTGATATTTTGTGATCCTTCTTAATCCTTCTGAATTTCCTTTTTAAGCACTTCCCTACACTTTGTGTACTCTTGATGGCAAGCTTGTCTTTGGTTCCCTATTTGTGCCATATGGAGTCATAGAGTAATACAGCAAGGAAACAGGCCCTTCAGCCCAACTTGCCCATGGTGCCCATCAAGCTAGACCCATTTGTCCATGTTTGGCCCATATCCCACTAAACCCTTCCTATCCATGTACTTTCCAAATGTTTTTAAACATTTTTTTGTCACCTAATATGTGTTTCCTTTTTTCCCTCTATCCAAGCCTCAATATTCCTTGACATCCAGAGTTCCCCGAACCTGTTACCTCTGGCTTTTACCTTTACAGGAACATGTTGGTCTTAAACTCTTTTCTCCTTTGAATGCCTCCCACTGTGCATCTGTAGACTTACCTGCAAGTAGATGCTCCCAGACAGCCTTAGCCAGGTCCTGTCTTATTTCAATGAAATTGGTCTTCCCCCAATTTAAGACATTTATTTCTGGTCCAACCCTATCTTTTTCCATAACTATTTTGAAATCTATGGAGTTATGGTCACTGTTCCCAAATTGCTCCTCCACTGACATTCCCTCCACTTGACCATCTTCAGTCCCCAAGATAAGCTCCAGTGCTTCTCTCACCCCCATTGGACTATCTACATACTACGTCAAAAAGATCTCTTGACACATCTCAGAAATTCTGCCTTCACTGGCTTCATCATATTCTGTGTGCATCATTTAAGGACCTATCGACTTACGGGATTTGGAGTTCAGGGTGGTATCCGCAAGTTCTCATTCCGTGTGAAACATTTTGGCACAATGGTTCTGCGAACTCTATTACTTTAAAAAAGGCATATAATGTCACCATGTATTGAATCAGATCCTGAAGTGAATGCTGAATACCTGATCATCTCTTGTGGGGGTCACTCCCATGCAATGTTTCAGCAATTTTCCTCTCCACTCATACCCACTTATTGGGCTTTGGAAGTTGACTTTTGCAGCCACTTGCTGGATTATGATGAGCAAGGGCATTTCTCGGGAAATGTCAGTGTTCATGCTGTTCTAGGCCACATGTCTGAATGTCACTCTGCTCAGGACCTGAATCCCAGGAGAGTTTCTGTATAGTCATTGAGTGGAAGGAAATCTCTTCTTGTGAAGTCGGAGGCATATCAAAGGGCAGCTCGAAAGTGATGTTAGCAATGGTCTGGGGATTGAGTGGATGGAGGAGTGGGAACCTACAAGCTTATTCATATCAGTAGGAAGAAGGGAACAGCAGGATTGTCTAGAAATTCAATCATATAACACTTTTTCATAGAATCACAGATTGATTACAATGTAGAGGAGGCCATTCAGTCTGTAAAATAAAAGCAATCCAGCAAGCCCATCTCTCGATAACAAATTCTTTCCCATCAGATGCTTATCCAGTTATCTTTCGATCACTGAATCTGCCTCCATACTCTCACGGCAGGACATTCCAGACTCCAAACATATGCTGCAGAAAGAAGTTTTAGCTCTTTTGGTAATATCTTCATCCCATGTCCCCCAGCTCTTGACTCCTCCTCCAATGGGAACAGTTTCTCTCTAGCCACTCTGTACCCTTCATGATTTTAAACAACTCCCTCAGATCCCCTTGCAACTTCTGTTCCAGGAGAACAATTCTGGCTTATCCAGCCTATCCACAAGCCTGGAATCAATTCAGCAAATCTCACCATCACTGCCTCTGAACCTCTTGTATCTTTCTTAAAATGTAGTGCCTCGAACAATTCTCCAATGATGCCAAACCAGTGTTTTATAAAGGTTCATCAGAACTTGTTCTTGTACGCCATGACTCAGCTCATAAAGCCCTGGATCCACAGTTAACTGCTTCTTCAAACTGCCCTGCCACTTCCAATTAAACATGTACATATACACTGAGATCTCGCCATTCTTGTACCCCATTTAGAATTACGCCATCTAGTTTATAATCGTTCTTCTCATTTTTTTCTAACAAAATGTAACACTTCTCATTTCTTATCTGCCACCTATCTGCCCATTATGCCTGCATCTCAATATCTCATTATGGTCTATTAGAGGGATAGAGAGAGACAACAAGTCCTGTGCCCCACAGAGACTACACCAACCATCAAACACCCATTTACACCAATCCTACCCTAACTCATTTTAATCTCCCCACATTTCCATCGACTCTCCCTAGGTTCCATCACTCATCTCTGGACTGGGGGCAACTTACAGTCGCCAGATAACCTACCAACCTGCACATTTTTGGGATGTGGGAGAGAACTGGAGCACCTGGAGGATACAGTTCCTAGTTCATTATGCCTCTAAGTTCCATACCATCCACAGATCTTGCAATTGTGCCCAGTACTCCCAAATCCAAACCATAAATGTGAATTAAGAAATCAGCACTCTAGTACCAACCAGCTGGGCACTCCAATATGCTTTTTCCTCCAGACTAAAAAAACAACCTTCACCACCACTCTGTTTCCTGGTAGCTAGTCAAATTTCTATCTTGCTCCAGGCCCTTATATTCCATGATCTTTAAACTTGATGACAAACTATGGGACGTTATCAAGCACCTTTAAATAATCCACATACACCACAGCATCTGCATTTCACACATTGACACTCTTTCCTATCCCTGCTTTTATTTATTATGTTTCCATGATCTCAGCACTCAATTGTTCTTAATTATCACCAAACTGCTATCTCATTTGAAGAGCTGGCAAGTGGACGAGCTGAGAAGTAGAATTAGAACAAAGATATTCTGTGGTTAGCTTGAGGGAAACACTGGCATTATTTTATCTCTGCTGCATGTGATGAAGGAATGCTCCGTATACAACGCACTGGGATCTTTATGTTGCATTTAGCATCTGCTATATCCGATCTGATCATGTTGCTAATATCATTCTGGAAAAAAGTATCACCAAAAATTAAAACACTCCATTTCCCAGAATTTGTTCAATTCTCTTTAAGGGTTACATCAATTCTTTCCTGTAAAAACTGGCCTGGAATAATTTCAAAAGTGTCTGTGCGTCATATTCATTTAATCTTGATTACCAGTCACATTTATTTACAAATAATGACATTTTATTGAACTAATCCTTAAGACTGTCATATTAGCTCAACCCTGTTCCAATTCACTTATATTTCTCATTGTTCTTAATTAATGATGGTGTCACAAGATTAAACCACAGGACTGTCTCCAAAGAAGGAAATCAGGGATGTGCAACAAATGGCTCATCTCTTGAAATCCAGGAAGATGAAAGTGCACAGGTATTAAACTGCTGCTTCGGGATATTGTGAAATGAAAAGCATAAACTGCAGATGCTGGAAATCTGGAATAAAAACAGGAAATGCTGGAGGTGTCCAGCAGGTCAGGCAGCGTCTATGGACTCCCTATTTCTGCCTGACTTGCCGAGTGTCTCATCATTTTCAATTGCCAAGCGAGTTTGTTCCTAGAGGGGTCTACTCAGAAATCTCTGCTGAGGTGACACCTTTTTTAAGCCCCCAGTTGCAAGTGCTAACTGAGATGCAACATCCCCACAGCTCAATGGTGTGCTAACCCTTGCCATCAAGGATCGGAGACAAAGCCATTTTAGAGAGGGTGAGGCATGGAAGAGCTGGCAGCTGGAGTCAGCACCATTGGAGCCAGGTGGGGGAGCAGACTAGTTTTCACTGATATGATATTCCAAGAGAAACAATTTGAAGGAAGGGATAAATCTGGCAGCACTACAATGTCTCACATTTCCAACAGCTAGGCTCAATTCCTAATCCCCAGAGCATCAGCTGCAATCCTCAGGTTTGATGTAACTCAGAATGAAAACTCTAGGCATCTTTCCTTCTTCAGAATCCACCCCTCTCTAGTCCTTTGAGCATTTTAGAACATAGAACAGTGCAGCAAAGGAACAGGCCCTTCTGCCCACAACGTTGTGCCGAACCAATTATGTAAGTAATAAAATGCCCAACTAAACTAATCCCTTCTGCCTACACGTCCACATCCTACCATTTCCCTCACATTCATGTACCTATCTAAGAGCTTCTTGAACGGCCCTATCGTATTTTCCTCCACCGCCACTCTAGGCAGCGCATTCCAGGCACCCACCACTCTCTGTGTAAAAAACTTGCCCTGCACATCTCCTTTGAACTTACCCCTCTCACCTTAAATGCATGCCCTCTGGTATTAGATATTTCAACCCTGGGGAAAAGATACTGGCTGTCTACTCTATCAATGCCTTTCATAATCTTTTAAACCTCTATCAGACTTCCCCTCAGCCTCCGCCGCTCCAGAGAGAACAACCCAAGTTTGTCCAAGCTATCCTCATCTCACATGCCCTCTAATCCAGGCAGCGTATTGGTAAACCTCTCCTTCACCCTCTCCAAAGCCTTCCTATAATTGGGTGACCAGAACTGAATGCAATACTCCAGATGCGGCCTAACTAGGGTTTTATAAAGCTGCAAAATAACTTCCTGACTCTTGAAATTAATGCCTCAACTAATGAAGGCAAGCATGCCGTATGCCTTCTTTACCACTCTATCAACCCGTGTAGCCACTTTCAGGGAGCCATGAACTTGGATCCCAAGATCCCTCTGCTCATCAACACTGTTAAGGGTCTTGCCATTAACAGTGCACTGTCTCTTTACATTTGATCTCCCAAGGTGCGACACTTCACATTCGACTGGGTTGAATTCCATCTGCCATTTCTCCGCCCGTATCTGCAACTGATCTATATCCCGCTGTATTCTTTGCCAGTCTTCTACGCTATCCATGACACCACCAACCTTCAATATAATCTGCAAATATACTAACCCACCCCTGTACATTTTCATCCAGGTCATTTCTATACATCACAAACAGCAGAGGTCCCAGTACAGATCCCAGTACACTAGTCACAGACCTCCAGCTAGAATAAGTCCCATTGACCACTACTATCTGTCTTTGACAGGCAAGCCAGTTCTGAATCCAAATGGCCAAATCACCATGGATCCCATGCATCTTAATCTTTTGGATAAGCCTCCCATGAGGGACCTTGTCAAACACCTTAGTAAAATCCATGTAGACAACATCCACAGCTCTACCTTCATCAAACACCCTCGTCACCTCATCAAAAAACTCTATTAAGTTAGAAAGGCATGACTTGCCCCATACAAAGCCATTCTGACTGTCCCTAATTGAGTCATGGTTTTCCAAATGCTCATAAATTCTATCCCTAAGAACCCTCTCCAGTAACTTTCCTTCGACTGACGTGAGACTCACTGGCCTATAGTTATCAGTTAATGGAACAACATTAGCTACTCACCAATCCTCCAGGATCTTGCCTGTGGCTAGAGAGGACACAAAGATCTTGGTCAAGGCCAGAGCAATCTCATCTCTTGCCTCTCTCAATAACCTGGGGTATATCCCATTAGGTCCTGGGGACTTATCCACCTTAATGCTCTTTAAGAGACCCAACAATACTTCCTTTATCTCGAAATGCCCTAGCATATTAGCAGGCTCCACACTGATCGCCCTATTCTCCATTTCCTTCTCCTTGGTAAATACTGATGCAAAGTACTCATTTAGGATCTCACCCACATCCTCCACCTCCAAGCACATGTTCCCTCCTTTATCCCTGAGTGGTCCTACCCTCTCCCTAGTTATCCTCTTGCTCTTGATGTATGTACAGAATGCCTTGGGATTCCCTTTAATCCTACTTGCCAAGAACTTTTCATGGCCCCTCCTGGCTTTCCTAATTCCCTTCTTGAGTTCCTTTCTGGCTTCTTTATAATCCTGAAGTGCTCTGTTTGATCCTAGCTTCCTAAGCTTTACATACTTTTCCTTTTTCTTCTTGACTAAATTCACTACCTCCCTGGACATCCAATGTTCTCTTACCCTACCATCCTTGTCCTTCCTTCTTACTGGAACATACCTGTCCTGTACTCTGTGCAGTTGGTCTTTAAACACCCTCCACATGTCAGATGTGGACTTGAGCAAAACACTGCTCCCAATTAATTCTCATTAGTTCCTGTCTAATGCTCTCGTAATTTGCCCTGCTCCAATTTAATACTCTCCCACAAGGTCCATACTTATCCTTATCTATAGCTATCTTAAAACTTAAGGAATTGTGATCACTGTTCCCTAACTGTTCTCTCACTGAAAGGTCAGTCACCTGACCAGGCTTGTTACCCAACATCAGGTCCAGTACGGCCCTTCCTCTCGATGGACTATCTACATATTGATTTAAGAAACCCTCCTGGATGCACCTAAAAAATTCTGCCCCGTCTAAACCTCTTACACTAAGGAGGTCCCAGTTTATATTAGGGAAGTTGAAATTCCCCACAACAACAACCCTATTAGTTTTACACCTTTCCCTAATCTGCCTGCATATCTGTTCCTCAATGTCCCAGTGGCTACTGGGAGGTCTGTAGTATAATCCCATCAGAGTGATTGCACCTTTCTTATTTTTGAGTTCTGCTCATATAGGCTCAGTGGATGAGCCCTCCATTATGTTCCCTCTGAGTGCAGCTGTGATATTGTCCCTGATTAGTAGTGCAACTCCACCCCCCGCCCCCCTCCCCCCTTTACCTCCCTCTCTATCCTTTCTAAAACACTGAAACCCTGGAACATTAAGCACTCATTCCTGTCCACCTCTCAACCAAGTCTGTGTTAAGGCCACGATATCATAGTTCCATGTACTGATCCATGCTCTAAGTTCATCACCCTTACCCTTAACACTCCTAGCATTCAAATACACACACTTCAAACAGTCCGCCCCATCATGTCTATTACTTTGCTCCTGCCTGTTTTCACTGGCCCTGACATCTACATTCCTCTCAATCCCTCCACTTTCTAACCTAGTGCTCTGGTTCCCATCCCCTTGCCAAACTAGTTTAAACCCTCCCAAGTAGCACTAGCCAACCTCCCGGCCAGGATATTGGTTCCCTTCCATTGAGGTGCAACCCACTCTTCTCTTACAGGTCACCCCTGCCCCCAAAGAGGTTCCAGTGATCCAAGAACCTGAAACCCTGCACCAGTTCCTAAGCCACTCATTCATCTGTTCTATCATCCTATTCCTGCCCCGACTAGCACGTGGCACCGGGAGTAATCCAGAGATTACTACCTCGGAGATCCTGCTCTTCAGCCTCTTTCTTAACTGCCTATACTCACTACACAGGACCTCTTCCCCCTTTCTACCTATGTCATTGGTGCCAACGTGCACCTCGACCTCTGGCTGCTCACCCTCCCCCTTGAGAATATTCTTCAGTCGCTCTGAGACATCCTCGACCCTAGCACCTGGGAGGCAATGCAACATCCTGGTGTCTCTTTCGCGGACATAGAATCTCCTGTCTGTCCCCCTAACTATCGAGTCTCCCATCACTATTGCTCTGCCTGACTTTACCCTTCCTTGCTGAGCCGTAGAGCCGGCCACAGTGCCACTGACCTGGCTGCTGCTGCTGCATCCTGATAGGTCAGTTCCCCCCCACCCCACCCCCAGCAGTATCCAAAGTGGTATACTTGTTGCTGAGGGGAATGGTCACAGGGGAACCCTGCACTGACTGCTTCCTCCCCTTATTTCTCCTGGTGGTCACCCATCTATCTGAAGCCTGTACCCTGGGTGTGACCACTTGGTAAAAGTCTCATCTGTGAGGTTTTCAGCTTCCCGGATGGTCCTGAGTACATCCAGCTCCAGTTCCATTTCCTTGACCTGGTCAGTCAGGAGCTGCAGCTGCATTTTACATCACATTTATCTTGTTCTCACTGTACCAGTTGCCACTTGCCTTCAAATCAGCAAGTACAGTGCAAAAGGTCATTTAGCCTATTGAAAAGGTATTGCCCCACTTCAACCTTTGCCAATTAAAGCTCAGGATGTCTCCCATTCCATCATCCTCAAATACAAGATGAATCTCTTTGATCCCAAGTGGTCCCGCTCTTTTTTTTGTGATCTGTCCCTTTACTTATGAGCCAATTAAATCCTTTGCTATTGAACATAGAACAGTACAGCGCAGGAACAGGCCCTTCAACCCACAATGTCTGTGCCGACTGTGATGCCAATTTAAACTGCACATCTATTGTCAGTCTTCATTCTTTCTTCAGCTTCCTAATTTCTGATGTCTGTTTCTCTTGATATTTTTATGGTGCAGAATTTGCTGTAAAATTACTTCACCCTACTACATGGCAAGAAAGAAATACCTCCATGGATCATTACACCCCAAAATGTTGGTCAATTTGTCTTGTGAAATCAGCTTTTCGCTCTGGATCTTCTCAGAACTTCATCAAGTTTCTGTGCTTGCACATGAAATGTACAAAGTGACGAGTCTAATATCTGCACTACACAAATGCCAACTGATGTCCATTTCTAGCAGGAGAGAATGTAGCCACTACCCATGACATTCCCTTTGAATTCTGCATGCCCTGTGGTGAAACTTAACTGGACCAGCTACGTAATTAGTGTGAGGACTAGAGCAGGTCAGTTTTTCAGAAGGCATTCTATTGGAGGTATCACTCAGAGAATTATTGACGGGATGAGGGCAATCTGCCAAAATGGACTTATTTCTGGGCCAAGGAATGGCAGATGGAATTTAACTCAGTCTCACTGCTATCAGACTCCTGAACCAATCACCCCTTTCACACCCCCCTCCCGGTGGTGCTGCCACATTCTTGAATCCTTAATTCTATCTCTTCCATTATTGTCAATTTAGCATTTCTTTTTGCACTACTTCAGATTGCATTACTACACTTTGCACCATTCTGTTGTTTTTGCACTTGTCGCTGTAATTATTGTTGTTTTTATTACCATGTATACTGTTTACTCTATGAACTTCATGCAAGCAAGGAATTTCATTGCACTGTGGTGTATATGACAATAAACTAATTTGTATCTGAAGTGATGCATTTTGGTCAGTTCAACCAGGGCAGGACTTATACAGTAAATGGCAAGGCCCTGGAGAGTGTTGTATTACAGAGAGACTTTGAGGTACAGGTGCATAGTTCCCTGAAAGTCGTGACACAGGTCGACAGGGTGTGAAGAAGGCATTTGGAACACTTGCCTTCATCGATCAAGGCATTGAGTACAGGAGTTAGGATGTCACGTCACAGCTGTACAAGTTGTTGATGAGATCACACTTGGAGTATTGTGTGCAGTTCTGGTCTTCCAGCTCTGTGGTGCAGAAAAGATTCACAAAGATGTGACCAGGACTGGAGGGCTTGAGTAATAAGGAGAGGTTCGATGGGCTGGGATTTTTTCTCCTGGAGCAGAGGAAGTTGAGGATGACCTTATGGAGGTATATAAAATCATAGGGGAGTAGGCAAGGTTGATGGTCACAGTCTTTTTCCCAGGGTAGGGGAGTCCAAAACTAGAGGACGTAGATTTAAGGCAAGAGGGGAAACATTTAAAAGGGACCTGAGGGGCAAGTTTTTCACACAGAGGGTGGTGGGTATATGGAACAATCTGCGAGAGGAAGTAGTTAGAGGCGGGTACAATGACAATGTTTAAAAGGCATTTGGAGAGGTACATAGATAGAAAAGGCCTAGAGGGATATGGGCTTAGCGCAGGCAAATAGGACTAGCTCAGATAGACATCTTGGTCAGCATGGATCAAAGGGCTCGTTTGCTGTATAGCTCCATGACTGGTTAATGGAACTCAAACAAATAGGGTGTGTTCAAGATGTGTATAACTAGTAGTGTTCCTAATGGATTATGTTTGGGACAGGGCCAGTAATGGAGGTTGAGTCAGTTTTACTTTCTTTCTTTTTCAATCTTATTATTAGTTTTCAAATTAATACAGATTAATATATAACATCAATGTTTGTACATGTAATACAAAGAGATCGGAAGAACAATCATGGCATGGATAATCATAAAAAACAAAGTATATAAAAAAATCTGTAGATCCAACGATCTCTTAGTGAATGAATATAATATAAAAGAAAGGAAAGAAAAAGATTTATTATAAAATATAAAAGAAAGAAAAAAAATCCCCAAAACAATAAGAAAATTTATAAACAATATATCAAACCAAACTAAGCTAAAGAAAAAAAATTCAAAAAAAAACAAACAGAAAAAAAAACTGGACTAAAATTTTTCAGTAGAAACAGCAATATTATGTTGTCAACTCCATTCCTCTAAGTTGAAATGTTATTACAAGGGGATCTATATCATGTGAAAATATTGAGTAAATGGACTCCAAACTTCCTCGAATTTAAACGAAGGATCAATAGTACCACTCCTAATTTTTTCCAAGTTTAAACACGATACAGTTTGAGAAGTTTTAGAACTCAAAAGAAAGAATGTCTGCAAGACAAGAATTCATAGGGTTACAGGGAAAGGACAGTGAAGCAGGACTAGTTGCAATGCTCTTACATTGAAATGGTATGGACTCAACAGGCCAAATATCTGCCTTCTCTGCTGTAACTGTTCGGTGATTTACAAACCATGACGATGTCCTTGGATGAACAAATTAGTGCTACATGACTGTACAAAGCTAAAGTAAGCTGTGATGCAGAGGGGTTGCAAAGATACAAATATAGACTAAGTAGATGGACAAGAAGGTGGCAGATGGTTTTAAATGTGGGGAAAGGCAAAATTATCTGCTTTAGTAGGAAAAAGTGGAAAACCAAATATTTTTAAAAGATGGAAAATCAGTACATGTTGGATGCAAAAGATCTTTGCACACAAATAACAGGCTAACATGTAGGCACACCAAACAGTTGGGAAGGAGAGTTGTGTGAGCGTCAGCATATAAGAATGAGGTCTTTGAAACATAGAGTCATAGAGTAATACAGCATGGAAACAGGCCTTTCAGCCCAACTGGTCCATGCTGACAATAATGCCCATCTGAGCTAGTCCCATTTGCCTGCATTTGGCCCAGGTCCCTCTAAACCTTTCTTTTCCATGTACCTATTATAAAGGTATTTTAAATGTTGTTATTGTACCCACCTCAACCACTTCCTCTGGGAACTCATTCCATATACGTACCACCATGCATGGAGAAGTTGCTTCTCAGGTCCCTTTTAAATCTTTCCCCTTTCATCTTAAAACCATGCCCTTTAGCTTTTGGTTCCTGTGAAAAGGACCGTGCATTAATCCTATCCATGCCCCTCATGATTTTATACGCGTCTATAAGATGACCCCTTGGGCTCCTTTGCTCCAAGTCCTATCTGCCCAACCTCTCCCTTTAATTCAGGCCCTTGAGTCCTGGCAACATTCTCATTAAAAAAAATTCCTTGGATTGGTTTGCAAGTGTAGATGGTGACAAGCTGTTTCCCTTGCCTGGGAAGCCTGCAATTATGAATCATAAACAGGGTAAATGTAGGACAGAGATGAAGAGAAATTTCTTCATTCAGAGGATTATGAAGATGTGGAGATCTCTATCACAGCTGGTTTGGCTGCTCATTTGATAAATATGTTCAAGATGGGGAATCCAGAGGATTTTATAAGAATGAGGGGGTGTCTAATTAAAATTTAGGAAATTCTGACAGGGCTCCAAGAACACTGTGGGAGGCTAGAGAAGAAATTGTTGGAGTCTTGGCTGAGATAGTTGCATCTTCGTTAACCACAGATAAGGTCCCGGTAAACTGGAGGGTAGCCAATATTGTGCCTTTATTTAAGAAGGACGGCAAAGGAAATCCTGGGAACTATAGACCAGTAAGTCTTACATCTGTGGTAGGTAAGTTACTGGAGAGGATTCTGAGGAATAAAATGCACATGCATCTGGAAAGACTATGGTTGATTAGGGATAGTCAGCATGGCTTTGTGTGTGGGAGATCATGTCTTATGAACTAGATTGAGTTTTTTGATATGTGAGCAAGAAGGTCAATGAGGGCAGGGCGGTAGACATGGTCTATATGGACCAGTAAGGCCTTTGATAAGGTTCGCATGATAGGTTGCTATAAAAAGTGCGATCTCATGGGATGCAAGGAGAGCTGGCTAATTGGATACACAGACACAAGAGATTCTGCAGATGCTGGAATCTGGAGCAATACGCGTAAAATGCTGGAGGAATTCAGCAGGTCAGGCAGAATCTGTGGAGGGAAATAAACAGTCGACGTTTCGGGTCAAGACCCTTCATGGCTTGATGGTAGGAAGCAGAGGGTGATGGCGGAAGGTTGTTTCTCAGACTGGAGGCCCATGACTAGTAATGTGCCTCAGGAGTCGATGCTGGGCCCATTGTTGTTTGTCATCTATATCAACGATTTGGATAAGAATGTACAAGGCATGGTTAGTTAGTTTGAAGATGACGCTAAAATAGGTGGTGTAGTGGGCAATGCAGAAGGTTATCAAAAACTACAAGGGGATCTTGATCAGCTGAATCAGTGGGCCAAGGAATGACAAATGGAGTTTAATTCGGATGTGCAAGGTGTTGCATTTTGGAAGGTCAAATCCAGTTAGGACTTTCACAGTGAATGGCAGATCCCTGGGAAACATGGCAGAACAGGGGACCTTGAAGTACAAGTACATGGTTCCCCAAATATGGAGTCACAGGTAGACGGGGTGGTGAGGAAGGCTTTTGTCACGCTGGCCTTCATAAGTCAGGGCATTGAGGATAAAAGTTGGGAGGTCATGGTGCGGTTGTACAGGATGCTGGTGAGACTGCACTTGGAGTATTGTGTTCAGTTTTGGTCTCCCTGCTGTAGGAAAGATGTTATTAAACTGGAAGAAGTGCAGAAAAGATTTACAAGGATGTTGCCAGAACTTGAGGAACTGAGATATAGGGAGAGGTTGGACAAGCTAGGACTTTATTCTTTGGAGTATAGGAGACTGAGAGGTGTTCTTATAGAGATGTACAAAATCATGAGGGGCATAGATAGGGTGAATGCATTCAGTCTTTTTTCCCAGGGTTGGGGAATCAAGAACTAGAGGGCATAGGTTTAAGGTGAGAGGGGAAAGATTTACTAGGAACTTGAAGGACAACTTTTTTACACAAAGAGTGTTATGTATGTGGAATGTGCTGCCAGCAGAAGTGGTTGAAGGAGGTACAATAACAACTTTTAAAAGACAGTTGGACAGATACAGGGATTGGAAACGTTTAGAAGGTTATGGGCCAAACACTGGCAAATGGGACTAGCTTGGAAGGGGCATCTTGGGCCAAAGGGCCTGTTTCCATGCTGTATAACTCTATGAACTCTATAATAGACTGGATGTGGGAACAATATTTCCCTTGGCTTTGGGGCTGTGGTGTCTAGAGCGAGGCATCACAGTTTCAGATTGCAGGACAAGAGATTTAGGACTGAAATAAGGAGAACTTTCTTCACTCAGAATCTCTGGAATTCTCTGCCACAGAAAGCTGTAAGGCTAAGTCACTGAATACATTTAAGATAAATCTTTTGGTGCAAAAGGCATCAAGAGTATGGAAGAGGAGAGGAATATGGTATTGAGATAGCTGATCAACCATGTTCATATTGAATGGCAGAGCAGGCTCGAAGGGCTGAATGGCCAACTCCTGCTGTTATTTTTAGATCAAGTGAATGGTGGAGCAGGCTTGAGAGCTAGGTTGGGGTGGGAGATGTGTGGCATATGCCTTCTCTTATTTCTTCTGAAGTAACATTCGTGCAGAAGTTCAATGTAAGACACTACAGAGCTATCTGATTTGGGGGACAATAAAAGATACCACGCAGTGCCCCAGTGATGATTTGAATATTACTCATCAAATGAAAATCACAAGAACGCTAAATGTGCCCTGGAGTTAGTGACTCACTAGCAGAATCACATTCTCAAATATGGCTATTCTCTCCTACATCCCTGAAATCTGATTAGCCAGAGCCTAATTACAGGGAAAGTAGACATTATTCAACTCAAAGACTAAAGCCGGACATCCCTGCTTAGAGTTTAGGAAACAACTGGCTGTTTGGAATTTTTTGATGGAGTTATACCAGATAGTCTGTGATAAATATTTAGATGACATATTAATACAGAGAAGCCCATAGATAAACACTCCCCAGACCACACATTAAATGATTGGTTTATATATTGGTTTGTGTCCAAGACAAGCAAACTAATTCCTTTTATTTTAATGGCTAAAGTCAACATTGTTTGTGTTATACTTTAAGGTCTTAAGTATAGCTCCCGGCCACTGGCACTTCATCCATCTAAAACGTAAAGTAAACTCACGTTTGCTTGTATTGGATCAGAGTCTTTAATGAGATAATGGCTACAACTTCTTGAGATAAGTAATGAAGAATGAATTAAATAAACCACAAATGTGTAATTCCCCATTTGCCACATGGTTTAATAACAGAAGTAATTAAACATGTAATTATGTTTCTTACATTTATCATCTGCACAAGGCCTGATGTCTACAATAAATTGTTAGCCATTTTACCTTTCTGATATCTTTTTCCAACTGTTTATTTTATACCACTTATTAAGCAATCTAGTTGTGTCTACTATTCCATACAGGTTTAAGTTATTTCCTCAGTGAGAAGGAAGTCATTGTGAGACATCCCTTTCCCATCCATTGAGCATCCTGATAGGAGATGGAGGTGCAGAGAGAATGGACATCCATAGTGAATGAGACATGTTTAGGGCCAGCAAAATGAAAATTGGTAAATTGGAAAAATGGTTTATTATTGTCACGTGTACCGAGGTAAAGTGAAAAACTTGTCTTGCATACTGTTCGTACAGATCAATTCATTACAACAGTGCATTGAGGTAGTACAAGGTAAAACGATAACAGAATGCAGAATAGTGTTAGTTACAGAGAGTGCAGGTAGACAATAAGATGCAGGCTCATAACGAGGTAGATTGTGAGGTCAAGAGTTCATTTTATCATACTAGGGAACCGTTCAATAGTCTTATAACAGCGGGATAGAAGTTGTCCTTGAGCCTGGTGGTAAATGCTTTCAGGCTTTTGTAGCTTCTGCCTGATGGGAGAAGGGAGAAGAGAGAATGCCCAGGATGGGTGGGGTCTTCGTTTATACTGACTGCTTTACCGAGGCAACAAGAAGAATAGACAGAGCCCATGGAGGGGAGGCTGGTTTCTGTGATGTGCTGAGCTGTGTCCACAACTCTCTGCAGTTTCTTGCAGTTACGGGCAGAGCAGTTGCTGTACCAAGCCGTAATGCATCCAAATAGGATGCTTTCTATGGTGTATTGATAAAAATTGGTAAGGGTGAAAGGGAACATGCCAAATTTCTTTAGCCTCTTAGGGAAGTAGAGGTGCTGGTGAGCTTTCTTGGCCATAGCGTCTACATGGTTGGACCAGGACAGGCTGTTGATGATGTTCACTCCTAGGAACTTGAAGCTCTCAACCGTCTTGACCTCAGCACCATTGTTGTAACCAGGAGCATGTGCACCACCCCACTTCCTGAAGTCAATGACCAGCTCTTTTATTTTGCTGACATTGATGAAAATTTTGTTGTCATGACATCATGTCACTAGGCTCTCTATCTCCTTCCTGTACACCGACTCATCATTATTTGAGATCTGGCCCACTACGATGGTATCATCTGCAAATTTGTAGATGGAGTTAGAGCAGAATCTGGCCATGAAGCCAATGCAGAAGGTCTCAGAAGAGCCATACATACAAGAGGGAGGAGGCTGTGCAAAAGGAGTAAAAAATAGTTGGGAAGGGATGAAATAATTTCTTGGGCAGGAACAGGCAGATGCTGAATTTATCAGGGCAATCCTGTTTGTGGACTTTGGGAGGAGGTAGAGTTGGGATATTGGCTGAGGATAATGAACACCTGCAAGAAAATCTTCAGGAGTCATGTAAACCATCAGAGGCTCAAGCCCTGTCTATTGTGAATGTGGAGATCTGCACCTGACTTCGGAGCTCCAGGAATACGTTGACAAGTGAGCTAAGGGATAAACTCAGTGTGACTATTTGCTTCTGATTGCCATCCCATGGAACTTTGCATGTGTCTTCCATTCATCTTCAGAATGATTGGGCAGCTTGCTAATTCTCTAAAAGGAGGATATGAACTCCAAAGCACTGTTCTTGAATTCACAACTGCTTGAAGTCCTTCATAACCAATGAAGCACTTTGAAAGTATAGTCATTAACGTTTTGAATCATTGACTCCACCAACACATAAGAGAGTTGTCAGAGGGCACTCAGCAGGTGTACAACCAGTCTCCAAAGCTCATCAAAGTGTTGATGAGAACAGAAAACGTGTGAAAATCATTAAAAAGCAATAGCTTTGGGTTCTTTCACATTTACTCTCATCTCTTCCTCTCAATCCACATGCAAGATATGTTAATGCAAAAATCACCTCTAAATGTGTGTCCAACAATTGATGAGACTTGGACCCCACTTCTGAGGAAGGCGCAGTTAAACTTTTAAGTATTTTTGGGACAGGTTTGTGATGCTGAAATCTGCAACCAAACCGTAATGTCCACTGGATCAAAAAACTGCAGATATTGGAAATCCAAAATGAAAATGTAAAACGCTGAAAGCACTCAGCAGTCGATGCAGCATCTGTGGGGAAAGAAACAGATGCAGGGTCTTGACCCAAAACATTGACAATTCTTTCCCACCCCCGAGTCCGTCCAACAGTTTGTTTTTTTGCTCCAGATTGCAGCATTTACAGTGTCTTTGTGGCTCCAAAGAAACAGAGGCATTGTTTCAGGTCAAGGACCTTTCTCTTCAGAACTGGAAAGTGAGTAAACAAGCACGTTCAGCCGCAGGGAGGGGAAGGATGGGGAGAACAGAGGGAATTCCTGTGAAAGGGTGCAGATCAAAGTTGTCACAATCACTTTAAAAAACAGCAATTAGAGACGGAAAAGGAAAAAAAAAGCTAATTAAAACTGAATGGTAGAACCACCTCTGTGGAGAGAATGGAAAAAGAAGTCATTGCCTGAAATCCTTAAATTCAACTGTAAGTCCCAAGGGCTTCAACATACCCAGAGAGAAGAAAATGTGCTGTTCCTCAAGCTTATTATTGGAGCAATAGGAGGCTGAAGAGAGAGAATCAGAGAGAAAGGGGGCATAGAATTAAAATGACATGCAACTGGAAGTTTGGGGTCACCCTTACCATCTGAACAGAACTATTCTGCGAAGTACTGATGCCTGCAGCGCAGTGGTGCAACTAGTAGAGCTGCCTTCTCAGAGCACTAATGACCAGGATTCAATCTTCACCCCTGGTGTGTCTGTGTGGAGTTTGCATGTTCTCCTTGTGACTGTGTGGGTTTCCTCTGGGTGCTCCAGTTCCCCCCAAATTCCAAAGGCATACGGTTGGTAGGTTAATTCACCACTGTAAGTTGCCCGGACTGTGAGGGTGAGCAGATGGGAATCTGTGGGAAGTCAAAGGGAGTCTGGGAAAATGAACAAAAATGGAAATATTGTTGGGCTAGCGTGGGTGGATTCTTGGTGGTTGGCACGCACCTGGTGGGCTGAAAGGCATGCTTCCATGCTGTACGGCTCTGTGAATCACTCGCCCAATCTGCAGGCATTGAGGAGACCCCATTGTCAACTAAGTTGGAAGGAGTGCAAGTGAGTCATCTGGATGTGTTCCTGAATGGTGAGAAGGGAAGAGGTAAAAATGTGAGTATTTCACTTTCTGTAGTTGCATGAAAAAGGATCATGAGAAGGGGAGAAGGTGTTAGTTTGGAAGAGTGAACTAGTTAGTCCAGGAGGGAATGGTCCCTTTCACAATGGGGAGTGGAGGGTAACTTGGGTGTGATGTGGAGGCACTGTTTTGCAATAATAGAGAGGCACATCTCTGCTGCTTTCTTCACAAACACCAATGCTGGAACACATTGTTACAAGGGGCATTGGATAAAATTGCAAAACAAGTTTGGACCGTTTCTCTAAAGTTCTTCTTATTTTTCCTCATGAAGACTGGCCTCATGCCGAACAGTGATGCCCCTCCAGTGCCTAGCCTAAGGCCATTCTTCCTCCACAATACTAGACGGTGAGGGTCAGCAGCTTCCATCCTGGCAGGTATCACAAGCAGTTGTAGTGTTCCTGTTTGCTGAGGTCAACTAACACAGCGCAATGCAGAGGTGGAACTTGGCTTGTGCAAGGCCAGTTCCCCTGGCCTGTGCAAATTAACTGTGTCTGATGCAGCCTAAGTTATAGCACAGTCAGGAGGATGTGGTTCAAGTGTCAAACCAAAGGATAAAAATAAGGCTGAACAGTTCATATCAATACTGAAGGAGTGCAATTCTGTCTGTAGGAACGTTCCTCGTTTGAGATTTTAAACAGCTGCATCAGGTGCATATTGATAGTATTTGAGAGGAGTCTTCCAAGAGGGTCTTTGTCAATATCTTAACCCTTAAACATCAGTGAACAGATTACTCAATCGTTTATATCAAATTGGCTACTGCATTTCCCATAAGCTGCCAGTGGTGACACTTAACTTCACTGATTGGAAATCACGTTTGAAAGTCCCATGGGAGTGAAGGAGGCTGTATAAGTGGAAAAGACAGAAAATGTTGGAAATACTCAGCAGCCTCTGTGGAAGGAGAAAGTTTGGGGTCTTTGTCCCGAAACATTAACTCCATTTCTCTTGCTACAGATGCTGCCTGACCTGCTGTGTATTTCCAGCATATTTTGTTTTCAGATTTCCAACATCTGCAGTTTTTTTAATTTCATTTATTATTTACATGTAAGTCAGTTCTTCCTTTCATGCTACTTATGACACAGTACTGTATTTATCAACACATGGGATCCGAACAAAATTAAGGCATAGCAGTAGATCTGCAGACTTTACATTGACTCTCTTTTGTTTTTAACAGTAGAGTGGAACTTGAATCAACTGGAATGAATCAGCTCAACAAAGCTCAATTTCGGACAAATAAACAAGGAAGACCAACAATTAAGACACTAATGAACAGTTAAGCTTGTTGCTCCTTGTAAACTAATCAGAGCAGAGATGGAACTGGAAATTCCCCTGGCTGTAGTTTAGCTGCATTAGATACAAGCCAAATGATAGTACAGTCTCCTCTGAGTCATGAGGCTGTGGTTCAAATGCCAAAGCAAAGCATAACATTAAAGCTGGACAGTTCAGATCTTCACTGAGGCAGTGCTATTCTGGAAATGTTACTCCAATTAGATTTTAAACAGCCTGGTCCATGCTCGTTATGGGTGCTAAGAAAATAAGATCATCCTACACCTTCTGTATTCCTCTAGTGCCCCAAAGTGATGTTCAGCTAATAAAGTTAGTGGCAGCAATGTGGGCGTATAGGAAACACAGCCACCAATTATAACACACCCAAACATGATGTGATAATGACAGTAATTTGTTTTAATGATATAACTTGATGGATAACATATTGGCTAGAACCACAGGGCAGACTGCACTGCTCTTCTTCAATTATTGCAATGGGATCTTTTATGGGCACCTGCATGAGGAGATTGGGTCCAAATTTAAAAATCACATCCAAAATACAATGCTATCAACGGTGCTGAACTCTCTCAGTACTGGTTGGAAGTGTCAACTTAGTATTTAAGGACAATCTTTGAAGTGGGACTTGCACTCACACTCCTGAAACTCAGAAGGAAGTGTGCTACTGAGTCGGCACCATCTGCCACAGTTATAATGATGCAAAGGATCTTTCAGATTCAGATCCAGGTTCACATCCAGATTTAGATACATATACACCAGGATGCAATGAAATTCCTTGCTTGCATGAAGCTCACAGAATAAACAGTGTACATGGTAATAATAAATACAACAATAAATACAGTGAAGAGTGCAAAACAGCAGAATGGTGCAAAGTATGTTCTGAAGTGGTGCGAACAGGAAATGCTAAAGTGACAACAATGCAATAACCGGAAGAGAGAGAATTAAGAGTCCAAGAACATGGCAGTACCATTGGCAAGGGTATGTAAAAGAGGTGATTGGTTCTGAAGTCTGACAGCAGTGGGGAAGAAGCTGTTCTTGAGTCTGGTAATCTGGGCTTTCAAGCTTCTGTATCTACTGCCAGAAAGTAGGAGAGAGAAAAGGGAATGGTCAGGGTGGCAGGCATCCTTGGCAATACTATCAGCCTTCCTGATACAAGGCACCATGAAGATGGACTGGTTAGAAGGAGGTGACGAGCCTGTGATGGACTGGGCAGTGGTTACCACTCTCTGCAGGTTCTGTCGGTGCAGAGCAGAGCAGTTGCTATACCAGGCTGAGATACAACCCATCAGAATACTTTCTATAGCACATCTGTAGAAGTTTGGGAGAATTCTCATGGACATGCCGAATCTTCTCAGACACCTAAGAATGTACATACACTGATGCTCTACCATGATCACCCCATCGGTATGGAGGGACCAGGAGAGGTTGCTGCTGATATGGATGCATAGGTACTTTTTGAAGCTGTTGACCGTCTCTACAGCAGCTCCTTTGATGAGGACAGGCTTGTAGCTTGTGTTTACACGCCCCGCCCCCGCACTCCCTTGGGTCAACAATCAACTCTTTCGTCTTGTTGACATCCAGCAAATATAACAGCGATGTCATCGGCAAACTTGAAGATCGAGTTGGCACTGTATCTGGCCACACCATTATGCTAGCCAGATCTGGTTATAAATAATGGACAAGATTAGCAAATTATCTGTTATACTGCTGAAAATAAAAACCACAAGTTCAAACACTTTTAAGCAGCTTTCTTTTTTCCACTCCTTTGGGTTCTAAAGCAGTTTTCTTCTTAACCCCTTTTGTTTCTCTTATCCACGCCTCCCTGCAAGCCTGCATCATCATCTAGCAAGAAGATCTAAATTGTTTTTCATACTTTTTTTCCCCAACTTCCTCCATTCCTAAAGGCTCTGACTCACAACTGGGGGAGAGTGTCCATTGCTTGTGAATATGCCAGTCTGCAGGTATACCTACCTGTGTGACAGCTTTAACGCCAAACCCATTGCCATCATCAGCAGTGCCTTTCTGACTCAACAGCATGGGTTACTGATTTGGATAAAGTGTGGAAATCCCCAGGGTAATACAGAGCAATCAATAAAAACTACTTTCCAAATGCCCTCCTTTTGTGTCATTGTAAGTTTAAGGTTCACCCACATTTTTAATGACCCCACCATTGGCAGTCGTGATCTCAACTATCAATACAGCCAGATCTGCAAATCACTCCCTTGACCTGCTATGTCTCCTTTTTGTTACACTTTGACCAACTAGTCATCTGCCTGAATATTTTGTTACATGGTTTGGTATCATCATTTTTGAAGCACTAATGTTACTGTGAAGTGCTTCAGGACAGTGTTGCTATAATAAAAGCACTATATAAATCAAAGTAGTTGTTATTTGTTCCTTCTATCCTTCCTTCACCCACTAAAGCCCCTTCAGCCACATCTTCGTCACTTTAGGCTTATCAGAAGCTTCAAGCGATCCCAAACTCTGCCACCCATATCCTAATCCTGAAACATTCCTTTCACCTGTTCCTGCCATCCTCATTGACCCATTCTGTTGCATTAAGAATTTAGGGAATTAAACTTTCAGAAGAACTTAAGCAGTAAAAGAAAGCAAAAACTATCCAATTATTTTATCGAAAAAATTCCTAAACATTAATGAACCATTTTTATACTGTGATAAAGCTATATTTTTCTAAGATAATGTGAAATAAAACAGTAAAAAATAGATATTTCATGATTAAATTTGCCAATAAGTTGTTTTTTTTACATATTTTGACAGCTTTATTTGAGTTTTTAGTTTAGTTAATAGGCTGTCTCAAAAGTTGCACACTTCATAGCAAAGCAGGTGGAATGAGTTGTCAATTGATCAATGTAGTTGGAGCACCTGCAAGAGTAAATGTGCAGCAGGTGTGGGGGATTTCTGTTTCCCAGGCTCTCCTTTATCCCATTGTGCTTCAAAAGTGTGACGATGAGTTGAAAAGCTGGAAATAATAAGGTAACTTTTCACAGAAGTATTTTTACCAAATGCTTTATGTTTCACTTGATTAAATCAATTTGTTTTTGTGTGACAAGAAAGTATATCTGAGGTAGATATTGGAGAAGCAAAGCAGATTTAAGTTTGTCATTGCATACTGTGTACTTCTCTGTTGTCAAAGAAAATATAGATGGTACTTTTTAAAAAAAAATAATTATTTTTTTGGAACTTCAGTGGACAGAGGTGTTATCACATGTATTTTGACACTTCTCTTTGAACATGAATTATATGTTATCTAGTTCTGGATATTCTGATCAAATAATCCAAGTAAACTACAGAGAATGTTTGCTGTCAACAGCTACGGCAGTAAAGCACATTTCACACATCAACTGACCTCAAATTAGAAACTGGGTCTGAGTTTAAAAATACCGCACAAGGATGCTTGAGAAAACAGCACAAGGGTTGTACCTGGTCCCTCTTGGCTACCATTTTGTTCTAAGCTCTCAAATAATTTCAAAGCTGCTCCTGTTCCAGAAACATTAAATCCGCAGGCTGACTTGCTGTAATGTTTCCATACATTTATTCCACTTCCCAGTGCTGTTTGACCTGTGCATCTAACTTCGTAATGTTCTCAGAGCTCTAGAATACCCTCCCAACTACATCAATGCACTTTATTAGGACTCCCTCAGCTGTTCTAAATTATCAGCAGCCTTTCCCCTGCCAAGAACCCCCAGATTGGAAAATCTCCATCCCACTTTTTTTGTTGTTGTTGAGATTACTCTCTTTACTCTATTTTACCCTTCACCGACAATGCTTCTGAGCTTCACTACTTTTTATCCCACCCTGTAAGGCATACCCAATATTTGCAGGCCTTGACCTACTGCCAGGTGCTGTGAATCACTTGGTAAATTAAGTGAAGTCTTTGGAGCTATTTTTTTTTTGAAAAGAAGCATTTAAAAGAGTAATACAATTCTAACTGTTGTGTGCAATATAAGGCTCATTTTCTGTTTCTACTTTGGCATGGTAACAAAATGAAATATCAGCATTTTTGACACTAGAGTGAAAATTAATAACAGCATTTAATATATTTAAGTTTCACTACTGTGACTATGTGGTTGAAAGTGGAAGATCTTATTGGGACTGGAAGCCCTCCAGAATCTCGGTGAAATAGTCATCCTACATGTGTGAGATGAAACAGTGGGAGCTGGCAGTCTGCTCAGTTGTGGGAAGTATAGCAGCCAAGTCAGATCCTGTCCACACCCAATAACCACATATGTACATGCACACATTCACATACTTTCCAACAGGTAGTCACTAGAGCTGAATATATTCAACCTTCCTTCCACTGGTGTGAGGTCAATTTCAATGTCTCAGTTTAAATCTGCTGAAGCAGCAGAAGCAAACATTTTGAGATTTGTAATTAGCACTTTCACCCATTTGCCATTGAGATGAAGACATTTTTAAATTATAATACTCTAGGATTTGTAAAAGAAAAGCATGATTTTCAAAAAAAAAGTTTGAAGATTTGAGGTCAAACATTGTCTAGTAACGTGCAGTGAAAGCTGCACATGCTATTCTATATGTAGTGTTCCTTGGCTTCCTCCTTTATATTGATTGGCACACACTTCAAGACATTACATCACTTGTGTACAGCTCTCCTATGTGACTTGCTGGAATTCCACTTGAGATGCATTTCCAAACTTTATTTAGAATTTTGTTTTTGCTACAGAAGGTTTTGATTGAGCAGTGGGAATGCATAAGTGAGCTGCCACGTTTCACATAGTCAGTCAACTCAAAGGTCTCAGTGCCAAAAAGGCTGTGCACACCTGGAGATTGGTCACCTCAGCATTCGAGTTGGAGGAGCCTGGTACTGGGGCAGGTCATAGGTTGAACCCTAACAGGATTGGATGAATGGAAACCACTGCCAAAGGAATGCAGGTCACCCTGTTAGTTCAACAGTGATTAGATAAAACTATTCTTATCCGTGAATCAGTGTGTGGTGTACCTCTTTTCCTTCTGATAGTAGGTATTAGATGAACATGTTTCTTCTCTCTCTTCCTTGTGCCCAGAACGTTAATCTTTCACAAAGTGGAAAACTACATATTAAGCAAGTAAGTTTCTGCACTCCATCCCATATCTCAACCTGCCTGGATTGGAGAACATGTCTTGTGATGATAGGTTGAGTGAGCTAGGGCTTTTCTTCTTTGGAGAGAAGAAGGATGAGAGGTGACTTGACAGAGGTGTACAAGATGATAAGAGGCATAGATCAAGTGGACAGTCAGAGACTTTTTCCCAGGGTGAAAATGGCTAACACGAGGGGACATAATTTTAAGGCGGGTTTAAGGGGGATGTCAGAGGCAAGTTTTTTTTATACAGAGAATAGTGGGTGCGTGGAACGCACTGCCAGCAGAGGTTGTGGGGGCAGATACATTAGGGACATTTAAGAGACTCTTAGATAGCCCTCCATTTCTCTATCATTCATGTGTCTATGTAGGAAGGAAGGGTTAGATAGATATTAGAGCAGGATAACATGTGGGCACAACATTGTAGTCCAAAGGGCCTGTACTGTGCTGTTATGTTCTATGTTCAACCATAGACCTAGGCAGCTGCTGTGTTAGGGTTTGGGTAATAAATGCTGCACTGTAGACTTGTATGTTATTGATGTTTAATGAAAATGAAAAAATGGGTATATGCAAGCAGTATGCCTTTGTGGATCCAAGTGGACTAAAATTTTGTTTTGTATAATGCAGTTTTGTTGGAGTAACAGGTTAAAGCACTGAAAGTGTGCTTATGCAGTTGTACATAGAAAACACAATACAATCTTGATTTTGTACAATGCAATCCTCCACAGAGGACATTATGAAGCCCTCAGCATGTGTAGTTTAGTTGTAACTGATAAACATAATGAAGCCAGGGAGTGCAATGTAGTCTGCAACGTGCTGAGTTAAAACATTTCGAGGTAGTCTGATGCGGTGAGCTGGCAGTTTGCTGAGGATGCTGCATTTTGAGTTCGATGGCTATTAGACTTCTAACAGACACCTTTTAACAACAGCAAGCCAACATTGAATGTTATATTGGAGAACTCACTATATGGCATAGATAAAAGATGTAAGCAGCTGTACTTTAATTCCAAAAGTATCATTTATTCAGTTTAATGACTTAAAGACATCAGCAGGACCCCAGTAGGAAAATATGACTAACTATTCTGCTGATAGTAAATGGTGTCCAATACTCTGTTTTACTCTGCCAACTGTATGTCAGTAGTCTCAGAAGAGAACTTGGTGTGTTATTTTAAATGAATGTGGAATCTGGCAAGCTACCTATAGAAAATATCACTCCAAAAATGTAGCTATTTAACTGTTCACCAGGCAATATTTCTACTTGTACACAGAGGCTAAATAATTAAAGAACTTTGTACCCTTTCCTATTAGTGGGCATAAGTAACTCTGTACTAATAATGAATTCTGAAATTTCCCAATAAATATGGCTCCTTTAATTTACCCCTGGAAAATTCTGTCTTTTAAATATCTCCTTTATTATATATTCTGTTGAATTTTAGAAGCACATTCAGAGTTCCAAAAAAAAAGTTACTAGTATAAACTTTGTTCTTCTGGTAACTCCTCCCAAACTTGTAACCCCCTCCATCGTCTAAAACAAGAGGAATACAGGAATATCATGACTTCCAAGATGAAGACAACCTTGAATTGGATACATGTTGCCATTCTTTCAGTGTCACTGGATCAAAATGCCACTCGCTACCTAGTGGTGCAATGGGAACAGCTTCCCACACCGCATGGCAATTCCAAAGGAAGTTTCAGGAGGATCTTCTCAAGGAGAACTGGAGATGGATAACAAATCCTGACCTAGATTTTGACATCCAACAAGAATGAAAGTAATAATGATTGCACCACTTGTGGAAAACTTGATAATGTATTATCTTTTTTATCATGACCTAGATGAGTTTTGAATAGATTTTAAGTGTCTGGTCCTCTTCCTCTTCATTGCTTTCCATTGGTAAAGAAGAAAAAGCTAGGAATCAGACAAAGTATCTCCATGGATACTTTTCTAATTATTTGTTGTTATATTCACCAGCAGCCAAACAATAAATTCTCCATGTCATGTTTGAAGAATGTGATGGCTGGACAGGAAAAGTGCTGAGCCGAGCGCATTATTTAGGAAGCTAGAGCTCCAGAGTTAAGAGGCTGATAAACACACTGAAAAGCAGATGGGGAGGAACTGCGGCACCCAGTGATGATTATGAAACAATATGTTGATGTATTTCTAAGTGAGGCTGGTGCACGACTTATGAAAACATAGAACAGTACAGCACAAGAACAGGCCCTTGGCCCACCGTGTCCGTGCCAATCGTGATGTCAAATTAAACCAATCCCATGTGCTGGCACGTGGTCCATATCTCTCTATTCCCTGCCTGTTTATGCTTCCATCTAATTGCCTCTTAAATGTTGGTATCATATCTAGTTCCACCATCTCCCCTGGCAACATGTTCCAGGCACCTACCATTCTGTGTGTGTGTAATTTTTTTTAAAAATTGTCCTGTCTCACCTCTAGTACTTGACATTTCCACTCTAAGGAAAAAGACTTTGACTCTCTACCTATCTATGGCTCTCATAATTATAGAAACTTCTATCAGGTTGCCCCTTCTGCCTCCAGCACTTCAGAGAAAACAATCCCAAGTTTGTCTAACCTCTTATAGTTGATGCACTCCAATCCAGACAACATCCGAGTGAACTTCTTCTCCACCCTCTCCAAAACCTCCCCTTCCTTCCTGCAATGCAGTGACTAGAACTGCGTACAGTGTCCAAATGTGGCCAAACCAAAGTTTTGTACAGCTACAACATGACTTGCCAACTTTTATACTCAGTGCCTCAACCGATGAAGGCAAGCATCCCGTATGCGTTCTTTACACACTATCCACTTGTATTGCCGCTTTCAGGAAAATGTATGCTTCGATCCCCAAGGTCCCTCTGTACAGCAAAGCCCCCAAGGTTCCTGCCACTTTCTGTATAATTTCCTCTTACATTTGACCTCCCACAATGCATCACCTCACATTTGTCCAGATTAAACTCCATCTGTCACTTCTCTGCCCACATTTCCAACTGATCTACTTCTCCTGTATCCTTCAACAACTTATGCAGAACTCTACCAATTTTTGTATCATCTACAAACTTACTAATCTAACTACATGCATTTTCATCTGTATCATTAATATATACAGTATATCACAAAGAAGAGGTCTCAGCACTACAAAACCTCCAGTCAAGCAAACTCCCTCTACCACTACTCTCTGTCTTCTAAGACTAAACCAGTTTTGGATCCATTTTACCAACTTGCCATAGATCTTGTGTCTTAATCTTCTGCACCAGCCATCATTAGGGACCTTGTCAAATGCTGAACTAGGGGAGATTGTCCTACTAGTGGTTTTGGAAGGTTTGTTGGAAAGCTTTGTGGGTGGTACACAGTACAGCCAAACTGCAGCAGTGGTTGAGAGAGTTCATGTGAAGCTGGAGGACTGGACACTGGTCAATGAAACTGAGTGGTCTTGAGTTGCCTAAGCCCTACTGAAACTGCACTCATTCTGGTCAGTGAAGAGTTTTCCATCGTGAACCTGATCTGACATGTAGCAACAAACCATCTGCTGGAGGAACTCTGAGGGTTGAGCAGCATCTGTGGGAGGAAAGGAATTGTCGATGTCTCGACCCGAAATGTCAACGGTTCCTTTCCTCCTACAGATGCTGCTGGACCTGCTGAGTTCCTCCAGCGGATTGTTTGTTGCTCCAGATACCAGCATCTGCAGTCTCGTATGTCTCCACTGATCTGACCTGTGCCTTGCTGATGGTAGAAAAGCACTCTCCATAATACCCATGATCTTGCCTGCACTTGCAGCCACAGTGGCTGGTTAAGTTGCTGGTTAATAGTGGGTCCCACTGGAACATTAATGTTGGGAATTCAATGGGATTGTGATGGGAGAGTGTTAAACTTAAAACTAATTAAAGGGAAGGATCACTGATACTTAGCTAAGCCCTTATGAATGTCTGCAGTGAATACTGGGGGCTGCATGGACTGACATCCAACAAATGCAATCTTCTTTTCCTGCTTGGTATAATTCCAGGTAGGGAAATAATGTGTAATGAATTGATCTGTACGAATGGTATGCAAGACAAGTTTTTCACTGTATCTCAGTAGAAGTGGCAATAATAAAACAATACCAATTACTTGCTCATTCCTACTGATCAGTTTTACCGGGGTTCCTTGATGTAATAGTCAGTCATATGCTGCCTTGGCATTAAGAGCAGTTACCTTACCATTTAGAATTCAGCACCTTTGATTCTGCTTTGACCAGTGCTGCAATGTGATCCAAGCCAAGAGTTCTTGGCAGAATCCATTCTGTACATTGATAAGTAGGTTACTGGCAAGTAAGCCCTGCTTAAAAGCAAATGATTAATCCACTCCATTGTTTTAATGATTAAGAGTAAGTTGATGACATGGTATTTGGTAAAAGAGAATTCCTCCTTGCTAATTGGGCAACTTTCCACACTTTCATTTGCAATGCAATGTAGTTGTGGTGGTCCAGAATTAGCCACTTCAGCTCCAAAGCATGGATTTTGTCTTGCACTATAACCTTTGCATCTAGTGCTCTCAGTCATTATATGAACTCGGATGAACCAAATTGGCTTTGGTGACGGTGGGGAACTTCAAAAGAAAGCAGATTTAAATAATTCATTTTTTAAGAATGATTATATCTGTCTACAGAACAGAGTTCTTTGAAGAAGTAACATGCCGTGTCACAGAACATTGAAAGGAAAACTGATGGATGTACTATACTTTGATTTGGAGAAGGAATTCGATAAGGGGTTATAGCAAAGGTTATTGCAGAAAATAAAAAGCTCATGGTTCAAGGTGTAGCATGTTGGCATGATTAGAAAATAGATTGACTAATAGAAAACAGAGTAGGGATAAATGAGTCTCCTAGCTGGCAAGGTCTAATGGGTGGTGTGCCTCAAGGATCAGTGCTAGGGCCTCCAACCTTTTTAGGATCTATATAAGTGACGGCAGAGAGGACTGAAGGCATGGTGCTAAATTTGCTGATGACACAAAAATAGATTTCTTTTTAAAAAAAAAAGTATGTTGTGATGAGTGGTACAATTACATAGAACATCGTGCCAGATATCTCCACTGAACTGCATTTGCTCCTGACCACAGATGCTGCCTGTGTGGAGTTTGCCTATTCTCTCTGTCCACGTGGGTTTCCCAGGCCTGACGTGTCAGCTTGGAGTTTAGAAGAGTGAAAGAAAACGTGATCAAAACATACAAGATTCTGATGTGTTGGCTCATTATTTTATTGGTTATAGTAAAATTACAGCTAGTTAATGTGGAAGAGTTGTTGGAGAGAACAGGATACAATCAATTAATTGGGGGAATGGAAAGCTTTCATCCATTTGATAGGCTGGATGGTTCCCTTTGTGGTGAGGAAACATGAAATACAGAGGTTGTAGGGAGGCTGCAAAGCAATGTAGATCGGCTAAGTGAGTGGGCAAAGATTTTGGTAATTGGTATAATGTAGGAAAATATAAGATTTTCTCATAGCAGAAAATTTTTTTGAAAAAGCATATTATTTGAATGAGATTGCAGATCTCCACAGATCAGTAGTAACATTTCCTCCTTGCTGACAATCAACACAGGTGCACCTCAAGCTTGTGTGCTTAGCCCACTGCTCTGCTCTACTCTATACTTGTGACTTTGTGGCTAAGCTCACCTCAGGCACCATCTATAAATTCGCAGATGACAGCACTGTTTTTGGTAAAATCTCAGATGTCGATGAGGAGGCGTACAGGAGTGAGATAGTTCAGCTGGTCGAGTGGTGTCACAACAACAGCCTCGCACTCAACATCAGTGAGACCAAGGAATTGATTGTGGACTTCAGGAAGGGGAAGTTGGGAGAACACACACCAGCCCTCACTGAGGGGTCAGCGGTGGAAAGGGTGAGCAGCTTCAAGTTCCTGGGCGTCGTCATCTCGAGGGATCTATCCTGGGCCCGACACATTGATACAACCACACAGAAGGCACATCAGCGGCTCTACTTCGTTAGGAGTTTGAGGAGATTTGGTATGTCACCTAAGATTCTTGCAAATTTTTACAGATGTACGGTGGAGAGCATTCTGACTGGTTGCATCACAGCCTGGTATGGAGGCTCCAATGCACAGGATCGCAAAAGGCTGCAGAGGGTTGGAGACTCACCTAGCCCCATCACAGGCACAACCCTCCCCACCATCGAGGACATCTTCAAGAGGTGGTGCCTCAAGAAGGTGGCATCCATCATTAAGGATCCTCACCATCCGGGACATACCATCTTCTCATTACTGCCATTGGAGAGGAGGTACAGGAGCCTGAAGACCCATACTCAACGATTCAGAAAATGCTTTTCCCTGTCTGCCATCAGATTTCTGAATGGTCCATGAATACTTCTTAGTTTTTTTTATATACTATTCATTTTGTTTGTAATTTATAGTTATTTTTATGTCTTCATACTGTACTGCTGCCATAAAACAACAAATTTTGCAACATATAAATCAATGATAATAAATCTGATCCTAAAGCGTGGAAGTTGCGCTGCTGTCATACAGAGCATTGGTTATAGTCCTGGAGTCATACAGCACTGAAACAGGCCCTTCAGCTCACTGAATCCATGCCAATTGTCATGCACCCATTTACACTAATCATGTATTAATCCCATTTTATTCTCCCCATATTCCCATCAACACCTCCCATATTCTACCGCTCACTCGCACACCTAGGATGATTTACAGTGGCCAGTTCACCTATCAACCCTCGGCATGTGGAAGGAAACTGGAGCACACTGAGGAAACCCATGCATCACGAGGAGAACCCGACACAGACAGCACCAGAGGTCAGGATCAAACTTGGATCACTGGAGCTGTGAGGCAGCAGCACTACCTGCTACATCACTGTGCTACCTTGTTGCTGAGATGACAGTTGAAGTACTGTGTATAGAATTGATCTCCTGATGTAAGGAAAAATGTGAATGCAATGGAAGCAATTCAGAGAAGGATTATTAAACTGATGGCTAGAATTATCAGGATGTAAGGAAAGGTCAGACAGGCTTGACTTGTGTCTGCTGAATGAGAGGCCACTTGACTGAAATGTAAAAGATCCTAGGTGACCTTGACAGTCTGGATGTTGAGAGGATGTCTCCCTCGTGGGAAAATCTAGAATAAGGAGTTGCTATTTGAAAACATATTGTCACCAATTTAAAACCAAGATTAGGTGACTTTTTCTCTTAGACAGTCATGAATTTTTGGAGATTTTTCCTCAAAGGTTAATGGAAGCAAAGCCTTTGAAGGCAGAGGTAAATGGTATTATATCGTAACACACAAAAAAGATGGCTTTGTTTTGTTTTTTAGGAAGTTTATTTCTTCAAGTCTGCTGAATGCACAAAGATCAAACAATGACCACGAGATTAAAGATTAAGATCTTTATTAGTCACATGTACATTGAAACACACAGTAAAATGTATCTTTGTGTAGAGTGTTCTGTAGGCAGCCCAAGATGTGCCCCCCAAAAGCACTTTGACTGCTGCTGGGTTTGAGAATAACAATATACGTAGATTCGCTATTAGGAAAGGGTGAAAGGTTATTGTTGGTGGACAAGAATATAGATTTGGGTAACAATCAGATTGTTGAACAGGGTTGAGGGGACTGAGTGGCCTGCTCCTACTCCTAATTTGAATGTTAGTGTTCTAGGACCCTGTATGGTTCTGCCAACTGCCCCAATAACCTTTTAGACACCAGTTCAGATGCATCCAAGAAACAGCCTCAGCCTGCGTACCCTGCAGTCTGTCCCTGTGTCTTGAGCCCTTGGGTGTAATTACCGTCGGTTAAGGAGAAGCCTGCCGCCATTCTCAGGTCCCATAGGCTTGGCCATCTGGCAGCTCGGAAAGTTACTACTCACTTTCTGAACATTGTTTCTCAGTGAAAGAAGATGTGAAGCTGCAGAATTTTCCGTCAAGTTAGGTTGTCCACAGACCTCCATCCAGTGTGCCTGGTGAGTTTTGTGGAGTTTAGAAAACCATTGCACCAGTTAAGTTCAATGCACTGCAGTTCAATTCACTCTTGATGAATGACTTAACATTTTAATTGGCAGCCTGTCTGTTGTAAGGCAGTTTCCCAATCACTGCCTGACTGGCTTGGGTTAAACCCAGCAGTGAGAAGATTTCCAGCCCTCTGCCTCATTTTACAGATTTAACCCTGCTGCAAAATCCCCATATCAAATGTTAAAGTTCCATGTTTTTGTTCTGTGGTAGAAATCTGCTACCGGTAATTCTGCCGGCAGTTAGATGTACTTTGTTCCATGTACTTTGTTCCCTGTACTTCTGCTTGGCTTCTGTTATTTTGTTGCCTTTTAATGTAATTTAAATGCATAACAGAATATCCTATGGGTCACTGAAAAGTAACTGGGAATGAAAATCACAACTTGAACACTATCCACAATTTTAGTTGTGGGGTCCTGATGCAGGACTGCAACCTGAAACGTTGACAATTCCTCTTTTTTTTATCCCCCCCCCCCCCTCTCTCTATCCCCACCGCCCACACACACGTGCCTCTCGACCTGCTGAGTTCCTCCAGCAGATTGTTTGTTGCTCCGGATTCCAGTGTCTGCAGTCTCTTTTGTCTCCATGATTTTTGTTCTTGTGTGAGATGCACAGAGATGCATTGTAGCATTCGATGGCAACATCACATGTCTGGATGCCTCTTCTGGGATCTTGGTTTGTGAATGAGTGACCCACAGGTTGCACAGGACTCTTGGCTGAGTAAATGTCGATGAAAATGCAGGATAGTTGAATGCTACTTAGATTGAGTTTATATTGTGAGTGCCAATGTTTATTTGGTACTTGTGCAGGATGTCATCCATGTCTTTCATTTGAACCTAGTTTTACTCTGCCTTCCCTCTGTCGGGTCCATGCAGTAGCTGGTGTACAGCAACCAAGCCACATCAAAGGGAATCACATGGGTACCTTTTGCTCTGCAATATGAAGTCCAGGACCTGGAACGTCAGGATCTCCATGGACAATCCCACCAGTGATAGACTCGGGAACTCGCTTTGACCTCAACATTGAGTGAAACAGGGTGGGCAGGTGATGACCAGTTTGAAGAACAAGGTGGTGGGTAACAACATCTTCTGGAGGGGGGAACAAAAAAACAGAAGAGGTACACAATCTTCAAGGAGTGAGATTTGCCATTGAGAACAAGCCAGTCCAGCATCTCAGCCGTGCCCCTGCAGGATTAGCGAATGCCTTGTGACCCTTCAGCCCTGTGTAAATCACAAGCCGTGTGCATGCAGTGGAAGGATCCTGCTCACACCATTCGCCATCTGCATCGGCCACCTTAGAACCAACAAGGCCGATGGGGCTAATGTGGATGGTGAACAGGGTGGGCAGGATCCCTCCACTGCATACACATGGCTTGACTGTGGACCTTCAATCCAAGGTCCATCCGTGCACTTCTAAAATTCAACTCACACACCCTGACCTCCACTTACCCTGATTATTCCCCCCGCACCCCCAACCCCCCTTGCCATTGGTCTGTCGGGTTCATGCAATAGCTGTTGTACAGCAGCCAAGCCACATCAAAGAGAGCCACATAGGTTCCCTTTGATGTAGCTTGGCTGCTGTACGCCAGCCAAGGAAGAAAAATAGGAAGAAGAATATTTAATTGAATACGTAGTCAGTGTCTTTCCAAGGGTAGAAATGTGAAATACTAGAGGGCGTAGCTTTAAGATGAGAAGGAGAAAGTTTAAAAGGGATGTGTGGGGCAAGTTTTTTTTACACAGAGTGGTAGGTATCTGGAACATGCTGCCAAGGTTGTTGGTGGAAGCAGACATGATAGTAGTGTTTAAGAGGCATTTAGATGGACATATGAACATGAAGGGATATGAATCATGTGCAGGCAGATGGGGTTTGTTTCATTTTGAATCATGGACAGCACAGGAGTGGGAACTGAGTCTGTTTATTTTGCTTGTCCTTTCCCAAGCCTGGAAATGCTGAAGCCAAGTGCAACATCCCTAATATTACTGTCTGAACACTGCTGACGGGACATTGACATTCTCACTGTGCATGGCAGTTCATGGAGAGCTGAACCATCAAAGAAAATGAGAGCGAACTTTGCCTTTAAATGGATTCCTGGACAGAATGAGAAAATGAATCATGAGAAAGGACAAAACAATCAACTTTTTTTAACATGCAATTTCAGCTTTTTCTTTTAAACTCTGTAAAACAAATTGGCTCCCTGGAGAGATCTCATGGCAAGTATTCCATATTTAAAATAAACAGTAAAGTTACAACCTAACTTAATGGCACTCAGACATTTTGGACGCACTCTGTCTTTACTGTTCTCAAATACCAGGCAATGTCCTTAGTTGCTTGATGTCTTTTACATCCTGCCTTAAAAAGGAGCCAGTGCAGATTCAGAAAGTTCTGCTATCGCATCTGGTAAGACAAGTCAGGCCACAGTGACTTGCTGTGATTCCTTGAGAGGGCTGCTTGCTGGGGAGAGCTCCTTTGATATACTTGCATGCAAAATAAGTAAATATCCTGCAGCTAGGCAGTGGCTGTCTGATACTTTAACTCTCTGGAGAGGAATGCTAATGTTTTGGAAGCGCTTCATCCAACTGGGTAAAATTTCTTCTTAGCAAATTAGCAATTTAAATGTCCTGCCCTTTTAGACCTTCAAAAACTTCTCTATTTGTTTATTAAGTCCCAACTTGGTTTGTTGAATGCTGAGCTGAATATGAAATGACTGTTCCACGCACACAATTGAATTGAATAAATATGTGAATGGCTAGATCTGTGGAAATGCAGGAACATAATTTCCATCCTCCTCCATATCACTCCAACATTTCCTCCTGACTCACTTGGGTTTCTTTTGGTTGTTTACTGTTCAAGCAATTGCTCTTCTCCACTTGGTGCAATAGATCTCTTTGATCCCGAGTCAAAGGAATGATATCCTCTCTGTCCTCCCTGTCATTATCCTCTTTGTTTTTTTTTTAATCATTAAATCCCCAATCCAGGTTGTACTTTTCCAAGCTGCAGTTGGCCAACCCCACAGGACAACTGCCTTTGAAAGATTAGTCCATGCAGATTGTCCGATGAAAAAGGATGCTTTATGAAGTGACAAAGAGTGAGTTTGGTGCAGTTTTAACAGAGAAAGTACAAGACCAGAAGCAAAGGATGGATGAATGAGACATTGATGTGAAATAATACAGAGGAATTGGAAATTCACCATGAGCCTAGGGATTATGCTACCAAGGGGGTGGCACGTATAGGAAGAGAACAATCCTTGCAACTTATAGTCAGATATAGAAAATGGAAGAGTACAGCACTGGACTGGCCATTTGGCTCACAATGTTGTACCAATTTTTATGCTAATTTATACTAAATGTCGATGTCTTCGTCCTCCTCCTGTGTATCATCCATATCCCTCCATTCCCTTCATAGTCGTGTGTCTATCCAAAAGGCTCATAAACTCGACCACAACTAACCCTGGTTACCCATTCCAGGCATCTACCACTCTCTGCATTTTAAAAACAAAACAACTCTCACGTCACCTTTTATACCCCTGCCCCCCTAACCCCCCCCTTAAATCATGTCCTCTGGTGTTTGACATTTCTACCCTGGGGAACAGATTCTGACTGTCTACCTATCCATGCCTCTTGTAATTTCAAAAACCTCTATCATGTCTCCCCTCAGCCTCCAACACTCCAAGGAGAACAACCCAAGTTTGTCCAAATATTCCTTGTAGCTCATACTCTCTAATCTGGGCAGCATCCTGGTAAACCTCTTCTGCACCTTTTCCATGGTCTCCACCTCCTTCCTATAATGGGGGTGACCAGAACTGCACACACTACTCCAAGTGTGGTCTGACTAAAGTGTTTAATAGTTGCAGCATAACTTCCTCACTCTTATACTCAACACCCCCACCAATGAAGGCAAGCATGCCATACGCCTTCTTTACCAATTTATCCACTTGCGTAGCCACTTTCAGTGAACTATGGACCTGGACCCCAAGATCCCTATGTACCTCAATGCTATTCAGGGGCCTAACATTAACTGCTTACTTTCTCCCTTCATCTGACCTCCCAAAGTGCAACACCTCACACTTGCCCGGATTAAACTCCATCTGCCACTTCTCTGCCCATATCTGTAACTGATCTATATCCTGCTGTATTCTTTGATAGTCCTTTACACTGTCCACCACAAACTTGCTAATCCACCCATTTACATTTTCATCCAAATCATTGATATATATCTCAAACAACAGGGGTCCCAGCACCGATCCTTGCGGAACACCACTGGTCACGGACCTCCAGCCAGAATAACAGCCTTCCGTCCCTGCTCTCTGTCTTTTATGGGCAAGGTAGTTCCAAATCCAAACTTGCAATTCCCCCTGGATCCCATGCATCTTTATCTTCTGAATCAACCTACCATGAGTGACCTTATTAAATGCCTTACTAAAGTCCATGTAGATAATGCCCACTGCCTTACCCTCATCAAGCACCTCTGTCACCTCCTCAAAAAAAGAACTCAATCCAATTTGTAAGGCATGACCTGCCTGCACAAAGCCATGCTGACTGTCCCTAAGCAGGCCATGCCTTTCCAAATGTGCATAAATCCTATCCCTCAGTATCCTCTCCAATACCTTCTTACCACTGACATGAGGCTCACTGACCTATAATTACCTGGATTATCCCTATTTCCCTTCTTGAGCATAGGCACAACACTTGCTACTCTCCAGTCCACCGGGACCTCACCTGTTGCTAATGAGGACACAAAGATCTTTGTCAAAGCCCCAGTAATCTCCTCGCTTGCTTCTTTCAATATTCTGGGATGTATGTCATCAGACCCTGGGGACTTATCCACCTTGATGCTTTTTAGAAGACCCAGCACTACCTCCTCCTCAACCTGGCACATTAGTATGCCCCACTCTGTTTTCACTATCCTCCAAATACTGATACCAAGTACTCATTTAGTACCTCAGCCACGTGCTCTGACTCCAAGCACAAATTTCCTCCTTTATCTTTGACCCACTTTCTCCTTGGTTATCCTCTTCTTATTTGTGTAAGAATAAATGCCTTGGGATTCTCCTTGACGCTGCTCACCAAGGACATTCCTAATTGCCTGCTTGAGCACTTTGCTGCTATCTTTAAATTCCACAAGGTCCCAGTCTGATTTTTACTTTCCTAAACCTTACATATACTTCCTTTTTCTTCCTGACTAAATTTAGGACCTCTCGGGTCATCCGAGGTTCCCTTACCTTACCATCCTTATCCTTGCTCCTTACGGGAACATGCTGATCCTGTGCTCTGATCAGCTGGTCTTTAAACAACTCCTATGTGTCAGACGTGGACTTGTCTGACAGCAGCTGCTCCCAATCAATGCCCCTTATCTCCTGTCCTCCCCCAATTTAATACCTTCCTGCGATCCAATTTTATCCTTACTCATAACTATTTTAAAACATCAAGAGTTGTGGTCACTATTCCCAAAATGTTCACCCACCATCAGGTCTGTTGCTGGCCTGGCTCATTTCCCAAAACCAGGTCCAGTATATTCTCACCTCTAGTTAGATTTTCCACATACTGTTTCAAGAACCTCACGATGCTTCTGATTTCCACCAAAATTGCCTCTGTGGATGAGCCCTGCAGTATGTCCTCTCTAAGTACTGCTGTGACATTCTCCCTTATCAGTAGTGCAACCCCTGCACCTCCTTTTACCTTCCTCTCTATCATGTCAAAAACAACAATACCCAAGAACGTTGAGCTGCCAGTCCCTCATGCAACCAGGTCTCTGTAATGGCAACAACATCATAATTCAATGTACAGATCCACATTCTCAGTTCATCCTCCTTATCTGTAATGTTCCTTGTATGTATCCTTGTGGCATTTCTAAAAAGAAAATGAGCAGCCAAGCTGAAAAACACTGCCTGCATTTGAATAAGCTTACCATGCAAAAGGAATCCCACAGACTGTACATCATGGAAAGGACAGTGAAAAGGGATTAATTTGCAACTATTACAAATGGAATTGAAAAGTTAAGGAAAGCAAAAATTATGTTCACAGTAGAGGTACAAATATACAAGCTGCAAGAAGACGGAACATTAGGGAAGTTGGATATCTTGGCTTAGGAATTGCTTTATTGTATTTTCCAGGTGATTTTAACACCAGTCCTGATGAAGGGTCTCAACCCGAAATATCAACTGTCTATTTCCCTCCACAGATGCTGCTGACCCATAGAGTTCCTCCAGTAATTTGTTTTTTTTCTTGCACAATATTAGTGCCAAGATAATGTTACAGTAAGGGTTCAAAAGAATGTTAACAAAAGGTGAATGATAAGAGATATGAAGAAAAATTGAGTTTTAATTTTCCTTGCAAGTAATACATTCAAAACAGAAAATGTTAGAAATACTCAGCAGGTCAGCCGGCATCCACGGACAGAGAAATGTTTAATGTTTTGGATTGAGGTCCTTTCCTCTTTTATTTTTCAATTGATGTATGTGGGGTGAGTCTGATTTTCAAAATTGGGAGACTTCCAAACAAAAGGCTGTAAAAAGCATCGTTTCCATTGGGTGTTCTGAGTTGTGTTCTATTTTAATGACAAAATGTAGATAGTTCACCCAGCAAAGGCTTAGTTGAATAAGCACATATGGTTCGCACTTGTGAGTTAAGGGGTTAGAATGTCATTATGATTGAGGACTGCCAGACAATTCAGAGTTAAAGGCAAAGGTCAAAGAAGGTTCTTTGGAGCTCTTTCTTGTGAGGTCAGTAGTCTGAGGGACCATGCTGAGATGTAGCCTGCTACAGAGGAAATGTTGGCCGTGTAATTTTGAAAATAAAACTTTTGCAGGATATTGGGAACATTCTCCCTTTTTATGTTACAAGGACAAGTAGAAAGCCAATGAATCTTGTGTAAGATGATTCTAGTTATTAATAAGAATTACACTCTTATTTTTTAAAATTTGTACTTCATTTTTCCTTGAGTACTCCCCTGTCTGCTTAACAAAGATTATGGAGAAAGATGCAAGACAAAAAAAAGTCAGATCACAACATACTGGCATCATTTGGCCATGTTGTGTTGGGCAGTAAAGATCATCATAAATGTGAAGTTTAGTGATGTAAGTGAGCCAGTAAAATCTATAATCCAGACCCAGTCTTGTAATTCGCATGGTTTCTAATTCAGTTGAGGATAATAATTGGTGAATAATCCTTTTTAATCATATTTTACTGGACGAGAAATATCATCTTTACCAGTGAGTTCCTTTCCCTGTCCCACCCTATACCACACTCTCTTCCTACACCACTCCCTTATTCATTCACCACCACCTATTTTTTCCAGTCTTTCTGTTGCTGCAAATGTGCTTTCTTTCTGTTTTATTTTTCATCTACCATCTACCACCACTTGGCCCCTGTCTGACCACTCTGCACCCCCAGTACACACATTTGTATTTTTTTGGATCTGTTTCACTCTGTCCTTTTCTCCCCTTGTTACTCTGCGAAGCTCTGCTGTGTTACCTTGATTTTTTTCGGAGCAAAAAACAACCTGCTGCAGGGACTCGGCAGAGTGAGGCAGCATCTGTGGAGGGAGATGGACGGTCAGCAATTCGGGTCGAGGACCTTGATCTGGCGAAATAATATCGACTGTCCATTTCCCTCCGCAGATGCAGCCTCACATGCTGAGCTCCTCCAGCAGGTGGTTTCTTTGGCTTCAAATTCCAGCATCTGCAGTCTCTTGTCTCCTTACCTTGAGTTTTATCTTGAATTTTAGTTCTGCACTGTGTTTAAATTTCTGGTTTTGATTTTATTACAAATTCCTGACCATCGAACAGGGTGAATTGCAGGTGGATTTTGGGCTATTTATCCAGCATATTGGTTGGCACTACTTCTCTCTTTTTTACATTGATATAATTAAGCATTCAGAAGAATCAATTAAACCAGGGATGCCCTTTAGCTAATTTCTCAATTCACAATAAGGCCAAGTTCCGTGCTCCATATGTCATTGAATAAATAGTGCTATTTTGCGCAAGTGAATGTAAATGAGTATCTTATGCAGTTTGATGTCAGTGCATGTGCCCAGCATCCTTCCAGTAATCATGTGCACAGAAGTCTCTGGGCATATGTGGTAACATTTCAGCCTCCAGTCTTTGACAACCCGCCCCACCATCAAGGACATCTTCAAAAGGCGGTGCTTCAAGAAGGTGGCATCCATCACCAGGGACCCTCACCATCTGGACATGCCCCCTTCTTGTTACTACCATCTGGGAGGTGGTACAGGGGCCTGAAGATCCAAACTCAATGATTCAGGAACAGCTTCATCCCCTCCACCATCAGATTTCTGAATGGTGCAATAAAACAATGAACACTACCTCATTATTTTATTTTACACTATTTATTTATTTATTTTCGTAACTTATTCTAATTTTGTCTTTGCACTGTACTGCTGCCGCACAACAGCAAATTTCATGTCATATAAGTCAGTGATAATAAACCTGATTCTGATTCTTCTGCTCCAAGCCGGAGTATAAGGGATCAATGGAAAGTAATAAGCAGCTGACTTTTGCCATTGTTTCTTTCTTTCTTTTTCAATCTTTTTATTTGTTTCCAAATTAATACAGATTAATATATAACATTGATGTTTGTACATGTAATACAAAGAGATCAGGAGAAAAATCATGGTATGGATAATCATAAAGAATAGTAAAATATATTTTAAAAATCTGTAGATCCCACGATCTCTTAGTAAATGAATATAATATAAAAGAAAGGAAAGAAAAACATTTATTGTGTATATAAAAAGGGAAAAAAATCGTCAATAAGAAAAATTATAAACAATATATCAAATCAAACTGGAAAAAAAAATTTAAACAAAGGCAAAAAAAAAGACTGGACTGAAATTTCTCAGTAGAAACAGAGCAATATTATGTCGTCAACTCCGTTCCTCTAAATTGGAAAGTTATTGAAAAGGGAGATTGTTTCTGAATTATCTTTCAGGCTAAACTTTAAGGAAGCATGGTGATGATCAATGGAGTGGGGGTGGAGGTGGTGGTTGGTGGAATGCCTGGCATTTTGCCTGTAAAATACAATAGAAGTTATTACATAGGCTTCAATAACATTTTAGCAAGGCATTCAACGTTGCAGTGGGAATCAATAAATGCTATTAAAGCGGTTTGTTTGATTTGAAGAAGATATTTATAGTAGCAATCTCTGTACTGGAGGCAAGTTGGCAAATGTTAAAGAGCAGATTAGTACACAACACAAGTTATGGCCCCTCATGAGCTGAATGTTAATACAGAAAGAAAGCCTATAGTGGTCAGAAAAAATATTCCAATTTTATTCATTTGCTCTCATTTCCCCAAGGAAATTGGACCCGATTCCTAAGGATATCCATCCACTTAAGAAAGCAAACTTTAAGAAAAACAAATTTGTTTACACAAGCTGAACAAAAACTCTGCTCATTTTTTTTTCCTTCTTGGCTTCTAATACACAACTTCAGATGATTAGATTGTCAGTTTAAGCACATTGCCATGGCACTAAGTTTTAAAATGTGGAAAGCAGATTTACTGTGTGCAAGTGGAGCCAAAATTTTTTAATGAGCAGGCTGGTTATGTTATTTTATTTTCCATTAGCTACTGCTCTGCATCTATAAAAAGATCCAACTTTTTCACATCTGTGCAAGGATCCTGACTGTTTGGTGGGTGTACGCATTACTTAACTACTGAGCTGAAGGGCACAGAGCCAGGAGCAATCCGGCCTTGACTAAGGAAGTGGAGCCTTACTGGAAAAATCAGTACTACTGGCCACAGTCCTCTTGGCTAGAGCAGCAATAAATCAGCCAGGGCCATGGCTTCTGGGGGCTCACTTTGTTTCACATTCCATAGATAAAATGAAATACACCCCTGACTACTCTGGTGCTTGTGGTGGAAATTTGCATGTGGATGTTGGAAAAGAGCAGGATCAGATTCAGTAGATGCTTGCTTAATTGTTAGAGCCTATCAACGCTCAATTGGCTTTGCTACCGCATTATGGGTGGTTCATGGATAAGAGAGCACGAGCTTGCTGGTTGTTTCACTCAACATTACCAAAGAGACAACAATTAGAACAAAGAAGCAGGGTGTGCCATCCAGCATCTTGTTGCTGCTCTGCCGATCATGTTTGCTTTATTACCTCTGCCCACTAACTCCTTGATACCAGCTTGTCAATCCAAACTTTATAGGGGCACAGAGATTATCAGTAGTGGGGATGGTGGGGCAGCTGAAATGTTTGGCATGATACAAACATGCTTTGGTATCATATCCAGGGCTGTCACAGTGGATTTCCACTTTTTTGGTCCACAAGATAAGATATTTTTATTAGTCACATGTACATTGAAACACAATGAAATACATCTTTTGTGTAGAGCATTCTGGGGGCAGCCCACAAGTGTCGCCACGCTTCTGGTGCCAACCTGCATGACCACAACTTTCTAACCTGTACATCTTTGGAATGTGGGAGGAAACCGGAGCACCCGGAGGAAACCCACGCAGACACAGGGAGAATGTACCAACTCCTTACAGTCAGTGGCAGGAATTGAACCTGGGTTGCTGGCGCTGTAATGGCATTATGCTAACCACTACACTACCGTGCCTGCGCACAAGGCTGTGATGAGCTGTAGAGTCATGTGGTCCTTTGGAGGACAGGTTATCGGTGAGTAAGTGCCAGCACTATTGATGACGCCATCCTTCACGGTGCTGATGATTGCAAGTTTGCTGGGTGGTATTTAGTCAAATTGTACTTGTCCTGTTCATTAACATAACTGGGCAATTTTCCATATTGTTGGTTGGATGTCTGTGTAGCAAGTACACTGGAGCAACTTGACGGGCCCTGGGCAGTTCTAGAGTGTGGGTCTTCAAAGTTGAGTTTATTGTCGTATGCACAGGTGCAATGAAAACTTTACTTGCAGCAGCATCACAGGCACATAACGTATTAGCAAAATTCACAAGAAAAACATAAATTATACACAACTTCTACAAGAAAGAACACAATTAGAACAAAAAAAACGCAAAGTCCGTCTTAGTGCAAAGTGGTCATCATGTTGCTAAACTTTAGTGATTAGGGTTGTGCCGGTTGGTTAAAGAACCAAATGGTTGAAGGGAAGTTTCTGTTCTTGAACCTGGTTATTTGGGACTCCAGGTTTCTGTACCTCCTGCCCGACGGTAGCTGTGAGAAGACCAGGATGCTGATTGCCTTGCCCCATTCCTTTATTGTATCCAGTTCTCTCAGCTGCTTCCTACACCAGGTAAAGTAGATTGAATTGATTTTGGTGCCAGTGGCGATATTTTCATTACTTGGGATCTTGGTAATGCTGGGAAGACCGGCATTTATTGTCCTTGAGAAGAAAGTAATGAGACACCACCTTGAAGAGCCGAACTCCCACAGTGCTGTTGGGTGGGGAGTTCCAGGTTTTGGAACTAGCAATGAGGAAAGGTTGGCAACAAATCAGTGCAGTGTGCAACTTGGGGGGGAACCTACAGGTGGCGGTGATCCCATGCCCTTGCTGTCCTTAGTGGTAGAGGTCCCAGGTTGGAAAGTTGCTGTCCAAGTAGTTCATTGAGTAACAGCAATGTATTTTGTAGATGTGTTTTGTGCACTGTGGAGGGGAATTAACGTTCAGGGTGGTTGAAGGGGTGCCAATCAGTGGGCTGCTTTATCCCGAATGTTGTTGAGCTTTTATTAGGGTGTTGGCACTGCATTTATCCAGGCAAGCAAAGAATGTTCTATTACACTCCTGACTTGTGCATTGTAAATGGTGGAAAGGCTTTGGGGTGTCAGGAGGAAAGTTGGTCTCTGCCCTGCTCTTGTATGTTGAGTTTCTAGTCAATGGTGATGCCTAGGCTATTGAAAGTGTAAGCCTCCGTGATGGTAATGCCACTGAATTATGAAGATTAGATGGTTGTACTCTCCCTTGCTAGACATGGCCATTACCCTTGGCACTTTCAACGAAGATGACGGTGACTGTTTCACACTAGTCCTTAGCACTCAGATGCTGGGCCTCATTATCATTGAGGACGTGGATGTTCCTAGAGATCCTATTATTTGTTTAATTGTCCAGAACCACTCATGACAAGGTGTAGACGGCAAACACTGGATCTGTTCCATTGTTTGTGAGATTGCTAAACGCTGTCTATGTTTATGAATAATGTTTGTCTTGCCTTTGCTATTTTTTTCCAACTCCTGTTTTAAAGGAAAACCCTATGTGTTTGTGCTAGTCATACTGATCAAGAATCATTGCATACACATAGCTGTGTATATGTTATATTCATGTTTATACATTTGGGATCTGGGAGCTTTGCTCACAGACTTCGTGTACATTAACCTGACCTCTGCCATATGATAGATCTGTCTTCTGTAACTCAGCACCAGATTTCACAACCCAGCCAGCGGTTACAGAAAACAGATTTAACGTGGTAAATGTTAGAAGCTGGGACATGAATATCATGAGCACAGTTGCTGTGCTTCTGAAATCAGATTTAAAAAGAACATTCTCAACTAAGTGTAGCCCCAGATTGTCATGAAAACCTATCTGATGAACTAATGTCCTTCAGGAAATAAAATAATTGCACCCTCATATCTGGGTTGAAGGTGTCTGGGTTCAAATCCCATTTCAGAGATATTAACACAAAATCTAGGTTGATACTTTGGTGTAGTACTGGGGAGGGGGAGCTGCGCAGTCAGATTTGTTGTCTTGCAAATGAAATGTGAAGCCAAGATCCCGGTGGTTCTCTTGTAGAGACAAAACATCCCATAGTGCTGGTTTGAGCAGGAGGTTAAATGAGCCTGGCAGGTTAAATGAGCCTGGCATCTTGGCTGATATTTTACCTCTCAACCAATGTTCAAGAAAATTACCTATTTGGTCTTAGTCACGTTGTTGCTCATGGGAACTAGCTGTGCACGAGATAGTCGCTGTGTTTTCTACACTACAGCAATGACTAAACCCCAAGTATATCATTGGATGCATTAAAAACAGGGTGCTGGATACTCAGCAAGTCAGGTAGTATCAGTGGAGAGAGAAAAAGAAGTTAATATTTCATCACCACATTAAAACATCTGTATTTTAAGTTGCAGCGGTGGGGAGGGGTGGAAAGAACTGGGGAAGTGTCCGTGACCTGTCCAGGGAAGTGTAAACAGAGGAAGACAAATGAGGGCAGGAGAGAGGGAAATAAAATGCTGAAATGGTTAGATGCTGAACACATCGGTTGCTGGAAATCCAAAATATTTTGGGGCATGCTGAAAGGGAAGTGAAAGGTGCCATATAAATTCAAGTCTTTCCATTGAACTTAGTGAGGAAAGTTAAATTACCTATAGATTCTCAGGAAATATTGAAACTAGGAAAACATGTTCTGTGGTGAAATCCTTAAAAGTGGTACTCCCTTAGCTAACAACTCTGTGAAAATACCCTCGCAAGATCTGCAGGTGATTATGAAGCAAATTCGCTACCAACCTCTTAAGGAAAGTATAAGAGAGGTTTTAACTGCCAAGCTGTCAATGATGTCTGTCTCCCAGAGGGAAGAAACCTGAGGCTCAAACTGGAGAAATAACTTTAATTCCTAATGCATACTATGTACGTCCCAGGAAGTTGAGTGGTGATCATCAGAAAAAATTCCAAAGCCTTCATCACAAAACTTCTCCATATGTTATTATTACCCTTTTAGGTGAGCATTATTTAGAGTTTCTGTATGTAAGTTGGTGAGTAACAATAACCAGTCCATCACATAAACCAGCCTCTCCTCCGATGACTCCGTCTACATGCCCTGCTGAGTTGGGAAAGCAGCTAACTTAATCAAGTCCCCTCCCACCCGGTCATTCTCTCTTCTCTCCACTCCCGTCAGGCAGAAGATGCAAAAGCTTGAGAGCACATACCACCAGACTCGAGGACAGCTTTTATCCTGCTGTGATCTTTTTTCCACTACCTCAATATAATAATGTATGTCATGATCCGTCTGGATGGCATGTAAGGCAAAAGCTTTTCACTGTATCTCACTATGTGTGACAATGCTATACCAATACCTAAAGAGAAAGGATTCCATGCTGCTCGTCTGAGTGCACTAGCTGATGGGTGCAACTGCAGTTATTATTTCCTCAGCATATTCTACATTGTTAAATTTCAACTTCAGTACCTGAAGCAAGGTACATCAGGATCAGTATGACATCCCAGCAATGTGCAATCTTCTGGGGGGGAAATCAGATTGCACAAGCTCAGCACTGGAGTCGCATGCAGTCCTGAGTACTGCTGGTTCTACTTGCAATGAAGAGACCACTGGGATAAATGTGCCCGTTTCTATTCCCTAATTGACTTCACGTAGCTGGAATTATAAGTAACAGAAAATTAAATAATCACAAGATCAGATGGGGACAGTTCATTTGACTGGTCACTGTGACCTTGCACCTTCCTGCACAGTAGTATTGATGCATGGTGAAATTTTTGTTTCTGCTTCTTGAGATGTGGGCATCATTGGCAAAGCCACATTAATTGCCCCTTGAACTGAATAGCCTATTGGACCTTTTCAGAGGCCAGTTGAGAGCCAATCACTTTGGCTTGACTGGAGTCAAATACAGACCAGAACAGATAAAGACCCAGATTTCACTTCCTGAAGGACGTACACTAAAGTCCAGTGTAGGTTTCCAATAAAGTCCAGTTTTGTTAGTTTTTCATTCCAGGACTGCTTAATTTTAAGTGTTGTGCTTCTGGATATTATTCCAATAAAACTTTTAAAGTCAGATATCAGGGTTGAATCTCTATATGTAACTGGGAGGTTTAAAACTAAACTTGTGATTTCTTTTGTGGGAAATCCAGACCATTGGTGACATTTGCATCCAGTAGCCAAATAAAGCCTCCTCTTCTGACTCATTTTCCCTTTAGTTTAGGCTTATCCTATTTCCCAGAGTTGTAAATTCACCAATTGTGTTTCTGCAGCAAAATACAAAAGACATCATCAGCAAATGAGTGTGATGGTCAGAACTGTAAAGTAATTCAGAATTTTCATCGAAAATGTTGATCTGGCTATTCTCTTCAGGTGGTGACAGGCCTAAGTATCATTGTCTCTATTTTCCTGATTTTTACATTTCTAATTTAGACAGATTTTTCTTTTAGTATCTCTTGTGTGAAGTGAGCCTTTTCATTTTTAAGTGGCCATTGCTTCTGTGAATCTCTGCTGAAGTGGATAAAATCCAGTACAAGTTCCACAAATCAATAACTTTTTTTTTCACAGATTATTAGTTCCAAGCAAGGCAAAAAAACTTGCAGAGCTGGCCGTTGTCAGCTGTCTGGTTTCACCAGACTAGGGTATAGTGATTGTAAAATAATAACTGGACTGGAAAAGAGTAAACTAGGATCCAGCTGGCGAGGCAGAGCCATGCTGCTGCTAATCATACTGAATGGCAGTAAGCAGTTCCATGTGTACATCTGGAATGTGCTTCCTGAAATCTTCAGCACTAACATTATTTCCCAATAAGGGTTGGGAAAGAGATTCACAGATATGGATAAGATTGTATTGTTCCTTTTGATTGTGCTGGACCAGGTTTATCACCACAAATGGTATTAAACCAGATTTATGTGGGGTCCACTTTTAAGATTTGCTCCGTTGAATGCTACTAAACCACAGAGACTAAAAAGCCCCAGTTTATTGTTTGTGCTTGTCATTTGCAGACGTTTATGTGGGTGTCATGGGGCAGAAACTGATTCAGCTGAAATATCACCCATCATGTAACATCATCCCACCTCAGTGCTCATGGGCAACCCTTACTTAATTTCATGCATGAAAAATAGCCAGACATATAACATCCATGGAAAGTACCCAACTACACTTTAAGAAGAGGAAGTTTAATGGATAAGATTCTGGAAGTCCCATGTTGTGCGATCTGATTTTTGGGTCAATCAATTCATTTATACTGGCCAATTTTGTGCCTACAATTCTATCACAGATTTCAGCACATGTGGAATTTGTATCCAGAGATGGTGACCTTGTACATCATTTGCCATTGTTACTATGTCTATTGCACATTATATTCTTATTTGTTTAAATCAGTAACCAGGGTTACTAGGCATTGCGGTAGGTTGGAGTAGATTTAAAGAGCACTGCAGATATCCATGAAACAGATTTTTTAAAAGATGATATTAATTTTTACTGTTTTGTGTTGCATTTCCATTTAAATTATTGTATTACCACCATTTCATCAATGTAACTTGATGAGATTGAACTGACCAACATCGACAGGAAAGATAAAACAAAAACTTGGCATTTATATAGCACCTTTTCATGACCTCTGGATGCCACAATGTTCTTTACAGGCAAGAAAACTATGGTTACCAGTGCAATTTAGAAATGGTAGCATAGAAACATAGAAATCCTACAGCACAATTCAGGCCCTTAGGCCCACAAAGCTGTGCCGAACATGTCCCTACCTTAGAAATTACTAGGCTTACCCATAGCCCTCTCTTTTTCTCAGCTCTATGTACCTATCCAAAAGTCTCTGAAAAGACCCTATCGTATCCGCCTCCACCACCGTTGCCTGTTGCCCGCAGCCCATTCCATGCACTCACCACTCTCTGAGTTAAAAAAAAACTTACTCCTGACATCTCTGTACCTACTCCCCAGCACCTTAAACCTATGTCCTCTTGTGGCAACCATTTCAGCCCTGGGGAAAAGCCTCTGACTATCCAGACAATAAATGCCTCTCATCCTCTCATACACCTCTATCAGGTCCCCCATCATCCAAGGAGTAAAGGCCGAGTTCCCACAACCTGCTTTCATAAGGCATGCTCTGCATTCCAGGCAGCATCCTTGTAAAGCTCCTCCGCACCCTTTCTATGGCTTCCACATCCTTCCTTTAGTGAGGTGACCAGAAATGAGCACAGTACTCCAAGTGGGGTCTGACCAGGGTCCTGTGTAGCTGCAACATTACCTCTCGGCTCCTAAATTCAATTCCACGATTGATGAAGGACAATATACCATATGCCTTCTTAACCACAGAGTCAACCTGTGCAGCTGCTTTGAGCATCCTATGGACTTGGACCCCAAGATCCCTCTGATCCTCCACACTGCCAAGAGTCTTACCATTAATACTATACTCTGCCATCATATTTGACCTACCAAAATGAACCACTTCACACTTATCTGGGTTGAACTCCATCCGCCACTTTTCAGTCCAGCTTTGCATCCTATCTATGTCCTGCTGTAACCTCTGACAGTCCTCCATACTATCCACAACACCTCCAACCTTTGAGTCACCGCAAACTTACTAACCCATCCCTCCACTTCCTCATCCAGGTCGTTTATGAAAATCACAATGAGTAAGGGTCCCAGAGCTACACCACTGGTCACCGACTTCCATGCAGAATATGACCCCATCAACAACCGCTCCTTGCCTTCTGCGGGCCAGCCAGTTCTGGATCTACAAAGCAATGTCCCCTTGGATCCCATGCCTCCTTACTTTCTCAATAAGCCTTGCATGGGGTACCTTATCAAATGTCTTGCTGAAATCCATATGCACTACATCTACTGCTCTTTCTTCATCGATGTGTTTAGTTACATCCTCAAAAAATTCGATCAGGCTCATAAGGCAGGAACTGCCCTTGACAAAGCCATGCTGACTATTCCTAATCATATTATACCTCTCCAAATGTTCATAAATCCTGCCTCTCAGGATCTTCTCCATCAACTTACCAACCACTGAAGCAAGACTCACTTGTCTATAATTTCCTGGGCTATCTCTACTCCCTTTCTTGAATAGGGGAACAACATCCACAACACTCCAATCCTCCAGAAACTCTCCCATCCCCATTGATGATGCAAAGATCATCGTCAGAGGGTCCACGATCTCCTCCCTCGCCTCCCACAGTAGCCTGGGGTACATCTCATCCCGTCCCGGCGACTTATCCAACTTGATGCTTTCCAAAAGTTTCAGCACCTCCTCTTTCTTAATATCTACATGCTCAAGCTTTTCAGCCTGCTGCAAGTCCTCACTACAATCACCAAGATCCTTTTCTGTAGTGAATACTGATGTAAAGTATTCATTAAGTACCTTTGCTATTTCTCCCAGATCCATACACACTTTCCCACTGCTGCACTTGATAGGTCTTATTCTTTCGCATCTTATCCTCTTGCACTTCACATACTTGTAGAATGCCTTGGGGTTTTCCTTAATCCTGCCCGCCAAGGCCTTCTCATGTCCCCTTCTGGCTCTCCTAATTTCTTCCTTAAGCTCCTTCCTGTTAGCCTTATACTCTTCCAGATCTCTAACATTACCTAGCTCTCTGAACCTTTTGTAGGCTTTTCTTTTCCTTTTGACCAGATTTATTAGAGCCTTTGTACACCACAATGTACACAAATGTAGCAGACACATTTTTAATGCATAGCAATATCCCACAGATAGCAAAGTGACGATGGCTGGTTAACTCCAAACCCTATTTCTTGGTTGTTAGTCTAAAACCAATTTGCTTCTGACGGCTTTCAGCGGAAGTAAGAAAGGACACAAGAATGCATTCTTACGAAACACCAGAAGAATAAATGAAATCTTAAGTAATCCCACAGCTGTGTTTGGTCTTGGGTCAACCTCAAAGAGACTGATTTTTTTTTAGAAAAATATTATCAAGCAACTTGGTGTGTGCTTGGCCCCAACTTTGCAGACTAATGCAGTTAATCTAGGTTTAGAATTTAGAGTGTTGTTGAAGTCGGGCTGCATTGTCCAATGTGCCGTCTAATGTACTCGCTCTGTTTGTCTGCTTAGGTGTACATGGCAATAAAACTCCGATTGCATTAGTTGAGGGGAAAAAAGGAGTTTGAAAATCATTCATCTTCTGATTGTGCGCAGGTGTTAATCAGCTTCTGTACAGCAACAACCAAATTGCACGCAATTGCAAAAAACTCAAAGTGAGTGCAGTCCTTTTGTTTCTCTATTAACTACCTATCACCACCCTGTGCCCTCCCCGCCTCCCCTCTTTTGTCCACCTATCACTACTCTGCTTTTCCCTCCTATATATCAGGCTTCCCCTTTTCCTATCTTCAGTCCTGAAGAAGGGTTCTGACCCAAAATGTTGACTGCCTGCTTTTCTCCATGGATGCTGCCTGGCCTGCTGACTTCCTCCAGCATCATCCTGTTTTTCATCTAGATTCCAGCATCTGCAGTCCTTTGTTCCTCTGAGTGCAACTATCCTGCACCAACAATGTAATGTAACCAGTGCAGCCCAATACAAGGTTAGAGGATGTGATGAATTCATCTCTGCTTGCCTAAATAAAGGGTCTTTGAAGGAGAGAGAAGAGCCAAGATTTTAGAATATACAACAATTTGTGGCTAGAGGAATGTTACTACTTTAGCCATTTGAAATGGAATATCTGCAACATGATATTGAGAGGCAGAGGCATATTTGTTTATTGTACAATGCATTTAGTCAAAGGTAAATTTGGGTTGGTATCAGGTAAAGTGTCCATCACAAGTAATAAATTTCCCAAGCAAATGCGCTGGAGGCAAGTCCTGAAACCACTGAAGAACAAAGTGAATGCTGCAGTCGGGGACTTTAAGCTAAGATGGGCTGAATGGTGTGCCCTTCCTTAAATTACTTGTGAGCTGTGAAAAAGAACGTGTTTCATGGGCTTCTTTCTGCACTTGAAGAATTGTTTAATGCTACGTAAACTGGGTTTTTTTTTGAAAAGTTTATCTTGACAGTGACTTCAACATTTTTGGAACTTTTCACTAGATGAGTGTCTTCCATTAATTATTGTTCATAGTAAATGGTTCAACTGTAAATCCATTTTGGACAATAGTAATTTTAATTAATATGGTGCCTTTAATTAATAAAAATTACACTACCATTTTTAGCAGGGGAAAAGAACATTTGTTTTATTAAAGACACAAGACTGCAGATGCTGAAATCAGGAGCATAAAACAAGAGTCCTGATGCAAGGTCTCAATCCTAAACATTGACCGTCCCTTTGCCGCCACAGATGCTGCCTGGCCCTCTGAGTTCCTCCACTTGTTTTACTAGATTTCTCTGAAAAGTCTTGCAGCAGCAAGCTTAAAGAAAAAGTTTAAGTATGGGTGGAAAAAAGTGTCAAAATATTTGTCAAAAAGGTGGGCTTATGGAGGGAATTTTAGACCAATTACTTTAGTCGTTTTCATCTAAAGACAATGACATTAGGAATGAAAAGAGAGGTAACTGAGTTTACTGTAGTGATAGTCGGACTCTTCATAATGGTTAGCAAGATGGAGATGTTGGGTTATAACTGTCTCTAGGACCTTTAACGTTTCCAAGGTAGCGGACTGATGGCATAAATAAAATGGTAAACCAAACATTTACTTTCTTGGGCAACACACACAGCGCTGGAGGAACTGAGGGTCAGGCAGCATCTATGGAGGGAAATAGTCGATGTTTTGGGTTGAGACCCTTCATCTGGACTACATTTGTTACGGTTCAAACTAAATTAATTTTATGAAACAATGAGACTTTTTGAATATATAAATAAGGCACATAAATAGTTGAGAGTATTCTGGGGTGATGGTGTTTATTTTATAATGCTGTTACTACTGGATGAAACTTTATTGTGCACCTTGTCCCCAGGTTTTTACAAAGCACTCTACTTTCACACAATTGTATAGCTCAGCTCCTTTTTGCGGATTGTTTAGTTGTGTACCAGGGCTGCAGTTTACAATTAGTTTTGGATACCTGGCAGTAACCCTGAATTACATTTGAAGGATTTTTGCTAAGGTCATTGAATCTATCTAGCAACTGTTCTGAACAAATACCACAAATTTAATTTGGGTTGCCATGAGGTTTGTGGGGACCATATATTGGGTACCAGTACCTGTAGCACTCAACTGATCTTAATATTAAGAGCAAGTTTGCGGTTTCAGGGTGTTAAAAATTTGTGAAGATAGAAACTAGTTTGTGCATTTGTACAATTAACTAAGAGAACACTGGAACTATTTATTTGCAAAAAAAAATCTGATCAACCATGGTAGGAGAGCATTAAAAAATACTCATGATTTTTTAATGGGACAATGTCCTTTCCTGACTCATCTTCAGTTTGGTGTCTTGCAATTCACTCAAAAGCAAGTATTAGCTTAAGTTCATAAACAAACCCAGTTCTACACAGTAACTAACAATCTGCTGGAGGAGCTCAGCAGGTCGAGCAGCATCTGTGGGAAGAAAGGAATTGTCAACGTTTTTGGGTCAAAATCCTGCATCAGGAGTAGAGGTGTGTGATGGCCAGTATAAAGAGGATAAGGGAAGTGGTGAGAAAGGAGTCTGAGGTGATTAGTGGGCTGAGGAGGGATGTAAGATGACAGGTAGGGGAGTGGGGGGTGGAGTTGGTGAGACAGCGGCAAGTGAGTGAGAGTCGTAGGTAGACAGAGAGATAGGGAAAAAAAAACTTGAGAGGCAGATGGAGGAGAGGGTGAAGATTGGAGACAACTGCTGGGGGGGAGGTGGGGATAAGCAGGAACACGAAGGGCTACCAGTGCTGGAATCTGATAAGGAGGTGGAATCTGCACAGTAATTCTTTGCTCTTGAAATATAGCCAATTTTAATTATATCTGAATATCACCCATACAATACCTGGCTTAATAATTTAATATAAAATGTGTTTTATGATGTGTTATAATGGATGGAATATTGTAGACAAGAGGGAACAGTGCTGTGTTGGGGATTATTCTGGAGTTATGAAATTATGGATAGCATAATAATGGATTAAATAAAATTAGAACCAGTCTTCAGGAAATAAAATCTGTTCACAATTTAACTTCAACTGATACTTTAAGGCTATTTAAACCAATTATTGGGTGTGGGACATTCTGATTCTGTGCCATTGAAACTACGCAGGGGAAGACGATAGATGAATGTTGATATTAATTGGTTGTCATTGAAAACTTCAGGACGGAGATCAGGGAAGGCATTAAGCAGCCATCTCCTGTATTAGCAAATTGTTAAAGGTGTATCTCTGCCACTTTATGCACAATTCAGAATGGATCTGTTTTGTCACTTTATATTCTGGCTAGTTGTATATTCAGGGAGCCATCCCTCAACACAGTGACAAAAGAGGTGTACTTTGGGTGTCTGGAGTTTGTGCTCGCAAGCTTTTGGAACACATCAGTATTGAAAAAGGGTTCTGCTAGTTGGGATGTGCTCCCATTGTAAATATGTAAATCTACAAAATTACCTGACTATATTCAAAATGTTAAGTAGGTGATTATAGCCATTGAAACTGTAGTTAATCATTTATTGTTATCTTTGTGTTTAAACATTATAAAAACATTTGTGGCAGGAGAGTGAGATTCTCCTAGACTCTCTCTCTCTCCAGAAGATCTGCTGTGTGAATAGACTTCTATATCTCCCAGTTACAGCTTCCGCGTGGCTCAGTTTAGTCAGTCACAACATGCTGTGCATCCACTTAGTGTTACAACTCATCTGAGATTCTTGTTTGAGACAACGTAAAGGATTTTCTTTCTGCTTTAACTGACCTTGTGACTGATATTACCACCAGGTGTACAATGTGGACACCTAGCCTAGGTCCTGTAACTGTTACCACTTAGGATGGTTTAAAGAGTTCTGTGTGGAAAGTAAGTGAAAAACATTTAAGATGTAAACAAACATTTCAAATTTCAGACCAATTTTATTAGAAAGTCTCTCATACATTTCTTCATTAAAGTCATACAATATAACTGTCATAAAAATAAAACATTAAAAATGATCCATACATTAAAGCCTGGGTTTGGTTTATGTGTAATCCCTGTTGAAATTCGAAAACAATTCTTAGGTTATCTTTTTATGGTTCCAAATAGCTCTTGTGAGCAGTGAAGTGCACATCTGTACATAATTTTAAACAATTCCAAATTATCAAGAATTTTCCAAAGTACATAAAAATATATATTGTTCCCTCAAGGAAAGCAATGATGAGAGAAACTTTTAACAAACTATTGACTCTTTAAAAAATCTTACAGAACTTTTTTTTATATAAAAGTAAAGGTCACCTTTGCAATTGTGTGGCAATGTGTTGAATCTGTACAGATCTTGTATTATGTGTCAATTATGCTTCAGTGATGAAATAAGTCCCCTCCATTTAAAAAAAATCAAAGCATATACACACAATGGAAGCAATTTGTAATAACTTTTCTCCAAAGTGATTTGTATAACATTTTGTTCTGTGCATTTTAAATTATTGTAGTGTTGATCACTAACATTTTTTTTACAAAAATGTGTGACGTGACTGTTAGAGAAGTTCATGTTAAGTATGAAAAATGTAAAACAAACAGACAAAAGAAATAAGCTGAATAAATGTCTATGTATGAAACAGCAGACAGATTACTTCCACACAAGTTTAACACCCAGACGTAACATTAGCACCATTGTAACATGCAGGTTTTAAAAGACCAAACTCTTCAACATTCGATTATTGAAAGCTATTACCAGTACAGTGCAAGGTATCTGTGAACCCTTAGCATATTAGGATTGATGGCAGGCTGCAGATTTTGCTCCTATCAGAGGTATATGTACAGCGGAGCTGCCACTTCATTTACGTTCCCATCGTGGTTATCATTCTGGTTTGAACTCGTCCTTAGAATAAATACACGTGAAAGTTATGATTCTGTTTTACAGAGTAGTGCATAAATTGAGATAACACCTAATCATATACAAGTACAGCAAAGACACAGGTTATTGGATGAAAAAAGCTGCCAACTTGGAGACTGAATAAGCACTGAAGCCAGGTTCCCTAAATTGCCCCAGAACATGCCCTTCAACCAAATTGAGGTGGTTATGGCATCAACTATTAGTTAACTTATTTCTATGGTTTGATTTGATGTGCTTTGAGTGATTATTCTTGAATGAATGGAACAGACTTTGTTCATCTACAGCATAAAAGACTAGTTCTTGTTTTTGCTATTTTTTCCAAGAGATCTAGATATTTCTGGATATTCCTGCTCTTTCTTTCATTTACCCTTGCAGAAGTCAAACAATCTATTTCACAATTAAAATTCATGAATCTTTTTAGGGACAGTCAATTTACATAAGTCAGAGAAGCATAGGGTTGTACTGCACAGAAATGGGCCCTTCAGCCTACCTGATCCATGCCAACCTTTTTGGCCATCTACCCTAATCCAATTTGCCCACTTTAGGTCCTTTTCTGTCTATGCTTTGCCTATTTAAATGCCTGCCTAAATGTCTTTTAAATGTAGTGATTGTATCTGACTCCACCACCTCTTCTGGCAGCAAGTTCGAGATAGATATCAACCACATGTGAGTGTTTCTTTTTAAAATAAAAATACACTGCAAATCCCCTTTAAAACTTCTTCCTCTGCCTTAAACCAACATCTGCCCTCTTGTTTTTGAAACCCCTACTAAGGGGGGAAAATATTCTGTCTATCTGACCTATCTATGCATCTTCTTATTCTATACATGTCCGTCAGGTCTCCCATCAGACTCCTTTTGCTCTGGAGGAAAACAAGCCCCGCCTATCCAATCTCTTCCACCCTCCCCCCCCCCCCCCCCATAACTAAAGTCCTCCAATCCAGGCAACACCCTGCTGAATCTCCTCTGCACTCTCTCCAGGGCAATAGTGTGCACATAATTCTCTACCTGTGGCCTAACCAATGTCTTGTACAATTGCAACAGAACCTCCCAACTTTTATATTCTATGCTTCAATCTATGAAGACATGCATGCTATATGCTGCTTTCACAACCCAACCTACCTGTGTTGCCACTTTCAGGAAACTATAGACTTGAACTCCAAGGTCCCTCTGTCCATCAACATTCCTTGACGCCCTACCATTTACTGCAAATGTACTACCCCTATTTGACTTCCCAAAACTCAACACCTCACACTTGTTAAGATTAAATTCCATCTGTGAATGCTTCACCCAACTTTCCATCCAATCTATATCCCGCTCTAGTCATAAACAACCTTCCTTGCTATCCACAACATCACCAACAATCCGCATACTTACTAATCATTACTCCTTCATTTACAAGCAACAAGGGTTCCAGCACAGTTTCCGGTGGCACTACAGTGGTCGTACACCTCCAATCAGAAAAACATCCTTCCATCACTACCCTGTCTCTTTTCACCAAGTCAATTTTGGATCCAATTAGCCAGCTCACTTTGGATCCCATGTGACTTATCCCCACACACTAAGGCAATCCCAATCAATACTGGGAAAGTTAAAATCCCCCACAACTATAACTATAAAGCTCTTGCACTTTTCAATGATTTGCTTATATATCTGTTCCTTTTGATTCCCGCTGATTACTGGGAAGCCGTTAGCATAAACCCTCCAAACTGACTGCTGCTCTTATTGCTAAGTTCTACCCGTGAGGTCTCATTAGATGGTCTTCCTTGGACATCCCGTCTAAATACTGCTGTCATGTTCTCACTATCTAGCAGTGTGCCTCCTCTCCTCTTTTGAATTCCCCTCTGTCAGGTGTTAACATAGAACAGTACAGCACTGAACAGGCCATTTGGCCCACAATGTTTTGTCGATCTTGATGCCAATTTATACTAAATGTTGTCCTCCTCCTGTGTACCATCCATATCCCTCCATTCCCTGCATATCCACGGCTATCTCAAAGCCTCTTAAACTCCACCAAACTGCCTGCTTCCACTAGCACCCCGTTAAATTCCAGGCATCTACCACCCTGTTCTCTGCGTAACAAAAAAACAAAACCAAAAAAAAAATTTGCCTCTCGCTTCACCTTTATACTTCCCCTCTCTAACCTTAAGAACATGTCCAGTGTTTGACATTTCTACCCTGGGGAAAAGATTCTGTCTACCCTATCAATGCCTCTCATAATTTTAAAAACCTCCTATCTAGTCTTCCCTCAGCTTCTGACACTCTAGGGAGAACAACCCAAGTTTGTCCAACCTGTCCTTGCAGTTCATACCTTCTAATCCAGGCAGCACCCTGGTAAACCTCTTTTGCACCCTCTCTACAGACTCCACATCCTGTCCAACTGCCAGTCCTGTCCCTCACGTAACCAGGTCTCTCTAACGGCAACAACATTGTAATTCCATGTACTGATCCAACCTCCTTCCCCATAATACTCCTAGCATTGAAACAAGCACATTTTAGCCCGTCAGACCCACCGTGTTTATTAGCCTGTCCCTTGCTGTCCTTTCTGTTGCTCTTATTTGTCATACTATCTTTTTTGCCCTCAACCCTAGCACCTGTTGCCCTGCTGCTGTGGTTCCCACCCCCCTGCCACTCTGGTCCTAAACTTCTACAGCCTGGAACATTAAGCTGCCAGTTCCCTCAACCATTTCTGTGATTGCAATGGTATCGCAAGTCCAAATGCTGATGCTCTAACCCCATCTGACTTACCTGTGAGGCTCCCTGCATTGAAGCAGTTGAGCCTACAAGCCCTCCCATGCTCCCTAAACTTCCTCTGTCTGCAGTGCCCACTGGACTTAATTTATTCTGTTTTCTCTCCATCTGCTGCATTACTACTCTGCTTCCCAGTCTCCTGCCAAATGGGTTTCAACCCTCCCAAGTAGCATGAGTGAACCTCCCTGCAAGAACATTGGTACCATTATTTCTTGACTTGTATATTCTTGAACATTTTGATCTAAACAAGAACAATTAATCATGCTATGTTTACAACACTTTAGTCCCTCATACTTGCTGCTGTCCTATACATTTGTTTCTTTGCTAAGGCATGCCACTATGTTTTTGTTCTTGGGAAACCTTCATATGGGCCAGGCTATTACAAGTATTAATTCTTTTCCTACGAGAGATTATGTTTGGAGCAGCCATGTTAAAAATGTCATCATAACTAATGTAAAACTTCTATTTCAGCCTCCAGTACTATAGCTGGCTGAAACCAACATTTAATTCTCCAACATGTTCAATAGGAGGCAGTGTCTCACAAGGCATGGCTGAGAATGTGGATGGGTGAACATTCTGAAGTTTGGTCTGTAGATTAGGAGCTGCAGGAAATTCCATGATTGCACTGGGTTTGTCAAAGTGAGTTTAAGCAGTATTTGCTCATTCCATTGATTCTTATGTTTCCTTCTGCCAATAAAGTCTGGTGAAAAATGAGCATGTGTAATACAAGCTTAACTTCTCATTAGCGGGCAAGTGTAGTAATCACAGTTTTGATTTCCTCCTGCAATGTACTGGCCAAAGTATTTATCAAGCAAAATTAATTTTGCCTACTTTTTGCATCAATTTGTTTAAATGGGTGAATAAGATGTTTCATGAGGTAATCTGCTTCAATTTCAATAACCCAGCCAATGGCAAAGGAAATGAAACCTACAGCTCTCATTGACAAAGGCCATGGGGAAAATGGAAATCCTATCTTGCTGCATTGGATGAATATTTTTTAATCCAGATTAACCCAGCTGGTTTTTGTGTTTTGAGAAAATGTAGTTTGGCTTTAGTAATAATGTCATTTTCAGTTTGAGTACTGCAAACTAATCATTTATTGGAGAAGAACTAATGTCTGTAATAGCCTTTTCCATAGTGAGATAGCCATGGACCAGAATGTTAAACCTCTGGAAGCTCTGTAATTGTCTACTTTACCAATGGAAACTGCAGTCTTCACATCTTTACACAAAACACAGGTGAGGCAATCTCACTTTTGTCTTTTTAAACAATGACCCATATTATTCTTTCCTGTTTGCACCCTCTGGCCCCAAACAAAACAACCTCACAGGCCTCTTTTGTGTTTCCCAGGATTAACTCCATTATTCTTTCCTTCTGTACTTGGCCATGCTCGCTACAACAAAAGATGTGTTGTGTGTCTTGCCATGCTGCCCCAACCTGCCCCGAGTGTTACTTACCTTGGATACAAGTCTTGGAGCATTCATCTTGCGTATTGAACCGGTTTTCATTACCGTTGCATCCACCATACCAGAACCGTGTGCATGTTTCAGTCTTTACATCATAGTACCACTTCAGGGAAAAGTTCCGGCAAGTTCCTTCGTTCCGTGATAACTGACATATGTCTTTAGCTGCAAAAATATGTTGTATAACCAAATGTTAAACAACTATAGATGGTACAGCAACATCATCTTTTTGTTTGGACGTCAGGTAATCTGTACAATCAGTTATGGTCTTGCTTGTGAATTGTTGTTCCCAGGAGCATTACAGGGAAATTATTGAACAGAATGAAGCTGCTTCTATTCTGGCCCATGTATTTCATTTCAACAGCAGCAGAGCTCTCTGAAGTGAACTTGCACTTCCTGGAACAAATATCTGTACATCTAATTAATTAATTGCTAGTTTATTTACAATTATGGAATTATTGATAATATTTATACTGTGCCCATCAGATGTTCAGGTTTTTTATTTACTTAGGGCTCAAATGAGAGATTTCCCAAAACTGCATGAATTTAAAAGCATTGTCATCATTTATACTCCAATCACTGGTCAAACCAGTGCCTGGCATTGACCATCTAAAGCAAGAATCTAACCACCCTAAGGCATTAGCACCACCAAATCCCCTGACATCAACCTCCTTGAAGCATGAAGGAGAGGAAATGAGAGACAGGCAGGAGGTAAAGGGACAGGGGGTAGAGATTACCGCTGGCCAGAAGTTTAACTGGAGCAGCCACATCGCTACTGTGGCTGTAAAGGAAAATTGGAGGCTTGGTATTCGCCTCCTGAATCTTTCTGTCATCTGCAGTGTACAATCCAGAAGTGTGATGCCTGGGTGAATGCGGCCAAAACAACAGCAGACTCCCAACATCAATGATTTCTTTGGTGCCCCATTCACCACGTTTAAATAATCAATCACTCCACCATTGAGCAATGGCTACTGTGCTAAACTATGCTCCAAAATTTCAACAGTGCCAAACCCATGGTCTCTGTCACTTGGAAAGATAAGGACAGCAGTTATGTAAGAAACCCCTCAATGCAAGTCCTTCTCCAGGTTACAGCATCCTGACTTGAAAGTATTGGTTATAGGTACTTAAAATCCCTTTTTAATGGGTCATCTTCTGCAAGTAGTTTTGAGTAATGTAGTTGAATAATTATTTATGTGAATAGCAGTATAAACTGTGCAAAACATTGTTTTTAATCTCTCATGAATAGCTTGTGGGGTTTATTTTTTTTTGGTGGTTTAAACTGAATGCTGATGATCTTTCATAGCCACCATGTGAACAAATTATAAAAGGATACACTTGGGTAAGTTCCCTTAGCAACAGCTTTGAAATATCTTCATTTCATTTACATGTGATCTTGCCCATATGCATTCTCACCCTCTTATACATTCACACATACTCTTTTTTTCCATCCTGAAGCTGGAATAGTTAAGATTCTTTGAAGATGGTTGAGATCCTTTTGAAGGTCACTGGAAAATGTTTGTTTATCAGCAGAACCTCTTTGGTAATTGATGCATTAACATTCAAATAGTGCCAATTTCTCCATATTTTGTGCTCTCAGCGAGCTGTGAAAGGGGTTCAAGAATTTTCTTTGCAAATATTAGAAGCCACTGTTAAGTCAGAAACTGAGATTAACAAAAGTCATGTGGAATTTTTCATTGTAAACAACTCTTGCATTTGAATTAAAAACAGAAAATGCTGTAAACAGAATGGGTCTGGCAGTGTCTGAGGAAAGAGAAATGAGTAATATTCCAAGTTGAATACCCTTCATCAGAACTGGAAAAGGGAGAGGAGCAGACAAGTTGCAGAATAGATGGGGGAGGGATGGATATGACACAGAACATTTCTGATAGTGAGAGGCTGGGGTTGTTGTGAGGATAAGCTGCTAATGAAGTCATTTGCTTGATGGAAGCAATATATTCTTGCTGGAATGTAGAAGACTGGTGCAGTTAGAGGTTTATAAAATATGAGGGACATGGGGAGGGTGGATAATCAGAGTCTTTTTTCCTAGGGTGGGAGTGTCTAAAACTAAAGGGTACAGGTTTAAGGTGAGGGAGGAGAGATTTAAAGAAGATCTGGGGGGCAAATTTTTCTCACAGAGTGGTGGTTATATGGAATGAGCTGCCAGAAGAAATGGTAGGGGGGATATACAATTACAATATTTAAAAGGCATTTGGACAGGTTCATTACATGGGTAGGAAAGAACTAGAGGAATATGGGCTTGTGGATACCGTGATGCTGAAAGTGACATTATTAGCAAAGCAGGATTAGTGTGGATAGGCATGGACAGGTTTGGCTGACTCTAATATTATGTTGTATTACATCTGAATAATTACTAAGAAGGACAAAATGGGTTAATGACTGGGAGATATTAAAGACGAGGAAGCAAGCAAATAGGATTATGCCTCATCTGATAGGTTAAAGAGTTTGGAGCGGTGGCACAGTTAGTAAAACTGTTGCCTCGTAGCTCCAACGACCCAGGCTGAATCCTGACATCCAGTGCTGTCTGTGTGGAGTTTGCACATTCTCCCTGTGCCACTCTGCGTCCTCCCAAGTGCTCCCGTTTTTCTCCCACACCTCAAAGATGTGCAGGTCGATTGGCCAGTGTAAAATGTCCAAGGGTGTAGGTGAATGGTAGAAACTGGAGGAAATGACAGGAATGTGAGAAGAATAAAATGGGATCAATGTAGAGTTAGTGTAATTGGGTGGTTGCTGATTGCAATGGATTCAGTGGGACGAAGGGTCTGTTTCCATGCTGTATGACTCAGTGATTGGATATTAGAAATACACATTCAGAAGTTATTGCAGGTTTGCTTAATTATTAAGCGATTTAATTGCATAAATTAATAACAATTCCACAGAACTTTTTATGCTTTTAGATATTCATGCAAGTTTAAAGCAGTTGTCAGGTGCTGTTGTGGCATAGTCATCTACATTATGAACAGTCTCTCCATAAATTAGTTCAGTCCCCTCATACTGTTGAGATGTACAGAGATGGCTTTGTACTGCTTCTATAAGAATTACACCCTAAGAATATTTAGACTGAAGTTTACTACTGCAATTCTGGCAAACATATATTGTTTCTCTTGACTTTTTCCAAATCCAATGAGCTGTCACCAAATGCTTTTTTTTTGTTACTTAATGATCAGGAAACTGTAACATTTTCTGGGAATAAAGAATGATTTAAGATCAAGGTACAACTGCATATGCAAGAAAGATTTCCTAATCACAACAGCTCACTGCCAACTGCAGGAACTGATTTCCTGTTCTCTTTTAACTTGAAGGGACTGCTGGCCAGTGCTTCTGGAACACCTCTGTAAAACCTTGTTTTCTTTTTAAAAACAAAATAATCAGTCATTAGTCATCCCCATAGCAACAACTGAGATGGGCAACAGAAAGATCTCCCTTATATGTTTCCAGTGACTGTATTGAGCCAAATCAAGTCAGCTCCAACAAAGATGTGATGCATATTGAAGTTTCATCTGTACTGTTCCATCCATTCAAACTTGGGTCGGTTAAGGTAATTTCTTAAATTTTGTCCAATAGCTTCTTTACCAGAGTTCAACTTAACTCTCCCTTGACAACTTGTATAATGAGATTGTTGATACCTGATTTTGAGTTGCATGGAAAATAAAACTGGGTGGCAGATCTGACCATGGTCAATTGACGACCAAGCAGTTTAGCTCAAGATTTTCTGAGTACTAATTACACCCCCCCCCCCCCCACCCCTGCAATGTTTCTTCTGGTAGGGAAAGTAATATTTTGGATTAGATGTACTAAAGTTGCTGATTTTGTTTTGGTTCAGATTCCATGAATTAAATTTGGAGTTTAATCCGAGCAAGTGTGAGGTCAAATGAAAGGAGGATTTAATGGTAGGCTCCTTAATAGCATTGAGGTACAGAGGGATCTTGGCATCCAAGAGCATAGCTCGCCGAAAGTGGCCAAGCAAGTAGATAGGGTGGTAAAGGAGGTGTATGGCATGCTTGCCTTCATTGGTCGTGGCATTGAGTCTCAGAGTAAGGATGTCACGTTGCAGGTATGTAAAGCTTTGATTAGGCCACACTTAGGAGTACTGTGTGCAATTCTGCTCACCCTATTACAGGAAGGATATGGAGGTTTCGGAAAGGGTGCAGGAGAGGCTTCCCAGGATGCTGCATGGATTAGAGAGTATAAGCTGTAAGGAGAGGTTGGAAAAACTTGGGTTGTTTCTTCTGGAGTGGCGGAGGCCAAGGATAGACCTGATAAAAGTTTATAAAATTATGAGAGGCATTGATAGGGTAGACAGTCAGAATCTTTTTCCCAGGGTAGAAATGTCAAGTACTAGAGGACATGCATTTAAGGTGAGAAGGGGAAAATTTAATAGAGATGTGCAGGGCATGTATTTTTTTTAAACACAGTGAGTGGTAGGTGCAGGAACTACCACTGCAGTGGTGTAAGCAGTTATGATAGTGGTGTTTAAGAGGCAGTTAGATTGACAAATGAGTATGGAGGGATATGGCTTGTACGCAGGCAGAAGAGATTTAGTTCAGTTTAATGCAGCACAGTGTTCAGTGCAGACATCCTGTGCCGTACTATTTTATGTATGTAGAAGTCTCTTTGGATTAATTATTAATTGTTGCCCTATTGAACTTTTATAAGAAGGTTCTTAGCTAGGACACCCAAACACCCCTGCCCCTCCCCACCCCAGAAACAGTGCTCCCTCTGATACATTGTCTTTGGGAAATAAAATTAGAAATAATACACTTGCAGCGCAATAGATGTTCAAAGTTGCCTGTTTTTCGTGTAGATGTGTATATTGCTCACAAAGTAAGCACTTTAACACCCATTTGTTATTGCACTTAAAGGTGATGGGTGAGTCAATGCCTTTGATCAGTAGAGTTCTTGAAGGTACCTTCCCATACTGTTGTTAGTTGTACAAAAGAGCTGTCATAAAACAAACTCACAACCTAAGTGTCATTCTGTATCACTTTGGAAGGCATTTAGGGGCAATCACCAGCTGCATCTTAAGTTATCTAATGACCAAACTTGGTAAGGACAGTACATTTCCTTGTCTAAAGGGCATTAGTGAAGTAAATGCTGTTTTTTTTAAAAAAAAGCATTTATCTAATACTTTCATAATCTCTAGTATTGATGACAGCCTTCCATTTGCAGATTATATAGTAAATTGGCAGCTATAAAATTTAAGTTCAATGCGATCCATGGAATTATGTCCTAGGAGCACTTTGTTCAACCAATTGTTTATTAATCCAGCTTGATTAGAAGTATGATATGGTACCTTCTGACCCTTAGTCTATGTAGTTTGCTCTCTGGTAGAAAGGGCTCTGTTCAAGATCTGCTTTCATAAATGAGGTACAAAATAAATCCAAGAACATCTGAGAAGGGAACAACATTTGTCTATCATTCATGACGACAGACTGCATGTCAGTTTAATGCATCCATAAACATGGACCCTGTCTCTTCTCTCAGTCCAGAGGCCACAGATGGTATGGAGTCTTGAAGGGACAAAAACAAAATAAATAGGAGAACACACAACAGCAGTAATCCTGTGCTTGCTTTTCCAATTGTTATGCCTATATTACAACAGTCAGAATGGGTTTGGTTTTAGCATTGGTTTCATTCTGGAATAGGTATGTTAATGCAACAGTGAAAAGGTGTAAGACAGTAAACATTGATAGGAAGTCTCTGTACATTATTACACAAAATTAAGTTCTGCTTTAATTGCATATATTCAATGTCCTATTTCAACAAAATCATTTCTAATCTTGCAATACTCCTCCACTAGCAGCTGTGCTGAGATGCCCTGTTAAATGAACCAACAATTCTCTCCATTGTGAGCTACGACTTAGCAACATGACCATTTAATTTAAAAACTAAAATTGAAAGGAAACACTAAGTATTTCATGGTCTGTGTTTTGTGAAAAGAATGAACATGTTAAGTACCAAAACATCATGTTGGCTAATTTTAAGTCTTTCTGTGGTAGGAAGTGCCTCTTTGAATTGTATAAGCTTTCAGTTCTGCAGTGGGAGTTATAACTTCATAATGTCTGGACTCAAGCTGAAGAAGACTGAAAGAGAGTTCCAACCTCCATAGTGCAGATGGTGCCACACTAGGGCCTCTTTCCTCCCCATCAATGAGGTTGGGAGACTAAAACACATGTCTTGATTGCAGATCTTGACAGAAGTGTGAAGACAAGTGAAGGATGTGACCAAAAGTGAGAATGGGAGAAAAATGAAAATGATTCAAAAAGTAATGTTGATCCCAAATTGAGTTTGAGATTGAGAAAGGAAAGGGATATAAAAAATCTTAGAGAATGAATGAAGTTCCTTGATATATCGTTGCTCTTTGTTTATAACTACAATCTATCTTGCCTAATCTCTGCCAGGTCTCTGTCCTAATTTCCTTTCTATTCATGTGTGCATTTTGGTAACCTCTGAGAAACACATCCATTTTTTCCAACCTCCTTCTCCCCTTCCTTTCACCTCATCATGCCACTGTTTATTTCATATTGAACATCTCCCTCTCCTCGTAACCCAAAGTCTGAAAACCATTATTATTCCTTTTGACTTCCTGCCAAGAAAGCTCACCAGTGCCTCTACTTCCTCAGGAGGCTATAGAAATTTGGTTTGTCCCCTTTAACTCTCACCAACTTTTACCGATGCACCATAGAAAGCATTCTATCTGGATGTATCACGGCTTGGTACGGCAACTGCTCTGCCCAGGACCACAAGAAGCTGCAGAGAGTTGTGGACACAGCCCAGCACGTCATGGACACCAGCCTCCCCTCCTTGGACTCTGTCTTTACCTCTCGTCTTGGTGTAGCAGCCAGCATAATCAAAGACCCTACCCACCCAGGACATTCTCTCTTCTCTCCTCTTCCATCGGGTAGAAGACACAGGTGCCTGAGGGCACGTACCACCAGACTTAAGCTGTGATACCCCACTGTGATAAGACTATTGAATGGTTCCCTTATATAATGAGATGGACTATGACCTCACAATCTACCTTGTTGTGACCTTGCACCTTATTGCACTGCACTTTCTCTGTAGCTGTGACACTTTACTCTGTACTGTTACTGTTTTTACCTGTACTACATCAATGCACTCTGTACTGACTCAATGTAACTGCACTGTGTAATGAATCGACCTGTACGATCCATTTGTAAGACAAGCTTTTCACTGTACCTCAGTACAAGTGACAATAATATACCAATACCAATGCACATTCTTCATAACCGTCTGGAGAGCATCAGGTAAACTGGGAATCATATTGTTGTCTTCTGCCTTCTTACAAGCACTGTCCCTGACTGCACCCATCCACCACCCTTACCATTCATTCCCTTCAACACCAGGTCACAGTGTGCCCCATCTAGGAAATGCACACCAGTAACTCCCCAAAGCTACTCCAGCACCTCCCAAACCTCTGATCTCAGACACCTGGAAAAAAACAAGGGTACTGGTACTGGAACACTGAAGGTCTCCAGCACTCTGATGCAGTATTCTTATAGTCTTGAGCTGTCAATATCCATCCTTGCATCCCTCACTGTCCACACATCCCTGCTCTCCCTACCACCACCCAGTTCCTTCCCATTTCCATTTCCTTTTGCTAGGTTGCACTAGATGGTACTGCAGGAATCAATATGCCACCTTCACCATGTTTTGAAGGCACCTCAGTCCAATATTTGCAACAGCAGTGCAAATAAAGCGTAGACTGATTGTAGCCAGCCACTTTGCAAAACAACAGAGTGATAGGAATTTCTCTCCCCCTCTCTGGTTTCCGTTCTTGGAAACAATTTCCTTGTCTGTTGAGAATTAGTTTCACTGCTCACACATGTTTGCAATTTCTGTGATCCCAAGCTGAGGTATATGTCAAAGCCTTCCTTCAATGGAAACTTTGAATGTAGCCAGTTGATTAGTAATAATGGTGATTGCCAACCACCCTTCAAGATTTCCATGATGACTTGACTGTCACCCTAACCAAAAGGGAAGATCCTGTACGATGTTACAACCCTAATCATGTTGGAAGGAAAATTAAGTGGGGAGGAGGTGAGTGTTTTCAAGAGAGACAGATGAACATCCAATTGGAAATGAGATTAGTCCATTATTCATAGGACACTAACTCTTGATGCAAAACGGAAAAGTGAGTTGGAATCTTCTTTGACGCTTTAGAAAGTTCACAGAATTTTGAATATGGGTGAAATTGCTAGAAGATGGAAGCCTTCAGAAATTGGAAATTAAGTAATCTGTGCCTTTACTTGAGAAAATGAAGTGAATAGGGTAGCATTGATGAAAACCAAAGAAAACTGCAGATGCCAGAAATGTAAAATAAAAATAGAAAATGCTTGAAATAATTATCAGGTCAGGCCACCCATGTGAGAAGAGAAACAGTTAATGTTTCAAGTCAAGGACACTCTGTCAGAACTGGGAATGAGAGAAGTTTGTTAAGCTGCACAGATGGTGGGGGAGGGGTGATGTCTCTGCTGGGGTAAAACCAGGGTGACCATTGATGTTGGGGTAGATAGTTCATGGGCTCCAGAAGTTTTAGCCAATTTTGGATCCAATTAGCCAGCTGACCTTGGATCCCACATGCCTTTTCACCTTCTGGTCCAGCCCACCATGTGCAACATTGTCAAATGCCTTATTAAAGTCCATAAAGACTTTAGCCCTGCCTTCATCAATCTCCTATGTGACTACCTCAAAAAAAAAACTCCATCATATCAGTGAGACAGGATTTCCCTCATGCAAAGCCATGCTGACAATCCTTGATCAACCCCTGCCTTTCCAAACATACATAAATCCTATCCCTAAGAACTTTTTCCAATAATTTCCCTACCACTGACATCTGTCTCACCAGCCTGTAGTTACCTGGCTTATCCCTGCTGTCTTTCTTAAATAAAGGAACAATATTACCTATCCTCTAGTCTTCTGGTACCTCACTTGTGGCTAACAAAGATGCAAAAGTCTCTGTCCAGGCCCCAACAATCTCCTTCCTTGTTTCCCATAGCATCCTAGAATAGATCTCAACCAGCTTTGGGGATTTATCCAACCTTTTGCTTTCCATGACATCTAACACCTCTGTCTTTATAGCTGTGGGGACAAGCATCATTGCTATCGTACTGCTGATTCGCCAAGCCAAACTATAGCACCCATTGTTTAAGTAAATTCCAAAGAGTGGTACCCTGATATGATGAGACTGTATAGAGCAACCATGGCAACTGATTGCATTCAAAACAAAGTTGCTGATGTCCTTTTCCTATTCTAGAAAAGTCTGAATGCTCCTATTTGCTGATCTCTACTTGATGCCTGTTTGACCATATGGGCTAATGTTTAAGTTAAGTTAGTGAGAAGCAAATATTCTCTGCCACAAAGCTATTTCTCCTCACCTAGGACATTCTGGGGAAACAAAAAACACTCTTGAGATTATTGAACAGGGAATGATAATAAAATTACAGGTTATTCTACTTTCTATCTTTTTCGATGTGAACACATTATCCACCACCAAAAATGTACCGAAATAACTAACCAGGTAAATTACAGCATGTGCCTTGGATCATACTTCTCATTTCTCTTCACAAGTCACTAATTTCACCTGCTGGGGGTATCTACATGATCTCAGACCCCCTTACTTACCCTGCCCTGAGATACTGCATCAAGAGCATTCACCTCAAAACATGCTAAAGGCTCACAAACCTCGAATCAAATGGAAATATATATGTATATTAAAAGCTGATTTGAAACTAAACAGACAACCTTATCACATTGAATTTTTCTACCAAAGAGAACTCAAGTACCAGGGATTCGCTGGGAGACTAGACATAACTGTCTAATTGGGGTGGCATATATATTCTCTAATTAATCATTCTGTACTGGACTCTCACTCCTCCTTAAAGTTTGAGGCCAATGTTAAACGTGAAATGTTCACTTATGCCATCTGTCAAATCAACTCAACTATTTGTTTATAACATATATTTCTCCAATCCAATGCATCAAAAGGGAAGAGTAAATACATGACTGCTGTGCCATTCCAGATAAAAATGATTTAATTTCCCATAAAATTGGACACTTCATAGATAATATCATGTGGTAAACTTTGTTCTATTTTCTATCTAAGAGAAAGTTTCTAGTTTTATCATCATTCCCTGTTTAATAATCTCATGGGCGCTATTCCTAATCTGTCCTAGACAAAGTGAAATAGATTGTGGCAGAGAATATGTTGAGGTTGCACATTTGCATCCCACTAACTTAAGCACTATCCCTAACCGGCCACACAGAGATTTTCAAACAATGGTTTTCACTTTTTCCAAACCCAGTTGACCTTCCTTTATCTTTTGGAGTTGCTCACCAGCTCATCCACTTTACTCCATCTTCCTTCCTGCTGTGATCCTCCCTAGTCTGTTGCCCTAGATGCATCTATCTGGCAGACGTGCTCAATCTCCTTTACTTGGTTATGTCTTCCTCCTTCATCCCTATCTATGCCCACAACTCAAAAACCAACTTCTCTCTCTAATCCCTACCTTTTGCATTGTGTCTGCTTTGCAGCTTCTCGTGCATTGAGAAATGAATTCAGTTTAGACTCCTGTGGATAGCTATGAATTTGGATAACTATAAATTCAGCTTAAGGTTTATGCACATTTACCTGCCAAGATTCCTTCAGGCTTAGGTTCTGATATGCTTGCTTCTGGTACTGTGGGAGAAATGATGGAAAGTTATTTTTCTTTATTTTCACCCCAGTTAATTTCTATACTCTAATGACTGCAAGGGTATCAAAGTGGCAGACAATACATTATCCCTCATCACTACATCACTTACCTGATTTCATGCATTCTGCATTGCACTCGGCTTCTGTGTCAAACCTATTACCATTACCATCGCAGCCGCCGTACCAAAACTGAGTGCAGATGTTGTTTTTGCTGTCAAAGAACCATTTTGCACTATACTCAGAACACTGCGATCCAGCATCAAAATCCAGCATGCACCGATCTGTTAAATTTGTGCAAAATGTGAATCGTTAACATTAACTATTTGGTAAAAACCAGGTATCGCAAGTTGAAAAGTCATTCATGTATGGGCAACGCATGGTAGACCAACACTCAGAATATTACTTTATTACTCTATGGCACTGATGGCACACGAAGCTGATAGCAAGAGCAAGAAAAAAAGGGGAGGGCATTCTGCATTAATGCTGAAAACTCCATCCAGAAACAGTCTCATCTCCTAGCTGCTTTGTAATCTTGTGCGTGCCAGCAGTTCACTGCATTGTGGACCACTATGGATCATCCCCAACATGTGGAAAGCTGCTAGAGACAGGAACCTAAAGATAGAATAGGTTTGCATGCACAATGTTTCGTGTGCATACAGCTTCCAAGTTGTCCATAACAAAACTGTCAGTCACTATAGCAGATTACAAAACAGATTCAAATGGAAACTTTAAGTCTACACAGGCCATAAAATTTGTTCACCGGAAAACTGAGATTGTCTTTGCAATAAGAAATGCACTTTGCACCACTAAATACCAGACACAGCTACGCTAATCACACGAGTCAACCCTCCCCTCCCTTGTACAGGTTTACTCGTATAAAATTAAAACTTGGTCCAGTCTAAGCCTAAGATGCAAAGACTTTTTCAAACCTTACCACTGCCGTAAATATTACAACCCCAGAGATTTTGTGATATGTTTAAAGATAAACGTCAAATACGCGCACTTAAAACCCAATTTTCTAGATGTTAATTTCTTCCTAAGCAAGTCCTCCCAACCAGGAAAAGTCCCGCACAGTGTGAGCTTGGGACGCTCGACCTTACCCGAACCCAAAATTTTTTTACGAGAATACACAAGTGACCTAACCTAAGCTGATATGTGGTTGGAGAATCCAGCTCTACTCCTTTGTTTCATTAGTCATGCATGGTATCTCATCAGATTGTTCTTAATTTTATTTTTGAAGCATATTGTATTTTTTTCCTGGATTCCATTGAGCACTCTCTCCAACTTTGTTTTCTATTTTATTTCCGAAATTCAAAAGCATGATTATAATGCATTCAATGGGTCACATTTAGTTGAGTAAAGGTAGCCCTGAATATAAAATAACTGAACTAGTTAGTTAAGAATCACCTGGTGGAACTGTGTGTGGGAAGATAAAAATGTATGAGGGGTAAAAGATAAATGTGACAAGTGGAAAATGTTACAGCTAGGTCTCCTGCCATTTAAGTATTTACCCCCTACCTACTTTCCCATCAATTCACCAAATAAAGTACCCTCCCTATTACAGACGTCCTTTATCATATGCAATACCTCTAAAACACCTATTACCAATGCATTAATTATAATATATAGCCCTTGCATATCATTCACTAATGTTTTAATGAATCTCACACTAAACTACACTGAACATCTACGATATTCCACGTAATGTGAAATGTATATTTTCCCACCTTTAACACAAAACCAAATGAATTAGCCATATTTACATTAGTTTTTCTTTCATTGAAACACTGCACAATGTACAAGCACCATTTATGAACAGTTACCTATTTCAGGATTCTCAATTGGCTCCATAATGATTTGGTTACTTGGGCTTCTGACAGTTGTTTCTGGTGATTTTTCTAAAGGCAGAACAGAAACATGCAAGTTTTGCAGCAAAAATAATATCTCATAATAAAAATAAATCCTGCAATTATTAGGGAAATATAATCTTAAATCCATAAATCACTTCATCCTGATTTATTAATTATTCTGCACCTAATATGGTTCTGACCTTTGCTGAGTTCAGGATATCTAGTGCTGCTGCACAATATTCTTGTGGATGGGAGTATGGGTCAGAATATAACAGCTCTCTTTTGGGTCAGGCTAAAGGCTTAATATGGTTGTTTGTTCTGAATCCATTGCATGGTGAGCAGCATCTATGGGCTAAACTGCTCAGATTCTGAAATCATCTCAGGATTTTTCATAGGGAGCTTCTCGTGCAGCTATCTTTTATTATACTGGGTTTTAATGTACCTGGCAGAAGACTTAAAGGTAACACCAAGCATTTAAATGAAGCAGGTTATAAGGACCTGTGGTGCAATGTCTGGCATGGTGACAGCAGCAGATTCAATAGCAATTTTCAAAAGTGAATACGACAGGCACCTGAAGGGGGAATATTTGCAGCTGAGATAGAGAGTTGGAGCTAACTGACCTGACATAACCACAACAGGCTAAATGGTTGTCTCCTTATTGTATTGTCTATTGAGTGAATTACTATTCCTCAAAAGGATGATTTAAAGGAACTTTATCTGTGCATCTTATTCAGTACTGAACATAGACTGTAATAAAATATTTTCTTTCCATTCCTAGTCATTGCTGACATGCTGTATGACAGCAAAACTGACCTGAAAATAGTTGTTAGAAAAAAATGTCATCCACTCTTTTGGGTTTGGATAGAACTTACTTGTTGTAAAAAACCCATTGTAAATAGATTTTGCTTTGGACTGAGAGAATCCTATCACAATGATGTTATATTGCTGTCCGTTTTCCAAATCTTTTATGACAATTTCAGGATCACTGACATTCAGCTTCAGAACAAGGATGTTCTGGTTCACTTCGACCACAGTAACTTCATAATTATCAATGTGCTGAGCTTCAGTCTGAGACAAATGTAGGATGATACTGTCTTCTGTCACATTGGAGGCAGATAATTTCATTCCTGTTGCAGCAAAGTAGAGAGAGAAGTGAGAATTCAGAAGCCAATCTCATGTGGCAATGCCCCTGCTGAAACCAAAAAAAAATATTGAGCATAGAAGAGATTCAGACTCTCAAGGTCATTTTCTGTACACTTTATACCCAACTCGGGGAATGATTATTTGGAAAATCTTTGTACCCAAAGATAAATCAAAGCAGATTACAGAACATCCAATTGAATTTGGAATTCCTCCACTCTAAACCAATTCAACCTCTGTTTCCATGCTCTTCCATATCTGCTCATCCACCCTCACTTCCATCCAATCAGTCTTGCGCTTAGACCAGAGAGATCATTCGCAACACTACTGGATGTGTTAAGACAGCTGGTTGAAGAAACTTACTTCAATGACACATTATTCTGAACCAGAAATTTGAATAATAACGCGAAGGAAAGAAATCGGATTCAGATTAGAGCTCCACATCTCTAAATTTAGAATCTTTTCTATAATCTTTCTGTGGTTCATTCTCTTATAAATCCAGTGTTGTGAAATAGCACAATCCAGACTGCCACATTCTTCGTCAATAACTCATCCATAATCTCTATGGGAGTCAGTTTTCCCACTGACTAATACGTGGACGATTCTGGTGAATATTGCAAATCCCCGTCTCCTCACCTCACCATAACCAGATAATTCTTAGGCTCCAGGCAGGAAGGTTTGCTGGAGGTTTTAGGAGGCTTTTTAAAACCTACAATTTCCATTGCTGTCATTGAGCACCAAAAGTTGAGTTGCTAAACCTAGGAGGAAAAGCATCCAGATTTCATCCTCTAATTCTTGAGTCGGAATCTCTCACCCATGGTCTTGGTATTTTTAGCTCCAAGAATTGTGGGGAAAGGGTAGGTGAAGAAATAGAAGGGTTGTGGGTGATGGTCCAAATTATTTTTATTCCTAATTAATATTCCATCATTGTTATTGGAGTTTTGCATTTGCAGCAGTCAACTGGATTGTGGAATAAAAATAAACAGAAAATGCTGGAGTCAGGCAGCAAGTGGAGACAGAAAAATAGAGTTAAAGCTTCAGGTTGATGACCTTTCATCCAAATGAAGGTAAAAGAGATGAGTGGATTTCTTGTTAGAAGAAGGAGCACAGATGCTTCTTGGTGGGCATTCCTGGATGCTGACTGACAGCCAGTAATTGAGAAGCACAAAAAAAAGAGGTGAAAGGTCATCAACCTGATACATTGACACTCTTTCTCTCTCTTACAGATGCAGCCTGACAACTTGGATCCGGGGCTGGCTTGGGATCAGTGACCAAAAGGCTTTGGTATTGTTAAACTACACTAAGATGTCTGTCCACCAAGCCAATACAGCACCCAGCACATCTGAACCAAGCTGCATGTGACACTACCTTTAAGGTGGAAGGAAACAAAAAAAAGATATGCATCCCAACTAAAACATAATGGTATCATTCAAATTATTGTGTTTAGAATTAAATGCATGAAAAGACCTACAATGTCGAGCTACACATAAAGAAAGATTAGCTGTTAACCTAAGTTAAAGGAGTATATAAAATGTGGTTTCTTAATTGTTTGTGGTTTCAATGAAGGGTCAAAGATTCTAATGCATGCTAAAAGGAACACCGAGGGAATTAAATTCAATCAAAACAACAAAGAGAGACATTTTATTTTCAAAGTGTCCGACAGAAGGAGATGGGGAAGTCCATAGGAAATCATATCTGATCTTATTGAGAAGTGAAACAGGCCCAATGGGGCCTGTGGCCTCGCCTGGATTCTCTCATATGTACTTTTGAAGCCTTGGAAAATGAGCAAGTAAATCGGAAAGTTGCAGTGAGATTGTTGCTTTCCTTAATGTAACAATGAGATCTGTTCTGCCGAGCCCCAAGCCTTTACGACCAAAATATCAGCAGCAATAACTTACCCATAAGTTTGTCTGCAGCCAAAGGAACATGGGTTGTGCTAGACACACACAAAAAAAGGAAAAAAAATTATTTTGCTGAAATAGTTTTAAATACAAGCTGCAAAGAGTTCCTGGATTGTGTCTACTTACACCTGTTGGTGGGTGTTCCTAAACGCTTCACTGCTTGGCTGATCACTTTGGAATAACCCACACTGTTTCCGCAGCTCTGGAGACAAGTGGAATGCATTCTCAGCTAGAAGGAAAGAGATTTTCAAGGCGCTTAACCATTGGTATGAAGAAAACAACCACACCAATTCTTCCACTGACTGCGTATACAAACATATACTGAACCCGAGTGACAAAAAGAGGCCAGTGGTTCAATTTTTCATCTGTACCACATTATCTGATTTCAAAAGGATGGTTATAGAATCACTTCAGTTGGCTTCAATGCTCAAAAATATTTTCCAATCCTAATAAGCACAGAGGGATCCTTGCAGAAAACTCCAAACGCTGAGTGAAAATAAAGCTGGAACCAGCATGAAGTTTGTCACAGTTAACTAGCACACTGCCTGGGTTTATACTCTAACTACTTAGGCAAGATATGAACAGAGAACATCAAGTACCCAAGGAGAACCACATTTCAACACAAAATGGTATTGTTGGGAGAAATAGGAAGAAAATGAGGGCAGGGTGGGGTGGAGGAAATGGAGAAATAAAACAAACATCTGAAACAGCACAAAGCTTTTGGGGACATCAGAGATTCTGCAGATGCTGGAATCTGGAGCAACTCTCACAAAGTGCTGGAGTAACTCGGCAGGTCAGGCAGCATCTATAGAGGGAAATAAACAGTCGTGATGAAGGGTCTCAATCCGAAACATCAGCTGTTCATTTCCCTCCATAGATGCTGTCTGACCTGCTGAGCTCCTCCAGTGTTTTGTGTGTATTGTACAAAGCTTTTGGGTACAGTTCTGAAATGAAATTATACTCATCTACACTGAAGCACATACAAGAAAACGTTTCCTATTCCTCGAAGTTTAAACTACACCCTCACTGTCAAAATGGTAATGAATTAAACTCTAGCACAATAATTCAAATGTGACAGGTTGTTCTGTTAAAAGTGCATTCATCTTATTATCTCAGTGTTATCTTTGTCATTTTTATCCTAGTTAATCATTTTATTCAATATCTCGTATCTTTTTTTAAGTTAAGCTCAAATTACTTTTTTTAAATTCAGTGTTACATGAGATATGCTTATTGGTTTGGAGATGGGGTTTACAATTAAATAACAAGTCCTTGGTTGCTTCAGAAAGATCAACAAACAGTGAAGACCGATGCTGCTAGGGTTAATATGAAATAATTAAACACGGATGTTTATAGGACCATATGCAGCAAAACGTTGAAGACACAGGAAATAGTCATTCTTTCTCCAAGTTTTGACAGATGAAAAAAAACAGAAATAGATCTTGAAACGGACAATAATTTTTTTTGATAAATTAATCAGGCTGTATTTAGTGTCCATAGGGAAGTTTTTTTAAATCAGGCAAAGCACAAGGAATGCATCAATTCTGGGGTGAACTGATGGACACCACATTTAACTGATAGAACTATATAACAATAATCTACTTTCATCATCGATTCCATCTGTCATTACAGTTTCCGGCTGTGATAATTAGTGTCGGCCTCTGTTGGTAATGGCACAAGGTAACTTTTCGCTTTATCATCTAAAGGCAACAGAGGATCTTTTACTTTCTCGGCTTGGGCACAACATTGTGTGTTAATGATACATTTTAAAAGGACTGCCCTTAGAAAAGTCCTACAACCGTTATCAACTGCATTACTATGCGATTCTGTTGGATCTCCTGACATCCTATCAGATGGCAGTGTAATACCAGAATGCTATTTACACTCCCAAACAACAAAGGAAAATGAGAATTCATAATTTAGCTATTTTGGTGCAAAGCCCAGTACCAAAGACAACCTGGTTTTCAACTGAATTGCATAGCTTAGGGTACCAGATGTTATTGAGAGTCATATCGTACAGAAATGGGCCCTTCGGCCCATCAAATCTGCGCCGAATCCTAAGTTAATCCTGTTTTTTTTTCCATTTTCCCTACATTCCATTAACTCCCCCGATTCTATCACTCACCTGCACACTAGGGGCAATTTACAGTTGCTAATTAACCTAGCAACCCACACATCTTTGAGATGTGGGAGAAAAGCAAAGCACCCCAGAGGAAACCCACAGGATCACAAGGAGAATGTTGCAAGTTCCACACAGACAACTCCTGAGATCAGAACTGAATACAGGTCTGTGGCACTGTGAGGTAGTAGCTCTACTAGCCGCACCACTGTGCCACAATCAATGTTAATATTATACTTCTATTTTCCAGTCATCAGTACCGCACTGAATAATATTCAGTGGTGTTTATTCCAAGTTGAATGCCAGGGATTTGTGAATGATTGCTTTAAGTGAGGAGCTTCCAGGGGTCATGAGGGTTCTCTGCATAAACAGTGAAAGTGAGCGAGTGGCTACAACTTACCTCTGACATACTCAGGGAGCTGCCAGGCAAACCTCAGCAAATCTTCATTGTGGAGCTCTGAGATTTTGTTAATTGACTTGAAGTACACATCTTGAGGTTCGCTTGCCAGGTTAATGAGATCCTGCTCATTAGGTTTCTTAAAGATGTTGAATATAACAAAGAAGAAGCCTTTGCATTTGGCATCTGTGACGACTGTCTTCAGCCGTTCTTTTTCAGCTTTTGGGAGATCTCCTGTGGTTATCAGGGCAATAAGCTTCAATGGCCTCGGTTGGGGTGCTTTTTCAAAAATATTTTTGATAGTCCATTCGACAGCGTGAGCAGTTGCTCTCGTCCCTTCAAGCTGTGTCATCTTGTTCAGGATATATTCTCTGATGTCTTGGCTGGAGCGGTAGTCAGTGAGAGTGAATTCAGTTTTCACTTGATTGAGGCTATTATTTGTTTCAGATTTGTACAAAGCATGCTGAATCACGGCAACCCTGGCCTTATGGTTGGATGTTGCAGGTTCTTTGCTAATCTCCAACTGGTCTGTCACAAAGGAAATGTACCTCTTAATCTCTATAAATTGAGTTGGATTGATGGTTGCTGAGCTGTCGATGATGAATGCAATATCCAAGTCCACATTGGTGGGTGTTACTGATCTTTTACGCCGGTAAAGACTACTGTCACAGAGTGTGTCGATTTCACAAAAGTCTGTACAAAAAGGAAAAACGTTAGATATTAAACAACTACATTTTATTATTCGTTATCTATATAAAAAAGTGTCCTTTAATGTGAATTTCAAGAAGTAGTTTAATGCAATAGATTTTAACTCAGCAATAATTATTGTGCACATGAATCTAGGATCTAAGATGATTGCCAGTTTGCGACCAAATCAGAGACTAATTTGGGAATTGGCAATATTTCAGATGTGCATTAAAGTGTACACTTCTAATGGAGCCAGGCAGCAACCTTTACTATGCATATTACTCTGACCTTGGGGATGCTTGTTGCCAATACTAAATGTAGATAAATTCTGTGCTTAACACAGTCACTGTGATGCAGATAAAAGTTTACTAAAGTAAACTCGGTAATATAGAGTCATAGAGAGATACAGCATAGAAACTAGATGAAGAAACAACAAGATGCTGGAAGAACTCAGCAGGTCAGGCAGCATCCGTGGAGAAAAGCAGAGGTCAATGTTTTGGGTCAGGACCCTTCTTCAGGACTGAAGTTAGGAAAAGGGGAAGCCCAATATATGGGTGGGGGGAAGGAGAGAGAGAAAACAGAACAAAAGCATGGAGGCAGGTGGCATTAGGGGGTTGGATGGGGGAGGAAAAGGAGAGAGAAATAAAAAGAGAAAAAATGGCGAGGAGAAAAAAGAGAGAGAGGCTAGGAAAGGGAAGAAAAGAAGAGACAGGGTGGGGGGGGGGGGGGGGGAGGAGGTGGTTTACCTCAAGTGGGAGAATTCCATGTTCTTCTGGTTAGGCTGTAAGGGCCCAAGATGGAAAATGAGGTTTTGTTCCTCCAATTTGGATTCATATCTTTGACCCATCCCCCGGTGGATCTGCTCTCCCGTGCTCTCCCCTCCTCCCTCGCATCTGCCTATCACTGTCTCTTACCTGAATCTACCTATCACCACCTTGTGCCTACCCCGCCTCCCCTCTTTTGTCCACCTATCACTGCTCTGTCTCTCTCGCCACCCCCCCCCCCCCCCCCCCCACCATATATTGGGCTTCCCCTTTTCCTATCTTCAGTCCTGAAGAAGGGTCCTGACCCGAAATGTTGACCATCTGTTTTTCTCCATAGATGGCTGCCTGGCCTGCTGAGTTCCTCCAGCGTCTTGTTGTTTTTTCATCTCGATTCCAGCATCTGCAGTCCTTTCTTTCACATAGTATAGAAACTGTCCCTTTTAGCCCAATGAGTCTGTACCAACTATCAACCACCCACAGACGATCCTCCTGTGGGATATCAAAGACTGGTAGGCTATAGATTTTATATAAGCTGCTAATGTATAATTTATCCTCTAATGATACCATGTATAAATTTGTAGTTTGCCTGAAAACACCTGTCCTAACAACAGATGAAGGTGCAGCGCCAAGAAGCTTTCAACTGAGACTTAAAGCTCCAAGAATGGGAACTGAGGGCTGCAGAGTGCAGTAAAAGCTTTCTTGCATGTATTACAGCAAGTCAGGGATAAGGTAATTACAGAAAGACCCACTGACCAGAGGATATAATCTTGAAACAAACAATTCCAATGCACTACAAGCGTTATTCTACATGGGCAAAAATCATAGTAATTCTTCCGATTAACATCGTGATGACTATTTAAGAGAAGTAGGTGGAGGCAAATTTCAGGAATCGCTCCTCCTTTGATGCCCTTAACTTACTGTATTCTAGGAAACAAGCATGCAATTTGCGAGAAGCAAAGCCGACATTTAAAAGATTACTTAATTTTAGTGACTATGGAGGTCGTGCATAATCCATTGCTAACAAATATCATAGTCATTCCAAATGAAAACCGGACACTTACTTGGATTTCCGATGTCCAATGATCAAAGGAAGTTCAGGCAAGACCTCAGTTTTGATTTACATTATAACATTGTGGAATTAAGCACTAATTATTTTATCTATTCTAGTTATTTCTGTTTAAGGAAAACATTCTTTAAGGAACAAATGTATATTCTGTTCCACAATGAATCTGCCCAATCAAAGACTCTCTAGTCACAATGCCGTGCACTCCCACAATGAATTCCATACTAGATGTACCACTCAACTATGTGTAATGCTTTCCAGTATAGACCTCTGTGCAGAATGGCGCATTAAACTTAGCAGATGAGCATTTTCCCAGCAGCCCTCTGAATGAGTCAACACTTTCATCAGGAATGGGGGAACCACTGGTGAAAAAGTACTTGGGTAATATATTTCACCATATCATGATAAAGCTGCAGTGAAACTCAAGATATTTCAAACAAATTTAAAGTAACTGAAAGGATAGTAAAAAATTATTACGTACCTAAGCAAACGTGGCATGACATCACCTTTTTGAGTGTTTCATCATCATTACGGAAAACAAAGAATTGTTTAACACCGGCATTTCTCTGATAAAACATGAAAAGGTTGGAATGAGAAAGAACAGTAAACTGTCAAGCTCATCCCTCTCATCATAGAGCAAAAGAAAAATTCCTGGTCACCAGATATTATCAACTAAAACAGCTTAATCTTCTCATCAACGTGATTCAACCCTATCATGACAGAAAACATCCAGCACTGTAATCTATAAAGTATCTGATTATCTCAGTCAGATAATTTCAATTCTGCTTCCAAGTATATATTCAGATTCCTCTTGGAGAACATGTGTGCAAAGTAACTGAGATCGTTGCAACATGATGTTCTTCTGTACTTTTAACATATTGTGTAGAAAAAATTAATCTCGTTAGATGTCTGGTGCAATAAGGCACCTAACATTGGGAAACTACCTCAGTTAGCAATATTGGAAATTGAGTTACTTGTATGTGTACTTGGTTAGCTTTTAATTAACTCTAAATTATAAGTCAAATTGGTCAAACAATGTCATTTTAATTTACATCTTATCAATTGGTTTATAAAAAAGGAAACACGACATTAGTAAGTCATGGTTGTAAAGAATAAAAAAACCCAGCAATTTGCAAATTTTTTCTAAGCGTGAACACTATAGGTAAAAGGTTATTCTCTCCAGCATACGATATAATTAACAAATAATTTAACAGAAGAAAAGATGAATGACGAAGATAAATGCTTGAGAGTGGAAAGTGTTTGAATGGGTACTGGAAAATAATTGGGACAAACTATGTACAGTAATAAGAATGCATCTTGTCCAGTATTGCGAGGCAGTGGTCTCCAGCTTAAAATTTCTAATTTGTTACAGTTGAGTAGAGAATACCATTTATGAAAGAGCATAAGGGAAAATTAAGAATGGAATCTAACCTGCAGTATCCTGTTGAGTACATTATCTTCTCTAGGGGAGAGGTAGACAGAGATGATATTGTTATCAGCAAGTTTTGTTAAAGCAGCATTGAGGTCTCTGGGCTTTGTCTGTCCGTCACTGAAGAATACTGCCACCTTTCTCATCAAAAACCCACTTCGCACCCGTTTGAATGTGTTCCTTGCCACAAAGCTCATTGCATCAGCAATATTTGAGCCCTTCCTTGACGGCACAAATTGCAGGTTTTTAATCTGTTCGAGAAGGTCTCGCTTATTCCGGGCGCTGCTGAATCGGATCTCAGTGATGATGTCACTGTTGTACGTCAGGATGGCAACACGGGCTCCTTTAGGACAGTTGCTCTCGACTATGGTCAGATTTTGAATTATGTTGAGAATAGCATTCTTGTTGCCATTGAGCTGATTAACAGTTTTAGTGTTGGAAGTATCTATCACAAAGGCCAACTCAGTTGGATAGACAGGGCACTCCTTTGCACCTGATAAAAAGAATGAATTCTATTTTAGATCTCCAGTGCATAATCTGAATATAAACATTCATCTGAAGAAAGGGACTTACCATGACAGCATGCTGCAAGAAAACAACAGAAAAGGAAACAATGTGAGTTTTACATGGAATTACGAGCTTTAAATAGCCAAATTTATACACTTCATGCAAATAAATATCCTGCGTGCAATATACTTACGGCACGTTTCTTTGATTTTCTGGACAAGACTACATGTCTAAAACAGTGAAAAAATGGAAGAGTATTAGTGATTGTACAACAAAATTCAAATGATATGCTGCAACCAACATTTTACTTACCTCCATAGATCTTCCTTGTGTTCCTTTTGCACCCTACAGAGTAACGGAAATATTAATATATTAATATATATTCATCTAGAAATCTTTGTAGTATGATACTTCATTAAAATATCTTTGCCAGTGTATGTTCCAGAAACAGTGGTAGTACACATGGAGGATGTGCATGGTCTGGAGATGGTGAAGTAGAAAGCTGTGCAAGTAATCCCTCATGAATGAGTTTCTGCAGGGGTTGTCCCAATTGCCTATCACAATTCCATGCCACTTCAATGAAGTTTTTTTCAGAACCTCTGCCATAATTACATAAGACAATCGAGACTACCTCTCAAAAACAAAATAAGTCCCTGCTGTCAAGGACCTGAGCACCCTGGAATGAACAGACAGGTTTGGATTTCTTCCCACCAAAGGAAACGAGAAGCACTGTGCCAGAGGTATGCTGTTATGTTGCACAAGACACTCGGGTGCAACAACAATCTATTCCCAAATGCAGATCCAACATTCCTGAGTTTAGCTTTACCATCCAGTAGCTGGTTGAGTGATATGGACACTTGGAAGGCTGTAACAAAATTCTCCAAATCCGTTGGTAGTATAAGCAAACCAATATCAGCATCGTCTCTCAGGGCAACATCCCCAGCACTGCCATCTAATTACACACTGCCAGCTCAGCTGGATGGGCCTCATTATTTGTATGCCTAACACCAATAGTCTGAAACATACCGAAGGCAGGAAATTTCAGGGAGGACAGGGAAACCACTTCAAGAATGTCCTCCTTGGAAAGTTGTGATATCAGCATCAACTCATGAGACACCCTGGCCACGACTGCCCAAAATAGAAAGGCACTGAGCGCCTCAGCTTTCCATTACAGAAACAAGTGGAAGTCAAATGAAAATGACCAAAGGAATATAGAACCTCCCTAACAATCCATTCACCCATCCCATCAAGTATCACCCACACTTCATGGAACTACAAAAGCTCACAGAACTGCAGTGGAAATAAGTCATCCTCAGACATGAGGGACTGCCTTAGAAGAAAACTGGTCTGCAGTGAAATTCAGGTTAATCTATTTTATTCTTTGTAGCAGTGAAAAAATTGAAGACAGTCCCTCGCATTTAGGACTTGCTTCACTTTAAAAGTTAGTAATCACTGAACTATCATTGGGCAAAGGAAGTTCCCTCTCCACTTAAATGCAAATGAAAATTTACCTGTGGACCAGGGTAACCTATTTCTCCTTTCGCTCCAGAGTCTCCAGCAGCTCCTGGAAAGCCCTGCAATAGAATATGACCATTCACTTAAAAATTATGGAAGAATAAACACTTTCATCACCACTCACCATTAACCTTATCATCTTTACTTGAAAATATCTGGTAAAATTAGTTTGAAGGCTACTCACAAATATACTTTCCATGCATCTCCTAGCTCTCTCTGAAATTACTGGCGCAGAATTATACAGTGTTTCATTGACACTAAATTCACATTGCTACCCTGCCCAAATTTTTACTTTATATATGTATGGACAATGAGGACTTTGAGATTATTTGACAGTGGTTAACATTTCAATTTACTGATCCTTTTCTCTTCCAATGGCCACATTCGACAGGTGCTCCTACAATGCTGTTCTAGGATTTAGACCCAGCTACAATGAAGGAACAGTGAAATATTTCTATGTCAAGATGATGTTCAACTTGAAGGGCAAACCACAGGAGATGATGGTCTAGTTTTCTGGCAGAATCAGCCAGCACAAATATGTCAGTTCTTGGACTAAGTTCCATCCTGAGAAACTCACTTTGCCTACAACAAAATGAAGTGAATGAAAATGTGCACATGCTCCAAATAAATGTATAGTCCTTGAGGATTATCACTGCCTCAAAGATGACACTTGCAGAGACTTCCCTTATGAGAGACTAGGTAAAATACAAAATGTTACCATCATTAAATTACTTAAAATATTTTTATACACCACTCTACACTCAAAAAAGTAGTTATATGACATAATAAACTGTGTTCCAAGAAATAAGAATTGATGAGCTGCTATTCAGTGCCTGAAGTAGTCTGTGAAATAGTCTCCTGGAACAGCTTATCTTGTCATCTACCATCTGCTTTTTGTCAGTTTGTTAATAACTAGTGATAGGAGAAGCAATCTTTTGTTTCTTTGTCTTCCATAGAATCACTGTCATTTTTTATTACTAGCCATTTCAGACTGGTTGCCACTACGAAGGCTATTATTGTGGGTAATTGTCACCATGGGTCAGCACCTAACATTCCCAGTTCTGTTACAACTTGCTTAGGCAAAGGTTAAAGATCTATGCTTCAGTTCTGACCTCGGTAGCCCCACTTTGCCACACCCACAACTAATCAGGCCTCATGCAACTAGCCCAACTTTACCTCCCACATTTTCCAAGTACAATCAACGGTGAATGAAGGGCAATCTTATATTGTGTGTCAACCATTAGGGGCTGGGTCGACACTTCAAAAGTGCACTTTATGCAAGATCTCTACAATCAATTATAAAGGAGACACTTCCAGACGTGAAAGGACCAAATGCTTTCCCAATGTATCATGCGATCTCCAATTCAATAAGCAAAAAGGACAAACTTTGACTGATATAAAAAAGGCATAGAAAATTATGTGAAATGGCACTGCAAATTGAAAATCTCATGCCCAAAGTACACCTTGTAAAAGCCACATGAAATGTCATGACTATTTGTTGGAGTTCTAATTTAATAAGGCAACAATGGAAAAATTATAAATGTGCAAATGGACAGTCCTGCAAAATTGAATGTCCCCCAAGGACATGTTATCCAGATCATTTGCTGTCGTTTCAAAGTTTCTTTTGCAACTTTACAATTGTGATGAAAAGGCTATTGTTGATTGGTATAAAAAGTGAGAAACAACTTTAATAAGGTAATAGAGGGGTAAGAAACTTTCCTAGACTGATAAACCAGAACAGAAAAGGGGCTCAGCTCTGGACAACCATTTACGTTTGATCCTATTTCTGCTTCGGATGTATCACAGCTTGGTATGGCAACTGCTCTGCCCAGGACCGCAAGAAACTGCAGAAAGTTGTGGACACAGCCCAGCGCATCATGGACACCAGCCTCCCCTCCTTGTACTCTGTCTTTACCTCTCGTTGTCTTGGTGAAGCAGTCAGCATAATCAAAGACACCACCCACCCGGGACATTCTCTCTTCTTCCATCGGGTAGAAGATACAGGAGCCTGAGGGTACGTACCACCAGACTTAAGGACAGCTTTTACCCCACTGTGATAAGACTATTGAACGGTTCCCTTATATAATGAGATGGACTATGACCTATGACCTCACGATCTACCTTGTTGTGACCTTGCATCTTATTGCACTGCACTCTCTCTGTAGCTGTGACACTTTACTCTGTACTGTTATTGTTTTTACCTGTACTACATCAATGCAGTCTGTACTGACTCAATGTAACTGCACTGTGTAATGAATTGACCTGTACGATCGGTTTGTAAGACAAGCTTTTCACTGTACCTCGGTACAAGTGACAATAATAAACCAATACCAAGAGTTTATTACCAGAGAAGAGTAACAAAAGCACCTTATGAATGATTATTTCTACTTACTGACGTTGCAATTATGTTTAAGGCTGCCTTTGCAGGGCAATGTTTAAGGAGAGATATGGCATGGAAATAGGACCTTCCGTCCACCAAGTCCACGCCTGACACATTTTATTCTCCCCAACCCCCCATTCGCATCAGCTCCACTCCCCACCACCCAAATTCTGCCATTCATCTGCACACTAGAAGCAATTTACAGTGATTAATTAACCTACCAACACACACGTCTTTGGATGTGGGAGGAAACCAGAGCATCTGTGAGAAACCCATGCGGTCACAGGAAGAACATGCAAAATCCACACAGACAGCACCAGAGGTCAGGATCGAACCCTGGTCACTGGAAATGCGAGGCAATTACTATTACCTACACCACCGTGACACCACACAGCTCCAGCAATGTTTTAACATAATTGAGTGTTAGTGTTAAAAAAAAATTAAACACTGGAATATTTTTAAGCACAAGAAAGGTGGTTGCATCTCTGCAGCTTAAAATAAATCAAAATAAGGAACTGCATTATCTTTTTATTTCATTGGACTCACCCTGCGCCCTCTGTTTCCTTTTATACCATCTTTCCCCTGAACACCATCATTTCCAAGATCGCCCTGTTTCGGGAATGTAACATTTAGTTAAAGGGCTTCAAACATGGGAGGTGGATGATAGAAAATGGTGTTCAACAGCAAGTTAATTATTTACTTCACCTTAAGTCCCTGGGGTCCCACAGGACCTCGTTCACCCTGTAAAGCAAAGAACATAATCAAGGATACATTGATATACAGAATCTTCATTTCCTTGCAACTCCAAGATGGCACCAGAGTATGGCAACTCATTACAAGTTGCTCTCTGCAGATCTACTCATTATTTCTATTATAATCATTCTAGTCTTTTAAGTCCAAATTCTATGACTCAAGAATTACTAATAATGTTCTTTTAAATCTACTTACAGGTCTGGCGATCTTCGGACCATTATGGCTTTGCACCTTATTTTCTGCCTGCACTGCGCTTTCTCTGTAACTGCAACACCTTATTCTGCATTCTGTTATCGTTTTCCCTTTTACTACCTCAATACACTGTTGTAATGAAATGATATATATGGATGGCATGCAAAACAGTTTTTCATTGTACCTCAGTACATGTGACAATAATAAGCCAATTTACCAATTCCTACTTCTTATGAAGATGCTGGTTTGTGCTGGGATATAATCCAATTTACAAACGATCCTTCTATACCCTACCCATAGGGATCATTCTGCTCTGTGCTATTCCAAAATAAATTATCTGCACTCAGTGCTATTCCAAAATAAATTATCTGCACTCTAACCTACCTGTTAGAAATGGGGAATGGAGTGCTGGCAGGATGGCTGAAGTCGATGATCAAGACTTTCCACTCTTGCCCCAGATGCAGTACTACCGAGCTGAGATTAACTAACCCAGCATGGGCTTTTCATAAACCTGGGAGGTACCTGGTCTGCACAGCTGAGCACACTATTGAACTTGTCAGTCAGTCACTTCATAATTACTTAGCCATTTGATAACTGCACTAATTTCTAGTTTTTAAGAGTCAGAGTTATAGAATCATACAGCACAGAAATGGGCCTTCCATTGCCAACTGTTTTGCCCATCTATATTAATCTTCATTAGAACCACATCCTTCTATGCCTTGCCTATTCAAGTTCATGAAAAATGCCTGAACATACTGGCCCTGAACTCTTATTAACTCTCATTTAGAAGACTCATACTTATCAGATGTAGTTCTATGTGCAAGCATCTTGCCCCAGTCTAATTCCACCAGGTCCTCTCTGATGCTATTGAAATCAGCCTTTCCCCAGTTAAGGACCTTAACTTGAGGATCAACCTGATCCATTTCCACAACTACCTTGAAACTTAAAGAGTCATGGTTACTGTTCCCAAAGTACTCCCCCACCAACATTTCCACCACCTGCCCAGTTTCAATTCCTACGATAAGGTAGCGTGCAGCCCAGCAACTCATTTCATGATCTAATCATTAATAAAGAGCAGATGATTTAAACAGTTGGTCAAAAGGTTATTCCTTAGAAATCTTTGGCAGATTATTTGGTGGAATTGTAGGTGAGGATTTATACATTATTGTCATTGACTGAACCAAATCCATATGTATAAAGATTAAACTGTACCAGTGCAGAAACTCAATCACAATCACTTCACATTTAAAATGGTAGCCTCAAAACGAGATTGTCAGCAACTAGGTAGTTTCATGTCTGTAGTTTTAATCGAGAGGCTTAATTAAAAACTGAATAATTACAAAATCCAGTAGCTAGAATCTTAAACAAAACATTAGAAAAGGTGACACAAGAGATTCTGCAAATGCTGGAATCTAGAGCAACCCACACAAAATGCTGGAGGAACTCAGCAGGTCAGGCAGCATCTACGAGGGAAATAAACAGTCGACGATTCCATTCGAGACCCTTCAGCAGAACTGGGGGTGAAGACCTAGTCCTGATGAAGGGTCTCAACCCTAAATGTCGACTGTTTATTACAAAAGGTGGCATTCTACTCAATGCGTTTATGCAGATGGTACAATTAACCATGCAACTTTTCTCTCATAAGCTACTTTCTGTGAATTTTATTAGGTTGTTGCTCATAGTCTCACCTGTACATTTTTTCCTACACTTATGACCCACCTGATCTCAGCTAATTTCCAGCTTCTACTCAATCATACTCTTGACTGAGTAGATGTTGGAAGTAGCTGATATTAGTCTTGTTCTAATTTTTGTTGTGTATAAATTAGCAATTCTTTTCAGTGCTTACTTTCTTTTATCAAACTGAAATAGCTGAGACATACACATTTTGCAACAGTTTAAAGGACCTTAATAAATAGATCCTGCACTAGAAATATGAAAGTAGTCATAGCACCGTTTTCATGAATTACCACACAAGATATGGGCCGGAAGGGCCTGTTACCACGCTGTAAATAAAATTTTAAAAAATCTCCGTTCCATAATGCTCTGAGTTGGTGCAATTGTATTAGATCAACACCCTTAGCTCACTGGAAACGACTGACCTTTCTGCCTTTGACTCCAGCATTGCCAACTCCATTTATTCCATCTTCACCCTTGAGTAGAAAAATAAGCATTAAAATTGGTGGAACCCCATAAAAACATACATTTTATAGCTTTGTACACATGTGAACCAAGGATTGCCATGTATCTGCAATAATTAAATAAGTCACAGTAGGGAAGATAAGGAATCAGAGAAAATTACACACTGGAGAATATTTGAGCTGGTGTTTCTGTCCTGGCTCTTTGACAGACCAATCCTGTATGGTCCCAATCTCTGTGATTCTGGAAGTTCCTCATCTGTCTCTTATATCGCGTGTTTAGGTGAAACATTCAGATTTTGAAAACTCTGAGTAATAAAATTAAAATTATACTTGTATCCTCTAGACGTTTTGCAATTAATTATTAGTTCATGGCCTCTGGTTGTTGATCCACTTGTCTAGAAACAGCTTTTTTCTATCTCAAAGCCTTTTACTGCCTTGAAAACCTCTATTAGGCCACTTATTTAAATCTTCCAAGAACAGTTCTAACTTAGCCAACTTCACTACTCATCCCTGGTAACATCCCAGAAAAACTCCCCTGCCTTTTTGAAGGCTTATACATCTTTCCTCAAGTGCTGGGCCCAGGATACTCTAGTTGAAACCTAATCAGCAGCTTATTCCTCAAATCAGATTTTATACTTCTATTGACTTACATCAATGTTTTCCATTAGCTTTTGTTATAAGGCTACTTGCACACTCATCTACATAGTGAAAGGAGGGCTCAAACATATGAAACACAGGAAAGGGCAGTAAAGGCCATCATTGATGCCAGGCCATGTTATGCTGACAGTTAAAAATTTCAAGAAGTTTGTCTGGAGGTACAAGAGTGCTATTTGTCTGGATCTCCTTGTTTCTCCCCTTCCCTTCCATGAGTACTAATTCATGATGGGGTGGGTTCCACAGGTATCCAAGTGATCTTCTCGGCTGATCATTGGGAATTACACAGCTAGGACTCCTTTATCTATTTAACACAATACCTCATAGCAGATATCAGCAGAATACTTGTCTCTGATAATTTTATTCATATTAGTTTAAACAATGTGAATGTTGTTGGCAACTGGTCCTTGATATAGTGGGTTTAGACTTACGCATAAGCCAAATTGTAGAGTTCTTTCTTTTGAGTACATTCGTGATCCAGAAAGGTTTTTAATAACATCCTGGTAGTTTCATGGTCACCATTACTTATACTATTTTTTTATTCCAGCTTTATTTAAGTTCCTGAATTTAAACTTCATGTCTGTTCTTGTGGGATTTGAACATATGTTAGCATCTAGGCATCAAACGTAATTACTTTGTTGTCCCATCCAGCATCAGAACACATTGTCATTCTCAGCTATAATCAATTAACTACATCAATTAGAGACCAAAACCTGAGTATTAATTAATCCATAGGGTCCAATGATATAATAATAAAACGCACAAGGTTTGTTCAGTTATGCAGTATTGTAGGTTTCGAAATCCGAAGGAGTAAAATACTTGCATTTATATATTTCTGTTCATGTTCCATTTAGAACATCACAGAATCATAGAAGTGTAAAATAGAGATGAAGACCATTCTGCCCATTGTGTCCATGCAGTCATAAATAGACATCAGATTAATTCAATTTCACAGCTCTTGCAGATTATGGCTCATCCAGTAATCATGTTTTTATTCAGGTACTTTTTTAAAAAAAGTATTCAGCGAGTGTTTTTGCAACTAGCCTCTAATTCTGTATCAGTTAACTAAAATCTTTTGCCCTTGTTACTGTTAAGCAGAATAGGTCTTTTCTGCACACCCTGGACCTTAATTAACCCTCCCCTTAGTCTCATTAGTTTCAAAGAAACCAAGTCTAACTAAACAGTCTATCCTCATGAACATAATTCAACAGCCTTGGCAAAATCCCCATATATCCCCTCTGCACCCTCCCTCATGTTACCACAACCTTCCTGCAAGGCAGTGATGAGAACTATATATATCTTGTATATATACTTCACGGTCAGTGAAGTACTTCTGGTGAAGGCAATGTTGTAATGAAGGAATTGTAACAGCCAGTTTTACAGAGCAAGCTCCCACAAAGAGCAAGATGACAGATACCTGACAATCGGTTCCAGAAAAATCCTGGGGATAACTCCCCTGTTCTTCTTCAAAACGGTACCTTGGGCTCTTTTACATTACCCAACAGAATAGAGGGAGCCTGCTGACACCAGATATCGAAATTTGTGTATTTATTATTTATGAATAGGCTATTGAAAGTTTATAAACTGGTTTCACTCAATTGTGTACCCTGAACAGCAAGGACGTTTTCAGGATCAGGGAAGGAAACCACCTGAAATGATCCAAGTAAAAGGCTTCCAATATGAAAGGGTACAAAATAATAGGAGAATGCACAGAGTTAAAAGCACTAAAGTTACAGAATGAATTTCTAAGGAAGACTTTAACTAGGGTGCACTAGGTTCAAGATAGCTTTCTGAAGAGGGAAAGCACTGAGACATATGGTAAAAAAAAGTGGATAGGAATGTTAGTCTACTTAACAAAAGGGAACCTAATGGACTTTGCAAATTTTGAAAGATATTTTTTGTTATATAAACTCTGTACTGTAAAGTGTTGCATCTGTCACATATGGCTTATAAACAATGGAATGCCTACTATATATAGTAAAAGAATTTGTTAACATGTTGCTGCCAGAAAAAAAATGTCTGTTGTACAGCACACAGAATAAAACCAGGTTTCAGAGCTAAATGGCAAAGCTGATATTAAAACATGGGACACTACAGCAAAGTAACAGGCCCTTCGGCCCACCATGTCTCTGCCGAACACAATGCCAAATTAAACTAAATCTCTTCTGTCTTCACGTTTCATCCTAACAGCCTATGTATCCAACACATCATTCTCCACCACTTCTGCCATCTCCAACGGGACCCCATCACCAAGCATATCTTCCCCTCCCCACCCTTTCTGCCTCTTACAGGGACCGCGCTCTCTACAGCTCCCTAGCTCACTCCTCCTCCCCCCCTGCCCCCCCCACCCATCCTGCTCCCACCCTCGGAACTTTCCACTGCCCCCGCCATAGGTACAACAACTGCCCCTACACCACCTCTATCCAGGGACCCAAACAATCCTTTTCAGTGATACAGAGATTCACCTGCACTTCCCTTAATATCATCTACTGTATTTGGTGCTCCAAGTGTGGCCTCCTCTACATTGGTGAGACCAAAGGCAGACTAGGTGATGGTTTCGCAGAACACCTGTGCTCTGTCCGTAACCACAATCTGCATCTCCCTGTTGCCAGTCACTTTGATTCCCCCTCCCACACTATCATTGATATGACAGCCCTCGGCCTCCTCCACTGCCAGGAGAATTCCAAGCGCAAACTGGAGGAACAGCACCTCATTTTCCATCTTGGAACCTTGCAGCCTAAACAGCATGAACATTGAATTTTCCCACTTTAAGTAATCCCCACGCCCCTCCCTCCCCCCCCACACCTCTTCTTTTCTTCCCTTTCCTGGCATCTCTCTCTTTTTTCTACCCTCCTTACCTTTGACCCATTCCCCGGTGGATCTGCTCTCCCCTCTTCCCCTGCATCTGCCTATCACCATCTCTTACCTGCATCTACCTATCACCACCCTGTGCTCACCCCGCCTCCCCTCTTTTGTCCACCTATCACTGCTCTGCTTTTCCCTCCTATATATTGGGCTTCCCCTTTTCCTATCTTCAGTCCTGCAGAAGGATCCTGACCCAAAACATTGACTGCCTGCTTTTTTCCACAGATGTTGTCTGACCTGCTGAGTTCCTCCAGCATCATCGTGCTTTTTTTATCTGCATTCCAGTATCAGCAGTCCTTTGTTTCTCTTCTGCCTGTATATGACCCATATTCCTCCATTTCTTGCATATTCAAGTGTCTACCTAAATGCCTCTTAAACACCACTATTGTATCTGCTTCCACCACCACCCCTGGCAGTCCGTTCCAGGTACCTGTGTCAAAACAAATTTGCCCCACACATCTACTTTAAACTTTCCCCCCTCACCTTAAATGCATATCCTCTCGTATTTGACATTTCTACCCTGGGAAAAAAGACTCTGTCTACCTTATCTACACGCATACATATTCCCAGAGTTTAGGACTGAGAAGTAATCTAGTCAGGTGTTTAAAAAAGATTTAAATTAGGTAAATAAAGAAAATCTATTTCTTCTTGTCTGAAACTCCAGAGAATGTAAACTTAAATTAGAGTCAATTCACCAGGCAGTGTAATCAGGGAGTGCTCCTTCAGAGAAGGTGTGTGGGAATCTGAAACATTCTTCCCCAACAAAATGGCTGTAGATGGTGTATTGGTTTATGCATCAGAAGCTGGTGATGGTAGGTGCTTTATTATTCTGTAATAGGGAGAAGTGAAAAGGGCTATGGAATGAGAGCAGTTGAGTATATTTCAGCCAGACAATGTCAGAACAAGCTTGAGGGGATGAAAAGTCCCTTCTGCCACAGTTGTTGGAGCCAAAATTTTTGACTTACTCTTAATCCCATTTTGCTGTGTAGATTTTTGAATCCATTACTTCATGGAATGCAGATGTAGCTGGCAATGTCAACAATTATTATTCACCCCTAGTTGCCCAGAGGCAGTTGAGAGTCAATCACATTGGTCGGTCAGGAGTTACACTTAAGTCAGACCAGTTCAAAATGGCAGATTTCTCTCTCTGATGCAAATTAATGAATCAGATGGGTTTTTAATGACAAACTGCTGGTTTCATGTTCTCTGGTAATTAGACTACCTTTAGTTCAGGTTTTGAACAACTCAGTATATCATACTGTGGAGCCAAGGATCAAAATGATACAACATTTTAGAGAAATCACTCTATTAACTATGTAATATAATGGCCTGAAATTTGTTAGAGTAAAGGTGATAAGGCTGTCAGTTCATAAAATTTGGAAATTGCAGCTGGTGTTCTCTGCTCCTTCACAGGGTGCACAGTTACACATTGCTAATGGTCACCAAGGTCAGAGTCATACAGCACAGAAATGGGACTATCGGCTCGACTGGTCCATGCTGACCAAAATTCCCATATAAGCTAGTTCCATTTGCCCGCATTTGGCACATATCCCTCTAAACCTTTCCTATCCATGTATCTGTCAAAGTGCCTTTTGTCATTGGCAGAGTATGAATGTTGCTGACGGTATTTCACAGACGTCACTGGCAGGGTGTGAATGTAAATTAATTACCCACTGGAGGTAAAGGTCAGGTTATGTAATGAGCAAAACTAGAGGGCTGAGGGGCTGGGAAGGGAGGAGTAGAATGGCACACAAGAGGTGACAGAGCGATATCTTAAGTGGGCAGGGTTGGTCAAAAGAGTCATACAGCACAGAAGCAGGCCCTTCAGCCCTCCCTGTCCATGCCGACCATTGAGTACCTTTTTATATTAATTCCATTTACTAGCACTCGATCCGTAGTCTTCAATGCCTTTGCAGATCAAGAGGAATGAAAAGCTTGAGTTAACTGATAAATTGCACAGAGGTAAATGAAGGGAATTAAAACCAGGTGCGGGAGTCACAAACTGGAAGACTTGGGTGGAATTGAAAAGTTAGGACGGCAGCAGCTTTGGGGGGAGTAGTTATGGGGGAACTGTCCATTCATCAGATCATGATAGGAAAGCAGGAGAACAAGAGGTGAAAGCAGGGAGAAGGGTAAAATACGCAGCTTATAATGCTAAGCAGGTCTAGGTTGGACAAAATAAAGCAATACATTTTAAGCACATGATTTCTCCAGACCAGTATCCACCAACTTTTGAGAAGAATCAGATGAACAGAGAGACACCAACAAAGACTAGAAGCGCAGATCAAGGAAACTCACTGTGAACAGTCACTGGATTGTAGTTAATGGGCTTTGGCAGTAACTTGAACTCTGGCTCCACTGTTTCTGAGATCATCTCAATTCCTCAATGATAGATGGTGACACACTAATGTTTTTGTATTGTTTTGATCTGTGCTGTACACAAAATTAAGTTTCACATTTTGAAGAGACAGCACTTACCATTTCTCCACGTGGACCTGTAGGCCCGATTTCACCCTTTTCTCCAGGATTTCCAGGTTCACCCTGCACAGGAATGGGTGAACAAAGATAAGCTGTCAGCCACTACTATCCTTCATCATTTCTCATCTTTCCACCATGAAGGGTTTTAAATGTGGTGCATACCTTTCTTCCATTTAATCCAATTTTCCCTCTTGCACCCTTAGGTGCTGGTGGGCCAGTTGATCCCTAGAACAGAACAAAGGACATCTTTAACTGAGTGGATTGAAATAGGAAACCTGTTTTTATCACCACTGGAGAAACATATACAGCGATACCTCACTTAGCATTCAGGATGTGTTTCCAGGAATGAGAACACCAATGGAATCAAGGCAAAAAGAAGTCATAACTGTATGCTATCTATAGAATTGTTACTGACAGCACTGCACTGCCTGGAACCTGGCATAAACAGTTAGCTTCTCTACTGTGGTGGTGGAAACATGAGTGCTGGAAACTTGAATCGCCCCCGAGGGTTAGGGTGGAAAGGTTGCCCGTGAGACCTGGTGTCGGACAGGCTGGGGCAACTGATGCAGCCACTCAGTGGTGGGATGTGGGGCTCAGTGTTATATCCTGACCAACAGTGTGAGAGAAGGACCACTGCTGGGGTCTTGGTCCACATGTAGACAGACCACACAGATCCTGCAGTCTCTCTCATCACCTCCTGTGGCATTAGATGGAAGCTTCTGTCTCCTCTCTTTGCAGCTCACCAGCCCAGAAATGTCTCCATGGTAACAGATTGAAGGGCCAGCAATCACTGTTGAGCTTGTTCTAACTACCAAGATGTAATATTTTCATTTTTTTCTTTAATATTGTTAATTGCTGTTCATTTTTTTAATGCGTCTGAGATCATCCCAAATTCATGCTACTTTGGATCTTTGCTTTTGTTATGTGCGTACTCTAATCTTGCCTGATTGAACATATCAATCTGATTAGAGTCAAAAACTTCATTGATTGAATTAGTAAAATAAGGAGGACGGAAGTCTTTCTACGTGACAAGCAAAATTGTCAGAGGAAATCTGAAATAGAAACAGAAAACGTTGGAAATTCTCAGCAGGTCAGATGGTTTCTGGAGAGTGAAACAAACTTAACATTTCAGTCAATGACATTTAATGTGGTGAAAGGTCATCGACTTGAAATAATAACTTTACTTCTCTCACCACAGATGCTGCCTGACCTGCCGAGTGTTTTCAGCATTTTCTTTTTTATTATTTAAGCCATGATAACTGCTTGGCAAAGAGACAAGAGACAGCACCTACCCTTGGACCTCGAAAGCCAGGTACACCTTCCCGTCCTGGAGCTCCAGGAGATCCAGGTTCACCCTAATTGCATAAACAGAAATGTTCTTACAATGAATTCCACATTGCTTGTATTAGTGAGATCCTGGGAACTCAGCAACGAGAATTACACTTTATTCAGTACTTTACTTACTTGAATGCCTCTAAACCCTGGCAATCCTGGAGGCCCTGAAGTCCCTGAATTTCCTTTGCTGCCCTAAATATATAAAGACAAAACAAATACAAATTAAGTTTGATTGAAACATGTGAAAACAATTTAGTCGTCAAAGTTTGGATGATTTCACAAATGGGTTTATCCTGATTGCTGCTAAGTAGATTGAAATATCTTTTAACACAGAGGTCACTATACAAAACCCCTCATTTCAGATTTCAACACCCACTTCTCAGTTCATTCCATGATTTCCCACATAATATTAAATTATTTCCTTCTCTTGGCCATTGCTAGGGAATTCATAAAGGACTAAGAATGTGGTTTAGCTTTATCCACCCTAAGAGGCCTGCATTGGAGACCCACAATCTCTCCACTAGTCTTGGAGGTTTGCAGCCTCTCCATGAGTTATAGAGAAGAGTTTCTGGAAACAGGAAGGTTGAAATCATGAAGAAGCATATGCTGTGAATTCAAAAACTGAAATGCTGGGACATTGGATCCAGTGTTGGTTGATGATTGCCAAGTGCAACTGTGTGTGTTTATGTGATGCAAGTCTCAGGATTTTGGGGTGGAGGGTGGGAGGCAGACTAAGAGAACTTCATTATACATATTTGGAAATGGCAAGGATGAGGATTTCAACAGGCAGTGGAAGTATGGCATTTTAGAGGAGCATATAGGCATATTGTGCGATGGAAATAATAAGGACTTGGTGCCTCAGTTATAGAAGAATAGAACATCAAGATTACCAACAACCCAGGTCAACCGGAGGTTGATGAGATCAGTAATAGGGATGGGGTGTGGTGGGGTGCCCAAAGGTGATAGCCTCCTTTTTGTCAATGTTTAATGTGAAATTGCAGCAAAGCAGTATTTCAGGACAGAGTGATGAGAGAGGCCATGTGAGAGGTCAGTTCAATACTAACAACATGCATGTGATGGTTGGCTCTATTTCTATAGACTACGTTACCAAGAGGCAGCATGTAGATCATGAAGGGACCAAAAGTTGATAGTCTGGGAATCCGAGAGTTAAAAGAGCACGTCTGGGAAAAAAAATGTGCTGAAAATGGGAATGTTTGGATAGGCAAGAGTGTTATTCTACGTAAGTATCTTGTAGAACTAGATTAATGGAAAAGAGACATTTGGAGATGGATGAAGTAGGCTTGGCTGTGTGAAGAGGTTGGGAAGGATGGATAGGCACTGCTCTATACCAACAAGATTGTGACTTTGATTTGGTAGGAGTAGAGACCTAACTGGAGAGATTCAAACCTGAATCTATCAGAATAATATGGATGGACATGGCAGGTGATGACAGATTAAAAGGGTTTGCAAAATGTCAGAGGAGTCAGTGGGTTGTGGGGAGGAGTGACACAGGACTAGGGAGGAAGAGGAAAGACGACATAACTAAATTATTGGGCTAGGGGATCCTGTACATGCAGCTGAACAGAAGTTCCCAAGTATAGGAACAGAGGCGTATTTGTAATGGGGGCCCCTGAGGTCAGAGGTTTGCAGTACAGAATATAACGCCAGCTTAACAATCAGAAATCAGCTTGCATTCATTTATTCTGTCTGTGTTCACCAAATTTCTTAGCAACCTGTCCACTCTTTAAGGCACTAACCCCAAGCTGAGATGTGGTTTCAGGCACCAATCTCTTTTCAGTATCTTACCAATGCAAGCCAGACCTGAAACATGAGCATATGGCGGCATCAGGGTCAGGCTACATCAATGCACGTTAGATGAAAATGAAATGTGACAAGGGAACTCAGCCACCTTCCCACCCCTAATTTTAGGCCACTGTGGTTTCATGGAGTGGTCAAATTATAGTCGGAACCCGGGATTGTCTAGTCCACCTAGCTGGCTTCTACATTTTAGTGGTCAGTGTTTGCCTTTAATCCTGGGAGATCTACTTCTATTATTATCACTATTGACAAGGGGCATTTATACTTCGTTATATTTAGCATAGCTTCCCAATTGTGCTTTCAACGTCACTAGTAGCTTTCTTTCTCTTCTCTTCCAGTGTTACAATTCACCCATCATCAGTACCCATCTGTTCCTGAACCACAGGTGCTGGACAGACTTTGGTGGTATTAGACAGGAACTTGCAAATGTTCATTAGAGTAGGTTGTTTGTGATGTTTGGCAAGTGGGAGGCTTTTAAAAGTGAGAAAACAAGAGTTCAAGGTCTGCATGTTATTGTTGGAGTGAAGGGCAAGGCTGGGAGGAGTAGGGAACCATGAATGACAAGGGATATCAAGGCTCTGGTCAGGGAAAAAGAGGGATGGGTCAGGTACAGGCAGCTGGGATCAAGTGAATCCTTGGAGGAGTATAGGGCATGCAGGAGTATACTTAAGGAAGATACAAGGGCAAAAAGGGGGCAGGAGATAGCTTTGGCACAGAAGATTAAGGAGCATCAACAGAGATTTTATATTACAGGGAAAAGCGTAACTAGGGAGGGAATAGGGCCCCTCAAAGACCAAAGTGGTCATCTTTGTGGAGCTGCAAGAGATGGGCAAGGTTCTCAATGAATATTTCTCCTCTGTTTTTACCATAGAGAAAGATATGAAGATTTCACAATGAGAAAGTTAATGGGGTTGTCTTGAAGATAATCTGCATTATAGAAGAAGAGGTGCTAGGTGTCTTAAATCATATGAAGGTAGATAAATTTCTGGGGCCTGATGAGGTATATCCAAGAACACTGTAGGAAGCTAGGGAAGAAATTGCAGTATCTCTGGCTGAGACACACGCATCATCGTTGAAGACTGGAAGATGGCTAATGTTGTGCCTTTATTTACAAAGGGCTGCAAAGAAAAACCTAGGAACTATAGCCCAGTAAGCCTATGATCTGATATAGATAAGTTACTGGAGTGGATTCTGAGGGATAAGGTATACATGCATTTGGAAAGATAAGGGTAGATTAGGGATAATCAGCATGGCTTTGTGCGCGGGAGAGAGTCTCACGAATTTAAGTAACCAAGAAGGTCGATGAGGACAGGGCAGTATGTGTAGTCTATATGGACTTCAGTAAGGCCTTCGATAAGGTACTGTGTGGTAGGCTGCTATGGAAAGTTAGGTTGCAAGGGATCCAGGGAGATCTAGCTGATTGGATACGCAATTGGTTTGATGGCAGGAAGCAGAGGGTGATGGTGGAAGGTTGTTTTTCAATCTGGAGGCCCATGATTACTGGTGTGCCCCAGGGGTCAGTGCTGGGCCCATTGTTATTTGTCATCTACGTCAATGATTTGGTTGAGAATGTACAAGGCATGGTCAGTAAGTTTACAGATGACACTGAAACAGGTAGTGTCATAGACGGTTAAGATGGTTATCAGGAATTACAGGGGGATCTTGATCAGCTGAGTAAGTGGGCTCAGGAATGGCAAATGGGGCTTAATTCAGATGTGTGAGGTGTTGCATTTTGGGAAGACAAATGAGGGTAGTACATGGTTCCCTGAAAGTAGCATCACAGGTAGACGTAGTGGTGAAGAATGCTTTTGGCACACTGGCCTTCATCAGACAGGGCACTGAGTATCGAAATTGGCATGTTACGTTGCAGTTGCACAAGATGTTGGTGAGCTCACATTTGGAATATTGTGTTCAGTTTTGGTCCCCCTGCTATAGGAAGGATGCCATTAAACTGGAAAGAGTATAGAGCAGATTTACGAGGATGTTGCCAGGACTCGAGGGCTGAGTTATGAAGGGAGGTTGAGCAGGCTGGGACTATTCAAAGGATCATAGGAGAATGAAGGGTAATATTATAGAGGTGAATGAAATCATAAGGGGCATGGATAGGGTGAACGCATTCAGTCTCTTTCCCAGGATTGGGGAATTAAGAACTAAAAGGCATTGGTTTAGGGTGAGAGGGGAGAAATTTAATAGGGACCTAAGAGGTAACATTTTCACCCAGAGTGTGGTCAGTACATGGAATGAGTTGACAGAGGAAGTGGTTGAGGCAGGTGCATTAACAACATTTAAAAGGCACTTGGACAGGTACGTACGTGGATAGGAAAGGTTAAGAGGGATATGGGCCAAACGTAGTCAAGTGGGACGAGCTTAGATGGGCATCTTGGTCAGCATGGACTAGTTGAGTCAAATGGCCTGTTTCTGTGCTGTAAAACTCCATGACACAGGTTTCTCAGCTACCACAGCTCCATTACTATACTGGATGAGAATATCACTGTGCACTCCTTCTTTACGCTAACACATTCCTCCCAACCCAGTGTTGGTTATGCAAATCCTCTGAAGATGTACCAATTAAGCACACCTCCATTCACTGCATTACTACAGGATTCATCCTTATCCATCATAGTCTGCTTTGTTTTTGCAGTGTCCAGTAGTTTGTACACACAACACCAATAAAACATCACTTTGAAAACAAGAAACAAAAATGCAAACTGTACTCTCGTTCCTGCTGATCCTCTGCGGCCCTGTGCTCCCTGTAACGAGACAGAACAAGGTTGTATTACTGAAGAGATACGTCAATGAGCAGACCGTGCTGCTGACAGAGCAGTAACGATTGTATAATGTGCGCCTTTTGGGCATAGTGATATCGAGTTAGAATGATAAAATTTCAGACTTAGTTTTAAACTATATTTTGCGCCATAAATAACATGATTGGAAGCACAAAAATCAAAAAAAGTGACAGAAACAGTAACATCTAAAGTTCACAACCATTCTTTATTAAGTCATACACCCGCACAATTGAAACAATTAGTTATTATCAGCTAAACCAGGGAAAGGGAAGAGATTCCTGTTGGAATTATATCAGTGGTGTTATTTTTGATAAAATCAAAAGCTAAACATTGCTAAAAAGGCAACACTCATATGGAACAGGGGACTAAATTGCTGATGAGGAAAAGGTGGACTTGACCAGTGAAGCAGCACACTTCTATTTTGTGTCGAGGGAGCAGAAGACGACAACTTTTATTTCCCCCACTTAAATATGGTTACAGTCCCACAAGCTCCTGAGTCTGTTCTCCACTTAACCATTCCTTGTGTGCTCACCTGGATGGAGTGTTGGAAACCAGCTCCAAATTGGTTGAGGAGACAGATCTGAGGACATTGCTGCACTATGTGGCCTGATTCTAAACTGGAACCAGTGTTCAGGACTCAGCTATCAGAGAAGCTGAGAGATAAACTGTCACTTATTGAATTGATTTTTTTCCCCTCAAATTTCTCTTTAAAAATGTCAGCTTTGGCAAAATAGAAAGTAATCTTCAATGGTAAATTTTCCAATAAAACAAGAACTTATAAGGGATAAAGACTGCTGTAAACTTGGTTCTCAATGCCGCTTCTTCACTTGGACTGCATAATATTCCATATTAAATATCTAGCAATCACCATCCCTCTTCCAGACTGCAGGCTCCTGGAGTTGAGGGGTCAGAATATTAGCTGGCACATTAGCCCTTGCCTTGATTTAGTTTTCCTCAATTAATTTAAACAAACAATTGGGAATTGCAATGCCGTAATTTCCTCACCAATTTTGCCCGAGAGAGTTTGATGGGGAATCCTGTTGTCGCCTTTGAACTTTAAATCACTTAGACAGACTATGGGTGCAGTTAACTTGGGATTTCCCACACATTTATTTATACTGTCACTGATCATTTTAAATTTGTAAAATTTTATAATTAGGGGCATAATTAGGTACTACTGTAAATGTTGAAATAGCCAATTTGTACTGAACAAGCTGCTCAAGCATCTGTGAGACCATGACCAAATAACCAGTTTTAATGAATACTGTCTGGCACAGGATAAATGCCCCTGCTTTTCTTCAACGTGTTGCAATGGAATCTTTTAAGTTCATGTGATAGAGTAGGGAGGGCCTCTGTTCAAAGTTTATCTTTAAGGCAGCACTCTGACAACACAGTACTCTCTTGGCACTGCCCTGCATCAGCTTAAGTCATTTTCATTGATCTTCTTTTATCCAAACATATTGAATAAAACATTTCTTAAAAAAAATGATTCCTTCAGTACACCAGGGTCCATGTATGAAACAGTTTACTTACCCTTTTTCCAGGTTGGCCACGTGCCCCTGGACGTCCATCTTCACCAGCATCTCCCTAAATTAGAATTGGATTAAACAGTTGCAGTGAATTCACTTTTGTCTAAAAGTTCATTTGGCATTATTGGTTTAATGCAAGTAATTGAACATGAAATAGGATCAGGTGAAAGTCACATGACCCCTTGGACGCACTCCACCTCAGATCACTTATTTGTAAATAAATTTAGTAACGTCCAACAAACTTACACATACAATTCATTTAAGAAAAAGAAATAGTATTTCAATAACGTATACATTACCACCAAGCCCATGTCACCCCTTTGCCCTTTGAGTCCTTTCTGGTTATTGTTTATTCCTGGTTCACCCTGTAAGATCACAGTTTCATAAAATGTAGCAGTTCCTATCATTAACTTTTTAAGGTTACCAGCAACATTGCATCATACAATTACATCAGAATAATTAAGAAAACAACTCCTAATTCTATTCCCTTGTTGAAAATAATTAAACTTCTCTGCTTAAATAGCAAACAGATAAATTCCACATATATGCAGTAAAATTTTGTTAATTTTCTAATTTCTAGTATGTTATGTTTTCACCCACACTAACACCAGAAATGCCATGACTGCAGAAAACATTGTCTCACTTGGGATCCTTAAATTTAGTTACATTTCATAAGAATGCAAATGAATTGGATTTCCATTTCTATCAGTGGTAATGGAACTTGCTGTTTCATGAAAGTTTTGTAAAAAATAATTGTAAGACATATTAGCAGTGCACACATTTTTAGCACAGGCATAGACTTAATTCTCTTAAAGATAGAAACTGTTGAATGAATAATTTGTAGATCTTTTTAAATGATCTTCTGTGTTAAAATCTCTTTAAGAACTTACTAAGTTTTTCTATAACTAAACATTGGGACAAATATACAGTTTGAATCAAATGAATGGACCTTACTTTGGAATGCCTAGCCACTATTATTCCATGCTGTAATAACATGCATGAAAATCAGCAGATGGAGAAAGGTTTTGGAAATATATGAGTAGCTTACCGGATCACCGCGATAACCAATGTCACCCCTTTCTCCTTTTGAACCTTTGGCTCCTTTTGTACCCTGGCAAGAAAATAGGCCATCCAGTTTAATTTGTAACTTGTTTTCCTTTTCATTCATTCATCTCTAACAATATCTATCCAAGCTGAGGCAACAAACAATATGCTGGAGGAACTCAGTGGGTCAAGTCTCTTGGAGGAGAGGAACTTTGGATGTTTCAGGTCTAAACCTTGCGTCCGTCCTGATGCAGGGTTTCGACCCGAAACATCGACAATTCCTCTCTCCCCACAATTGCTGCTCGGCCTGCTGAGTTCCTCCAGTAGATTGTTTGTTGCACCATATCCCAGCATCTGCAGTCTTTTGTCTACATCCAAGCTGACTTTACTTAGCGCTATTTATATTCCAACACAATTTCCATCAGTTCTTGCTCAAATCTGTCAGTATCTTTAACTTGTCACTTTCTATCACCACTCAGTAGCAGAATGATTAAGTTACTGAACCAACATATAACAGGTTTCCCACAAGCCAGTAGTTCAAATCCCACCATAGCAGTTGCAGCATTTAAATTCCAAGGAATTAAAAGCCAGTATCAGTAATAGCGACTGAAAGCTTGTCGTAAAATGCATCTGGTTCACTGAAGTGCTAAAGGAAAGAAAATTTCTCAATTGTGCCTAGTTTAAATTACATGTGACCTAGATCCAGTGATATTTTAATTTCATTCATTTTTTAAGGGAATTTTGGAAATCCCTGGCAAGGCCAGCAGATAATGCCCATTGCTAACTGCCTTTGAGAGGTAATCATGAGTGACTCTCTTGAAACTGCTGTAATCCTTCCGATGAACAAGTTGTTCAGTAGGCAGCTTCAGATCTTGATGCAAGGGATTGTGAGTATGTGAGGTGCAGTCACAGTAGCTTCAGAGTTATTTCGGTGTCTTTTATAATTGGTGCACTCTGCAGCCACACTCACTAGAGGTGATAGAGGGAATGCCAGTCAAGTGGCTGCAATATCCTAGATGGTGTTGAGTCCTCTGAATAGATTTTGCAAGCCACTGAATTCAAGCGATGATACGGACTGGACAACAAACTGCGGCCTCCCAGCAAGGCCCACACCCCCATGAAGGAAAAAAAATACCATATAGCTAGAGGGGAAACAAAGGCACATGCAATGATATAGACTACTACTAGTATTAAAGGTGAATAGACAAATATGATATAAGCGTTAAAATCTTGTAGGTTTCATAATATAGTGAGTGTACTTCCTCAATGAAATCTTCATATACCAAAGTTACATCTAAACTTGTGCTGAAGTAATATTCATCATAAGATACAGCTTCAGTAATACTTATTGCCTAAAATGCTAACCCTGCTGACAAGGTTTCACCTAGTTGGCATAACTGATAGACAGAAGGCAGCCGACTTACCGGTGTTCCCTGACTGCCTCTTTCTCCTGGTTTTCCAATGGACTCCATTTATCCCCTAGATAATACATCAAAAGTCACGCATCACTTAATCATAGAGGACAAGTTATAAATAAGTCAAAGGGAGTGGTAATTTAGCAGTGATAACTGGATCACAGCCAGCCACATACCTGTTCTCCATCTATTCCATCAAGACCAAGTTCACCTACTTGACCCTAGAGGAGGTAGAAAGACAATAAAGAAATTAGGACAGGAATGACTACAGTGTCCAATAAGAATATCCCTTTATGATAGATGGACCGATTCCATTACTATCCTCTTCCTCCCCCCTCCCTCTTCAAGAAACACAACAGTTGCCATTTAAATCAACAGAACTTTAACAGCCTTATCCGGTACCCTACTGCCCAAAAAGTAACAGAGTTATGGGATATGTTTCTGTTTGACCTCTTTTTTACTGCACACTTCCTCACATTTAACATGTACCCTGCTGTTTGATGAGCTTGACCACTACGTAATTAGAGATTAAAATCAGTGAAATGTATCATCATACCCAATGGAATGTGCACAGAACTGAACTTTTCCAGTATTTTGCTTGTGTTCCCTTGTTTAGACTCCTTCTCTTGTTTCCTTCAAATTGATATATGTTCAATCACATTGTCTGGTTGTCAGAAACTTGGCAGGCTACTTGCCTGTGAAATATATTGCCCAAGGCATGAGATGGAGGTGTGAAAATTATTTTTCATCCATTTTAGGATCTTTTTAAAAGATCCAAAATTAATGGTTAATTTTTGATGCTGTGGTGGTCCAAGTGACTCAGTGCCTTATTCAAATTATTCTGAACTTTGACGCAAAGACCATAGACTTCCACTTCAAGCCACCGTCTGATGTAAGTCTTGGCCATGTCCTTGCCTCTTTCAGGCTCTTTCATTTCCCACCTGGCTGTATTTCCATCCCCTATCCAGCGTGAAAATCACCTTATCCAGTATTGATTCTCGTATCCACTCTTGCATTTAGCCTACTTGCACATCACCTGCACTTACTTACTCAACACAGTCTCACCACAACTTACATTTAAAATGCTCACCTTCTGCTTCACGTCAAAGCCCCCACCTGAACCCTACAAAATTACAGCCAACCACAGTACTAAGTTTTATATTCTGCCACCGTCATGCAACTATGCACATCTGATGCCCTTGACCCTTACTTCTCCACCATTCTTTATTTTATCTTACACTTATCATGACACAGGAGAAGACTATTTGGCTCATCAAGTTCAGGCTAGCTCCCAGGAGCACAATCTCATTAGCCCCATTCCCATTCTCCCTATTCCTTGTTTTCTGCAATTTATTCTCTTTCACACATTCCCATCGAATTCCTTCTTGATTCTTTTTGCTATGAACCCACACTAGGGGTTAACTTACAGTTCCAAACAGTGACAGGAACCTATTCCTCAGTTAAGAAGCAGACATCAAGTTCACTCAGCACTTTATAGTCCTGTGACAGATATCCAAGGACCTAATATTTTAATACATCTTAAATGTCAACTGTTAACATGTTAATATACAACTATTTCGAGATCAAATGAGTACATACCTTTTCTCCTGGGTATCCACGAGCACCCTATTTTTTTTTTATTGGAAAGAGAGAAAATATATATTTATATGTATTTACTTGTACAGAAATGTAACAGCTTTTTTAAAAGTTAATTAAATCTCACCTAGTCAAAAATTTCTGACACTTTACCTTAAATCCACTTTGTCCTCGACACCCCTGGAACCCTTGAGTTCCATTTATACCCGGTGGACCTCTTTCACCCTAGTGGGAACAAAACAAAGGATGAAATAATTCAAATGTTTCAGCATCGCAGACCCCAACACATACAGTAAGGAGCGGATGGAGCAGGGTTGTAGTAATCAGGAAAGATGTAAATAGAGCTAGTGCAGAGGTCTTGTCCAATTTGGTGAAGGAATGCTGTGAAATCACAAAGAAGTTAATTCTGATAAGCCAGTAAGAAAGGCCAAAGGAAGAACTCCAGCTCCTCCTGGTAAAGTTGAGACACACTTGCCTACATCATCTGCCTGTCACTGCAGCCTTCAGCATCCAGGTCTCCCAGGCCATAGGAAGCACAGCTGATAGATGGGAGGTATAAAAGACCGCTGAAGTTCTGGGGAGGTGGCCTCGTTAACATACAAAGAGGAAGCCTTGTGGATGAATACGGTGTCCCAAATTGGTCCACAGAAAAATAGAAGTTAGGAGCAGGAGTAGGTGATTTGACCCTTCAAGCCTTCCCACCAATCAATACAACCGTGGCTATCATCCAAATTCAGTACCCTATTCCTGCTCTCCCACCATAGCCCTTGATCTCTATAGCCATTAGTAGTTTAACTTCTTTTTGAGCATATTTTATGGTTTGCCCTCAACTGCCTTCTGTGGTAGAGAATTTCACAAGCTCACTGCTCTTTGGGTGAAGAAATTTCTCTTAATTTCAGTCTTCAGTCACCCATCCCCATGCCTCCCCACCATTGGGAACTGATCCTAATCCTCAGGCCAATTCTCCAGGCCAGATCTAATGCTATCTCTAATTTAGCATGATAGCCATGGTTGAGCCATTCACTCCTCCCCCACCTTTTATTTTTGACCCAGATAGGAATAAACAATTATTATAGATCATTCATGCACTCTTGAAATGCTTGCCATTGCTGATCCACCATCAACACTGTAAGTAATGTTCCCCAATCTATCTTAGCCAGCTTTTGCCTTATACCTTGGTTATTTCCTTTCTTTAGATTTAGGACCCTAGTCTCAGAACCTGCCTCATCAGTGTCCATCTTAAAAAAGAGTTCATTATATTATGGTTTCTTCTCTCCATGGGGCTTCATACAAGACTGCTAATTAATTCTTTCCATTACACAATATCCATCTCAAGTGGCCAGCTCTCTAGATGGTTTCTTATCATATTGGTCCAAAAAAATCCCATACAACCTCCAAAAACTCCTCCTCCTTGTGCTTCAGTTAGTTGGGCTCAGCTGGAATACTGCAGATAGCCTTGGATAAGTCAAGTCAATTTCTAGCTCCTCTCTGTTATCCCAATACAACCATACATGTATGACTAAGATTACATTTGATTATGATAATCTCCACATCAAACAGTTTACCAACATTCACTATCAAGGCTTGTAGGTTCAAAACAGTCAACTGGATACGGTACCAGTGACCAGTCTATGCCGTGTCTCAGTGTTTAATGCAAAGGTTAACATTTGAGTTGGGGAGGGTAGGTAACTTTTGATGGGTAGGTTGGGGATGGATGTAGCAAAAATGAGTCAATGCTTTCTAAAAGAAAACTGAAAAGATAGAGGCTTGTGTAGCTTAATGTTTAAAGAAAAAGTAATAATGAGCATTTTTAATTATGACGTATAGATTATAATACATCCTCAATTCACTTACAGCTCCACCTTCATCACCTGGATAACCCGGAATACCTTTAAGTCCTGGTGAGCCCTGGGGAAGAGAAAAGAAAAAAAAAATGTAAAAAGAGTGCTTCTTTATTTGAAAATCAAAAGCCTGCATAAGTTGGAAATCTGAAATAAAAACAGAAAATTCTGGAAACACTCAGCAAGACAGGCAGCATCTGTGGAAAGAGAAACAGAGTTCACGTTTGTCAGAACTGAATCTTTATTTGTTTACTAATACTAAATTTCAATCATGTCTGTCATTGCACAAGCTGATGATCCCCTGCATATTGTCCTCCACCTTTGGTTCTAAACACAAGAATGTAGGTGCAGGAGTAGGCCACCTGGCCTTCCAAGCCTGCCCTGCTATTCAATGCCTCATAGTTGAACTACCACAGTCCTCAAGTCCATCTCTGTGCAGATCCCCATAGCCCTCAATTCCCTAGTCCTTCAAAATGTATCTATCTCCACTTTCAATATTTCTAACGATCTAGCCTCTACAACTCTCTAGGATAGAGTTCACCACCCTCCATGAGAAGAAATTTCTACATCCGTCAGTTTTAAACGACTGGCCCCCTTATCTTGAAACTCTATCCCCTTGTCCGTATCTCCCATAGTGAACATATTTTGACATCCATCCTGTAAGGCCCCCTTAGGATCTTCTATGATTCAGTAAGATCATCCCCCATTCTTCTAAACTCCAAAGAATACAGCAAAAAATAAACTGCAGGAAGAACTCAGTGGGTCAAGCAGCATCTGTGGAGGTGAAAAAGATGTATTGATATTTTGGGTCGAGACACTACATCAGGACACTGCATGGGGGGTGGGGGGAGGAGGGGGAGGAGAAGAGGAAAGATGGCCAGTGTATAGAAGTGCAAAGGAGGAGTGGGACAGGAGTTGATAGGTGCTAGGTGGAACCAGATGAGCAGGAGGAATAATGGGCAGATTGAGCCAGTTGGGGGAGTGGGAGAGGGATGGAAAAGGTGAACAAAGGAAGAGAGATCCCGGGTGGGAAAGAAATACAAAGGGTGTGGATTACTCAAAACTGGAAAATTCAATGTTCATACCATTGGACTGTAGGCTACCCAGGTGGCATATGAGATGTTGTTCTTCTAGTTTGCGTTGGGCCTCACCCTGGCAGTGGAGAAAGCCAAAGGCAGAGAGGTTGGTGTGGGAATGGGGAGGGGAGATGAAATGGCATGCAACCAGAAAGCTCAAGATGGCTACTGTGGTCAGAGCACATGGGCTCTGCAAAACAGTTGCGTAGTCTACACTTGGTCTCACCGATGTAGACAAGGCCATATTGCAAGCACTGAATGCAGTGGACCAGGTTGGAGAAGGTGCATGTAAATCTCTGCCTCACCTGGAAGGGCTGTTAACATGCCTGGATAGTGGTGAGAGAGGAGGTGAAAGGACAATATAGGTGCAGGAATAATAGGGTTGTAGTCATAGGCAATGTTAACTTCCCTAATATTGACTGGAACTGCCTTAGTGCTAAGGGTATAGATGGGGGAGAATTTGTCAAGTGTGTTCAGGAAAGTTTTCTGATTCAATATGCAGATGGCCCAGCTAAAAAAGGAAGCGGAACTGGGCAAACAGTCGATATATCAGTGGGAGAGCATTTTAAGATCAGTGACCATAGTTATACTAGTTCCAAGACAGTTATGGAAAAAGACAGGACTGATCAACCAGTTAAATTGGAGGAAGCCTAGTTTCGATGGCATCAGACAGGAACTCTCAAAAAGTTGATCAGGAGAGGCTCTTTGCATGTAAAGGGACATGTGGCAAGTGGAAAGCTTTCAGAAATGAGATAGGAAGAGTTCACGGCAAGGCCACTAAGATTAGGGAACCCTGGTTAACGAGAGATATTAAAGATCTGGTCAGGAAAAAGGAAGCATTTGTCAGTATAGACAGCTGGGAATAAGCAAGTCCCTGGAGGAGTACAAGGGATGTAGGAGTACATTTAAGGAGAAAATTAGGGGGCGGGGGGAAAATGGGACAATGAGATATCCCTGACAAAAAAAAGGAGGATCACAAAAGATTCCATAATTATATTAAAAAGGTAGCTTAGGTGAGAGTAGGTCCCCTTAAGGATCAACATGGTAATCAATGTATGGAACCACAGGAAATGGGCAAGGTCTTCACTGAATACTTCTTGGCTATATTACCGTGGAGAAGGACATGAAGCTAGTGAGTTCATGGGAGAGAACAGCAATATCCTGGAATATATCAACATTATTACTAAGGAGGATGTGTTGGAGGTCTTGAAATGCATAAAGGTGGAATAATACCTGGAGTCCGACCAGCTGTATCCTAGGATGTTATTGGAAGCAAGAGGAGAAATTGCTGGGATCTTGGAAAAGATTTTTGTATCTTAGCCACTGGTGTGGTACCAGATGACTGGAGGATAGCTAATCTTGTGCCTTTATTTAAGAATAGTATTAACAAATCCCTCCGTGCAATTTAAATTTGTCCATCTGATATCATCAGGATATTTACAATGTCCATTGTGGCGAAGGCCAATGCCAAAACGAATCTGCCATTTTCTCGTCTCCTGATATTAATTCCTCAGCCTCTTTCTTGAGAGTTTCCACATTAAACGTAGCCACACTTTGATATTATATGCAAGTTTTCTCTCAAAATCAATTTTCTCTTTTCTTATGAGCTTTTACTGCTGGTTCCTAAAAAATTTCCAGTCCTCTAGACTACCACTAGCCTTTGCTATGTTGTATGCACTACTTTTCAGTTTAAAATTATCCTTGACCTCCTTTGTCAATTACAGATTGTTCCTCTTTCTCATGGAATCCTCTTCCTAGTTGGGATAAATTTCTGCTAAGCATTATGAACCAGCTGCTTAAGCATCTGCCACTGTTTATTTATTGACCTATCACTTAGCTTATTTACCCAGTCTACTCTGAACAACTTCACCTTCACAGCACTGTAATTGTCGTTAGTTAAGTTGAAGACACTGATTTTGAACCTGGGGTATTCATCCTCAAACTGTATCTGAAATTCTACCCCATTACTTCATATGGGATCCTTAACCACAAAATTTCTTACTAATCTTTCCCCATTACATGTGACCAAATCTAAAATGGCCAGTTTCCAATTAGGTTTTGTAATATACTACTCTATGAAGCAATCCCTGATGCACTCCACAAATTCTTCTTCTTCGATCCCTTGAAATTTGGTTTGTTCAATCAATACACAGATTAAAATTAAAACCTCCCATGATAATTGCAGTTCGCTTCATACATGCCTTTGATATTTCCCCATTTATGTTTTACCTTATCAGGAGGCCATTATTTGGGGGCTTTTTGATACTACCCCCACATCCCTCATCTTCTTTCCTCCATTATTCAATATTCCCACCAAACAGATTCCATATCTCTATCCACTGTATCTATATCATTATTAGCTCTGCTCTGATAATTTCCTTGATTAACAATGGTACCCTGCTTCCTTTCCCTTTTGGCCTGTTCTTTTGCAACACTGGAACCTGGAATGTTGAGCACTCTGTCCTTGTTACCCTACAACCATGTCTCTTTGATAGCTATTAGGATAGCATCTGGCTGGCCAGACTGCTAATGTGCCTTCAGAAAGACTATCATTTCTGCTCTTAAAGAATGGTATCATGATCTCTAAATGAAAGCCTTGCCAATAATTCCACAAAGGCACATACAGATGATTAGCCAGCTATCAAGGATTTTTCTAAGGGACTAGTCCTCTCCTTTCAAACGCAACAATTTTTTTAAAAGATTTTTATTACTTCATTTCTGTTTTGTTATAGTAATTTTATCAGTTTGGTTTTTCAGTTCTGGGACTCTTATGTTGGGAGAAAAGAGATCTTATCCCAAATTCAAATACTGGATACATTTGGAAAACTTCACATTAAATAAAGGTAATAAACTGAAAGGCACACATGGCAAATTCACTGATTGGGAACAATTCACGAGTGCACAGTGACTACCAGTGGACAGGCCATTTTGGGGAAAAAACTTATTTTGTTTATCTAATTATCCAAAAGCTAAGATATGTGAAAGCTATTAAAACTTACCTTCTGCCCACGTTGTCCTTGAGGACCCTTGTCACCTGGTTGACCAGCACACTTACATGAGACGCCACAACACACTCTCTCTGCAATGTTATCCTGTTAAAACATGGCACAACTTAAGCATTTAATTCTATAATTGCACAAGGACGTTATGGAATAAAAGAATATTTGGAACCAGAAAGTTGATCTTACAAGTTCTTCTGCCAGTTCATATTCTAAATCATGCTGGTTGATTGAAAGGGGTCTCCTGTATCTAAATCCACGTCCAAATTCCAACAAAGAAACATCTGCAGACCCAGTTAATTTTTCCAAAGACACCAGAATCAGTGCGTGCACGCGACCTGTTAGATACATGGGATAACAGGAACAAAAGATTATTTGGTTTTGTTGAACCAAACCAAAAAGAATTATTTTCACATTTTTGCAACCATGACTGTTGAGATGGTTCAGGACTGACTAATGTTCAAGTGGTTACAGTTCTATGATCTGTCACGAAGATGGGTGAATGAAATTACTGTTTAGTAGAAAGCAAAAATTGCCAGATTTTATCTCATAAATAGCCAAATAGCCAAATTGTGAAGCTGTATTTGCCAGAGGTTTCAATGGCAAGGTATTGAGGAAAAATGATCCTGGTTTTAGTTAAAAGGAGAATTTCTCCTCTAAGATTGCTGCTTCACCCCTTAACAAATACTGTGCATAGATTAGTGCAGAATTATTACAAAGCAGGATCTGTGACACCAGTTACTGTACCATTAGCAGCCAAACTCTGCAGAGTAACTGGAGACTGTATTTCTACTGAAGCAGAAGAGAGCCAACTGTACCAAGTTTTATTTTTCACCAAACAAAATTGAAACTTTTAAATAAGAGACAAAGTGTTATACCTTCCTCCCTTAGAGTTTCAGCCTGTCTTTTTAATGAAGCAAAGTCTTCATCTATGCCATCAGTGAAATGGATAATGACCTTGAAAGGGGAAGAAAAACAAAATTTGCATTTTAAGATTAAATGATCCTGTGAAAAAATGGTATTATGCTTGTTAAATTTGACTTCATCAGTATCGCTTAAATCCTAAACTCAGTATGTAAGATGATAATTGCCTTGATCACACAAAGTAGATCATCAGTGGAAGCTATCAATTTAAAATAGGTAGTTATACAGAGTGAGCATCCTTAAAATTACAGACAAGGTGGTGAAGGTGGCAATACTGCCTGCATCAGACAGGGCATCTGAGTACAAGAGCTGGGATGTCATATTACATCTGTAAAAGACGTTGATGAGACTGCATCTGAAATATTGTGTACAGTTCTGGTCGTTATAATATATTGAGGATTAAGCTGGAGAGAGGGTGCAGAAATGTTTCATAACGATGTTGCCGAGACTAGAAGGCTTGAGTTATAAGGAGAGACTGGATAGGCTGGGACTGTTTTCCTTGGAGCGAAGGAGGCTGAGGGGTGACTTTAAAGAGGTTTATAAAATTATGAGAGGCATAAATAAGCTGAATGGTCACAGTCTTTTTCCCAGGATAGGGGAGTCTAAAACCAAAGGGCATAGGTTTAAGGTGAGCAGGGAAAGATTTAATGGGGACCTGAGGGCAAGGTTTTCTGTATGGGGGTATATGGAACAAGCTGCCAGAGGAAGTGGTAGAAACAGGTACAATTACAATGTTTGAAGGACATTTGGATAGGTTCATGGATAGGAAAGGTTAACAGGATATGGGCCAAGTTCAGGTAAATGGGACTATCTCAGGAAGGCACTTTGATTAGCATGGACAAGTTGGAATGAAGGGCCTGTTTCCATGCTATGTAACTCTATGACTCTTTCAGATACAAGTTGGTTTTGGCCCATGAACATGCCATCCAGGGAATAAAACAGAAAAAAATATGAATGAAGCAGTGTAGGACACAGCCTAATTTTGGTGGATACAACTTCAGCAGCTTTTTGTGTTGATAACAGGCAGCCCTTTTGATCTGCTGCAGCTCCATATGAATGCTTACTGCAAGGAACCTTCATAACTGTCCTCTGAGTGATGGGTGTGGGAGAAGAAAGCAGTCAAAGTGGATCTCAACACCAAAGACAATCAGCAGTCTATGGTTGGTCCAGTTTAAATATCTTTGTCTTATTTTTAGAGAAAAAAATAAATAGTAACTTTATTGTCTTCATCTTTCCATGGACAAAGAGTCGCACTTTATTGTGAACTGTTCTTTTATGTGCGAGAAACCATGCATTGGTTTGAAGCATGAAATTTTGCATGAGTGCCTATCCCCTCTATCATTAGTAAAATAAATAAAATTCACAAGCCAGTGTATTGAACACTAGTTCTCTGATCATGTCATTATTTAGCTACATACCAATATGGTGAAAATGGTGCACTGCAGATCATGGTGGCACCAATTCCACCACTGGGGGTTAGTAATAATTGAAGACAGAGCAAAAACTAATATCTCATCATTTAAAACTATGTAGCAGCATTACAGAAGTAGAATATCAGCCACTATCAGTTAACCTTTGCAAACAGCCATTAATGATGATTTATTTTAAAGTGAAATCTAAAAATGAAAATCTAAAATCTAAAGGCCTTACCTTTACTCGACCAGAACTAGCAGATTGAAATACATCCTGGTATGCAGCTAAGGTTCTTGCTTCAAAGACAGATGGACCAGAAGCTGCTAATTTGCTGAATTCGGTCATTACTTCAGGTTGATACTCAACCAAGTCAATGGCACGAGTTTGTCCATCTCTCCTAAAAATCATGACCCCCATTCTTACAGAGGGCGATTTTGAGCCAGTGCAGCTAATACGCTTCAACTGTGAGATTCTGTACAAAATATTTCCTGATTTGCTCCTGAAACCTGGCTCTGAATCAAATGCATCACCAGCATCAACATCAAAGCCAAATAAAACGTCAATGTCACATTCTGTGGAAAGCAAAGTAATAAAAATGAGTTAACAATATCTAAATCAGAGGGTTGCAAATTAAAAATGTAACAGTACCTTGTACCACCAGTGCATCACATCTCCCCAAACCTAATCTGTTCTCAGTAGTGACTAGAAAAATAAGCTTTCTTGCAGTGCTTTCAATTTAGTCATATATATTCATCTGTTGTATGTAAGTTCTGATAATTCCCCAACTAGACTGGTCAATATTTTCTATAGTTACAGTTTTTGCCCAAAGGAGAAATATTTGTGGTGAAACAGCCTGAAATCCTCTCTGTAGTAAGGAGTTGCAAGATATTTCCTTCTTTACAATGTTTTTATTGAATCCATGAAAAAAAAAGAGTATATGCATCAAGAAAGAGAATAAAAATACTACTGAATACGTTGTATTAAATCGTACTTAGATTACAATACTCTAAATTAATAATCACATATAATAGTTAGTTAATAAAGGAAGAAAAAATTAAAATATTTTGTTACAAAAAAGATCTACTCCCACTACCAAAGCCCGAAGCTGTTAGATGGAAAAAACAAGGAAAAACTTTTAAAAATGTAACCGTGTCAGCCAATATCTGCATTTTAGTCCCCAAATCAGATATTTTGAAAATAATTCAAAAAAGGTCCCCACAGGGTTTGAAAGTCTAGGTTAGGTTCAAAAACTGAACAGCGAATCTTCTCTAGATTCAAGTATGACATAACATCCCATAACCATTGAGCATGAGTAGGCAGAGTAACTTCCTACCATTTAAGCAATACAGCTCTCCCGGCTATAAGAGAAATAAAAGCCAGAATATGTAAATCAGAAGCCTTCAAAGTTATATCTTTTTCTCCAACAATCCCAAATAGTGCAGTCAAAGGATTAAGTTTAAAATTTATTTTGAAAAGTACATAAAAAGTATGAAAGACCTCTGCCCAATATTTTTTTAAGACTCTGACACATCCAAAACATGTGAATTAAGGAAGCCACTCCGTTATTGCATTTGTCACAGTAAGGAGATATGTCAGAATAAAAACAGGATAATTTATCTTTAGACAAGTGAACTCTATGGACCACTTTAAATTGAAGGAGAGAATGACAAGCACATAATGATGAAGTATTAACCAACTTGAAAATTTCATTCCAAGTTTCTTCAGAAATTGACATCTGCAAATCTTGTTCCCAAGTGTTTTTAATTTTATCTAGTGGCACCTTACTCATTCCTAGTAATCTGTCATAAATATTAGATATTGAGCCATCCTGAAAAGGTTCCAAATTAAAAATTACATCTAATAAATTCTTATCAGGACTCAAAGGAAAAGATTGTAATTGAGATCGAAGAAAATCTCTAATTTGTAAATATCTAAAAAAATGAGTTTTTGGTAAATTATACTTGGTAGACAATCGTCCAAACGAAGGAAGGTTTCCTCCAACAAACAGATCTTGAAAACAAGTAATACCTAATTTGTCCCACTTTTTAAAAACTACATCAGTCATAGAAGGTTTAAAAAAGTAATTAAAGAAAATAGGACTGGACAAAGAAAAACTCAATAAACCAAAATATTTTCTAAATTGTAACCAAATCCTCAAAACATGTTTAACTACTAAATTATCTGTTAGTTTATTTAATGATATTGGAAATGAAGAACCAAGCAAAGAGATAATAGAAAATTTTTTAACAGAATTAATTTCCGAAGAGACCCATACTGGACGAGCCTCTTGATTAATGTAATGTAACCAAAACATAAGATTTCATATATTGACTGCCCAGTAATAAAATCTAAAAAGGCTAGACTTCCGTTCTCTTTAACCTCCTGAAGGTGAACTTTATTTAGTGTAGGGTGTTTATTAGTTCATATATAGGAAGAAATAATTGACTCAAGACAGTCAAAGAAAGATTTAGGAATAAAAACAGGTAAAGCCTGAAATAGGTATATAAATTTAAGTAAAATATTCATTTTAATAACATTAATTCGGCCAATCAATGATATAGAAAGGGGAGACCAACTTGATAGAACCCTTTTCACATAGTGCAGTAAGGTGAAAAAATTTTCTTTAAAAAAATGCTTATAATTTTTAGTAATTGACACCCCCAGATAGGTAAAATGATTTCTTACAATTTTAAAAGGAATGTTAATATCAACTGGTACCAAGCTATTCAGAGGAAAAAGTTCACTCTTGTCTAAGTTCAACTTGTAGCCTGAAAAATGACTAAAGCGAGAAAGTAAAGAAAGCATAGGAGGCAAGGAGGCTTCAACATTAGATATAAAGAGTAATAAATCATCAGCATATAAAGAAACTTTATGGTTAATACCTCCTCTGGAGATACCAAGGATATCTCTAGATTCTTGAAGAGAAATAGCGGAAGGTTCTAAGGCCAAACAAAGAGCAAAGGGCTCAAAGGACATCCCTGTCTGGTTTCACGTTGAACTTTAAAAGATTTAGAATTTTGAAAATTAGTGAAAACTCGAGCAGAAGGGGATAAATAAAGTGATTTAATCGATTGGATAAAATCGGGCCCAAAATTAAATTTCTCGAAGGTTTTAAATAAGTAATTCCATTCAATCCGATTAAAGGCCTTCTCAGCATCTAGAGATATCACACATTCCAATATTTCCTTAGAGGGACAATAGATAATATTCAATAAACGACGAATACTAAAATGAGAATATTGATTTTTAATAAAACCAGTCTGATCATCGGATATAATTGAGGATAAAATATTTTCCAATCTACGAGCTAGAACTTTAGATAAAACTTTAACATCCACATTAAGTAGCGAAATTGGTCTGTACGAAGGCGCATTCTGTTGGGTTCTTAAGGAAAAATGAAATAGAGGCTTCATAAAAAGATTGTGGTAATCTACCCAATTTAAAAGAATCCGAAAAGACAGCACATAAATGAGGTATAAGCAAAGAGGAAAAGGCCTTATAGAATTCTCCAGGAAATCCATCAGGACCCGAAGTCTTTCCAGAATGTAAAGATCGCACAACCTCGGCAACTTCCTCATATGTAATAGATTGATCCAACTGTTTTTGATTTTCAGTGGAAAGTATAGGAACGTTTAATTGGTCAAAGAAATTATCCATTACTGTATTATCTTTAGGAAAATTAGAACTGTAAAGATTAGAATAGAATTCTCTAAAAGTATCATTTATTTCTAAAAGATCAGTTGTCCTCTTGCCATTGGCTTTCAAAATTTCTTTAATTTGCCGTCTAGCTCTGGAGATTTTTAATCGGTTAGCCAGTAATTTACCTGTTTTATCTCCATGAATATAAAATTGACTTTTATCTTTTAAAAGTTGACTTTCAATTGGATATGTTAAAAGAAGATCATATTTAGTTTTAATTTCAACTCACTTTTTATATAAAGCCAGATCTGAATCCAAAGCATATCTTTGATCTAATAGTTTCAGTTGATCAACTAGATCAGCTCTTTCTCTGTTAGCTTTTTTCCTGATGCTTGCCGTATAAGAAATAATTTGACCTCTAATAAAGGCTTTGTAAGTATCCCAAACGATAAGACTAGAAATCTCTTCCGACGAATTCTCTTTAAAAAAAAGTAATTTGTTTCTCCAAAAATTTGAAAAAAATTTTTTTTATCAGATAACAAGGTTAGGTTAAAATGCTAAGATCTATTTATCTGATGGAACTCAAGGAAATTTAAAGATAAAAACACAGGAGCATGATCTGAAAGAGCAATCTCTTTATGATCACAGGATCGAACTGATGAAATCATTTGATTATCAATAAAAAAAAATAATCAATCCTGGAATATGTATGGTGAACATGAGAGAAAAAGGAATATTATTTCCTTTAAATAAATATGTTATTGTACAATGAGCATTACCAAGGGGAAAAAAGGTCAAATTATTACACTTCCTCCCAACCTCTCTAACAGTCATTTCATAAAATGCCAAATCTCACCTATACTAACATGTAATAAATATACAAACACCACAGGCAAGGGCAATGTTATTCTTGGATATATCTTGGCAAGTCCAGTTAAAATTGTATGTTTTTCAAGGAGATCACTTTCCATTCCTTTAAACTCCAGAGAGTACAGGCCAAGTATGCTTGGCGAAAGAAGACTGGTGAAACCTGCAACTCTATCACTAGTACAGAGAGACCAGATGTATGCACAGTATTCCAGGTGCAGTCCAATTGTCTTTCTAATTGGAATATCTTGGCTGCAGATACTGGAATCTGGAGCAATAAACAAACCCAAAACGTAGACAATTCTTTATCCCCCCCACTTGATATGGTGAATTCCTTCAGCAGATTGTTTGTTGTTGTGTCTTCCACATTGCTTGCTCTTCCTCCATGTTAACTTTCAGTGATTGTTGTGCAAGGACGTTCAGTTCATTCTGAACACCAGACTTCTCAATCTTTTCAAAATTACTCTGGTTTTCTACTTTACCACCAAAGTAGATGATCTTGTACTTTTCCACACTATATTTCATTTCCTATGGCCTTACCCATTTATTTGGCCTGTTTTTATTCCCCTGAAATCTCCCTGCATCCACCTCACACCCAGTATTGTATCACAGAAAAGAGATTTTAAATTTTGTGCAAAACATGCAGGGGGGTCATGAGGAAAAACAAAATCTTTTTAAAAGTAGAGGGTAGTTATGATTCAAATCCCATTGACCGTAGGGACTGAGTTTTTGCAAGAGAATTGAATGGGCACTTGAGAGAGAGATACAAGCAGAGCTATGGGGAAAAGAAGGGGAATGAGACAGCATAGATTGCTTCACCGAGAACTGGTATGGACTGAAAGGAATGAATGCCCTCCTTCTGAACTGTAACATTTCTACGATTCTAAGCTTACTACCCAGAAGATGACCATTTGTTCCAACATGCCTGTGCCAGCTCAGTTGGACTTTACAAGTCCATAGCCACAGAATTTTCTTTTGTCATAATTATTCCAAGTCACGTGAAAGCTCACAAGGATGTCAAAATCTCATCCCACCACATACTGTCTCACAATAGGAAATAAACCAATCGAAATTCAGTAACTCAGATATGGTATTGGCTCTTCAAACTTTCTTTCCTTTGGAGGGTTTGCTACCATATGGAGGACTTGAACATAAACCAGATTTTTTTTTGTACATGGTTGACAGCTAAGGAATTGGGCAAAAGTTACTGATAAAAATGAGAATCCAGCACTTGCATTAGAGGAATGTTGGAAAATCTGGTCCGTGTATGCAATACTAGTTGGAGAATGCATTTCTATTTTATCTATTCCTCCATTTGTTGACGACAATGCACCCAGAAAAGTAAAATATAGCACTTATTAACTCACACTCATAGCTTTTGATTTGTTTATATCTTGCCAGGAAGTAAATACTTTGTTGTTACCTCTTACTGTATCAGTGATGCTTGGACAGAGCTCACCAGAAATGACATCAGTTGTAGCCAGTAAGACTTGCTCGGTCAGTTCAGAAAGTGTGTTCAAGTCAGAGACTCTGAAAACACCAGCTGGTTCACTTGCTATTTGGTTGATTTCTTCTTCAACTGCATCCTGAATTCCCACAGTGATGATTTTGAATCGAGCATTTTTCAGCTCTTTTGCAGCTGCTATTGCGTCATCTTCAGACTTCCCACCAATTAGAATGAAAGCGATTTGTGGGACTCCTTCTTCAATCCTACTCCCTGCTGATGGGACAAATTGTACGTTTTTAGCAAAGCGCAAGGCTGCTCCTGTGTTTAAGATTCTGCCTCCCTTGTACTGTATATTCTCAATAGCCTTGAGAACATCTCCTCTTGTTCGGAATGAATTGAGGAAGAATTCATTGGTTGCATCAGAATTGTACTGGATAACTCCCACCTGGATTAATCCATCATCAGTGTAGATAGCATCAACTATGTTGGCAACAAACTCAGTGAGACGGGGGAAGTTTTGCTTTCCAATGTTAATGGAGCCATCCAGAAGAAATACAATGTCGGCTTTTTTCTGTGAAAAAACTTGAAAAGCAAATGGAAGAGATTAAAATTAGAAAAACCAATGTTTGTCGATATGCATAATAGATTTTCAAATCATATGGATTTATTTGCTGTTGACAATAAGCACTCTAAATCATGCTGCTTAAAATGTACCTCTTTCTCTCCCTACGCAGTTTCTCACCCATCGTCTATAGATGTTGAGTTATATTTGGCTGGGTATCTGATACACAAAGTGCTCTTTATTTTTATGCATAAATGCCCAATTTTTCATTCATGCCAGAGCCAAGACTGGTGCTGTGAGCAGGCACTCCACGAAGTACCACAGTGAAATCTACTCTGTCTTCAATGGATACCTTTGCTGCTGCATTCCCTTCTGGTTAATGGACAGTGAGTAAAACCATGATGGACCTTTTTTCTCTTCCCAAGACTGGAGTTCAAACACCAACTGTTGTGGCTCTTGGCTGACAGGCAGCCACCTCATTGAAGATGATATATCAAACCTAATAGAATCAAGCTTCCAATCTGCCCATTGCCCTACAAATGGTATTGCCTGTTATAGATCATTGTTCAACATGACGGCTAATGTTCCTTTTGAGCTTTCCCATCTTTCAACTTTGTCAGCTGTTAGAATGTATTAAGTGAAAAGGCTAGGTTACTTAAACGCTTCCTCGAGCTTTGTAAAGAAAAACAACTGAACCGTTAGCATCAGATGGAAGACAGCACAAATACAAGAAAGAATGAACTAAGCCCAAGGTTAGTCATAAACAGCAGAGGAGTCAAAATATCTCAAGAGACTGAAAAAGGGCCCCTGCAAAGCATTGCTGATCATTAGAAATTGGTTTCCCTAAATTGCCAAGGTCTACAAAATATGACAGATAATGAAAATCCTTAATGAAAAGTTTGCTCAGTTTTATTTTGCTTGAAGTTAAGTCAATTTATGCTTTAACATTTTAACTTAAATTCCAAGAATAGTTTTGTAAATGCATGTTCAAAATCATTATGGATTAAAATACCCCTCCATCAAACCAAATGGTTAAATGTTTTGCCAATTAGAAACTTGTCCTTTTCAATTATGCAACAAGACTGTATTGAACTGCAGTCTGGAATTCACTTTTTGTCATATAAGCATGCAAACAGAACACAACCTTCAATTCCTTCTAAGTTAGTGAAGGTGTTAACCCAGGGGGAACGGATTAATTCCTATGTTGCAACAGCAAAGAAGTCCACTAATATTAGCAACAGTGATTCCTAGCCTTAGATACACACCTTCAGTAGGAGGTTCTGGTGTTTCAAAAGTTTTGGGATCTTCCACCTGCAAGCGAACCTTCAGAAGTTCTTGCACACGTTTAAGGTCCTGAAAGTTACTTACTACGTAAGTACCATAATCAACTGTTGTGATCTGTTGGAGTTCACGTTCATCTACATTCTTTGCCCCTACACCAAAAACATTAATTCCTGAAGTTTTTAATGGCTCCAAGTAACGTTGGATCCTGTCCCTAGATTTTCCTCCATTGACGACTATCAGGTACTGGAGTGCTCCTTCATGTTTTCTACCTCCAGCCTGCCTGTTGAAATGATTTTTCATGACAAAGTCCAGACCTATTCCGGTGTTAAGCGGTGAACCTCCTTTTGGCCTAATTCGTCTGATGGCGTTTTGAAGAGCACCTTTACTTAGGTGTTGTTTCAACAGGAACTCAGTTTTCCCGTTGTTGCTGTATTGTGCCAGACCAACACGAACTTTGTTGGCTCCAATATCAAGACTATTAATTACGTTCAGGATAAAATCACGAATGTGGGCAAACTCTTCAGACCCAATATTGTTAGACCCATCAATCAAGAACACAACATCTTTCTTATCCGTACTGAAACCTGCAAGAGAATTGTACTTATTAATTTGTTGGCAATTTGCATCACCAAAACATTGACAATGGTTTTACTCACAACACACATTACATCTATAATCACATATATTTTGAAATTCAGCTCCTGGAATACTAACACATTGGTTTTCGAGTGCATGCAGCAAATGTTATGTTCTCTGGACCATTTCCCCTTGAGTAGTTGGCACTGAAAGTTAGGGAAGGTGGGAAGTTTACTGCACGTTACCATCATTTTCAAGGAGCCACAAAATTATATCAAGATCTGTAAGGAATCCACGGGATTTGGCAATATTCACATGGAAGAAGATGGAAATCTCATGTATTCCCAGGCTGTGTTAGTAGAGAAATCCTCAAACAAAAGAAAATTGAGCACTGAACAATTTTATCAACAGAAAAATGAAAGAAAAGGGAAACAACAGGGTGCATTTATATTGCATCTTTATCATAATGCATCCCCAGGCAATTTACAGGTGAGCCTCCTGGACAAAATGTGATGCTGAACTGAATATATACAGAGATATTAGGATAGAGGAACAAAGCCTTGGTCATAGAGTTATTCTTGTCGTATTGTAGGTCAAATGGGAGTGCAATTTTAGGAGTGAATTCCAGAATTTAGATGTCAGAGACATCTCTGGATAGAAAATGAAGTAAATAGGGGGACAGAGGAGAAAAACATCAGGGGAAGCCACAGAGAGACACCAACTCAGCCAAACATAAATGTCTAGAGGGAATGGGGATATGCATGGGATTGGGAGAATGGGGATATGTATACAACTGGGAGGTTTCTAATAAAGTGTTGGTAAAAAGAGAAAAGCATTGATTGTAGTCTTTCAATCCTCATTAGATAAAAAAAAGTGTGCCCAAGAACTAAAACACTGCTAATGTGATACCATTATTCAAAAAAAGCAAGGTGAATAAATGGCAGGAGTTAATCAAGGAAAGTCAGCTTGGATTTAAAGAATAATCATGTCTAGCAAATGATTGAATTCTTTGACCAATAGGGAAGGTGGATCAGGGCAGTATAGCAGAAAGGGTGTGTGCACATGTGTGGTGTGCGTGCACTATATATATGTGTTGTATTTTAGGACCTCCCAAAGTATCTATCAGTGTGTCACACGGGGCTTTTAAAAGGGAATCCAATGGGATTAAGGGAAAATGATAGTAAGGGTATAAAACGGGTTTAGTGACAATAAGCTCCTCTTGGCAAATGAGGACGGGAAGTGGCTGAACTGTCAGTGATGGGGCACCTTGGGACCAGTGACCATAATTCTATTAGTTTTAAAATAGTTATGGAGGAAGATAGGACTTGTCCACAAATTAAAGTCCTAAATTGGGGCAAAGCTTACTTGGATGGCAATAGACAGGAACTTCCAAGGGTTGATTGGGAGAGGCTGTTTGCAGATAAAGGGACCTCTGGCAAGTGGAAGGCTTTTAAAAGTGAGATGGGGAGAGTTCAGGACCAACATTTTTCTGTTAGAGTGAAGGGCAAGTTTGGCAGGATTAGAGAACCCTGGCTAATGAGGATATTGAGGACTCTGGTCAGGAAAAAGTAGGCGTATGTGTGTATGGCATGCTTGCCTTCATCAGACAGGGGACTAAGTATAAGAGTTAGTTTGTCATATTACAACTGGACAAGACATTAGTGAAAACTGCACCTGGGATACTGTGTGCAGTTCTGGTTCCCATACTATAGGGAGGATGTGATTAAGGCAGAAAAGGTACTGGAAAGTTTCACAAGAATGTTGCCAGGACTGGAAGGCTTGAGTTATAAGGGGAGATTGGATAGGCTGGGACTGTCTTCTCTGGAGCGAAGGAGGCTGAGTGGTGACCTTATAGAGCTTTATAAAATCATGAGGGGCTTAGATAAGATAGGAGGTCAGGGTCTTTTTTCCAAGGTAGGGGAGTCTAAAACAAGAGGTCATAGGTTTAAGGTGAGAGGGGAAAGATTTAAGGGGTACCTGAGGGGCAAGATTTTCCCCCACACAGAGGATGGTGGGTAGATGGAATGAGCTGCCAGAGGAAGTGGTGGAGATGTTTAAAAGGCATTTGAACAGTTTCACGGATAGGTAAGGTTTAGAAGGATATGGGCCAAATACAGGCAAATGGGACTAGCTTGGTCAGCATGGATGAGTTGGGCCAAAGGGCCTGTTTCCATGCTGTATAACTCTACAAGAGCAAAAAAAAAAGTGAGAGATATTTTTTCATCCCTACAGAAAACACACCTGAATGCCAAGGTCAGGTATTAAATGTCCCCAAGTCAAGTATAGGTGCAGAGTAAGTTGCATTTTAATTGGTTGTGCTTATCTGAAAAGCATTTCTTCGATATCTGCTGGGTTTGATCAGTACGCAGAGGGTCAGTGCAACATTCAGAGCAGCGGTCTGGCCAGGAGGTTGCCAGAGGGGTCAGAACATAGATCAACTGCTGAGAATCCACAGGGAGGAGGGTTGAAAAAAATCAGGGAGAAATGGGCATAGAGAGGTTGAAGGTTGGATGGGGTGAAATTCATAGGTGTAGGGAAAAAAACACTGGTAAATACAGGAAGGATGTTACTGGGGTGGGGGTTTGTCAGCAGTTCAATGAGTAAGGCAGATGTTTGGTAAGAGTTGTGTGCTTGGAAGGTCTCAAGGCCTAATGTCAAGAATGATACAAGAATACATAGAATGATTTGCATCTCCACATTGCCCCTCTTCACCATTATTTCAATCATGATTATGCTGAAATCTCTTGCCTATGCTGAGATTCAACTGTTCTGTTACCTTTCAGAACAACTAAACACTTCCCTATTGTAACTTGCCCAAAAGTACTGCAGTCCTTGCCCAGACCCATGTTAAGTTTCGCAATCTCTTATTTTGATACCTTAACTATTTTCTTCCTTCACAACTCACTCCTGTTGCCTTTAACTACCTCTAACCTCACATCATAGGCATAATCCTGGGTTCTGTGATTTTCTGCTATCATGTGCATTTTTAGCAGAGTTGTGGGAGTCTCTTATCCCTCTATGCAAACACCCCAACGTTTTCTGCTTTCCTTTGGCCTTTAGTGGATCTCAAAACAAAAACCTTTTCAACAGTGCTTCCAGCCAGCCCTCTCAGGTTTTCTACTGTCCTCCCAGCAAAATACATTGGAGTTCTATGAATAACCTGTTAATGCAAAAGGTTTGCAGTGATCCCTCCAAGTAGGAGAAAAGTTGACCTTCATTCTGAGCCACTAACATTCCCTCCAGCTCATGTCACACCCCTAGGTAGGGCCTCATTGTCATTCACCCATGTAGTGTACTACAATGACAATTCTCTTTGATGCTTCTTAGAGTCATAGAGCTGTGCAGCACAGAAGTGGGCCCTGCACCTGGCTCATCCATGCCGACAGCGATGTCTATCTAGGCTCATCCCATTTGCCTGATTAAGCCTGTATCCCTCTGCACCTTACCTATCCAAGTACCTGTCCAAATACCTCTTAAACATTCTAACACTTCCTCTGAATGCTCTGTGTAAAAAAAAAATGACCCCTCAAATCTCCTTCAAACTTCTCCTTTCTCACCTTAAACCTATGTAATCTAGTTTTAGACTTCTCTATCCTGGCAAAAAAGACCCTTACCACCTACCCTATCTATGCCCCTTATGATCTTATAAACCTCTATAAAGTCACCCCTTAGCCTTCCACATGAGAACAAACCCAGCCTATCCAATCTTTCCTTGTAACTGAAGTCCTTCATTCTAGGCAACATCCTGGTGAATGTCTTCTGCACTATTTTAAATGCTACCACATCCATCCTGTAGTGTGGCAATCAGAACTGTGCAAAATATTCCAAATGCAACATGACCAACATTTTGTATAGCTGTAACATGATGTCCCAACTTGTACTCAAAGATTTGTAAAAAAAAGTCTTCCTTACCTGTTACCACAGTGGTAGATTCGTAGATTCTTTTTATCCCGTCAATATCCAGTGTTGTCAGCGGTCCCAATAAACGTTGTTGTATATTCATCACGTTCCTTAAGTCGACTAGCTTGTAAACATACTGAGGAGACAGTGAAATTTCTTCGAGCTCTTCATCAGCTGCACCTCCAGATCCAATAACAATAGGTGCTACACCAACTTTTTTCAATGCCTCTGATGCCAGAGTAACTGAATCTGCTGATCTGCCAGCAGTGAAAAGCACCAAAAACTGAGGCACGCCCTCTTCGATCCTGCTACCGCCAGCCTTGGTGAAAAGGTTGTTTTTAACATAATTTAGTGCATCACCCGTTCTGATGCTCCGCCCACCTTTAGGTCGTAGGTTACGGATGGCAGTTTGAACTTCAGGTTTGGTGGTGTAAGCGTTTAAGAGGAATTCTGTTCTGGGATCATTGCTATATTGTACAACTCCAACACGGACTTTGTCAATGCCAACATCGAGATTGTCAACTATTCTAGAAATAAAGGAACGCACTGGAGAGAAAGCCGACCTCATATTCTCTGACCCATCAATTACGAAGACAATATCTCTCCTGTCGGTATCTGGAACTACAAAATAAACATTTGTTTAATTTTTCATTGAATGCAATGAAATCAAACGCCTACCACATAAATGAAGGTGAATTGGATTCCAGATAATCTGAATAATTCTAGAATTTGTTAAGATTCTATCAGAGCATTCCACTTGGGTGGGGACACTGACAGACCAGCGTCCAATCCTCCAGTAGTCACTACCTACATTATGTGTGTACATATATCCTCACGTGTAAATAATTTGTGTAGGTTTAAAGGCTGCCTCCAAAAGAAATCAGACTTAATTCCCTGCACATGGCTCTGGTTCCAGCATAATGTTTTCCCTGCCCTGGTGTTCTCCCATCAGATATTAAGAACGCTAATTAACACTGAGGTAACAATTGCATGAGCATAAGTTGATGGACAGCACATCAGTGCGGCAGGTATAGCTGCTTCCTCTCAATTCCAGCCACCTGGGTTCGATCCTGACCTCTGGTGCCGTCTATGAGGGATTTGTACGTTCTCCATGTGTTGGTTTCCTCAGGGTGCAGTTCCCTCCCATGTATCAAAGATGTGCAGTTTGCCAGATTAATTGGCCCTTAGTGTGTAGTTGAGTGGTAGAAATTGGGAGGAGTTAATGGAAATGTGGGTTGAATAACAAAGTGTGATTAGTGTAATATTAACGTAAATGGGTGCTCGATGTTTGGTACGGATTTAATGGACCAAAGGGTCTGTTTCTGTAGTTTGACTCTGTTTATCTCAGTCACATGGATCATTTGTGCACATCTCTGAGCAGTGATTGTTTGCAGAGAACCTAAATGTGGAAGCTTGAACCAACTTTCATATACATACATGCTCCAGTAAGGGTTAAAACACAAGATTATTTGCTTCCCTCCCTCCTAACCATGGCTCCCCTTCCCCACCTTTGTACCAACCGAGGGAAATATGTAGTGCCTTCTGCGGAAGAGCTGGCAAATCTATAACACCCTGCTGGCTGCCCTCCTTATTTTGGCTAAACCTAGTGAACTAACAAATTAGCTATTTGTTAATTCTGGGTATATTTGGTACCAGAAGGTTGAAGAAATCTAGTTTTAGCAACAGTATATAACGGGAATATAGCCTTGGAGCCAGTATTAACATTGATCCCCATGTACTGAATAATACATTGTTTGAAGATCCAGTGGATAAATTCACACACGACTTTATTGTCTTCTACCTGGTGTGTGTCAGATATATTCTCCTTTTGTCACGCTTTACTCTATTATAATCATGTCTCTTTGATTAGTGATTGCAATTACAGTAAAGAAAAAAATTATTAAAAACCTATTTTAGAGACTAGGATCATTCATTCCCTCTTACTTTCTGCAATAATTTTTCTTTAACTTATCTAAGAATACGAAGTGAGAGATTATTTATTTCCTTGTGGAAAACACATCTGAATGCCATGGGTAGGCATTAATATACCAAAGGCAAGTATAAATATAGAGAAAGGTCCATTTTAATTGGTTGTAATAACATGCTTTAATCCAATATGAGAAAAGTACTTCTTCAACCTCTGAAGTTCCTGTCAGCTGTTTGTGGATGTTTTGCCAGCTCCTACAGCAATTCCCCATCACTTTAAGATGGGGAATACACTCAAACAACCTACTCCAGGCTGGACCAGCATAGGTGCACCTTCCCCATTTATTTCAATGGAGAGGAATAGCTGTGGGGGGCTAATGCAAGCCAGTCTGTCAGCAATGAGTGAAATTACTAAATGAGTAGCAAACAAAATGGTGGAGGAACTCAGTGGGTCAGGGTTGAAACCCTTCATCTGGACTGCAAGGTAGAGGGGAGATCGCCAGTATAAAGAGGCGAGGGGAAGGGGTAGACAACTAACAGCACCTTCCAAATTTGCAACCTTTACCACCAAGAAGTCCAAAGAATTTAGGTGCATGGAAACACCACCACCCACAGGTTCTCCATCAAGTTCTCATCATCCTGACTTGGCTACTCAGTATGTGTCAAAATAACCACATCTGATGGAAGTGACCCTGACTGCTTGTATTCAATATCAAGTTTCTGAGGTACAGGGGCAGTCTAGGGGACATTGATCATGCAAAAGAGGATGAAAGTTTCCTTGAAGGCACATTCTGACATGTATACAAGATTTCAAAGAGAAAGTGAACATCACTATTCAATAAGATAGAAGGAGGACAAAAGAAACTATATGTATCTTCAAAGTATTAACTTTATAACCATATTAATAACCCAGAGGAGTGATAATACACCGGTGGTTTTGCATAAAGAGATTTATAATTTAGGGAAGAGATTAAGCAACAAGCTGTAGCGGTTGCTACCGCGGAATAAAACAAGACTCTACTCGGAGGATCGCCAAACAGAACTGGTTTATTTTCCCGCCTTGTGCGGGCCCTTTAAGGGAGAAAAACTCCCGCCCAAAAAAACCGGCAATGACGTAAGTCCTACGTCATCAGGACTTCCCCGCGCGCGGGTTCTCCCCGTCGCTCGGAAAGACGAGGCCCGCCGCCATCTTGGGCCTCGTCGCTCCGACGCCGCGCGACCCGACTGCCGAGCCGGTTCGCCCGACTAGACGGTGAGTCGCCACACAACCCCCCCCAGAACCGGCGAGACAGTCCCCAAGGTCCGTGGGCTGTGCCAGCTGCCGCTTAGGGGGGCGGCCTCTGCGTCGTGGCGTGGCAACCTCGACAGGCTGTTGCAGATCCAAATGGGCCGGTTTGAGGCGGTCCGCCGTGAAAACCTGTTCCCTGCCTCCAATGTCCAAAATAAAAGTGGATCCGTTATTCCGTATGACTCGGAACGGTCCCTCATATGGTCGTTGCAATGGCGCCCGAGGTGTGCCCCTGCGAACGAAAACAAACTTACAGTCCCGTAGTTCCTTGGGCTGGCAGGATGGGGCTTGACCGTGCCATGAGGTGGGAATCGGGGCCAAGGCGCCGAGCTTCTCGCGCAGTCTTTGTAGAACTGCTGGGGGTTGTTCCCCTTGGTCCTGAAGGGCAGGTATGAAATCCCCGGGGACAACTAGTGGCGCCCCGTATACAAGCTCAGCTGACGAAGTGCGGAGGTCTTCTTTGGGGGCAGTGTGTATGCCGAGCAGGACCCAAGGCAGCTCGTCAACCCAGTTAGGACCCTTCAGGCGGGCCATCAAGGCCGATTTTAGATGGCGGTGAAAACGTTCCACCAACCCGTTTGATTGAGGATGGTAGGCCGTGGTGGTGTGCAGCTGCGTCCCTAGCAGGTTCGCTAATGCAGCCCAGAGACTGGAAGTGAATTGGGTGCCTCTGTCTGAAGTGATGTGGGCCGGAACGCCAAAACGTGAGACCCAAGTTGTGAGCAGCGCTCGGGCGCAGGAATCAGTTGTGATGTCAGTCAGGGGGGTTGCCTCAGGCCACCTCGTGAACCGGTCCACGATGGTAAGGAGGTACCGGGCTCCTCTTGAAACCGGCAGAGGCCGTTTAGGCCAAAGACGCCCTGGCAGACGCCACGATGCTGGTACACCCTAGGACTGACGTCCCGACTGCCCTCACGGTAGACGCGTCCAACACCGCGGTGGGTGGGGTACTGGAACAGCTACTCGAAGGCCGCTGGCAACCCTTGGCATTTTTCAGCAAACACCTTAGACCGCCCGAACTGAAGTACAGCGCTTTTGATCGGGAACTTCTAGCGCTGTATCTGGCGGTCCGGCATTTCCGATACTTTCTAGAAGGCAGGCCTTTCACCGCTTTCACCGACCATAAGCCTCTGTCCTTTGCCTTCTCCAAAGTCTCCGATCCCTGGTCAGCTCGTCAGCAGAGACATTTATCCTACATTTCCGAGTTCACAACTGACATCCAACATGTCTCCGGAAAGGATAATGTCGTTGCTGATGCACTTTCCAGACCAACCATCCACAACCTATCCTTGGGTGTCGACTACACGGCCCTGGCTGACGCACAGCAAGCCGACGACGAACTGCCCAGCTACAGAACCGCAGTCTCGGGTCTGCAGCTCCGAGATTTCTTGGTTGGTCCAGGTCAGCGGACCCTACTTTGCGACGTTGCGACTGGTCAGCCCCGCCCTATTGTCCCTGCAGCCTGGCGGAGACGCGTTTTTGACTCGGTACATGGGTTGGCGCACCCATCCATCAGATCTACTGTCCGACTGGTCGCCAGCAAGTTTGTCTGGCATGGCCTGCGCAAACAGGTCAGTGAGTGGGCCAGGACTTGTCTGCACTGCCAGACGTCAAAAATCCAGCGACACACCAAGGTCCCACCACAGCAGTTCGAGCCTACCCGTAGGAGGTTCGACCACATACACGTCAGTCCAGGTGATGTCCTTGCCCTTACCAGCCAGCAGCAAGAACAGAGGGCGCATGATACGGGCTGCTGCAGGGATGAAACGATGGTAAAAGTTGACCATCCCAAGGAATTCCTGTAGGCCTTTGACTGTGTCGGGGCGGGCAAAATGGTGGATAGCATCCACCTTGGCGGGTAGGGGTGTTGCCCCGTCGCTGGTGATTTTGTGGCCGAGGAAATCGATAGAGTCAAGTCCGAATTGGCACTTGGACGGGTTAATCGTGAGGCCGAAATCGCGGAGGCGGGAATACAGCTGGCGGAGGTGGGAAAGGTGTTCCTGGCGGTTACGGCTGGCGATCAGTATGTCGTCCAAGTAAATGAACACGAAGTCCAGGTCTCGGCCTACCGCGTCCATCTGCCGCTGGAAGGTCTGCGCGGCGTTCTTAAGGCCAAACGGCATCCGAAGGAATTCGAACAGGCCGAATGGGGTGATAATCGCAGTTTTGGGGACGTCATCCGGATGGACCGGGATTTGGTGGTATCCCCTAACGAGGTCCACTTTGGAAAAGATGCGGGCCCCGTGTAAGTTCGCTGCGAAGTCCTGGATGTGAGGGATGGGATAGCGGTCCGGGGTGGTGGCGTCATTCAGCCTGCGGTAGTCGCCGCAGGGCCTCCACCCTCCGGTGGCTTTGGGGACCATGTGCAGGGGGGAGGCCCAGGGGCTGTCTGACCTGCGAACAATCCCCAGCTCCTCCATGTGATGGAACTCTTCCTTTGCCAGGCGGAGCTTGTCTGGAGGTAATCGTCGTGCTCGGGCATGAAGGGGTGGCCCTGTGGTAATGATGTGGTGTCGTACCCCATGTGTGGGCCGAGAATTTGTAAACGAAGGTGCCAAAATCGATGGGAATTCGGCTAGGAGCTTGGCGAAATCGTCGCCAGAAAGGGTAATGGAGTCCAGGCGCGGGGCTGGTGGGCTGATTTCTCCCAGGGGATAGGTCCGGAGAGTGCTAGAGTGGACTAACCGCTTCCTTCGCAGGTCGACTAACAGGTTGTGGGCCCGAAGGAAATCGGCGCCTAGGAGTGGTCGGGCGACGGTGGCAAGGGTAAAGGTCCAGGTAAAACGGCTGCCGCCAAAGTGTAATTGAAGCGTACGGGTGCCGAAAGACCGTATCGTTGTACCGTTGGCGGCATTGAGTAGAGGACCTGGTGGCCTGTCACGAGTGTCGCGGCCTGTCGGGGGCAAAATACTGACCTCCGCTCCAGTATCAACGAGGAAATGCCGTCCAGATTTCTTGTCCTGAACGAAGAGGAGGCTCTGTCGGCGGCCAGCCGCCGTAGCCATCAGCGGCGGCTGGCCCTGGCGTTTCCCTGAAACTTGCAGGGTGGGCGGCATCGACGGGCCTCCGCACCCCACCTCTGATGGTAGAAGCACAGCTGGTCACCCGTGTCGTCGTCTGCGTTCCTGGGGCGTGGCTGCTCGGTTGCTGGGGCCGGGCGAGGCAGGCGTTGGGCTCGCGGCCTGGTGATTTGACTGACGGACGAACCGCTCTCGCGCTTGGCCCTCCACAGGACATCTGCCCGGGCGGCCACCTCACGGGGGTTGCTGAAGTCGGCATCAGCTAACAACAAGTGGATGTCATCGGGGAGCTGTTCGAGGAAGGCCTGTTCGAACATCAGGCATGGCTTGTGTCCCTTGGCCAATGCCAGCATCTCATTCATTAGGGCGGATGGGGATCTGTCCCCCAGGCCGTCCAGATGAAGCAGGCGGGCGGCGCGCTCACGACGGGAGAGGCCGAAGGTCCGGATCAAAAGATCTTTGAAAGCTGGGTACTTATCTTCCTCCGGAGGCGACTGGATGAAGTCTCCAACCTGGGCGGCTGTCTCCTGGTCCAGAGAGCTAACCACATGGTAGTACTTCGTGGAGTCGGAGGTGATCTGCCGAAGGTGGAATTGCGCTTCAGCCTGGTCAAACCAGACGCTGGGCCGAAGTGTCCAAAAGGTGGGCAGCTTGAGGGCCACTGCGTTGGCTGCTGCGCTGTCGTCCATTTCGCGGGTCCAAAAGCCGTTTGGACCGTCGGGGTCACCAATGTAGCGGTTGCTACCGCGGAATAAAACAAGACTCTACTCGGAGGATCGCCAAACAGAACTGGTTTATTTTCCCGCCTTGTGCGGGCCCTTTAAGGGAGAAAAACTCCCGCCCAAAAAAACCGGCAATGACGTAAGTCCTACGTCATCAGGACTTTCCCGCGCGCGGGTTCTCCCCGTCGCTCGGAAAGACGAGGCCCGCCGCCATCTTGGGCCTCGTCGCTCCGACGCCGCGCGACCCGACTGCCGAGCCGGTTCGCCCGACTAGACGGTGAGTCGCCACAAAGATCTCAAAAATCACTAATTTGAGGATTATTCGCAGCGTAAAGAGTATCAAGATGGTGGAGGTAGATCCGTGACCGAGCATAGGGTGCACAATAGACGGGTTTAATTTCTGAGATCTGTTCCTCAGTAAGTTCTGGGAGACAGATTCCCTAAAGAGATGGGCAGGGTTATCATGAACAAAGATGGCACCAACATCAGAAGGCAAAGGATTAATCCATAGAACAATACAGCACAGGAACAGGCCCTTCAGCCCATGATACCAATTTAAACTGCGCATCTGCCTGCACATGGTCTATATCCCTCCATTCCCTGACTGTTCATGTGTCTGTCTAAATTCATCCGAAACATTGCTATCACATCTGCTTCCATCACTTCCCCTGGCAGTGCACTCCGTGCACCTACTACTCTGTGTAAAAAAATTGCCTCATAAGGCTCCTTTAAACTTTACTTCTCTCACCTTAAAGCTATGCCTTCTGGTATTTGACATTTCCACCTTGGTGAAAAAAAGACTCTGACCATCTACCCATCTATCTCTCTCATAATTTTATATATTTCTATCAGGACACCCCTCAGCCTCTGACGCTCTAGAGAAAACAATCCAAGATTGTCCAACCTCTCCTTACAGCTAATACTCTCTAATCCAGGCAACATCCAAGTGAACCTCTTCTGCACCTTCTCCAAAGCCTCCACATTCTTCCTGTAATGCAGTGGCCAGGACTGCACACAGTACTCCAAATGTGGCCTAAGCAAAGTTTTATACAGCTGCAACATGACTTCCCAACTTTTATACTCAACACCGCAACCGATGAAGGCAAGCATGGCATACGCCTCCTTAACCACCCTATCTATTTGCGTTGACACTTCCAGGGAGCTATGGACTTGCACCCCAAGATCTCTCTGTACATCGATGCTCCTAGAGGTCCTACCATTTACTGTATATTTTCCTCTTACATTTAATCTCCCAAAGTTCAATACCTCACATTTGTCTGGATTAAGGTCCATCTGTCATTTCTCTGCCCATATACTTCCAACTGGTCTATATCCTGCTGAATCCTTTGACAATCTTCCCCATTATCCACAAGTCTGCCAATTTTTGCAATGTCTACAAACATACAAATCAACCCACCTACATTCTTGCCTAAATATCATAAACAGAAGTCCCAGCACTTATCGTTGTGTAACACCAATGGTCACAAACCTCCAGTCAGAATAATACTGCTCCACCACTACTGTCTTTCATCACCAAGCTAATTTTGAATTCAATCTACCAAGTTTCCATGGATCCCATGTTTTTTAATCCTCTAGGTTAGCCTAACGTGGGGACTTTATCAAAAGCTTTAGTAAAGTCCATGTATACAACATCCACTGACCTATCCTCATCAATCACCTTCGTCATCATTTCTAATATGTTTATGTTTTTCCAGATGCGAGTAGACCCTGTCTCCAAGAATCTCCTCCAATAATTTCCCTACAACTGATGTAAGACTTATCATCCTATAATCTCCCAGTTTGTCTCTATTAATCCTTCTTAAACAAAGGAACAGCATTGACTATTCTCCAGTTCTCTGGGACCTCGCCAGTGACTAATGAGACAAAGATCTCTGTCAAGGCCCCAGCAATCTTCTACCTTGCCTCTCTCAATAACCTGGGGGAGATCCCATCAGGAGATCTTCAAGAGACCCAAAACTTCTTCCTCATTAATATTAACATGCCCTAGAATATCAGCATACCCCACCCTGATCTAACTATCCTCCAAGTCCTCCTTCTTTGTGAGTACTGATGCAAAGTAGTCATTTAGTATCTTGCCCACTTGCTCTAGCTCCAGGCATAAATTCCCTTCTCTGCCCTTGAGTGATCATACCCTCTCCGTAGTTACCCTCTTGTTTTTAATGTATGTATTTCTTTTAGAGTAAATTTGCAATCTTTCTCATCAAGCAAAGTTCCCAAACCTCGTCATCCTCATCTTCCTCACTGGAACACGTTGGTCCTGAATTCTGATCAGACGGCCTTTAAACAACATTGGCTTAGCGGGAGAAGCCAGAAAGTGGTAGTAAATGGTTGTCTCTCTGACTGGAGGCCTGTGACTAGTTGTGTGCCACAGATATCGGTGCTGGGTCCATTGTTGTTTATCATCGAAATTAATGATTTAGATGATAATGTGGTAAACTGGATCAGCAAATTTGTGGATGACACCAAGATTGGGGGCGTAGTGGACAGCGAGGAAGGCTATCAAAGCTTGCAGCATGATCTTGACCAGCTAGGAACATGGGCTGAAAAATGGCAGATGGAATTTAATGCAGACAAGTGTGAGGTGTTGCACGTTGGTAGGACAAACTAGTGTAAGACATACAGTAAATGGCAGGGCTCTGAGGTGTGCGGTAAAACAGAGGGACTTGGGAATACAGATCCATAGTTCCTTGAAAGTGACATCACAGGTATATAGGGTCATAAAGAGAGCTTTTGGCACATTGGCCTTCATAAATCAGGGCATTGAACAAAGGAGTTGGGATGTTATGTTGAAGTTAAAGACATTGGTGAGGCCAAATTTGGAGTATTGTGTGCAGTTATGGTCACCTACCTAAAGGAAAGATAAAAATAAGCTTGAAAGGGTGCAGAGAAAATTTACAAGAACATTGCTGGAACTTAAGGACCTGAGTTATAGGGAAAGGTTGAATAGGTTAGGACTTTATTCCCTGGAGCGCAGGAGAATGAGGGGAGATCTTATAGAGGTATACAAAATTATGAGGGGTATAGATAGGGTGAATGCATACAGGCTCCCCTCCCCCCCTCAAGGTTGGGTGAGACCAAAACTAGAGGACATAGGTTTAGGGTGAAAGGTGGAATATTTAAGGGAAATCTGAGGTGGAACTTCTTCACTCAGAGGGTGGTGCAAGTGTGGAACATGCTGCCAACAGAAGTGGTAGATGCGAGTTCAATTGTAACATTTAAGAGAGGTTTGGAATAGGTACATGGATGGGAGGGGTTTGGAGGGATATGGTCCAGGTGCAGGTAGATTGGACTAGGCAGAAGATCAGTTCAGCATAGACTAGATGGGCCGAAGGGCCTGTTTCTGTGCTGCAGTGCTCTATGACTCTAATTCCCATATGTCAGATGTGGACTTAACCAATAACAGCTGCTCCCAATCTACTCTCCCCAGCCTCTGTCTGATACTGTTGTAATTAGTCTTTCCCCAATTTAGCACTCTCCCCCAAGATCCAGTCCTATCCTTATCCACAACTGTCTGAAAACTTACACACTTATGATCACTGTTCCCAAAATGCTCCCCCTCTGAACTTCTAATCACCTGGCCAGGTTCATTTCCCAATAGAAGGTCTAGTATGGCCCTTTCCCTCATTGGATTATCTTCATGCTGTGTCAGGAAACCCTCCTGGATGCACCTTAACAAATTCTGCCCCATCTAAGCTTCTGGCACTAAGGGAGTCCCAGTCAAAATTGAACAAATTAAAGTCACCCACTATAGTTACCCTGTTGCTTTTACGTCTTTCCATAACCTGCCTACACATCTTTTTCTCTCTATCTCCTGTTGGATATTTGGAGGTCTATAGTATACGCCATTACAGTGATTGCGCCTTTCTTATTCCTGAACTCTACCTATTTTGCCTCACTAGCTGACTCCTCCAGGACTTCATCTCTAAGTGCTGTTGTGACATTCTCCCTGATCAGTAGTGCAACTGCCCCACCTCTTTTACCTCCCTTTCTATGGCGTCCGAAACATCTGAATCCTGGAATGTTGAAGTTGCCAGTCCTGCCCTTCTCTCAACCAAGTCTCCGTAATGGCTACATCATCATCATGCCATGTACTGATCCAGGCCCTAAATTCATCTGCTTTACCAGTAATACTCCTTGCATTGAAATAAATACACTTCAGCCCATCAGCCCCACTGTGGTCATTAACCTGGCCCTGCCTGTCCATCTTTGCAGCCTTGCTTGACCTAATTCTGCCTTCGCCTCAATCCCTCCATCTGCTGACCTTGTATGGATATCATGAAGGCTTGATAGCTTGCATCTCCAGGTACTGAAGGAACTCAGAAGGGAGACTGTACGTACTCTGACTGCAATTTCTCCAGTATTTTTATCTACAAGTTGTGTCAGGATATTGATGAGGTATTATGTAACTTGTTTAATGTAACATTTCATTTGAAAAAAATGATTAGCCATATTACTCCTGGATTTGTAGCAATTATTTGGGAGCTACATTAAGGCATATGTTTGTAAAAGGAAATATTGTTAAGAAACTGTGTGTAAGAGAAAACAAAGTGTCAAAGTGATGGGCATTGCTGAGATTGGATAGGAATTGAAAATTAGATGCAACTAATCTATCCATTATAACTGTGATAACTCTACCAAAACAATCTAAGGGTCAAAGCTTGGTCCATTTTGAACATCAGTCTTCATAGATGATCTAAGCACAGGTATAAGGAGGGTAAAAGATAATGTGAGTCCACAGGATTATGCTGAAGGATGCAGAGATAAAGAGGGCCCAAAGGATGAACGAAAATAATTCTTTAGCATTGCAGGGACAGGTAGCAAAAGCAATAAAGATATTAAGAATATCAAAGTCACAATGGACTGTAAGTGAAACTTAGTCACCAAGTTCCTTCCAAAGAAATTAGTTCAGGAGTCAGACTTTAAATATTTATATTTTAGTTTAAAAGACAGAAATAACAAGGTAAGATGCTGTGTATTGCCGATGTTCAAGGGGACATGGATGTCATTGTATATAAGTCACTAAAAACTAATAGGCAGGTGTAGCAGGCAATTAGGATGGCAAATGCTATGTTGGCTTTTATTTCAAGAGGATTTGAGAATATGAGTAAAGACATCTTACTACAATTATTAAAGGCTTCAGTGAGACCACACCTGAAGTGCTGTGTATAATTTTGGTCTTCTTTCAATGAGAAGGATTATTTGCTATGGAGGGAGTGCAGTGAAGATTCACCTGACTGATTCCTCAGATGGCAGATCTGTCATATGACGAGATATTAAGTAGGCTTGGCCTCAATGCTTTAGAGTTTAGAAGAATAACGTGAAACAGTCTTAGACTAAGGAATAAGCCAATGAGAAATGAGAAAAGAAATCCCTTTATGCAGAGGGTGGTGAATCTCTATCTTGGATAGCTGTGGAGGCGCAATCATTGAATTCATTCAAAACAGATCAACAGATTTCTGGATTTTAGAAGAATCACATGATAGGACAGGAACATGGTGTTGAGATAGAAGATCATCCATGATATTGTTGAATGGTGAATGAAGGGCCAAATGGCCTACTCCTGCTACAATTTTTTGTTATGTCCTTATTTCTTATATCGTCTCCACTTGAACAAGCTCCAAACCCAAAATCTGGTTGCAAATAAGGCCTAATTATACCAACAGTTCTGGTGTATAGATACCGTCATTTCATTGGGGAATACAGGGAGAGTGATAGTGAGTAGATGCTTGCAGGCCTCAGATAATGGTCAAAGAAGGATTGGAGGAGACATGGAATAGTTCGATTAACTGAAGGCAAGCTAAAGGAAAGTTATATGCTATAAATACTGCATATGAATACATCTAAATATGAATGTAACTGAAAATGCCTTCCTCTCACCTTCAGGAGCATCCTGCATGATTTGGATTATTTGTTCTTTTTTCAGTGTTTTCAGTGGTCTCTGAAGGTGCTGCTTTAGTGTTTCTGTGTCCTGTAGATCATCAAACTTGAAAGTAAACTTGGGGGACATTGAAATCTTTTGGAGCTCAGTGTCCTCTGCTTTTCCTGAACCAATGCTAACAGGACCTATGCCAGCACTTTTCAGTGCCAGGGCTGCCATACTAACATCGTCAGAGGACCTGCTGGCGGTGAGGAGGATCAAGAACTGAGGTACATCTTCCTCCACTCTGCTCCCAGCAGATCTAGTGAAGATATTCTTTGTGACATAACTCAGGGCTTCACCTATATTGGCTCGTGTCCCCCCTTTATACCGGAGGTTATCAACTGCCCTCTTCACCTCATTCTTTGTCTCATAGGTGTTCAAATAAAAGCTGACACTGGGATCTTCACTGAACTGTGCAACACCGACTCGGACTTTGTCGCTTTCAATGTCAAGGTTGTCGACAAATCTGTTGATGAAGTTTTTAATTGAAGGGAAAGTGCCTCTGGCATTTTCGGACCCATCAACAAGGAACACCACATCTCTCTTTGCAGAATCTGTAAGGAACAGTAGATAGACTGAGTACTAAAATATGCCATGAAATAAATATTTTAGGAGGTATTTTGTCACTGAGATGGGGGATTGGCATTTGAGATTAGAGGAGGTAGCTAGGGCATGAATGTTATTAGATGTTAGAAGGTGGAAGCTAAAGATAAGAGTCGGTGGCTGTTGGTTGGCACAAGACTAGAAGAAAGTAGAAGTATTAAATGGGCTGAATGAAGTGAAAATTTCATCACCTGTTCCAAACCTCTGAGCAAGATACAGGAGAGAGTTTCCACGTTCTCTAAGCTAAAATGACAGGCATTCTTCATAAACATGTTTACATCTTGTTATTGGCCCAACCATAAATAAAAGCTTTTCACTTACTGACATAACCATGGTGTTGCAGAACAATGAAAGTCACGAATATTCACAACAAAGTAAATTTATAGATGCAAAGTGTACCAATATTGTATTCATTCTTGACAAATGGACACATTATGTCTGTGAGTGATTATAGATTTGTAACTTCAAATCCCACTGTGGAAGTTGTGCTCTTTAGATGACTAATTCAATAACTAGATGATCAGACTATCATAACCACTTATTTAGAATGTCAAATTTGGTCAAAAGATACGGAACCACCTCTGTTCCTTTACATGCATTCACACTGATCACTTATGCATTCAACAACAGAGATGCAGATACATGGGCCAAATCATACTTGATTTGGCCCATTACTCTCCAGTACTCCACCTATGCCCAGAGTAACCTTGTGCAGATTCACAGTTATCCCAGGCCTCCCAATCCTAGAGTCAGGAGGTGAGATGTCATGAGACCTCAGCGATGACCAGGACTCAGTCAGCACACTGCTGATGACCAGCACCATTACAATCTGACAGCCTTTGACACCAGGCAAGACTGGGGCAGAGGCCACCTGTCACAGTCAATGAGGATTTGTAAAAGCTTTTACATCTCTATGATGTTCAAAACGATCAGAAATACATCAAATAATTAAAAAAACATTGAAAATCTAAAAACTAATTAAAAAGAAGTCTAAACTGCACTGTGGTCCACTCTTCGAGTGTACCCCCTATATTACTCCCATGATCAGACTTATCTTTTGCAGCCAAGCGGTTCCCATATATTTCTCATGATATAGGCCATTCAGCCCATCAAGTCTATCCCAATTCTCAGAGCAATCCTATTTTCCCCACTTACTTCCTAGAAACCTGTTCTCTTTCACATGCTCATCAACTCCACCCCAATTCTCCAATCATTTGCCTACATATGAATGATTTATAGTGGATGATTAACCTACCAACCAGCACATCTCTAGAATGTGAAAGAAAACTGGAGCACCTGGGGGGAGGGGGGTAGTCCATGTGGTTCTAGGGAGGAGATGCAAACTCCACATGGACAACATCCAAGTCAAAGTCAAATCTGGGTACCCAGAGCTGCGAGGCAGGAGTACTAACCACCGCACCAGCATGCCAACCAATGTCCCAATCTGTTAAATCTCTTCTAAGCCTTTTCTGCTCAAGTTCCTAATGTCCTGGAGGACTACCAGCCATGACCATCTCATAAAGTGGAGCAGTCTACGAGTGGTAAGCCCAGGGCAGTGAAACATGAGGCTCCACCCACATGCTGCCCTGATGGCCTTTGGACAGCAGTGGTGTCAAAGATCTTTTCATTCCCTCTAATGATCATAGACATTTAGAGACTGTTTAAGTACATTTAAATAAAAAAAACATTAAAAATAACATATTTATTAAATAAAAATATGATTAATAGTTAAAATGACAGGAAAAAATAAACTATTTAGTTTCTATTACCTTTTAAATGAAGACTGGTGATCCTATTCAAATGAATGGGACCAGGCAAAGTACACAAGCTATAACCGGCATCATGCAAAGAAGCCAGATGTGAGATATACTGTATATCCAGCCCCTTAACTCAATATGATCCTGTCCTATGGAACTGCTGGCTAGCCTCCCATGTGATCCACCCCATTAAAATAAAGTTAAATACAATAAAAAATAAATGAACCTCTTCTTAATCTCCGGTTTGGTAATCACTATTACAATGAGTGGCGATTCCAAGTGGAGAGGCAAATTCACCTAATGATGAGGAATCCCAGCCCAATCACTCTCTGTTATTACTCTAAATTCCAGCATCTGCAGTCTCTTTTGTCTTCACATGAAAGAATTCAGCTGGGTAGAAAAACTCCTAAGCATTTGAGAAGTAGTTTTGTTGAGAAGTCAGGAGTGACTATTGATAAGGCAATGAGAGTATTTGTAACAGTTTCCCATTTGGGAATCCAAGTGCAACCTGTGCCCAACTTGCACTGCTCCTGAGAGGGGAATTATTTCTCGTCAGGTTCATTCGCATTTTGCTGAATGCAAATTCTGTAACGAAACTGAGCAGTGCTTCTAAATTTCATTTATTATAGCTTTGCTTTAAAAATACTCTGATCTAGTCAGGAAGGTAATAGCACCATTTGATTAATACAAGTTAAAATAACAAGGCATATTCACAAGATAGGAACATTATGTAGTCCCCTAAATGTAAGCAACTGGATTTGACTTCAGAAATATAGCCATTTTTCTAACGATATTGGGATATAGTCCCCATGTAAATTAATAATAAGGAAACCAAAACTCCAGATGCAGTTTTACGAAGACCCTGTATAACTGCAGTTAGATATCTTTACTCTTGTATTCAAATTCTCATGCAATAAATTCACTTGTTCTCCTAATCACTTGTTGCACCAATATGTTGACTTACAATGACTTGTGTACCAAGGATACTCATGTCCTTTTGAACATCAGCTATACCCAATCTCACACCATTTAAAACTGGGAGGGAGGGAGGGAGTGGTGAAAGATAACGTTCTGGGAGTTTGTAGCAACGGACCTGTTCAAATAAGATGTGAAACTGATGCCTGGTCTGCTCTGCCAGGTGGACGATAAAGATGCCATGCCACTATTTCAAAGGAAAGTAGAGATGCCATTGGCATCCTGGCTATCATTTAACCCTCAGAAAACATCACTAAATAAAGGATATGGCCATACTCATGACATTATTTGTGACAGATTGCCACACCAAAGTTGGTGGGAGCAATTTCAGCATTAAGGCAGAGGCCGCATACTTCATTGTCTGGAAACAATCTTGCTTCTTCTGAGGACCCTAAGTGGTGCTATAAAAATGCAAGTCAAACAGAATTTAGTGGGAAAGAGTTTTGTTTGTGGAAAGAGACAGTGATATTTTTATCAGCAGTTTAGGAATTATGTCAAGTATAGGCAACTGGGGTCATGTGAGTCTCTTGAGGAATACAAGGGATGTAGGAGTAAACTTAATAAGGAAATTAGGAGAGCAAAAAGGGGCCATGAGTTAAGGTGAAGAAGGATTCTAAAAAATTCTATAAGTTCATTAAGAACAAAAGAGTAGCTAGGGAGAGAGTAGGTCCCCTTAAGGATTTCTGCGGTGATCAATGTGTGGAATCACAGAAATGGGCGAGGTCTTAAATAAATACATCTTACATGCATTTAATGTAGAGAAAGACATGGACGATAATGAGTTCAGGGGAAGAAACAGTGGTATCCTGCAGCATATCAATATTACAAAGGAGGTGGTGTTGGAGGTCTTGAAACTTATAAAGATGGATAAATCCCCAGAGCCTGACCAGACGCATCCTCGGATGTTATGGAAAGCAAGAGATTGTTGGGGCCCTGGCAGAGATTTTTATATCTTTGTCAGCCACAGTGAGGTACTGGAAGACTGGAAGATAGCTAATGTTGTGTCTTTATTTAAGAAGAGTAGCAGGGCGAAGTCAGAGAACTTCAAGCTGATGAGCCTTACATCAGTGATGGGAAAGTTACTGGAAGGATTCTGAGGGACAGAATTATTTGCACTTGGAAGGGCAAAAACTGATTAGGAATTGTCAGCCTGGCTTTGTCTGTGGGAGATCATGCCTCACAAATTTGAATGAGTTTTTCGAAGAGGTAACCAAGTGGATGGACAAGGGTATTATCTACATGGACCTTAGCAAATCCTTTGACGAGGTCCTGCAATGGTAGGCTGGTACAGAAGGTTCCTGCATGGTCGGATGGTACAGATGATTAGAACACGTGATCCAGAGAGAGTGAGCAAACTGGATACAAAATTAGCTTGGTGATAGGAGGTAGAGGATTGTAGTGGAGGATTGTTTTTCAAATTGGAGGCCTGTGATCGTGGTGTGTCATAACGATTGGTGCTGGGTCCCTTCTTTATCATATAAGTTAATGATTTGAATGAGAATGTTGGTGGTATGATTAATAAGTTTGCAGATGACATGAAAATTGGTATGGGAATTTAACTCAGACAAGTGCAATGAGATGCATTTTGGAAAGTTAAACCAGGGCAGCACATACACAGTGAATGACAAGGAGCTCAGGAGTGTTGTTGAACAGATAGGCATGATAGTCACCTAGATACAGTAGGCCAAAGAGTCTATTTCTATGCTGTACAACTCTACGACACTATGACTATAAAATGGTCTCCAATGACCCCTTCAAGAGACATTTGAAGGTCTGAATATCTGGGACCAAGGGGTCCAACTTGTTATGTGGCCTGTTTCATGCATGTCTAACAGAGTCTTGAAACTAAGCTCCAACCATGGATGTTGGACATCAGTTTTCACACTGAAGCAGCCTATTGCCTACTTCCAGTTACAAGTCCACCCAAAATTTTCTCCCAAACCATTTTCAATTGGGAAATGGCCCCATTGTATTTCATTCCAGAAAATTTGATTTTTTTGTTAAATCAGACATATCTCTTCCAATTTCAAATCAGCTTAATGCAAACACTGATTGTTATCTCATAAATAATGGTTCAGTGAAATATTCTTCTCACCTCCAAGAATCGTTGTATAGATCTGAGCTATCTGATCCTTGTTCAGTGTTGTCAGTGGGGAGCCCAAACGTTGTTGCAGGGTTTCCACATTCCGTAGATCAGGCACCTTGAAAATATAATCAGGGGACAGTGAAATCTGCACCAGTTCACTGTCATCTGTGTTTCCTGAACCAATGGTGAAAGGTGCTACGCCAGCCTCCTTCAGTTCCTGGGCTGCCGGACCAACGTCATCGGCTGATCTGCTGGCAGTGAGGAGGATCAAGAACTGGGGTACACCTTCCTCCACCCTGCTCCCAGCAGATCTGGTGAAGATGTTCTGCTTGACAAAGTCCAGTGCTTTACCAGTGTTGGCTCTTCGCCCTCCTTTTGGCCCCATATTATTTATTGTTCGTTTCACATCCTCTTTAGTGGAGTAACTGTTTAGGTAGAAGTTGACGCTGGGATCTTCGCTGTACTGAACCAAACCAACTCGGACTCTGTCACTTCCGACGTCAAGATTGTCAACCATTCTGGAGAGGAATCTTTGAATTGATTGGAAGGCAGGTCTGACATTTTCTGTTCCATCAATGAGGAATACAACATCCCTCTTAACAGCATCTGTAGGAAATGGAGAACAAATTTCTGTTACCCAGTCTTTGTTACTTGAAGCCACCAGATCACAACTGCATGGTTGAGTAAAGGGGCTGTATTTATTTAAACAGGAATATTAGGTCAGAGGAGGATCCTCAAGTGTATTTTTTCATCTTGTGACCAACCATTATAGGATAGCTTTAACTTTGTGAACTGACCCCAATCTGGTAAATGTGTTTCAATTCTATTTGAATTGCTATCTTACACTGCATGCAATTTTTATACCAATGTTGAAAGAATCCCCAAATACATGGCACTTATCATACATTTAGCATATTCCATAGCTCTATAGCCAATACAAATATTTACCAACATTTACCAACTGCAGCTGCAACTTGCACAAAACAAAATTCTCATTAACAATAAATCTGTTTGCACTACAGAATAAACGTTTGAGACAATTTTTTTTTATTAATTGACCAGCCTACTTGTACAGGCAGAGCCTCAATATAGTGTGCTGCTAAAAGTTCGGCCATGAGGTGGTGCAGGATTCCATCGAACAGTGCAGCAGAGTCAGCTCAATTTGTGTTGAGAAGCTTCAATAAGGTTTGAGGAGACAACCTTCTGACTCGAGAGACGAGGGTGCCACAGTCTGAGCCAAGGGATGCTGCAATGTAGCTATTAGCTCTGCTGTAGTTATAGAAACTTGCAACATGTTTATACTTATCTCCTGTTTTCGCTCCATAGTCTTGCATTTCCCTCATTCTAAAACTCCTGTCCAACTCCCTTTTCCAATTATTTATGGCATTAGCTTCCATGACCATTTAGAAACACAAGAACAGTCCGAGGACATTTTGTGCCTCAAGACTGTTCTGGTCTTCAATAAAACCATGCTGACGTGTGAACTAATTCCGTCTTTCCCTCACAGGTTTTAATACTTTTAGTTATCAAAAATCTAGCAATTTCAGATTTAAAACCAACAATATGTTAGAAGGTTAATTGGCTACTGTAAATTGCCGGACTGTGTAGTGGGTGATAATATTTGGGGATAGTTGATGGGAATATGAGGAGAAGAAAGTGGGATTGGTGTAGGATTAGTGCAAATGGGTGCTTGATAGTCAGCACAGACTCAGTGGGTTGAAGCGCCTGTTTCCATGCTACATGTCTGTATAACTCCATAACTAATTGATCTTGCATAACCGGTTGCTTGGGGAAGAGATTCCCAAGTTTTTGCCACTCTCTGTATTTGCTAACTTCACTGCTAAAAGGTCTGGCTTTATTTTTAGACTACATTCCTTCTATTTAGATTCCTTAAATTCCTGTCTTCCCTACTTGCTCCACTCAACAATGTGGATTTTTCCCGACCTGGGCCCCCTGACTGCAGTCACCATGCCCTGGAATTTATCTTTTCTGCATCTCAGATTATAATCCTGCCGATTGAATCAGTCGGAAAGTCAAGCAGCAAAGCCCTGAACAATGTCATAAATATAAGTCATGGAGGGGTCAGGACTAACTTTGCCCACAAACTTCCCCAGCTTTCCTTCTGTCAAACTGGTCAGGATTGCCAAAGTTTTTAATGGTCTGTAACATCAAAAAATGACTATGAAAATTGTCATAAATAATTTAAATCAAAGAATTCTAAAATCATTAAAAACACTGAGGCAAACATAAAGAATTAAAAAGTAACACACATAATTCTTGCCTTTCTTCCTCACAGTATACTATCACCATTCAGAAGAATGGGCTTGAAGATCTTTTGGCAGATCTGACCAGGTGGTGTCCAGAGACAGAGTGCATTTACACAATCATTGCTGAAACTGGAACAGCAAGTCTGGGACTTTCAGATTCATGCGAGGGTCCCAAACTTTAATAGCACACTTGCTGAAAAATTCAGACTGATCCATTCCAGAGAATGAATGGCCATGGTCAGTCCATTTCCTCAGCCACTTGGGCCAAGTGCAGAGCCAGTCTTGCTTGCTGGAGTCCAGCAACATGGTCCAGATGGCAACCAGCCCTCAGATGGCAAAGTATTGAGGCCACACCCCTCAAATGCCCTGGTACCTTTGACAGCGGCAAATCTAGGGGCAGGACTTTGCCAACTATGAAAGCTGACATTGCGTTTAATAGTTTTATGAATGTCACTGACATTGAGACACTTGAAAATGAATAAAATTGAAACAATTAAAAATATTCAAAAAAGAAAAAGAGCTAACTAAAGGCACATAAAAGTATAAATAACATCATTAAATGAAGGCAATCAGGAAAAAAACCTTACTTAAATCTTCCCACACTAAACAATAGACCTACAAGTGCCATAGAAGCCAATGCAGTCTTGGATTGAGTGCCAAGATTTAGTTTCCCAAAATTCACATAGGTCCCAGACATCCAATTGGAACCTCTGACAGAACCCACCATATATTTTAAAGAACAAGGAAATATAATTGAAGTGGGTTCTTGAAATAGATGCTGGAATTGCATACAAGTTAGGGCATAGATAACAAATGACTTTTAAGGCTTTTTCTAGCTTGAATAAGACCAGCATTTACTGCCAATCCCTAAGTGCCTTTAAGAAAGCATTAGTGAGCTGCCTGCAATCAATGAAGTGAAGGTGCATACATAGGGCTATTCAGTAGTGAATTCTTGGACTTTGACTCAGTAATTCTGGTTGTGATTTAGCTCCCTAAACAGACTTTGCAAATTGCTGCAGTGCACTTGGTGAATGGTAAGGCAGTGCTGCAGAGAATGAATGTTGAGAAAGGCAGGTGAAGTGCTGATCCAGCAAGGAGTTTTGTCCTAGATAGGGTCAATATCCTAAAATGTTATTTGAGTTGCACTCATCCAACAAACTGGAATGCATTCCAGGTCAATCTGGAATATACCCTTAATGGCAGGGTCCTTATGAGTATTGATGTACAGAGGGGTCTTGGAGTACAATAAGTCCATAGCTTCCTGAAAGTACAACACAAGTGGATAGGATGGTAAAGAAAGGGTACGATATGCTCGCCTTCATTGGTTGGGACATTGTGTCCAGAAGTTGGGAGGTCATGTTGCAGCTGTAGTGCAGTTCTGGTCTCCACACTACAGGATGTGAAGGCGTTAGAGAGGGTGCATCCTTTCTAATCACCTGGGTTAGAGAGTATCAGCTATCAGGAAAGGTTAGAGAAACTTGGATTGTCTTCTCTGGACTGTTGGAGGCTGAGGGGTGATCTGATAGCAGTTTATAAAATTATTAGAGGCATAGATAGGGTCAAGAGTCAGAGACTTTTTCCCAGGGTGGAAATCTCAAATACCAGGAGGCAAAGGCTTAAAGTGAGGGGGAAAAATTTAAAGATTTAAGAGGCAAGTCTTTTTTTTCTACACAGAGAGTGGTAGGTGCCTGAAACATGCTGCCAGGAGAGGTGGTAAAAGTAGATTTGAAAACAACATTTAAGAGGCATATATACAGAAACATGAATAGGCAGGGAAGAGAGGGATATGGGCTTTGTGCAGGCAAATGGGATTAGTTAAATTGGCATCATGGTTGGTGCAGACATGATGGGTTGAAGGACTTGTTCCTGTGCTTTACTGTTCTATGTACAATGTACTTTCTAATCCTGCTTTTGTCCTGTAGATGGTGGGAAAGCTTTGTGAAGTTGCTTGCTGTAGGATTACAAGATTTTGACCTGGTCTTGTAGTCACAATATTTACATGGGTGGTCCAGATACATTTCTATTGAATAGTAACTCCAAGGATGTGAGTGCAGGAGGATTCAGGAATTATAATATTGCTGAATCTCAAGGAGTAGTTGACTGTTGGCTACCAGTAGTTGTGTTATTTGCTGTTCGTCACTCCCAGCCCCAATATGGTCTGGGTCTTGTGGCATATAGCCCTAGCCCAATTAAATTTCAGAACCAAATGCTGTGCAATCATCAGTGAATGTCCCCACTAATGATAGAGTGAAGGTGAATGACAGGTGGCAAAAAACAGATCAAATGTGTAAATTATCCCAATTATAAGAACGATAAGTTATTATTCTTCTTCCTTTTCCCTCTTGTCTGCTTCAGCCACTGAGGAAGTGAAAGTACCGAAATGTAGTTTCCATGACTGGGGTCAATCGTACGAGTCAATTTAACAATAAGGCTTAGTAAAATGGACATGTAAAATTGGATGACTAGGGGTAGAATTGCTTCACCGTGATTATGGAGGCGTAAAGGGACATCACATTTTAGCTACTTCCTGTTTCAGATTCACAGAAGAAAAATTAATCCCTTGCTAATATTCAATGGAACTATTGCTCCATTGTAATTCATTCCATCCAATGCACTAAGATTTAAAATCATAATTATCTTCCCCAATCTCATAATAACTCAGCACAAACACTAACTGTTATCACGTAGATACTAGTTCAGCAAAGAAACTTCCTCACCTGCAACAATCAGTGCTCAGACATTCTGCAATATAAAGCCACACACACCAAAGGAAAAATTTATACTACAATACATTAGATTATGATTCTAGCAAATTAATAATTCAGCATTATAATCCTATGTGATATGTCTTCTTTAAACTGGAAATGATATTCTTACCTCCAAGAACTATTCTTCGAATTTGAACTATCTGATCCCTATTCAGTGTTGTCAGTGGGGAGCCCAGACGTTGCTGCAGGGTTTCCACATTCCGTAGATCAGGCACCTTGAAAATATAATCAGGGGACAGTGAAATCTGCACCAGTTCACTGTCATCTGTGTCTCCTGAACCAATGGCGAAAGGTGCTACCCCTGCCTCCTTCAGATCCAGGGCTGCCCGACCAACGTCATCGGCTGACCTGCTGGCAGTGAGGAGGATCAAGAACTGGGGTACACCTTCCTCCATCCTGCTCCCAGCAGATCTGGTGAAGACGTTCTGCTTGACAAAGTCCAGTGCTTTACCAGTGTTGGCTCTTCGCCCTCCTTTTGGCCCCACATTATTTATTGCTCGTTTCACATCCTCTTTAGTGGAGTAGCTGTTTAGGTAGAAGTTGACGTTGGGATCTTCACTGTACTGAACCAAACCAACACGGACTCGGTCACTTCCGACATCAAGATTGTCAACCATTCTGGAGAGGAATCTTTGAATTGATTGGAATGCAGGTCTGATGTTTTCTGATCCATCAATGAGGAATACAACATCCCTCTTAACAGCATCTGCAAGAAATGCAGGAACAGATTGATGTTTTATACCCCAACATTGCTGGGTAAATAAAGCAGTGTTCGTGAAACCACCCAAAGCCCAAATTATCATTGCTCTTCGAATTACATTTGTCTTGTTAGGTTATTATCTTCCTCAGTGTTGTCCCCTGATTTCCTCTCCTGTGCAACCTCAGACACAATGAAGGAATGCAGCCTTCAGATTCGGTGTACTGAGGTCAATTTCAGATAGGATGGACCAAGTTGGACCTGAGCAGGACTCAAACCAGTGTTCTTATGCAATGGTTAAGTAACATTGTGAGGCAAGGGATTAAACTAGATTGGGAGGAGATAGGTAACAAAATGAAGCATTTGTGAGGAAAAAAAAGCACAGTAAATGAAAGGACTTAGATAAAGGAACAATAATGGAGAAAATAATTTTTAAAGTATCAGACATCAGACAGAGGGCAAATTTTCATCAATCCTTTCTTCACTTTCTTTAGTAAGTGTTTTAGAAGTTTTTTTCTAAGTAGTCGAGTGGGGGCTGGACTGCGCAGGCGCGGTGCGGGCAGCTTAAAGCAAACAACCTATAGAGCGGGCAGCGGAGTGAGAGGCAGCTGAGTGGTCGGGCTTCGGCGTGAAGGGGCAAGGAGGGTAAGTAGCTTGTAAGTCGGTAAAGGTAAGGTTTACCTGTTGTCTATTATAGATTTGTAGGTGGGATTAACTTGGGGGAAAAAAACAAGGTAGTCAGATGGAGGACATGGTCATATGCTGCAGCTGTTTGATGTGGGAACTCGTGGACCTTGCTGCAGTCCAAGATGGCCACATCTGCAGTAAGTGTTTGAGGCTGGACGAACTTCGGCTCAGAGTTGATGAGCTGGAGTCGCAGCTACAAACACTGCGCAGCATAAGGGAGGGAGTCCATCAGGAGGCAGTCACCCCCCCTTAGAGCAAGTACATCTGAGGTTCAGGATGCAGATAGAATGGTGACTGTCAGGGGAGAGAAGAGGAAGAAGAAGAAGAAGAAGGAGAAGAAGAAGAAGAAGAAGAAGAAGGAGAAGAAGAAGGAGAAGAAGAAGGAGAAGAAGTCAGGCAGGCAGACAGAGCAGGGAACCCCGGAGGCTGTTCTCCTCAGTAACAGGTTTTCCGCCTTGGAGGCTGTTGAGGGGGATGACCTGCAGGGGCCTAGCTGCAGTAACCAGGCCTCTGGCACTGGGACTGGTACTGCTGCTCAGAAAGGAAGGGTGGGAAAGAGACATGCGGTAGTGATAGGGGACTCAATAGTCAGGGAAACAGATAGGAGGTTCTGTGGCAGTGAGCATGAATCCTGGATGGTATGTTGCCTCCCAGGTGCCAGGGTCCGGGATGTCCACAGGATTCTTGAGCGGGAGGGAGAGCAGCCAGAAGTTGTGGTCCATGTTGGCCCCAACGACATAGGTAGGAAGGGGGATGAGGTCCTGAAGAGCGAGTTCAGGGAGTTAGGCAGAAGACTGTGGAACAGGACCTCAAGGGTAGCAATCTCGGGATTGCTGCCGGTGCCACGCGATAGTGAAGGCAGGAACAGGAGGAGCTGGCAGATAAATGCGTGGCGGCAAAGTTGGTGCAGGAGGGAGGGTTTTAAATTTCTGGATCATTGGGATCTCTTCTCGCGAAGGTGGGACCTGTACAGAGAGGACGGGTTACACCCGAACCAGAAGGGGGCCAATATCCTTGCGGCTAGGTTTGCTAGGGTGGTTCGGCAGGGTTTAAACTAGTTTGTGAGGGGGAAGGGAACCGGAGGAGTAGGTCAGAGGAAGAAGGGGATGGGGAAAAGTTAGATTAAACAGGTAGAGAGGCTTTGGGGAAGGAGAAGCAGAATACAGGCTCTAAAAGTAGTAAGGTATATGGACTGAAGTGTGTTTACTTAAATGCAAGAAGTGTCAGGAATAAGGGAGATGAACTGAGGGCTTGGATAAGTATGGGGGACTATGATATTGTGGCTATTACTGAGACGTGGCTGACGTCAGGGCAGCAGTGGATATTGAATATTCCTGGTTTTCGGTGTTTTAAGAGGGATAGGGAAGGGGGGAGAAGAGGAGGAGGGGTGGCGATACTGGTCAGGGACACTGTTATGGCTGCGGAAAGGATGGATGTTGTAGAAGGATCATCTCTAGAGTCCGTATGGGTGGAAGTAAGGAACAAGAAAGGAGCAGTTATTCTGCTAGGAGTATTCTATAGGCCCCCTGGTAGCGGTAGAGATATAGAGGAGCAGATTGGAGAGAAGCAAAAATAACAGGGTTGTTATAATGGGAGACTTCAACTTCCCAAATATAGACTGGAACCTGCTTAGTGCCAAAGGTTTAGATGGGACGGAATTTGTTAAATGTGTCCAGGAGGGATTCCTGATGCAGTATGTCGACAGGCTGACTAGAGGGAATGCCATGCCAGATCTAGTTTTAGGAAATGAACCGGAACAGGTGAAGGATCTATTGGTGGGTGAGCATTTGGGGGACAGTGACCATTGCTCCCTAACCTTTAAAATTGTCATGGACAGGGACAGGTGCAGAGAGGACAAGAAGATATTTAATTGGGGAAGGGCTAATTACGAGGCTATAAGGAGAGAACTTGGGAGTGTAAAGTGGGATGTCCTTTTTGAAGGAAAATGTACCATGGAGATGTGGTCGATGTTCAGGGATCTTATGCAGGATGTTAGGGATAAATATGTCCCGGTGAGGCAGACAAGGAATGGCAGGGTGAAGGAAGCGTGGGTGATGAGAGAGGTGGAATGACTAGTTAGGGAGAAGAAGGTAGCATACATAAGGTATAAGCAGCAAGGTTCAGACAGGGCCCGTGAGGAATATAGAGTAGCGAGGAAGGAACTTAAGAAAGGGCTGAGGAGAGCTAGAAGGGGACATGAAAAGGCGTTGGCTAGTAGGGTTAAGGAAAATCCCAAGGCCTTTTTCACGTACATGAAGGGTAGGAGGACGGCTAGGGTAAAGGTAGGTCCGATTAAAGACAAAGGTGGGAGAATGTGCCTGGAGGCGGCGGAAGTGGGAGAAGTTCTCAATGAATACTTCTCTTTGGTATTCACCGAGGAGAGGGGTCTTGATGACGCGGAAGGGAGTGCTGGTAAGGGTAATGTTCTCGAGGTTGTAGATATCAAGAGAGAGGATGTGTTGAAGTCATTAAATAATATCAAGACAGTTAAATCTCCGGGGCCTGACGGGATTTTCCCCAGGCTGCTTCGAGAGGCGAGGGAGGAGACTGTTGAACCGCCGGTAAGGATCTTTGAGTCCTCGTTGTCCACGGGGATGGTGCCGGAGGATTGGAGGGTGGCGAATGTTGTCCCCTTGTTCAAAAAAGGTAGTAGGGATAGTCCACGGAATTACAGACCGGTGAGCCTTACATCTGTGGTGGGTAAGTTGTTAGAAAGGATTCTAAGGGATAGGATCTATGAACACCTGGAGAATCATGGACTGATTAGGGACAGCCAGCATGGCTTTGTGAAGGGAAGATCTTGCCTCACAAGCCTGATAGAGTTCTTTGAGGAGGTGACCAGGAAGATTGATGAGGGTAGTGTGGTGGATGTGGTCTATGTGGATTTTAGTAAGGCATTTGATAAGGTTCCTCATGGTAGGCTTCTTCAGAAGGTCAGAGGCCAAGGGATCCAGGGAAGCTTGGCTGTGTGGATTAGGAATTGGCTTGCCTGTAGAAAGCAGAGGGTTGTGGTGGAAGGAGTGCCCTCGGATTGGAGGGCAGTGACTAGTGGTGTCCCGCAGAGATCAGTTCTGGGACATCTACTTTTTGTGATATTTATAGATGACTTAGATGAGGGGGTGGAAGGCTGGGTTAGTAAGTTTGCGGACGACACTAAGATCGGCGGTGTTGTGGATAGTGTGGAGGGCTGTCGGAGCTTACAGAGGGATATTGATAGGATGCAGAGCTGGGCTGACAAGTGGCAGATGGAGTTCAATCCAGAGAAGTGTGAGGTGGTACACTTTGGAAGGACAAACTCCAGGGCAGAGTACAAGGTAAATGGCAAGGTACTTGGCAGTGTAGAGGATCAGAGGGATCTAGGGGTTCATATTCACAGTTCACTGAAAGTTGCCTCACAGGTCGATAGAGCAGTTAAAAAGGCCTACGGGACGTTAGCTTTCATAAGTCGTGGGATTGAGTTTAAGAGCCCCAAAGTGATGATGCAGCTTTACAAAACTCTAGTGAGACCACATTTAGAGTACTGTGTTCAGTTTTGGTCGCCGCATTATAGGAAGGATGTGGAGGCGTTGGAGAGGGTGCAGAGGAGATTTACCAGGATGCTGCCTGGATTAGAGCGTATGGAATATGAGCAGAGGCTTAAGGTGCTAGGACTTTATTCACTGGAAAGGAGGAGGATGAAAGGAGACATGATAGAGGTATATAAAATATTGAGAGGAATAGATAGAGTAGACAGCCAGTGCCTCCTTCCCAGGGCACCGATGCTCAAGACAAGAGGGCATGGCTTTAAGATTATGGGTGGGAGGTTCAGGGGAGATGTCAGGGGGAGGTTTTTCACCCAGAGAGTGGTTGGTGCATGGAATGCACTGCCTGGGGTGGTGGTGGAGGCAGATACATTGGACAGGTTCAAGAGTTTGTTGGATAGGCACATGGAGGAATGTGAGATAGAGGGATATGCGGGAGGAAAAGGTTAGATAGTGTGAGGGTGGTTTGATGGACGGCACAACATGGTGGGCCGAAGGGCCTGTTTTGTGCTGTATGGTTCTATGGTCTATGGTTCAAACTGTATTTTGTGCAAAAAATGTTATGGTAAACACAAGTGACCCATAACCGCAAACTGCTACTTGAGGCTACGGTATAGCAGAAGTAATTTTGCTAAAGAAATTTTGAGAAGAGTACAAAGTACATATCTGATTTCAAAGAAAATTACAATTGCACAAAAGCAGGAACTCTGATGCAAGTTCAGGGAATACTGGAGACAGCAGAACAGGAGTTCAGGCAGTACCAATGGAGAGAGAAAGAGGAAAAAGATTGGTGAGCTACAGGCACATCTGAGGGATTCACGTAATAATGGAGACCCAGATCAAATTGCAGAGGATGCGTGGGCTGATGTGCTGTGGGTGGAGGGATGGAAATGGTTGGGCAGGGTGAGCTCAAATTAAGATTAAATGCTTTCATGAAAAGACATTGACTTCTGATGGTAACTCTCTACATTTCCTCAGAGATCTTTTATATGATCTCCTCAAATTTTCCAGCCTTTTTTATTTCTCTTTCAATAACTTTCAAAAAAACCATAAAATGATTTGAAACAGTTTTGAACGAAGACAGAGGCAGAAAAGAAGCCTTCTGTATTCTTTGAACAAAGTTCATTGCAAGCTCAACAAATAGCATGACATTTATCAATCGTGCACATAACAGCCAGCCTGACTCAACACCAAACTCAAGAGTGCGGACTGTTCCTATTTATTCCATGTTAACAATAATTGCTACTCACTTCTATGCCTTCTCCAGACCTGGATCTTCATTTTGTCACGTTACTACTCTTTCTGACTTCCAATTTCATTCCTTACATCGCTTTATCATTCTTGACCTACTCCATCACAGAACTTTTCTTCTGTAATTACACTAATATTGACTGGGGCTGCCCTAGTGCTAAGGGATTAGATGGCTCAGAATTTGTTAAGCATGTGCAAGATTGCTTTCTGACAAATATGTAAATTGCCCCACAAGAGAAGTGGCTAACCTTGACCTCCTCTTCTTAAATGAGTTTCGGCAAGTGGTTGATCTGACAGTAGTGGAGTACTTTGAGATCAGTGAACACAATTTATTGAAACTGCATAAAACTTTGGTCCGGCCACATTTGGCGTATTGTGTGCAGTTCTGTTTGCTGCATCACGGGGAAGATGTGGAGGCTTTGGAGATGGTGCAGAAGAGGTTAACCGGGATGTTGCCTGGACTAGGGTGAATTAGCTACAAGGGGAGGTTGGACAAAGTGGATTGTTTTCTCTGGAGCTTTGGAGGCTGAGGGGCGACCTGATTAAAGTATATAAAATTATGAGAGGCAGAGACAGGTGAGATAGAGTCTTTTTTCCAGCGTCAAAATGTCAAATACTAGAATGTGTGGCTTTAAGATGAGAGGGGGAAAGTTTAATGTAGATTTGTCTGGTAAATTTTCTTACACAGAGAGTGAAAGATGCCTGGAACGCGCTGCCAGTGGAGGTGGTGGAAACAGGTATGATAGCAATGTTTAAGAGGAAGTTAGACAGGCACATAAACAGGCAAGGAATTGAGGGATATGGACCATATGCAGGAAGACGTGCACTTTAAATTGGCAACATTTTTGGCCAGTCTTTGTGGGCCGAAGGGCCTGTTCCTGTGCTGTATGGTTCAATATTCTGTAATTCTATTAGGTTCAAGATACTCATAGAAAAAGCCAGGACAGGTTTACAAATTAAAGTCCAAAACGGGGAGAAAGCTCATTTCAACGGCATCAGACAAACTTGCAAAGGTTGATTGGGAGAGGATATTAGCAGAGTAAGGGACATCTGGCAAGTGGGAGGTTTTCAAACATGAGGTCCAAATAAATCAGGGCCAGTATGTTCCTGTTGGAGTGGCAGGATTAGGGAACCCTGCTTGATGAGGGGTATTGAGGGTATGGTCAGGAAAAAAAGCTATAGGCACCTAGGATGAAATGAGTCCCCAAGAGAGGTTAAAGAGTATAGTCGGACTCTTAAGGAAGAAATTACGAGGGTAAGGGGACATGAGAGGTTCCTGGCAAATAAGGTAAAGGAGCATCGAGAGGAGGTTCTATAACTATATTAAAAATAAAAAGGAAGCTCAGGAGAAAGTAGGTTCCCTAAAGGAACATTGGATAGGCCACATTTGGAATAGTGTATGTAATTCTGGTTGCCACTCTATAGGAAAAATATGGTTAAATTAGAAAAGGCGCAGAAAAGATTCCCTGGGGTGTTGCCTGGATTGGAGGGATTGACCTAAAAGCAAAGATTGGATTAGCTGGTCTGTTTTCCCTGAAGCAAAGGAGGCTGGGAGGTGACATGATTGAGATATATGAAATTATGAGAGGCATAGATTGGGTAGTTTGTCAGAGTCTGGTTTCCAGCGTGGCATGATTAGTAATTTTGCAGATGACATCACGACAATAGGTTCAAGATGAGAGGGAGGAGGTTTAAAGGGAATCTGACGGGTACATTTTCCACACAAAGTGTAGTTGATATCTGGAATGAACTGCCAGAGGGGGTGGTGGAGGCAGGAAGAGGAATAATGTTTAAGAAGCATCTGGACAGGTACCTGAATAAGCAGGTCATGGAAGAATATGGGATTAATGCTGGCCAGTAGGAGTAGCGTAGATAGGCAGCATGGTTGGTATAGATACAGTGGGCCAAAAGAACTGTTTGTATGCTGTACAACTCCCTGACTCGATGAATCTATGACTGTTCTTTCATCTCCTACTTGCCCTGTAAGAGACAGGAATTTGCCAAGCTGAGAATGAAATCATCTTCACCCTCGAAATATTTAATATCTAGCATAGGAGGCAAACAGATTCACTTTGCAGGTGTTGCCTGACCTGCTGTGTGGTTCCAGTTTATATATTTCACCCTGTTGTTACTTTCTGTTTTGGACCTCGATGTATTGAGAAAGATAGGAATGAAGAGGAAATTAGAATCTGGTGGCAGTACTGAATAAACAATTAAAGGACTCAGATTTGGATCAAATAGTTGAAGATTCTAAGGAAAATAGATTGAATTAAAATTCAAGATTGTCTAAGGAGGGTCTATGTTGCTGAATGTTGCCTGGGTAATAGCATTTTAAAAAAAGAGGTTGTAAAGACCAAAATTGTGCCAGATAAAAACAGATACAATTATGAGATTTTAGAAGTTAGCACAGGGCAACTAGCCAGAAGCGATGAATCCAAAGTTGTTAAAACTGAGGGAGGAAATTGTGAAGGTTCAGCAATACCTCAAACTGCCAACCCTCATCAGATATTGGTATAGAGTTAGAGGTCTCCTCCAAGGTCCTTGAATGCTGCCTCTTGGCGTAGCACTAGCTGCAGTGTCACATAATAGACTTGTTATTGTACAATGCATATTTTTAAAAATGAGCCAAGTGTGATTATTCAATGAATATACTCAGGAATGACAAGGGAAGGAGGATGCGGTGTGGCCACATTAAATGGAAAATATTATTAGTACATAAGAAAAGGTTGATGTTCACAAAGGTTCAAGCTCAAGATACTTAGAATTAAGGAACAATTGTTCATTAATTATTGCTGTACTGCTAGTGCATGCTGCAGACAGAAAATGCTTTGAAGGATATAGGAGAATGGATTTGCAGATAAATTTCTGAACAGTGTATGACAGAACTTTCCAGATCAACAACAAGAGTTCTGAGGAACAAAATATGGCTCATTTGAGATGGATGAGTGACAACAATATCATTAGGTCTGGTATTATTTCAGCTGATGAGGAAAAAAATCAAACATGAATATTTGTAACGAATAATTTAGTGATTAAAATGAGACAGGAAAAGGTATTTGACATTTGTAAGGTTGCAATACAGTGGAGAACTGCAATCAATGTAGACAATTCAGCAGGATGCAACAAGGGGAATACAAGGGACAGCAGAATTATTAGTGGCTAACAAAAAAGACGCCAAGAACATTTATCAAGTTGTAAATGGAAAGAAACTAGACAAATATACAAAAAGGTGAGCTGATTAGGGATCAAAAAGAAGATATTATGGAGGTAGAATTATTAAATAATCACTTTGCATCTGGTTCACCAGCCAAGAGGATAATGACAGTGCCCCATTAAAAGAGGTAATGGCAATAAGGGTTGGCATGAAAATAAATCAGGGGTACTTAGGAGGGTGGCAGTCCTCAAAGTAGAAAAAATATCCAGCCTGGTTGGGTTGCATCCAACGTCACCTGGGGAAATAGGGGTGGAAAATGCAGAGGCTCATGCACTAACCATCCAAACCTCCTTTGATATGGGAGCAATGCCAGAGGATAACAAATCATTGTATTTTTCATTAATCAATCGGGTCTTCAACCTCAAACAGTAACTCGTTCTCCTTTTCCACAGATTCCGTGTGAGCTGTTGAGTGTTTCCAGCATTTTATACAAGTTCAGAAAATCCTCTGCAATGCTCCTGCTCTGCCGTTGACAGTTTTCCAGAGTGTGCAGCAGAGCTAAGAAGTGTGCAAGGTTATAGCAGGAGAGCAGAAGAAGCTTCCCCTTATCTTTCACAGAATTTCTACTGCCTCACTTTCTCCTCTTCTTTACTAACAAGCAAATTAAAAGGGAACATGATGATGGGATATCAGATGTTAGTGTGTCCAGCTATATGCACTATGATGAATTTCTGAGCTAACATCTTGAAGACCAGCTGAGACTCTGGGTCTAACTCCCTCTCCCCAACTTCACATTGTTTATTACACTGCGAATATTTTACTCACTCCTCCTCTGAATCTTCCTCTCTTGTTGCTACTATAACCCCAAATATCCCTTCCAATGCCAAATTTCTCCTTCATCTATCCTGATGAATTAGAAGTCAAATGTCAGGATGTAAACATTCAGACCAACTCACTTTCCCCACAGAATTTAAACTGACAAACAGATTGCTTCCTGATGTTGTTCCCTCTTCCTCTCTTTAAGAGGACATTAATGCAACACCTCCTTTTCAATCTTGAGGAATGTCTGCATTATTAGCCTTCATGTTGCACCATTGTAATTGGTTTTTAAAAAAGTTGCTAACCAGCAGCAGTAAATTAAGGTGCACTTTATTGCTGTGTGGAATTTGAAATGGTACTCAACATTCAATCTAATCACTACTTAAATGGCTGTAGACTGGATCTTCTACAGATCTAAGAGAACTGGTGTAAGTACTCAGAGCTTTACCATAAAAAGCCACACACACTAATCGAAAAACTTACACTTACTATATATTAGATTATGATTCTAGCAAATTAATAATTCAGCATTATAATCCTATGTGATATGTCTTCTTTAAACTGGAAATGATATTCTTACCTCCAAGAACTATTCTTCGGATTTGAACTATCTGATCTCTATTCAGTGTTGTCAGTGGGGAGCCCAAACGTTGCTGCAAGGTTTCCACATTCCGTAGATCAGGCACCTTGAAAATATAATTAGGGGACAGTGAAATCTGCACCAGTTCACTGTCATCTGTGTCTCCTGAACCGATGGCGAAAGGTGCTACCCCGGCCTCTTTCAGACCCAGGGCTGCCTGACCAACGTCATCGGCTGACCTGCTGGCAGTGAGGAGGATCAAGAACTGGGGTACACCTTCCTCCACCCTGCTCCCAGCAGATCTGGTGAAGACGTTCTGCTTGACAAAGTCCAGTGCTTTACCAGTGTTGGCTCTTCGCCCTCCTTTTGGCCCCACATTATTTATTGCTCGTTTCACATCCTCTTTAGTGGAGTAGCTGTTTAGGTAGAAGTTGACGTTGGGATCTTCACTGTACTGAACCAAACCAACACGGACTCGGTCACTTCCGACGTCAAGATTGTCAACCATTCTGGAGAGGAATCTTTGAATTGATTGGAATGCAGGTCTGATGTTTTCTGATCCATCAATGAGGAATACAACATCCCTCTTAACAGCATCTGCAAGAAATACAGGAACAGATTGATGTTTTATACCCCAACATTGCTGGGTAAATAAAGCAGTGTTCGTGAAACCACCCAAAGCCCAAAATATCATTACTCCAACTAATGAAGGCCAACATTCCATATGACTTCTTAACAATCCTATCGACCTGCGTGGCAACCTTGAGGGATCTATGGACGTGGACCCCAAAATCCCTCTGTTCCTCCATACTGCTAAGAGTCCTGCCATTAACCTTGTCTTCTGCCTTCAAGTTCAATCTCCCAAAGTGAATCACTTCACACTCTGGGTTGAACTCCATCTGCCACTTCTCAGCCCAGCTCTGCATCTGTCCTGTTGTAACCTACAGCAACCTTCTACACTATCCACAACACCACCAACCTTCGAGTCATCTGCAAACTTACTAACCCACCCTTCCACATCTTCATCCAAGTCATTTATAAAAATCACAAAAAATAGTAGTCCCAGAACAGATCCCTGTGGAACATCATGGATCACTGACCTCCATGCAGAATACACTCCATCTACATACAACCTGTGTTCTACGAGTGAGCCAATTCTAATCCACACAGACACTTTTCCCTGGATTGCATGCCTCCTGACTTTCTGAATGAGCCTTCCATGACAAATCTTATTAAATGCCTTACTAAAATCCATGTACACCACATCCACTGCTCTACCTTCATCAATGCGCTTTGTCACATCCTCAAAGAATTCAATCAGGCTCATGAGGCATGACCTGCCCCTCACAAAGCCATACTGACTGTCCTTAATCAGCCTATGCTTCTCCAAATGCCCATAAATCCTCACTCTAAGAATCTTCTCCACTAATTCGCCCATCACTTAAGTAAGACTCACCGGTCTGTAATTTCCAGCGTTATCCCTACTCCCTTTCTTGAACAAAGGAACAACATTTGCCACCCTACACCCATCTGGCACTACTCCTGTGGCCAGGGAGGATGCAAAGATTGTCACCAAAGGCGCAGCAATCTCTTTCCTCACTTCCCATAATATCTTGGATATATCCCATCCGGACCCAGTAACTTATCTATGCTAATGTTTTTCAAAAGTTCCAGCACATCCATTTTCTTAACATGGACATGTTCTAGTGTAGAAGCCTTTTGTACTCCATCCTCACAAGTGTCAAGGTCCCTCTCACTGGTGAATACTGAAGCAAAGTATTCATTAAGGACCTCCCCTGCCTCTTCCGACTACAGGTACATGTTTCCTCTTTTATCCCTGATAGGTCCTGCCCTCATTCTAGTCATCCTCCTATTCTTCACATACATGTAGAACGCCTTGAGCATTTTCCTTAAGCTTACTCGCCAAGGCCTTCTCATGCCCCCTTCCAGCTCTCCGAAGTCCATTCTTAAGCTCCCTCCTGGCTACCTTGTAACTTTCCAGAGCTGTCTCTGATCCTTGCTTTCTCAACCTTAGTTAGGTTAACTTCTTTCTTCCTCTTGACAAGACATTTTTTCCAATGTTGTTCCCTGACTGCCTCTCCTGTGTAGCCTCAGACACAGTGCAGGAATGCAGCCTCCAGACCCTGTGTCGTGAAGTCAATTTCAGATAGGATGGATTAAGTTGGACCTGAGCAGGACTCAAACCAGTGTTCTCATGCACTGGTTAAGTAACATGTTGAGGCAAGGGATTAAACCAGGTCAGCAGGAGATGGGTACCAAAATGAAGCATTTGAGAGAAAAAAAACAGAGTAAATGAATGAAAGGACTGAAATACAGGAATAATAATGGAGAATATATTTTAAAAGTGTCAGACATCTGACAGGGCAAATTTTCATCAATCCAAACTGTATTTTGTGCAAAAAATGGTATGGTAAACACGTGACCCATAGCCACAAACAGCTACATGAGGCTATGATGTAGCAGAAATAACTTTGCTAAAGAAATGTTGAGAAGGGTACGATCTACATATCTGACTTCAAAGAATATTACAATAGCAGAAAATAAAGAACTCTGGGGAGGGATGGAAATGGTTGGGCAGGGTGAACTCAAATTAAGATTACATGCTTTCATGAAAAGTCACTGGCTTCTGATAGTAACTCTCCACCTCTCCTGAGAGATGTTTGATAATCTGCTGAAATTTTCCATCCTTTTTTATTTCTCTTTTAATACCATTAATAACAGCCAGCCTGACTCTACACTAAGTTCAAGAGTTCAGACTGTTCCCAATTATTCCATGTTAACAATAAGTACAACTCACTTCGATGCCTCCTCCAGACCTGGATCTTCCTTTTGTCACATTACTACTCTTTCTGCCTTCCAATTTCATTCCTTTCATTGCTTTATCATTCCCAAACTACCCCATCACAGAATTTTTCTTCTGTATTTTTTACTGATTTTGGCTGGGAATGTCTTGGTGCTAAGGGATTAGATGGGTCAGAATTTGTTGAGCATGTCCAAGATTGTTTTTTGAATCAATATGTAAACGGCCTCACAAGTGAAGGGGCTAAGCTTGTCCTCCTCTTAAGAAATGAGTTTGGGCAAGTGGTTGATGTGACAGTAGTGGAGCACTGTATAAAACCATATAAACATTCAACTGCGCAATTTAGAACTGTATAACAGTTTGTTCCGCCCACATTTGTTGTATTGTGTGCAGTTCTGGTTGTCGCATTACAGGAAAGATGTGGATGCTCTGGAGATGGTGCAGAAGAGATTCGCCAGGATGATGCCTGGATTAGGGTGTATTAGTTACAAGTGGAGGTTGGACAAACTTGGATTGTTTTCTCTGGAGCTTTGGAGGCTGCGGGGCGACCTGTTTAAAGTAAATAAAATTATGAGAGGCAGAGACAGGTGAGACAGAGTCTTTTATCCAGGATCAAAATGTCAAATACTAGAATGCGTGGCTTTAAACTGAGAGGGGGAAAGTTTAATGTAGATTTATCTGATAAATTTTCTTACACAGAGAGTGAAAGATGCCTGGAACGCACTGCCAGTGGAGGTGGTGGAAGGACAATAGATAGCATTTTGGAGATAGTGACCATAACTCCCTGACCTTTACCATAGCCTTGGAGAGGGATAGGAACAAATGATATGAGGAAGTATTTAACTGGGGGAGGGGGAATTATGATGCTATTAGGCAGGAAATTGGGAGCATAAATTAGGAACAGATATTCTTGAGGAAGTGCACAGCGGAAATGTGGAGGTTGTTTAAGGAATACTTGCATGGGGCTCTGGATAGGTTTGTCCCATTGATGTAGGGTAAGGATGGTAGATTGAAGGAACCATGGTTGACACGAGATGTAGAATATCTTGTCAAGATGAAGAAAGAAGCTTACCTAAGGTTTATAAAGCATGGATCAGACAGGGCTCTCAAGAGTTACAAGGAGCCAGGAGGGAGCTTGAGAATGGACTTAGGAGAACTAGAAGGGGGCATGAGAAGTCCTTGGTGAGTAGGATCAAGGAAAATCCCAAGGCATTCTACATGTATGTGGAGAATAAGAGGATGACCAGAGTGAGGGTAGGACCAATCATGGATAAAAGAAGAAACATGTGCCTGGAGTCGGAAGAGGTAGGGAGATCCTTTGACATTTGTGAGGATGGCGTACGACAGACTGATATGCTCGGGCATGTTGATGTGAGGAAGTAGGATGTGCTGGAACTATTGAAAAACATTAGGATAGATAAGTCACCGGGGCTGGACGTGATATACCTAAGGTTATTACAGAAAGCGAGGGAAGAGATTGCTGCGCCCTTGGCGACGATCTTTGCGTCCTCACTGGCCACAGGAATAGTGCCGGATGATTGAAGGGTGGCAAATGTTGTTCCTTTGTTTAAGAAAGGAAGTAGGGATAACCCTCAGAATTACAGACCAGTGAGTCTGACTTCAGTGGTCAGCGAATTTCTGGAGAAGATTCTTAGAGAGAGGATTTATGGGCATTTAGAGAAGCATAGGCTGATTAGGGACAGTCAATATGGCTTTGTGAGGGGCAGGCCATGCCTCACGAGCATGATTGAATTCTTTGAGGATGTGACAAAGCACATTGATGAAGGTAGAGCAGTAGATGTGGTGTACATGGATTTTAGTAAGGCGTTTGATAAGGTTCCTCATGGAAGGCTTATTCAGAAAGTCAGGAGGCATGGGATCCAGGGAAAGTTGGCTGTGTGGATTCGGAATTGGCTTGCCCATAGAAGACAAAGGATGCTAGTAGATGGAGCGTATTCTGCATGGAGGTCGGTGACCAGTGGTGTTCCGCAGGGATCTGTTCTGGGACCCCTACTCTGTGATTTTTATAAATGACTTGGATGAGGATGTGGAAGGGTGGGTTAGTAAGTTTGCTGATGATACAAAGGCTGGTGTTGTTGTGGATAGTGTAGAAGGTTGCTGTAGATTACAACAGGATATTGATAGAATGCAGAGCTGGGCTGGCAGATGGAGTTCAACCCAGAGAAGTGTGAAGTGATACACTTCGGGAGATTGAATTTGAAGGCAGAATACAAGGTTAATGGCAGGACTCTCAGCAGTGTGGAGGAACAGAGGGATCTTGGGGTACATGTCTATAGATCCCTCAAGGATGCCAGGCAGGTCAATAGGGTTGTTAAGAAGGCGTATGGAGTGTTGGCCTTCATTTGTTGGGGTATTGAGTTCAAAAGCCGTGAGGTGATGTTGCAGCTCTACAGAACTCTCGTCAGACCACACTTGGAGTATTGTGTTCAGTTCTGGTTGCCTCATTATAGAAAGGATGTGGAAGCTTTAGAGAGGGTGCAGAGGAGATTTACCAGGATGTTGCCTGGATTGGAGAGCATGTCTTATGAGGATAGGTTCAGCAAGCTTGTGCTTTTCTCTTTGGAGAAAAGGAGGATGAGAGGTGACTTGATAGAGGTGTACAAGATGATAAGAGGAATAGATTGAGTGGACAGTCAGAAACTTTTTCCCAGTGTGACAATGGCTAACACAAGGGGACATAATTTTAAGGTGATTGGAGGAAGGTATAAGGGGGATATCAGGGTTAAGTTTTTTTTTTTGCACAGAGAGTGGTGGGTGGGTAGAACGCACTGCCGGCAGAGGTTGTGGGGGCAGATACATTAGGGACATTTAAGAGACTGTTAGATAGCCACATGAATGATAGAAAAATAGGGGCTATGTGGGAGGGAAGGTTAAGATAGATCTTAGACCACAATAAAATGTTGGCACAACGTTGTGGGCCGAAGGGCCTGTACTGTGCTGTAGTGTTCTATGTTCAATGTTTATAAGGTAGTTAGACAGGCACATAAATGGGCAAGGAATTGAGAGGTATGGACCACATGCAGGAAGGCGTGCAGTTTAAATTGGCATCATGTTTGGCCAGTCTTCATGGGCAGAAGGGCCTGTTCCTGGGCTGTACAGTTCAATGTTCTGTAATTCTATTAGTTTCAAGATACTCACAGAAGAAGACAGGACAGGTTTACAAGTTAAAGTCCAAAACGGGAGGAAAGCTCATTTCAATGGCATCAGACAGAAACTTGCAAAAGTTGATTGGGAGAGGATATTAGCAGAGTAAGGGACATCTGGCAAGTGGGAGGCTTTCAAAAGTGAGGTCCAAATAAATCAGGGCCAACATGTTCCTGTTGGAGTGGCAGGATTAGGGAACCCTGGTTGATGAGGCGTATTGAGGGTTTGGTCAGGAAAATAGATATAGACAGCTGGGATGAAATGAGTACCTGGAAAGGGGTACAAGGGATGTAGTAGTAGTGCACCTAAGAAGGAAGTCTGGATGGCAAGAAGGGGACATGAGATATCTCTGGCAGATAACGTCAAGGAGCACCTACAGGAGGTCCTATTACCATATTAAAAATAGAAAAGAAGCTAGAGGGAGAGTAGGTTCCCTGAAGGAACATAGGTTAGACTACACTTGGAATAGTGTGTGCAATTCTACTTGCTACACTACAGGAACAGGGTGTTGCCGGGATTGGAGGGATTGACTTCCAAGACTGGATTGGCTAGTCTGTTTTCCCTGAAGCAAAGGATGCTGCGAGGTGACATGATAGAGGTATATAAAATTATGAGAGGCATAGATTGGGTAGTTTGTCAGCATCTTTTTCCCAGCGTAGGGATATTGGTGGCATGATCAGTAATTTTGCAGATGACATCAAAATAGGTTTAAGATGAGAGGGAAGGGGTTTAAAGGGAATCTGACGGGTACATTTTTCACACAAACTGTATTTGATATCTGGAAATAAACTACCAGAGGGGTGGTGGAGGCAGGAAAAAAAACATTTAAGAAGCATCTGGACAGGTGCCTGAATGAGCAGGGCATGGAAGAACACTCTACGCAAAAGGTGCATTTCATTGTGTGTTTCGATGTACATGTGACCAAAGATATATCATCAATTAATGCAGGCCAGTGGGAGTAGCATAGTTAGGCCTCATGGTTGGTATAGATAGAGTGGGCCAAAGGACCTGTTTGTATGCTGTACTACTCCCTGACTCTATGAATCTATGACTGTTCTTTCATCTCCTACTTGCCCCTTAAGAGAGAGGAATTTCCTAAGCTGAGAATGAAATCATCTTCACCCTCCAAATATCTACTATTTAGCAAAGGAGGCAAACAGATTCACTTTGCAGATGTTGCCTGACCTGCTGTGTGGTTCCAGTTTATATATTTCACCCTGTTGTTACTTTCTGTTTTGGGCCTCGATGTATCGAGAAAGATAGGAGAAGATATGAAAATAGAGGAGACAATGGCAATTAGGGTTGGCATGAAAATAGATTAAAGAGGTACTCAGGAAGGTGGCAGTCCTCAAAGTAAAAAAGATATTCAGCCTGATTAGGTTGCATCCAGCGTCACCTGGGGAAATGAAGGTGGAAAATGTAGAGGCTCATGCACTAGCCATTCAAACCTCCTTAGATATGGGAGTAATGCCAGAGGATAACAAATCGTTGTATTTTTCATTAATCAATCGGGTCTTCAACCTTTCCACAGATTCAGTGTGAGCTGCTGAGTGTCTCCAGCATTTCATACAATTTCAGGAAATCCTCAGCGATGCCCCTGCTCTGCTATTGACAGCTTTCCCAAGTGTGCAGCAGAGATAAGTGTGCAAAGTTATGGCAGGAGAGCAGAAGAAGCTTCCCCTTATCTTTCACAGATTTTCTACTGCCTCACTTTCTCCTCTTCTTTACTGACAAGCAAATTAAAATGGAACATTATGATGGGATATCAGGTGTTAGTGAGTCCAGCTATATGCACGATGATGAATTTCTGAGCTATAATCTAGAGGACCAGCTGAGACTCTGGGTCTAACTCCCTCTCCCCAACTTCACGTTTTTTATTGCACTGTGAATATTTTACTCACTCCTCCTCTGAAACTTCCTCTCCTCTTGCTACTATAACCCCAAATATCCCATCTAATGCCAAATTTTTCCTTCACCTTTTCTGATGAACTAGAAGTCACAGATCAGAATGTAAACATTCAGACCAACTCACTTTCCCCACAGAATTTAAACTGACAAACAGATTGCTTCCTGATATTGTTCCGTCTTCCTCTCTTTAAGAGAAATTAGAGCATCACCTCTTCTTCATTTTAATCTCGAGGACAGTCTGCAATATTAGCCTTAGATATCCACCATTGCATTTGGTTTTAAAAAAAATTTGCTAACCAGCAGTAAATTAAGGTGCACTTTATTGCTGTGTGGAATTTGAAATGGTACTCAACATTCAATCTAATCACTACTTAAATGGCTGTAGACTGGATCTTCTACAGATCTAAGAGAACTGATATAAGTGCTTAGAGCTTCACAATACAAAGCCACACACATTAATGGAAAAAATATACTTACAATATATTAGATTATGATTCTAGCAAATTAATAATTCAGCATTATAATCCTATGTGATATGTCTTCTTTAAACTGGAAATGATATTCTTACCTCCAAGAACTTTTGTTCTGATTTGAACTATCTCATCCCTATTCAGTGTTGTCAGTGGGGAGCCCAAACGTTGCTGCAGGGTTTCCACATTCCGTAGATCAGGCACCTTGAAAATATAACTAGGGGACAGTGAAATCTGCGCCAGTTCACTGTCATCTGTGTCTCCTGAACCGATGGCGAAAGGTGCTACCCCGGCCTCCTTCAGATCCAGGGCTGCCCGACCAACGTCATCGGCTGACCTGCTGGCAGTGAGGAGGATCAAAAACTGGGGTACACCTTCCTCCACCCTGCTCCCAGCAGATCTGGTGAAGACGTTCTGCTTGACAAAGTCCAGTGCTTTACCAGTGTTGGCTCTTCGCCCTCCTTTTGGCCCCATATTATTTATTGCTCGTTTCACATCCTCTTTAGTGGAGTAGCTGTTTAGGTAGAAGTTGACGTTGGGATCTTCACTGTACTGAACCAAACAAACACGGACTCGGTCACTTCCGACGTCAAGATTGTCAACCATTCTGGAGAGGAATCTTTGAATTGATTGGAATGCAGGTCTGATGTTTTCTGATCCATCAATGAGGAATACAACATCCCTCTTAACAGCATCTGCAAGAAATGCAGGAACAGATTGATGTTTTATACCCCAACATTGCTGGGTAAATAAAGCAGTGTTCGTGAAACCACCCAAAGCCCAAATTATCATTGCTCTTCGAATTACATTTGTCTTGTTAGGTTATTATCTTCCTCTGTACTTTCCAGTGTTGTCCCCTGATTTCCTCTCCTGCGCAACCTCAGACACAATGAAGGAATGCAGCCTTCAGATTCGGTGTACTGAGGTCAATTTCAAATAGGATGGACCAAGTTAGACCTGAGCAGGACTCAAACCAGTGTTCTTATGCAATGGTTAAGTAACACTGTGAGGTAAGGGATTAAACTAGATTGGGAGGAGACAGGTACCAAAATGAAGCATTTGTGAGGAAAAAAAAGCGCAGTAAATGAAAGGACTGAGATAAAGGAACAATAATGGAGAAAATAATTTTAAAAGTATCAGACAGAGGGCAAATTTTCATCAATCCAAACTGTATTTTGTGCAAAAAATGGTGTGGTAAACACAAGTGACCCATAGCTGCAAACTGCTACCTGAGGCTAGGAGATAGCAGAAGTAATTTTGCTAAAGAAATTTTGAGAAGGGTACGAAGTACATATCTGATTTCAAACAAAAGAGCAAAGGCACAAAAGCAAGAACTCTGATGCAAGTTCAGAGAATACTGGAGACAGAAGAACAGTAGATCAGGCAGTACCAATGGAGAGAAATAGAGGAAAAAGGTTGGTGAGCTACAGGCACATCTGAGGGATTCACGTAATAATGGAGACCCAGATCAAATTGCAGAGGATGCAGGGGCTGATGTGCTGTGGGTGGAGGGATGGAAATGGTTGGGCAGGGTGAGCTCAAATTAAGATTAAATGCTTTCATGAAAAGACATTGACTTCTGATGGTAACTCTCTACATTTCCTCAGAGATCTTTTATGATCTCCTCAAATTTTCCAGCCTTTTTTATTTCTCTTTCAATACCTTTCAAAAAAACCATAAAATGATTTGAAACAGTTTTGAACGAGGATAGAGGCAGAAAAGAAGCCTTCTGTATTCTTTGAACAAAGTTCACTGCAAGCTCAACAAATAGCATGACATTTATCAATCGTGCACATAACAGCCAGCCTGACTCAACACCAAACTCAAGAGTGCGGACTGTTCCTATTTATTCCATGTTAACAATAATTGCTACTCACTTCTATGCCTTCTCCAGACCTGGATCTTCATTTTGTCACGTTACTACTCCTTCTGACTTCCAATTTCATTCCTTACATCGCTTTATCATTCTTGACCTATCCCATCACAGAACTTTTCTTCTGTAATTACACTAATATTGACTGGGGCTGCCCTAGTGCTAAGGGATTAGATGGCTCAGAATTTGTTAAGCATGTGCAAGATTGCTTTCTGACAAATATGTAAATTGCCCCACAAGAGAAGTGGCTAACCTTGACCTCCTCTTCTTAAATGAGTTTCGGCAAGTGGTTGATCTGACAGTAGTGGAGTACTTTGAGATCAGTGAACACAATTTATTGAAACTGCATAAAACTTTGGTCCGGCCACATTTGGCGTATTGTGTGCAGTTCTGTTTGCTGCATCACGGGAAAGATGTGGAGGCTTTGGATATGGTGCAGAAGAGGTTAACCGGGATGTTGCCTGGACTAGGGTGAATTAGCTACGAGGGGAGGTTGGACAAAGTGGATTGTTTTCTCTGGAGCTTTGAAGGCTGAGGGGCGACCTGATTAAAGTATATAAAATTATGAGAGGCAGAGACAGGTGAGACAGTCTTTTTTCCAGGGTCAAAATGTCAAATATCAGAATGCATGGCTTTATTTTGAGAGACGGGAAGTTTAATGTAGATTTGTCTGGTAAATTTTCTTACACAGAGAGTGAAAGATGCCTGGAACATGCTGCCAGTGGAGGTGGTGGTAGCAGGTATGATAGCAATGTTTGTGAGGTAGTTAGACAGGCACATAAACAGGCAAGGAATTGAGGGGTATGGACCATGTGCAGGAAGACGTGCAGTTTAAATTGGCATCATGTTTGGCCAGTCTTCATGGGCAGAAGGGCCTGTTCCTGTGCTGTGTAGTTCAATGTTCTGTAATTCTATTAGTTTTAAGATACTCACAGAAAAAGACAGGACAGGTTTACAAGTTAAAGTCCAAAACAGGGAGAAAGCTCATTTCAATGGCATCAGACAGAAACTTGCAAAAGTTGATTGGGAGAGGATATTAGCAGAGTAAAGGACATCTGGCAAGTGGGAGGCTTTCAAAAGTGAGGTCCAAATAAATCAGGGCCAACATGTTCCTGTTGGAGTGGCAGGATAGGGAACCTTGGTTGATGAGGCATATTGCGGGTATGGTCAGGAAAAAAGATATAGACAGCTGAGATGAGGTGAGTCCCTTGAGAGGGGTATAAAGGATGTAGTAGGACACTTAAGGAGGAAATTATGAGGGTAAGAAGGGACCATGAGATATTCCTGGCAGATAAGGCAAAGGAGCATCTGGAGGAAGTTCTATAACTATATTAAAAATAAAAGGAAGCTTGGGAGAGAGTTGGTTCCCTGAAGGAACATTGGTTAGGCCACACTGGGAATGGTGTGTATAATTCTGGTTGCCACTGTACAGGAAAAGTATGGTTAAACTGAAAAAGGTGCAGAAAAGATTCCCTGGGGTGTTGATTGGATTGGAGGAATTGACCTACAAGCAAAAATTGGATTGGCTGGTCTGTTTTCCCTGAAGCAAAGGAGGCTGGGAGGTGACATGATTGAGATATATGAAATTATGAGAGGCATAGATCGGGTAGTTTGTCAGCATCTGTTTCCCAGCATAGGGATGTTGGTGGCATGATTAGTAATTTCGCACATGGCATCATGACAACAGATTTAAGATGTGAGGGAGGAGGTTTAAAGGGAATCTGACAGGTAAAATTTTCACACAAAGTGTAGTTGATATCTGGAATGAACTGCCAGAAGGGGTGGTGGAGGCAGGAAGAGGAATAACATTTAAGAAGCATCTGGACAGGTACCTGAATGAGAAGGGCATGGAAGGATATGGGATAAATGCTGGCCAGTGGGAATAGCATAGTTAGGGAGCATAGTTGGTATAGATACAGTGGGCCAAAGGACCTGTTTGTATGCTGTACTACTCCCTGACTCTATGAATCTATGACTGTCCTTTCCTCTCCTACTTGCCCTCTAAGAGAGAGTAATTTGCTAAACTTGAGAATGAAATCATCTTCACTCTCCAGATATTTACCATCTAGCAAAGGAGGCAAACAGGTTCACTTTGCAGATGTTGCCTGAAATGCTGTGCGGTTCCAGTTTATATATTTCATCCTGTTGTTACTTTCTGTTTTGGGCCTCGATGTATTGAGAAAGATAGGAAAGGAGAGGAAATTAGAATCTGGGAGCAGTATTGAATAAACAAAAAATTAAAGGACTCAGATTTGGATCAAATAGTTGAAGGTTCTAAGGAAAGTGGATTGAATTAAAATTCAAGAATAACAAAGGAATATTGCCTGGGTAGTAGCATTTAAAAAAAGAGGCTGTAAAGACCAAAATTGTGCCAGATAAAAACAGATACAATTATGAGATTTAGAAGTTAGCACGTGGCAACGAGCCAGAAGCGATGAATCCAAAGTTGATAAAACTGAGGGAGGAAATTATGAAGGTTCAGCAATACCTCAAACTTCCGACCCTCATCAGATACTGGGATAGAGTTGGAGGGCTCCTCCAAGGTCCTCGAATGCTGCTTCTTGGTGTCCCACTAGCTGCTGGGTCACCTAATAGACTTGTTATTGTACAATTCAAGTCTGATTATTAACTGAATATATTCAGGTACGACAAGTGAAGGAGGATGTGGTGTGGCCACATTAATCCAAAATATTATTAGTACATAAGAAAAGGTTGATGTTCGCTAAGGCTCAAGCTCAAGATACTTAGAATTAAAGGACAATTGTTCATTAATTGTTACTGTAATGCTGGTGCATGCTACAGACAGAAAATGCTTTGAAGGACATAGGAAAATGGATTTGCGGATAAATTGCTGACATGCATACAACAGAACTTTCCAGCTCAATGTGTTTCATTTCAACAAAAACAGAGTTCTGAGGAACAAAATATGGCTCATTTGAGAAGGACGAGTGACATTATCATTATGTCTGGTATTAGTTCAACTGACGAGGAAAAAAAATCAAACATGAATATTCTTAATGAATAATTTAATGATTAAAACCAAACAGGAAAGGTATTACACATTTATAAGGTGATAATACAGTAGAGAACTGCAATCAATGTAAAAAATTCAGCAGGATGCAACAAGGGGAATACAAGGGACAGGAGAATTATCAGTGGCTAACAAAAAACATTCCAAGTATATTTGTCAAGTTTTAAAAGAAAAGAAACTAGTCAAATATATAAAAAGGTGAGCTGATTAGGGATCAAGAAGATCATATTGTGGAGGCAGAATTACCAGATAATCACTTTGCATCTGGTTCACCAGCCAAGGGGATGATGACAGTGCCGCACTAAAAGAGGAGGCAATGACAATAAGGGTTGGCATGAAAATAGATCAAAGAGGTACTTAGAAGGGTGGCAGTCCTCAAAGTAAAGATATCCAGCCTGGTTGGGTTGCATCCAAGGTCATCTGGGGAAATAAGGGTGGAAAATGTGGAGGTTCATGCACTGACCATCCAAACCTCCTTTGATATGGGAGTGAAGCCAGAGGATAACAAATCGTTGTATTTTTCATTAATCAATCGGGTCTTCAACCTCAAACAGTAACTCTGCTTCCCTTTACACAGATTCAGTGTGAGCTGCTGAGTGTTTCCAGTATTTTGTACGTTCAGAACATCCTCAGCAATGCTACTGCTCTGCCATTGACAGCTTTCCCGAGAATACAGCAGAGATAAGAAGTGTGCGACGTTATGGCAGGAGAGCAGAAGAAGCTTCCCCTTATCTTTCACAGACTTTCTACTCCCTCACTTTCTCCTCTACTAAATGGCAAATTAAAAGGAACATTATGACGGGATATCAGATGATACTGTGTCCAGCTATATGCACTATGATGAATTTCTGAGCTAATATCTAGAGGACCAGCTGAGACTCTGGGTCTAACTCCCTCTCCACATTTTTTTATTGCACTGCGAATATTTTACTCACTTCTCCTCTGAATCTTCCTCTCTTGTTGCTACTATAACCCCAAATATCCCTTCCAATGCCAAATTTCTCCTTCATCTATCCTGATGAATTAGAAGTCAAAGGTCAGGATGTAAACATTCAGGCCAACTCACTTTTCCCACAGAATTTAAACTGACAAACAGATTGCTTCCTGATGTTGTTCCCTCTTCCTCTCTTCAAGAAAACATTAAAGCATCACCTCCTCTTCTTTTTAATCTTGAGGATGGTCTGCAATACTAGCCTTAGATTTGCACCATTGCAGTTCGTCTTTTAAAAGAATGCTAACCAGCAGCAGTAAATTAAGGTGCACTTCATTGCTGTGTGGAATTTGAAATGGTACTCAAGATTCAATCTAATCACTACTTAAATGGCTGTGGCTGGATATTCTACAGATCTAAGAGAACTGGTATAAGTGCTCAGAGCTTTACCATAAAAAGCCACACACACTAATCGAAAAACTTACACTTACTATATATTAGATTATGATTCTAGCAAATTAATAATTCAGCATTATAATCCTACGTGATATGTCTTCTTCAAAACTGGAAATGATACTCTTACCTCCAAGAACCGTTCTTCGGATTTGAACTATCTGATCCCTATTCAGTGTTGTCAGTGGGGAGCCCAGACGTTGCTGCAGGGTTTCCACATTCCGTAGATCAGGCACCTTGAAAATATAATTAGGGGACAGTGAAATCTGCGCCAGTTCACTGTCATCTGTGTCTCCTGAACCGATGGCGAAAGGTGCTACCCCAGCCTCTTTCAGATCCAGGGCTGCCCGACCAATGTCATCGGCTGACCTGCTGGCAGTGAGGAGGATCAAGAACTGGGGTACACCTTCCTCCACCCTGCTCCCAGCAGATCTGGTGAAGACGTTCTGCTTGACAAAGTCCAGTGCTTTACCAGTGTTGGCTCTTCGCCCTCCTTTTGGCCCCATATTATTTATTGCTCGTTTCACATCCTCTTTAGTGGAGTAGCTGTTTAGGTAGAAGTTGACGCTGGGATCTTCGCTGTACTGAACCAAACTAACACGGACTCGGTCACTTCCGACATCAAGATCGTCAACCATTCTGGAGAGGAATCTTTGAATTGATTGGAATGCAGGTCTGATGTTTTCTGATCCATCAATGAGGAATACAACATCTCTCTTAACAGCATCTGCAAGAAATGCAGGAACAGATTTATATTTATTACCCAACTATTGGCTGGATATGTAAAGCAGTGTTCATGAACCCACCCAAAGCCGAAACAATTTTTGCTATTTGAATTAGATACGTCTTATTAGATTATTATCTTTGTACTTTCCAGTTTTGGCTCCTGACTAGGCAATCGCACTGCAATGATGTCCTGCTCAATTCCGTCTCATGTGAAATGCTGCGTTGCTGCTCACTAGAGGTAATCACAGAGGCTTTTGAGATTGAAGGACAGCACTCAGAACTTATAGTCCATGGGTAACTCAATGTCTCAATGATACAGAAGCTTGAGTTCCTCCAGTCACTTTCCTAATTATAGTGACCTATCATATACTAGTGAATTTAGAAAAAAATTGCGCATGAGAGGTTATTCTATGGTTGATGAGACAGTGCAGAAGTGCAGCCTTTAGATTCTTCAAGTATTCAGGACAATTTTATGGCAAGTGGGACCTGTTCAAGAGGGGCAAATTGGATCTCAGGCCATGCAGAGGTTAATCAGGCAAGGAGTCTGGCATCAGGATGAAGCATTTGAGAGAGAAAATAAAACAAGGGAAATGGAGGACCGTGACAGCATGGTGGAGATATATCTTAGAGACACAAGAGACTGCAGATGCTGGAATCTGAAGGAAGCATCTGCTGGAGGAACACAGTGGGTCGAGCAGCATCTGTGGGATGAAAGGCATTGTTGACATTTTGGGTTGAACCTCTATATATCTATATATTTTAGCCTGAGAATAACTGATAAAATTGAAAACAGTGTTTATTTCCCATCAGTAACAGATTGTTCATGTTAAACTTGATCTGTGTCAACTAGGAGGAAGTGTGCAGTTATAACTCAATGAAGCAGAGACGATGTCTACATTTGCTGATCTCGATGATGATGGTCAGTGCTGTGGAGGATGGGAGGATGTATCGTGCAAACATAGAAAGCAGGAGGAGTAGGCCATTAAGCCTATCTAGCCAGCCCTGCTATGCAATACAATGATGCTGATCATTCAAACTCGGTATTCTATCCCAGAATTCTTCCCATATCCCTTGATCCCTGTAGCCCTACGAACAATATCTAACCCCTCCTTGATTATTTAATAATTTGGCTACAACTGTTTTCTGTGGTAGAGAATTCCACGGGTTCATCATGGTCTGAGAGAAAATATTTTGCATCATCTCATTCTTTAATGGCTCATGCCTTATTCTTTGTCCTGTGCCCCTGGTTCTGGACTACCCTGTCTCAGGAACGTCCTTCCTGCATCTAACCTCCCAGTCCTGTTAGGATTTTGTAGGTTTCTATGAGATCCCAATTGAATCTTCTAAACAATGGTGGTTATAAAATTGACCCAATCTCTTCCATTACACCAGTCCTGCCAGCCCAGGAATCTGTTTCCTGATGAGGATGGCCTAACTAAATAATATCACAGCAATGAAGAAAAGCAAGGTTATAATAAAGAGAAGCGGATAGAAATCAGAAATGAAAGAGTGATTTTTAGTTGCTTCTCAGAATACCAGATGCATTCCCTACTCACTAGCCTTTCCACCAACTACAAAGCACGAGTCAGGAGTGTGGGAAAATTTTACACCACTATATATTTGATTAGTATTCTGACAAATAAACAACAAACATAAATGAGAACATTTTAGATACTGCTACTTTCATGTTGCTGCTTTGCCTCAAATATCCCACCCTTGGCCAACTTCCCCTTCATGTAGTCAAGAATCAGGATGTAGACATTCAGACCAACTCATTTTTTTTCACGGCACCTCAAATTGACTAATTAATTGCATCCCATTGTTGTTCCTTCCTCCTCCCTTCACAGGTTGTATAAAGCATCACTTCCCCTACCTTCAAACCTTGAGTGTAGCCTCTACTATTGGACTTAGTTTCCACCATTGCTTTTGGTTAAAAAAAAAATTACCTACAGCAATAAATAAATGTGAATGCTGCTTATCTGATGCTATGTGCCTGTGATGCTGCTGCAAGTTTTTCATTGCACCTGTGCATACACGTACTTGTGTATATGACCATAAACTCGACTTTGACTTTGAGTTACACGGCATTGGTGAACGGAATGTTAAATAGTAAAAACATATCGACCTATAATTTTTTAAACTGGCTCTAGGGTTTAGATATTCAACAGATTCAAGACAACCCAATAAAGGTAGAGGCATCGCTCAGATAAGGCTGTTTAACACTTCCACAGGCAAGGCCAAGCATACCAAGGGATGAATTTACATCATTAATTATTATTATAACAAATTAACAATGCACCATTATAAATGTTTGCAATTTGTCTTCTTTTAACTCGGAATAAGATTTTTACCTTCAAGGACGAGTGTCCTGATTCGAATTATCTGATCTTTGTTCAGTCGTGTCAATGGTAATTCCAGGTTTTGCTGCAGTGTTTCCACATTCCGTAGATCAGTCACCTTGAAAATATAACTAGGGGACAATGAAATCTGCTGCAGTTCACTTTCATCTGCGTCTCCTGAACTGATGGTGAAAGGTGCTACCCCGGCCTCTTTCAGTGCCAGGGCTGCCTGACCTACATCATCGGCTGACCTACTGGCAGTGAGGAGGATCAAGAACTGGGGTACACCTTCCTCCACCCTGCTCCCAGCAGATCTGGTGAAGATGTTCTGTTTGACATAGTCCAGTGCCTTGCCAGTGTTGGCTCTTCGCCCTCCTATTTGCCTGAGATTATTTACCACGTCATTGAGATCCCTTTTTGTTGTGTAGCTGTTTAGGTAGAAGTTGACGTTGGGATCTTCGCTGTACTGAACCAAAGCAACTCGGACTTTGTCACTTCCAATGTCAAGATTGTCGACCACTCTGGAGATGAATTTTTGAATCGAGGAGAAGGCAGATCTGACATTTTCTGATCCATCAACGAGGAACACAACATCCCTCTTAACAGCATCTGTAGGTAATGGATAGTACATAGTAAAAAATAAATTGTTTAAAGCATTGATGGAAATCATTTGGCCCATTGCCTCTGTGTTATCTCTTTGGAATAAATCAACACCCATTCCTGAGAGTTGATCACAAAAGTCTAGGCTGACAATTCAGTGCCATATTGAGAGAGTGCTGCATAGACAAAGTGTGATATTAAACTGAGGCCCTGTGTGTTCTACAGGAGGATGCAGAAGATCCCACCACATCATTCTGGAAGGAAATTATCCTTAACGGCTTAGTCAATACTTATTCCTCAGTCAACATAAAAACAAACAATCTGATTGTTATCATAATGCCATATTGGGTCCTTCTTGTTCATAAAAAGGCTATAACATTTTCTCACTGTAAAACCAAATGAAGTATCGGGCAGGGGAATTTGCACAAAAAAAACTATTGCCTTCAGACCAAGTGATCTTTGGAAGTTTAGAATACAATTACAACATCAGTGATATTCAATGTAAGATATTCAATTAACTGCAAACTACTTCAGCACATCCAGAGTTTGTGACAGGCACTATATAAATGCACTTTTCTCTCTCTTTCTCTTGACAGTAGCATTAAAGCACAATGCAGGCATATTGTACATAGCATATGGCAATTGACAAGAAAATGAATTGTTTTCCATCATTGTCCCATCCTACATGTACTTCATCCTTGATCCATTCTAATTAACTGGCAATAATGCTAATGACTGAGAATTATTTGAAAGGTGATAAAACTTTTTTTAAACCACTCACCAAACAATTACAATTGGCATTGAATAAGAACTAACAATAAGTCAACATACTCCAAATTTGCACCTGAAGCAATAGTGTCATAATTAATCACTCTTCATGAGGAATTTTTTATAAATGACTGACCACATTGGAGATACTGTATTGGGAGGTTATTTAGATATAATAATGAGAGAGATTAGCAAGATACTGTCCTTCAGTAACTTCTGAGACATTTGTATTTCTATTGACATATCCAGCTTCTCAATGCCAGGCTCACAATACCTGAGGCTTTCAGGATATAACTGATGCCACTGGGGAGTACTTAAGGCAGGCAACCTGACCCAAAATCATTATTGTTATTGTACCATAAACTGAATAATTAATTGTGTGTTAACATTTTTCCTCTCTTCATGAGGGATTTAAAGTGCCATCAGGTTACAGAGTGGCACAGTGTCTCAAAGCTCCACAGACCCTGGGAACGGCTTGCACTCTGAGCCCAGGGCTTTGGTAAAGAAAAAGTTACTAGTGGTAAGGATCACATCAGAAACAATAAGATGTTCTGTATCACTTGGACTGTTAATGGATGTACAGATTATGGGTTTAGCATGAACATCTGGCTAAAAGGTTTTGATATTCGACAGATTAACAACTAACCATTCAAAGAGAAGTACAGCTGTGATAAATGTACCCTGTACAATGTCATGGAAAACACTAACACCAATTTCTATCATTCTAACACATTAATAATGCAAAATAATTCAACGTTTGAGTTGACAATAGCTTTGAATTCTGTGAAAATCAAAAAAAATTGCAGATGCAGGAAATCTGAAATAAAAACAGAAAACGTTGTAAATACTCAACAGGTCAGACAGCATCTGTGGAAAGAGGACCAGTTAAGGTTCTGACAAAGGGTTTCAGACCCGAGACGTTAACTCTATTTCTCTTTCTATAAATGCTGCGTGACCTGCTGAGTGTTTCCCAGCAATTTTTGTTTTTATTTCTTTATAATCTGTGGTCCAAAATATTTTTCCTTTAAACTAGAAACGGCACTCCTACCTCTGATCACCGTTGTCGTGATTTGAATGATCTGATCTTTGTTCAGTCGTGTCAATGGCGACTCCAGACTTTGCTGCAGTGTTTCCACATTCCGTAGATCAGTCACCTTGAAAATATAATCAGGGGACAGTGAAATCTGCTGCAATTCACTTTCATCTGCGTCTCCTGAACTGATGGTGAAAGGTGCTACCCCAGCCTCTTTCAGTGCCAGGGCTGCCTGACCTACATCATCAGTCGACCTGCTGGCAGTGAGGAGGATCAAGAACTGGGGTACGCCTTCCTCCACCCTGCTCCCAGCAGATCTAGTGAAGATGTTCTGTTTGACATAGTCTAGTGCTTTGCCAGTGTTGGTTCTTCGTCCTCCTATTTGCCTAAGATTATTTACCACGTCCATCAGATCCCTTTTCGTTGAGTAGCTGTTTAGGTAGAAGTTGACGTTGGGATCTTCGCTGTACTGAACTAAAGCAACTCGGACTTTGTCACTTCCAATGTCAAGACTGTCAACCACACTGGAGATGAATTTTTGGATTGCGGAGAAAGCAGGTCTGACGTTTTCTGATCCATCAATGAGGAACACAACATCCCTCTTAACAGCATCTGTTGGAAACGGAAGAAAATATTTCTGATTACTGTTGTCTGTAAAAGTTGCAGAATTATATTCCAATTTTTCACATCTGAACTCTATTTCTTATAGTTCCATTGAAAAATAATGTGCAAGTATTTTACTAAATTAGGAGATCATAAACCTGAAAATAAGAACAGAATAAATATCAATAAAATACTGGCGTGATTCATGGGACTACTGAAGCTTAGTTTTGCCTATCAATCACTCACATGGTCTTGTCACTATAATTTTTCTCAAAAAGGGTCCATTAAAAATTTAAGTAAACATTTGAGAATGCTCGTTTAACTTATTGGTGGCCCTCATTCCAGTGTCATCTATGTGCTTGTGTGTCATCTACAGCTTGACAATTCCACTGTTAATTCTAAATGCAATGGAGAGTACTTTTTGATAGAACTCCATTCCCAATTCAATCAAATAGAGCATATTCAAATGAATATGAAAGCTACCTCTGTCCGTCTGCAGTGTAATTTCATTCCAGCATTCCTGCTTTGTCAAATTAACTTAAATTTTCACACCACTTCATCACAGTGAGTCTCCCTATATATACAGTATATGGCACATTGTTTCTAACAGGTTCTTTAAGAATGATCGCTTTAACAATCTTAAGTTTTAGACTAGTGTTACCCTTCCCTTGAACAGGAATTCTTCAGTAAGGATTTGAATACAAAACATAGAATAGTACAGCACAGGAACAGGCCCTTCAGCCCATATCTGTGCTGAACATGATGCCAAATTAAACTAAGTCCCTTCTGCCTGCACATGATCCATATCCCTCCATTTCCTGCACAATCATGTGCGTACCTAAAAGCCTCTTAAGTGCCACGACCATATCTGTTCCACCACTACCCCTAGCAGTCCATTCCAGGCACCTACCGCTCTCTATGTAAAAAAAACTTCCCCTTCTCACCTTTAAAAATATTTTGATTGGTGTAATAAAAGCTCACTAGCAGCTATTAGTTCTATTTTGCAATGGAAAGGAGAATAACCTGCAAAGTTCTCGACCACAGAAAGCAATTGAAGCCAAATCATTAAATATTTTCAAGGAGGAGATGTGTATTGTTCGCAGAGCTACAGAGTTCAAGGCATATGGGTAGAAAGCTGGAAAAAGATCTTCAAATATGAATGATCAGTCATGATCACATTGAATGGAAGAGCAGGCTCAAAGTCTACTCCTGCTTTTATTTTCTGTTGTTATGTAAATCCCAGCCCTTTGCAACAATGGCTTAAATAAGTGAATAGCATAGCTACTGCTGGTGGGACTTAAGCAATAGAAGGGATGGCAACAACTCCATGGCCTCAGCTGGTTAGGACACTCTTTCAGTCACTGGAGTCTAGGTACTGCCATTCCATTCTGGTCTTCCTGTGCGTCAGTGGCATGGTGATGTGAAGCGAGGGAAACTAGCTGATTGCCCAAACCTCACTACAGCAGCATGTTACGTGACTTGTTTTATGCCCAACCTGGGAGCAGCTGGGAACAGAGAATGGGCACACAGAAATACATAATGCTAGCATTATTTTAAAGATCACTTGCAAGCCTCCATGGTCAAATAGAGAAGAAGGAAAGGAATGCTGTTTCTCGTGGCAAGAAACCAATTCACAAAGGTTATTTGCTGGAACAGTGTGCAAGCGGAATGAGTGAATGCTCCTGTCAAAGCCTTGACATTGGTCCTATCAAGTCCATTCTGGTGCTTTGGAAAAAGCCAGAAAAATGTCATATGACTGGGTGACTATCTTGGCACTGTCTTGTGATATTAAACGGTATGAACTACCCAAAATGATGAGCAGAGCAGCCAGTACAGGAGCCCAGCCGCTCTGCTCATCATTTTCATAGCCAAGAGAAAGTAGGGCTAAAAAATGAACTTAATTGCAGTTTTTATGCAACTGATGTGAGAGCACTCTTGGTGACTCCCTGGTGAAATGCTTTCTTGCATACATCTCATTAGTATTCTCAAATGAATTCTGTGAGCCACATATTCTTTTGATGGTGGTGGCAGGGGGTGGGGGTGGGGGTGGGGGGAGGTGGTGATGGTGGGTACAGGGATAATAAACAAGTTGGGGAAAAGTTGGTGGGATCCACTCTCAACATGCTCCTCAAATCATCCTATGCTTACATTTTTCCTCTTCTGCAACAATGGCATGGAAGGATGTTCACAGGACATGCTATATCTGTTCCTAAACAGACATTAAAGTAGTTACAGAGAAGAAGAGGTTACTTTGTCCCTAGCCTGTTCCACCATTCAATGACAGATCTGTACCTTTACTGCAGAAGCCAGCTTTCTCCACATCATCCCTTAACTGCTTTAGAGTCATAGATTCACAGAATCAGACAACATGGAAACAGGCACTTTTGGCCCCAAATCTTTAACCATCAAGAACAGAATTACACTAACCCTCTACAAAACCCATTTTATTCTCCCTACATTCCCATCAATTCTCTCCCAGATTTTAATCGCTCACCTTTACTCTCGGAGCACTTATAGAAGCCAATCGACCTGCAAACCCACATGGCTTTGTAAGGTGGAAGCCAAAGCACCTGGGGGAAACCCACCTGATCAAAGTGAGATTGTACAAATTCTGCACAGGCAGCACCAGAGGCCAGAAATGAACTTGAGTCTCTCAATTTGTACTCGTTGTGCCACTTTGGTTAACGTTATCTATCAATCTTTTGTTTAACATGAGTGATTGGCATCAAGTGCCCTTTGCAGCAGAGAATCTGCATTCTCTACTGCCTTTGGGCATTTGAGCGCTTTCCAGCATCACTTTCTGAAGATTCTTCAACCCATAAAGTTAACTGGGTTTCACTTTCCACAGATGCTGCCTATCCTGCTGAGGTTTTCTAGTATTTTTTCTTTTTATTTCAGATATCCAGCATCTGCGGTTTTTTGATTTTCATTCACTTTCTGAATGACTGGCTTTAATTTTTAAACACATGACCCCTGGGCCTGAGACCCTTCCACCAGAGGAAATAGTCTCTCTTTAACAGTTCCCCTTAATATTTTGAAAACATCAACAGATCATCCCTCAGTCTTCAAAATTCCAAGAAATGCAACATTAGTTTGCAAACTCTCTCTTTTTAATCTATTGTTTGGAGTCCAAGTGTTATTCTGGTGAGCTTATGCTACACTCTAGGCAAGGTCGATAAGTCATTTGTAAAGAGACAGGAATCACCCAGTAAGATTATGGTATGGTAGTGTTGAATTTCCTGGAAATTAAATGACTAAGGAGGGACTTTATTGATGTTTGAGATTTTAAGGGAGACTTAGGCCATGTGCAGTGAAGTTATTCTGCTGGCGGACAAAGTTGGCCAGACTATTCAACTTCCCATATCCTGTACAATATCTGGAAAAAATTGTACCTAACTGAGGGGGGCGGAAGAGAGGCACTGAAATACGATAAAGCTCATCTTCATCAGCGCCCCTTGATCTGACACTGATACAAGATTATGTTCATACATAACCTTCGTGTGGTTGAACGGTTTTGATGAGTCATCAAGAGAGGGCAGCGATATTCCCAAATTCCATTCAAACCTTTCTCTTTCTATTTCACCTTTGTCCAAAATTATGTTCCCATTAACTCTCTTCCTAAGTTACTCTTTTAGGCTATACAGGAGTCATTTTGCGCTGCTGGAAGTGAAGGGTTTTGGGGATCAAATAAGCGTAGTGGTTAGCATAACATTAATACAGCGCCAGCCACCCACATTCAATTCCGGCCACTGTCTGTAAGGTGTTTTTACATGCTCCCCACGTGTGTGGGTTTCCTCTGGGTGCTCCGGTTTCCTCCCACATTCCAAAGACATACAGGTTAGGAAGTTGTCGGCATGCTATGTTGGCGCCAGAAGCGTGGCGACACTTGCAGGCTGCCCCCAAAACACTCTATGCAAAAGATGCATTTCACTCTGTGCTTCAAAGGACATGTGACTAATAAAGATATCTTGAAAAAAAAATGGGGTTAATGCCAAGATCAGATCAATCCTGCCATTATTGAAAAAGAGAGCAGGGTTGAGGGGCTGAGTGGCCGACTCCTGCACCTGTTTCTTGTGTTCTTATGCCCTACTACTCTCTTTCCACAAGTCCTCAAATTGGGTGCGACTGAATAAGCACAGGCCCAGCACCAGCCTATCAATGAGGCTGGAGAAAATGTCTCAGTTCTCCTGATTCCCATTTTTTCAGGTACTGCTGTGAGATGGCTGGACAGACAGGTTTGCTGAAAGCATGTCTTAAAGCTTGTATCAGGATACTCCATTGATTTGGGATGGTCTTGGCAAGTACCAGGACCTTCCATAGCTACTTGTTCTTTGAGCACTATGGTAACAGCAGCAAATTATCCTCATCACCAATTACTACACCCATGACCTACAGCAAAACCTTTCAGTTTGCAGAAGCCAGAAGACCCCTTTGTTAGTAGCTAGAGGACAATATGTTGAAATCCCATAGTTGCTCCCATTCTTTCAATCTAAATTTAGAGAAAAAGGCTTTGCCAGGATACATGTCTTAATGACGTGGGCACTCTCACCTTGCATTTGGCATACACCAGGGTATGTTGGGTGGGAGACACAAAAGACTGCAGGTGCTGGAATCTGAAGCAGCAAACAATCTGCTGGAGGAACTCAGCAGGTCAAGTGGCATCTGTGAAGGGAGAGGAATTGTCTGTGCTTGGTCTTGCTAAACAAGTTCTGATGCAGGGTTTTCACCGAAAGCATCGATGATTCCTCGCCCCTCAGAGATACTGCTTGACCCACTGAGTTCCTCTAGCAAACTGTTTGTTGCTTACATTAGGTGGGATTTTAATTGGAAAGAACGGGGCCAAAAGGAAATTCAGTTCTCCTCCTGCACAGTCTAAATTCAGTCCTACCCTTGATATACCATCTCCAAAATTACATTTTACAGCTTTCATGCAACTCTATTACACAATCTGAAAACAAGTGCATTAGCTTGTCAGACTTGTTGGGGTGGCTCTGTGGCTTATTTGGTAAAGGGTCAATGGAAGATCTTGGTTTGATGAGTCTGGAGGGAGGATAAAGCAAGAGGTTGTGCCTACATTTGACAAGGATCCTTGAGTGATTTTGAACGATCACTCTTATGAGCTTATTTTCCATCCCATCTTAGTTTGTTTTTTCCTCTTGTTCCATAACTTCAGATAGTGTGGATGGATTGTTTTATGACTTCAAGAAGAGGCATCTACATCTCCAAGTTCCAGACTGCCATAATTCAGACCTTAACTTCCTTGTTCTTGCTATTCCAGCTTTATCCAAAGTTTTATTTCCATGATTCCATTAACTGCCTTCCTTATTCCCTTAAGCTCAAGAGATACTTCAAAAAATCCTAAACTAATTGCTAACTGTGAGGTTGCACTTCCCACATTTCATTTTTTTAATTATTTATTGGTTGATGTACAATATGAAAATAATATCTTTGTTTAATTCTTCCAAGAAGAAAAAGTAACATTTTCTCAAAAAACATTTATTTTCTTCCCAAGCCTGTGCCATTATCAAGTACAATATATTAATAAAATATTAATTTTGGAGATACCCAAAATTCATAGTATACTATTATTCTGCAATGGTCTATCCTGACAAATTTATAAAATGCCTTGCTTTTTTTTCCAGAATTGAGAAATATAAATGCAAGGCCAAGTCTTATAGTTCAGAAGCTCAAATTAACAGGAAAGATATATTCTCATAGCAACTTCTTAAGCAATTTAATGGTATAAAACAAAAATTTATCAAAGGCTCTTACCTTCCTCAAAAATAACCACTGTTCTCATTTTAGATAATAGCTCCTGTTGAATGCCTGACAAATCTTGGAAGTCCCTCATTGTTAAAATAAATGCTGGATCGTGCACAATCTTTTGGAGCTCCGATGTGTCTGCATTCTTGGCTCCGACAGCAATGGGCACAATACCAGCTAGTTTCACCCTCCTTGCTGCCATTACAATATCATCCTTGGATTTCCCAGCAGTGATGAGCACCAGGATCTGTGAAGCACCAGTATCTCTTCTGCTGCCTGCAGATGGGCTGAAGACATCCCTAGCGACAAAGTCCAGTGCCGCACCTGTATTAAGGGGTCTTCCCATTTTCGGTGGGAGTCTTTTGATTGCCTCCAAAACTTCATTTTTTGTTAAATAAGCATCGAGGCCAAATTCAACACTTGGATCAGAACTGTACCGAACCAGGGAAACTTTATCTTTGTTGGGTCCAATCTCAAGCTGCTGGACTACTTGTATCAGAAATTCACGGACTTGAAGAAATGATTGTCCCATTCCAGCAGAACCATCGATAAGGAAGACAATGTCCTTCTTCAACGCTACAATAATATTTTAAAAATTATACAAATATTATGAAAATCTACCAGTAAAAACTACAAATAACATTAAATCAACATATAGAATGATGAAATAATGATTTCAAAATATTTAATTTATAGGAAGTATCTGGGATGCAAGTTTAAACCCTGAATTAGCTTTAATGGAATGAATTTCCAAAGACAGAATATGATGCACTGATACTACCATAAATTATGCAAGGCCCTACCATGAATTTTCCAGGTATAATGATGAACTCTGCCACTGAAGATACAACAGGATAGCCATGACATTATAAAACTGATGTTCAAATTTTGACCTTCAGGTTTCACTGTCACAGTCAAATGTTGTGTTCATTTTTTCTGCCTCAGGCTCTAAAAAGAAGTTCAAAAACTAAGGAAGGGGATGGCACAGTGGTGCAGCAGCAGGTGTTGCTGTCTCATAGCTCTTCCAGCGATGCGAATTAAATCCTGACCTCAGTGGTACCTGTGCAGGGTTTGCACTTTCTCCCTGTGAACACATGGGTTTCCCCTAGTGGCTCCTACATCCCAAAATTGTACTGGAGGTTCAATTGGCTGATGTAAAATACCCTCTAGTGTAGGTATCTTCCAAAAGAACAAAAGGGGAGTGGATGGGCACGTGAGAGAAAATAAGTTGCAGAGTTACAGGGGGAAATAAGAAGGGAAATGGGACTGATGGGATTGCTCAGTTGGGAGCTTGCATAGATATGATAGAGCAAATGACCTCCTTTTGTGTTTTAATAAGGAGGTTCATTATGAATTCTCCAAGAGCATGCAGTGCTAGTCCCAGGCTAAATGCAGTAACTTCACTGAAATGACAAAGGGATTTCTTAACAGCTGCTGTTTCACTAAAGGGTATCTACCAGGACTCAACATTTAGACTTTGTAGCCTTAAAGGGGCATGTACTTGCATTCAAATAATATAACCTGACCTATTAAAGCATCTTCATGCATCAACACAGATACCAAGCTTTCTTACTTACAGATACAGTCTTTAAAAGGCAAATTCCCTGACTGAAAGCTAAAATGTCCAAGCAAAGTATGCAATTTTTTTAAAATAACAGCAGGATTCTAAAAATACCTGCAATAGTATGGATTTGCCTATTGAAACTAGTTATTCAGGGGTATTGTTTGAAAGTGGTCTTAAACGGACAAGTTCATAGCTTAACATTAACATCCATTAGCACTGTTCACTGACAGAACTGGCATCCTGAATGACGTGGAAAGATGCAAAAACCAATTGTACTCATTTTTGGCAAACAATATACCTGAAGGTACTTCAGTGACTCCTCCATGAATCCATGTTTTGGCAGACGATGCCACAGTATCCTGGATGGTACTCAGGGTATTAAAGTCATTTACTTGGAAAGCTGTCTGTCGACTGAATGCAATACGATTTATCTCCTCCACTTGTGCTTTACTCACTCCAATGGCAATGGTAAGAATGCCTCCTCGTGCCAGGGCTTCTGCAGATGGTCTAATATCATCATCGGACCTTCCAGCTGTAACAACTATCAATATCTGGGGAACACGCTCCTCTATCCTACTTCCTGAAGCTTTTATAAAGATGTTTTGAAGTACATAGTCCATTGCTGCACCAGTGTTAAGGGCCCTACCACCTTTCAGCCTGAGCCCACTTACATGGGTCAAAATGTCAGACTTCGTGTTGTAACTGTTTAGATAGAAAGCAGTGCTTGCATCACTACTGTACTGTACCACAGCTACTTGCACACCATCTCTTCCAATGTCAAAGGTTTCAATTATGTTTCTGATGAAGTCACGGAGAATAGGGAAGTATGCATTGCCGACGTTATTTGATCCGTCAATAAGGAACACAATATCTCTCTGGTTGAATGCTTGTGTCACAACTGAAAAAGAAGATACCATATGATCTATTACAGGTCACACAAAACCATTTAAAATTACTTAACGCCTGGGAGAGCTCAATTCTCACTGAAAGGTAACATGACATTAATAGATGTTTATTGTAGCCGATTTATGCAACAGACTTGAGAGCCAATTTTATAAAAACTGCACTTCCAGCTCATACAGAGAAGCCACATTGCTTCCCAATGATTGAAGTGAAATCTAAGGGGAAGATATCAAGAATTTTGGGCAACAGGGTAAAGTCTGTGCAACTTTATAAAACTAAAGCTTTTATTTTAGCTTTTAACACAAACAGATAATAATTGTCAATCTCCAACTTTAAGTTCAGACCCATCATCCCATCCCATTGATACCTTAGTTCCTCATTGTGAACAGAATTCAAATATGGAATTCTAAAGGGGCGTGACAGTGTAGCTGCTGGGATGTTTTCACTAATGGGAGAATCTTGACCAAGGGGACATAACTGCAAGATAAGGGGGGCAGTCAATTAAAACTGAAGTATGTCAAAATTTCTTCTTGCAGAGGATAGTGAACCTTTGGAATTCTCTGCCCCAGCGGGTGGTGGAAGCTGGATCTTTAAAAGTATTTAAAGTGGAGGTGGATAATATTTGATAGATTGAGGAAGAGTAGGGTGTGGAGAACTGGCATAGTAGAGGAGTTGAGGCCAGCATACATCAGCCATGATATTAAATGGTGGGGAAGGTTTGAAGGGCTGAAATGCCTACTCCTGCTCATATCTCCTTGCGTTCTTGTGTTTGGAAGGTAGCGAGTGATAATTTGTAATTGGTTTATTATTGTCACAGAGATACGGTGAAAAACTTTGTTTTGCATGTCATTTGTACAGATGTATTACAAAACACAAGTACATTGAGGTAGTACAACAGGAAATGCAATAATAGAATGCAGAATATAATGTTACTGTTTCAGAGAGAATGCAAAGCAGGTAGACAGATAAGGTGCAAAGGCCACAATGAGGTAGATTGAGAGATCAAGAGTTTATCTTTATTGTACAAGACGTCTATTCAAGTGTTTTATAACAGCAGGTGTGTGTTTTCAAGCTTTTGTATCTTCTGCCCGACAGGAGGGGGGAGAAGAGAGAATGATCAGGGTGGGTCTTTAATAATGTTGGCTACCCTTCCGAAGCAGCGGGAAGTGTAGGCAAAGTCAATGGAGGGGAGGCTGTTTTTTTGTGATGGATTGAGCTGTGATGGGCCTGTCAGTGATATCCTTTTGTGTTATCTTGTTCTTACTCCTCCCATAATGGAAAGGGACACCATTGAATGGCAAGTCCAACAAAATCCCACAACCAGTCGTCCAGATTACATTCACAGAGGAGGTCTCAATGACTGTAGATTTTCATTGGCCTATGGCACACATGTAGCAAGAAAGGCAAATGACACAGGCCTCCCATTAGACCATGAGACATATGGAGCTGTTAATTGCAGTTAATATATTTAGGGTTAATTTGTGTTGTGCTTAACTTTATCTTTCAAACAGTGGCAAATGAGTAATTAATTTCCAAATTAAAAGTAATTAATGTACTCTTGCCAACCTTTTCCCCCTAGGAAGCTTTAGTGACTGTTCACATACTGCACTGTTTTTAAAATAGTTTCCAAAGAATTACATTAATCTTTAATTATTGTACTGTTCAATCAAACAAACATCAATGTTAGAAAAATTGTTGGGGAACATAATTCAGAGAAAAGAATTGACTCTTAGAAATAGATAGGTTAGTTATGTTTGATCAATTTGAACGAGTGTTCAATGAAATAATGGAGAGGGCTAATGAGCGAAATATAACCTTATGGACTTTGAGAAGGTATTTGACAAAGAATGCAGTGTAAAATCCAGAGCCAGTGTTGGGATGTTCAATGTATAGTATTGAATTGGAATTGGTTTATTATCGTCACTCGCACCAAGGTACAGCCAAAAACTTGTCTTGCATACCGTTCATACAGGTCAATTCATTACACAGTGCATTGAGGTAGTACAAGGTAAAACAACACAGAATGCAGAGTAAAGTGTCATAGCTACAGAGAAAGTGCAGTGCAGGTAGACAATAAGGTGCAAGGTCATAGCAAGATAGATTGTGAGGTCAAGAGTCCATCTTATCATACTAGAGGACCATTCAATAGTCTTATAACAGCAGGATAAAAGCTGTCTTTGAGCCTGGTGGTACATGCTTTCAGGCTTTTGTATCTTCTGCCTGATGGGACAAGAGAGAATATCCCGGGTGGGTGGGGTCTTTGACTATGCTGGCTGCTTTACCAAGGCAGCGAGAATTATAGACAAAGCCTATGGAGGGGAGGCTGGTTTTCATGATATGTTGAGCTGTGTCCATAACTCTCTGCAATTTCTTGCGGTCCCAGGCGAAGCAGTCGCCATACCAAGCCATGATGCATCCAGATAGGATGCTTTCTATGGTGCATCAATAAAAGTTGGTGAGTGTCAAAGGGGACGTGCCAAATTTTTTTTTATTAACAGCATAGACTTGGGTTTACAGAGCAAAGTTTGCAGACGACATGTAGCTTAGAATTATAGTTAAAACGTAAAAATATTCACAAATTTCTGAAGATCTGGTGAAATAGAAAATATGGCTGATGAGATTTAACACAGGTAAGTGTGAAGTGATTCAACTGCACTTTTAAAATGAAGAGAAAGGAATTGCAATGCAAAATAAATATTACAATTTTTAAGTGGCAAGGACACAAAGAAACCCAAAAGGTGGATGTGCTCAAAATTTTTGAAGTGACTGGTTAAGAAGGATGTTCAAAACCAGGTAGGACAACAAAGCTGTGCCAATAAGAGATTTTTGAAAGAGAAGCCCACTTCAGTCCCACCATGGCACAACCTTGAAAAATAATCATCTTCAACTATGTGCCCAACAGTCTCTTGGAAACTGCCACAGAATTCAATTCCACTACTCTTTTAGATAGAGTGTTTCAAATTTTAATAAACCTCTGAAAAACTCATTACATTTCCTCTCTAATTCATCGAATTCATAGAACAATCCAGCACAGAAATAGGCCCTTTGTCCATGATGACCATCAAACACCTAATTACACCAACCCTACACTATTTCCAGATTATTCTCTCCACCTACCTTTCAACTCCCTCAGATTTTACCACCCAACTACACACTGGGGACAATTTAAGGTGAGAGGGGAAAGATTTAATAGGAACCTGAGGGGCATCTTTATAGAATTAGAATATAGAATTGGTTATTTTTGTCACATGTACCAAGATACAGCGAAAAACTTTGTTTTGCATGCCATCAATATGGATCATTTCAAAACACAAGTATGTCGGCAGTACAAAGGGAAACGCAATAACAGAATGCAGAATATAGTGTTACAATTACAGAGAAAGTGGAGTGCAGGTAGACGATAAAGTGCAAGGGGCACGATAAGATAGATTGTGAGATCAAGAGTACATCTTTATCATACATGGAATGAGCTGCCAGAGAAAGTGAATGAGGCAGATACAATAACAACATTTAAAAGACATTTGGACAGGTTACATTGCTAGGAAAGGCTTAGACGGATATGGGTCAAACGTGGGCAAATGGGACTAGTTTAGAAGGGCATCTTGCTCAGTATGGATGAGTTGGGCCAAAGGGCCTGTTTCCATTCTGTGCTACTCTATGACTTTAATTTACAGTGGCCATCTTTGACAACCATTGCAAAAAAAAACTGCTGGAGGAAAATAGCAGGTTGAGCAGCATCTGCAGGGGCAAAGGATAGTTGACTATTTGGCTCGGGACTTTGTATCAGGATGTTATTCAATACCATTGTAAACCTATGGTTACTCTCCTAATATTCAGAACAAATAATTTCTCCCAACTTGAAATAATTGACAATATCTTTTCTGTTCCAAGATGAATAGTCCAAACTTTTTCATCTCTCTGTTAATGAAGTGCTTCATTGTCACTCCATACTAGTAAACCTTCTCTGTAGCTACTCAAGGACATTTACATTCTTCCTATGATGTGGAAAGTTGAACTGACCATATTGCTCCATCTGAGAGCAAACTAGTGATTTGTAAAAGTTTATCATGGAAATGGAAATTATAGAAGTGCAGATGCTGGACACTTGAAATAAAGCAAAAAATGCAGAAATACACAGCAGCAGGTAGCATCTGTGCAAAGAGAAACAGAGTTCACTTTTCAGGTCAAGGACCTTTCATCGGACATTTCTGTTTTTATTACATGGCATCCGTGTTTTTACATTCAATGTTCCTTATTTTCAAAGATAGATACCCCAGCTGTTTCCTTCATTAAAAGAGAAATTGCTGGAAAAACTCAGAGCAGGCAGCATCTGTTGAGAGAGAAATATTGTTTATGTTTCTATTTTCCAAATAACTGTTCATCAGAACTGGAAAAGTGAGAAAGCGAGTGTTTTTTAAGTTGCAGGGTGAGGAAACAAATGCAGGAAACAAAAGGAATGTCAATGATACAGTGAAGATCAAGGTTGTCCAGATGATGCAACTTCTATTGATGCTGTCAAAGAGAGGATGATAATGGTGGCTGATCCACATGGTAGAGTGTAAATATAGATGAATGGAAGAGGCGGAGGAGGAGAGAGGCGGAGAAAGAATTACAGTGTTGGATCTGTGTGATCCAGACAAAGCGTCTGCTGGAAATCTAAAATGGGGAAATGCAAGAGGTATTCGGCAGACCAGGACGTATCCATGGTAAGAGAAAAACTGAGCTAATGACTTTACAAGAGAAATGACCAGTTCCGAAACAAACAGAAAAAGCTGGTTATCTGAAGTTGTTGAATTCCATGCTAGGCTTCAATTGTTGCAGTCCACAAACAAGCGGAAGGAGAGTGAAATTGGATCGTTCAAAGATTCGCCACGGGGTTGATGGGCTGAATGGTCCCCTCCTATGATACACCATTCCACGATTCAAATGTGAGCTTTTTAGCAAGGAAAACTAGATAGTGATGGATTGGACATCCCGCTGCGATTTCACCTTCCTTAATGCAAGGACCTCCCATTCAAATCAAATCAATCTGTCAGTTCGGTTTCAAAGGAACCATGAATTAAAAGTATTTCACATCGATATTGGTAGGATTCTAAATATAAAGTTGGAACAAAACGACGCGCAAAATGCTGTTACCTTCCGTAATGGTAACTGTAGGCTCTTCCGTAACCACTGTAGGAGAACGTAACGTGGATAACTTTGCTGCTACTTGTCTCGGTTTCTGGAGCAGAGCCTGGAAATTAGGTACTTCATATACCAAATCTGGAACAAATGCAATCTCCCGCAGCTCTTCAAGGTCCGTGTTACCAACTCCGACACTAAGTGTTATTATAGCCTTTCTTTTTAACTCCAGTGCAGGGAAGCGAATGCTATCTTGAGATGCTCCATTAGTGACAAGCACCAGAAACTGGGGGACATTTTGCTGTCTTCGACTCCCTGCAGATGTGATAAAATGTTTTTCGAGGACAAACTCCAGCGCGGCCCCAATGTTACGGGAGGGTCCGCCAATCGGTCGCAGTTTTTTTACAGCAGAAAGTAGTCCACGTTTGTCCGGGTGAACATTGAAGGAAAACTCAGTTTTTTGAACATCACTGTACTGCACGACAGCAACTTGCACCGCATTTGGTCCAATTTGAAATCTGTTAATTACTTTTAAGATAAATTCACGCATTTTCAAAAAGTTCGGATTTCCCACACTGGAGCTGCCGTCCATCAGAAATACAATGTCCCTCCTCCTGTCCGGAACTGTAAAACAGTTTTAAGTTAGTTTGATTTTGAAAACATTCCCTATTTCACAAATAGACAAGAACAAGTAGGTAAACTTGGAATTTATTTTGGAACAGGATATACAACCTTGAAATTCCCCTGAAAGTTTAATTATTACATACAAAAATTATCCTTCTCCATTGAACAACTTCCTCAGGCCAAAACTGTATTTCTAAACAGAACAATTTTTAATGAATGTATTCTTGTGAAGTTTGAGTTCATCACGATAGAACATTGGCGATAGAAAACAGATCACTTTCTAAATTTAGCTTCAAATAAAATTCCTTCAGCACTGAAACTCTTGTTACTGCACCGGCGTGATTTTTGCCAATTCCCATGAGAACTTCATTGGAGATGAACAATCGTATACCATCTTCACATGGGATTCTTTCAGCCTTTGCTCGTGGGTTCAAACCCAGATTTCAGGGGCAAAAAGCTCTGCTTAACACACTCACAAAATCTTCACATCCCTTCAGAGAAAAGTGTGAATCCATTCAGCCCTATTGTGACCACTTAACACAGAAGATAAACATGACCAAGAAAAAAGAATTGCATGCTGACAAAGATGCTACGATATCATCAGATTCCCTCAATTTTGAGCCAATCTTTCAAAAACTTAAACTGGCCCTAGAACAAAGTGAAATACATCAGTAATAAAAGCCTGTTGGGGCTGCTCTGCCACTTCTAATTCATCATTAAAACTGTGAATAGCTGCCAACCATTATCTGCTTTCTCCAGTTCAGTCCACCAATGGTCTGGTACTATTATCCTTCAATCCTCCGAGTCCCTTATGGTGGACTAGTGACTGCAAAGTGGTTGTGCCCAATTATGTGAGGAGCAACTTGGTGTAGGCCTCTCACACATCAGAACCTGGCTGCAAACAGATTCCTGGGCATAATCTGATTTTGCTCTTGCAATTGCACGTGCTTTTGCCCGATATACACCACAATGGTTCCAGTGATGGCTTCAAGGGAATTGACATTGATGGCAACAGGGGTGCGGTGCAGAATGAGCACAAGTGCCCCAACATCATATTGGGCTCAAGTGAATTTGTTATTTAGCTATAAAGGGGTAAGACAAGCATTTGCTCTCTAAACATCACTTTTGGTTAGGTCCTTCCCTCTCAAGCATGTTTTTGTTCTAAATCAAGGCTCATCTTTTCCATAGCTTCACACTGGATTTTGAGGCCCTCTGGTGTCCCAGTCAAAAATAAGATAACTCTATTTAGCAAACCTGGGCATTTGATTTTTGTGCTACAGCCATCGGCATGAAAGATATCATGTAGCAGTTGTACGGAATGCTTTATGAGGAAGCTCACAGTGGATGCAAAGGTCTCCAAATTAGAATTGCATCATGCCCCTTAGGAAGGCTGTGCAAAAGTGAGGAGCATACTTACCTTTAGCTGCCTCCTAAGGTAGCTTCTTCGACCACCAACTAGGGAAGGTGACCTGGAGGATTGCATCTCCCTAATCAATTATTCCAATTTGCTTTACTTTGGGAAAACCAACCCCTCAAATATGATGTCAAACTCAGCCCTTTTAATAGCCAAACTCTGAAGTAGTGGGGAGTGGAACATGTTATAATCATCTTTAAAAAGTCCTAATTCCATTCCACCACCCCACCCCACTGCTCTCTCTCTGAGGTCGAGGATACCTGCATATTTGGCACTGGAGATTTATAAAAATAAATAAAATCATTGTGCCATTGATCTCTTTGGTTTTGAGAGCATGTGCAAATGAACCTGTAAATTTCAGTGAAAGAACCATCTTAGAAGATGGTGGGTAAATGAATTTGAAACAATGAGACTTAAAAGTGCATTGATTTTGACTCCTGGAGAAATTCCACACCCCATACTTTACCTTAATGAGAGGTGCTAATATTCCACAATTGCAGTGCTTAAGGTGGGAAAAGGCCATTTGGCCCAGTGGGTTTATGCCAGTGCTTCTGCCGCACACGAGCCTCCCCACTCCCAACTCCACCCTATGTCTGTGGTCCAGCCTGGTTTAGACATTCAATTGCGACAAATTACCTGTTAAAATAAATAGTTATTTACCTACCTCCGACCCTCTCTCACTGTTTACCCACCTGCTGAAACTCCAGTAACTTCAAAGACTTAAATTTTAACAAGATGGCCATCGATAAAGTCTGCTGTTCCAAGCTGGTTACATTTATGTTTGGTCATTTGCATTATCATTATCAACAATCTTCCAAGTTGACCGTAAGGCTCCTGCATGCCTGTTAGGTTGCAAACAGTCGGGACTAAATTTGGATCATACGTACCTTCATTCAGCACCAGAGGTTCAAGAATTATTTCCCTTCGGGCCACTGCCGAGACCAATGGTAAAAACTGTTGCTGCAATTGAGCAATATCACGGAATTCGGAGATCAAGGCAGTAAAGGATGCATCGGTTGAAAGCTGAGCAAGTTCATTATTGTCGGCATCTCTACCTCCAATAGCAAATGAGTATATACTACCTTGCTTTATTAATAGTTCTGCCTGAATTACATCATCACTGGACTCACTAGAAGTGATAATGACTAATGCCCGTGGGACCCCTTCTGATGCCCTGCTGCCGGCTGACTCAGTAAAGTGATTGTCGACTAAAAATTGCACGGCCGCGCCAGTATTAATTTCATCTCCGCCTTTGGGTTGAAGTCGTTTCACAGCATCCAGAACCTCCGTTTTCGTGGAGTATGTGTTTAAATAGAACTCGGTGTTGGGCTCGTCGCTGTATTGTACCACACCGATTTGGATTCTGTCAGGGCCGATCTCGAGATTGTCGATGAAATTTACGATAAAATCGCGTATATATTGAAAATTGACACTTCCAACGCTGGCAGATCCGTCAATTAAGAAAATTAGGTCAGCCGATTCTTGCGCTTTAAAGAAAAAGACAAATGCAAAAGGTGAACATGTTAAAAACAGGTGACCTCCATGCAAGGATTAACAGCTGAGCATTCTGTGCAAAACTCAGCGTCAAACTCATCTCAGTGAATAGAACATTAAAATAAAGCGGTGTCGGTCAGTCTGCCAGGTTTATGCTTCATTCTGCATTTTTTGACTATTTTAAATACTTACAATATAACTGCTGGACCAAATTTCTCTTCATTTGTGCCATCCCTCCCCCCCCCCCCCCCCCCACATACACTTGCTTCAGGGTTTTTTTCCTCCCATATTTTAATTGCAAGTAATAATTATTTTGTTTCTTTTATTAAAAAAAATCAGTTTGGAAGTAGCATATTCAGCTCTCATATTTGTGGGGGGGAAAACCAAAAATACAAAGAAAGAAACGAATCGGGGTGGAGAACCCTTCATTTCGTAGAAGGACTGCTTGAAAACAACAATTCTCTCGCTGCTGGCTGAAAAGGGAATGAAAATCTCACCAGAGGTGACATTTCAAAATATAAAGCAGCAGGATAATTTTCAACGTTCGTTGTCATGTTCTCTTTTCTTTAAAAAAAAACATTTTTTTTGGGAGCTTTTGTTCTTTGTTTACCTTTGGACCGTACAGCTGGATGACATTATTGAAGGAAAGACGGAAACAGAAAACTAGCCCAAGTGAACAAAGTTAACCTTTTTATTTCCCTCCATGGATACTGCCTGGCCTGGTGAGTTCCTCCAGCACTTTGTGTGTATTGCTCCAGATGCATCCAGCATCTGCAGAATTTATTGTCTCTCTGTTAACATCGACCGAGTAAGACAAGGCGCTGTCTGCAAAGATCAACCAACTGAGAGCCCCTAGGAGGAGGATCTGGAGAGGAACACATAACCGATCTGAGTTGGGAGCATGAATGTGCAATGATGCTTTTTGTAATGTCTTCTGTATCATTATCCTTTTAATTGCTTCCATCTCCGTTGATGGCTGCTTTTTCCCTCCACGTTTGAACCAGTTGATGCTTCTATTCCACATGAAATGCAGTGATCGATAATGCATAGCAGGGAAATGCTTCCCGGGAAAAAAAACGGTATGGAATATGCTGAAAACGGCAGTGGGCAGATGAGCCGAAAGAGTTGACGCGTTGACATTTACTTTTGAAGGAAAGAATTGGGCCTGGGGGGAGAATGGGACCGAATACTGGAGAGCACGTGTGTTAATTGTGGCCCTGTAAATAATGTAGGAGTTGCGCACTTTAAATAAAGTGTAAAGGGATTACTTAAAGGCACTTTAAATAAAGGGATTAAGTAATTTAGTCGTGCTGCAGAGAGGGGAGGGTGGGGCTTTGGGATGGGATGGAAATCAGGATGCAGCACTAAAGAGAAGCACAATGTGCACTTGGAACCATTTGGGTAACAAAACAGTAGTTAGGAGTAGGCTGGAGAAACCCCGAGAAAACAGGAGGTGAAAATGCAGAATATTATATAAGAGGTAGATATGGTTGGTGAGCTACAGTCTCTGATTCTGAGGCAACTACAAAGATCTGGATCAGACTAGAACATGGTTGGATACTTAATATTCCTGCAGACAAGATTTTCAGGAAAGCAAGGACAGAGAAGTGGTGGTGTGGGAGTACTGATAGAGAAGAACATATGGGGGGGGGGAGAAGAGAGAAGAACATATGGGGGGGGGGGGGAGAGGAAGAGAGAGAAGAATGTTCCAGGGATGAAGGCCAGAACCTATGTTGTTCTAGTTCAGAAATAAACAGCTTTCTGAAATTTACACTTCTGTGCAAATTATCTTGGCTACAGCTGTTGGGAAGGATATAGATAATATTACACAGATGCAGAATGATAGAAAATGATAATATGAACTTCAACTATCCTAAAAGAGTTTGGAAATATCAAAGTGTAAAGGGTGTATAGAAACATTTCTGAAGTGTGTTCAGGCGATGTGTCTATCAGCACATTTACAGCTCAGATGAATCTGTTTTCATCAAAGAGAAAATGCTGCCAATCTCCATAGGTATAAAGAACAAGATGAACATTAATCAAGGGGAAGAAAATCAGAGAGGCAGATAATACTGATGGATGTCAGCAGCTAAAGGTTGCTGAGGAAGTAAGGGTCACAGTTGTACAGGTATTAGCTATAATTTTCTAATCCTCCTTAGGTACTGCAGTAGTGACAGAGGACTGGAAATTTGCAAATATTACACTCTTGTTCAAACAAATGTTGCAAATATAATCCAATTACTACATGCCTATCAGTTTAACTTCAGGTGTGGGGAAGATGCTAAAGACAATAATCATACCCAAAATTAACCTGGACAAGCATGGATTAACAGAGAAAGTCAGAATAACTCAAAGTTAATTTGCAATCATCATGGAACTTCTGATGAAGCTATAGAGGGTTTATAAGAACAATGGACTTTTAAAGACCAGATGAAATGCCACATGACTAGATAGTCAGAAAGATTGAAGCCCATGGGATGAAAGGCCCATTAGTTGCATGGATGCGACATTGGCTCAGGGACAGGAAATGTGGATCGATTGGAGAACCTGGGATTGTTCTCCTTAAAGCAGAGAGCATTTGGAGGTAATTTAATGGGGGTCTTCAAAGTCAAGAAGTCTGGGCAGAGCAAAAAAATGAGAAACTGTTCCCATTGGTGAAAGAATTGAGAATCAAAGGATTTGAATTAACCAACAAAAGTGTGTTCCTGAACAGGTGCTGGAAGCAGTTTTAAATCAAATCACTTTCAAAAAGGACTTGGATAAATACTTAAAGAGATAAACATTGTATGGCCACAAGGGAAAATGCTGGGGATAGAGGATGACAGGATTTCTCTATTAGAGCTGGCATAGGCTTAATGGATCAAACTGCTTCCCTTTGAACCGTAAGAATTCCAGATGTGTAACATTTGAGGACAATGAGTTTCATGCACCTCAGAGAAAATGTCAAGATCCCCACTCAGCAATTCAGGGACCGGCTACAAGCTCGTAGCTCCGGTTCTCGAATCCATTCTCCTCACGTGCACAACTCCCTCCCAAGAGCCGAGAATCGTGGAAGTATGTTGCAGGCACATTAGGCCTAGTGTTTCTGTGAATGAAGCAGTATTGGCAGCAAGGAATAATTGGCAGGGGAGACTAGCACTCAGACTGGTCAACTGTTCAAACCCATATTTGACCTGCCTATTTGACAGGCAGTGGGAAAGTGTCATTTCTTCTAGTTTGTGAACACAGAAAACTGTAAAACTGGAGATTTGTGTGAAAGTTACAATACAGAGGGATATTTACTCTTCACCTATCTGTTCTTTATAGAAAAAGGAGCTCAACTAACAACACCAAAGGGGATTATGTAGGTCATGCATTTCTATGGCCGAATGCCATTCAGGGTTTGGGCTGAACTTGCTGCTAACACCTGAAAGTACATTTACCAATTATGGACTTTTGCTGGGAGAAGAAATTAAAATCTGTGGTCAAGTCCCACACAATCCTCCCTTTATAGTGTTTGGAACATCATAGGGAATCCACCCAACATTTTCAAGTGTGTGCAGTTTCAGGTCAGAAGTAGAAATCATCCCAAAGGCACAGCCTCTCAGATCTCAAGATTTCTGATATCAGTAGCCATTGGCATGGTTACATTTTCATTATCATGCCTGAAGGATAAACAATACACACACTTGAGGTTCAGCAACTGAAATTAGAAGTGCATTCCTAGGAAATGGCACAGTAAGTGCACATTCTGGGGCTTGGCTATAATTTGCAGTTGGGACCTTAATGAGCCTTCTGCACAACATTGTGCATAGGCTGCAAATATTAATGGTGATGGGCTGTATTCTGAGGTGGTACAAGCATGTCAGAGTGGCTTCAAAGACCCAAGGTGCCGCCAACTCCACTCTAGGCACTTTAGCATACATTAAATATTGATAGAATATATTGTGCATTGTAGCACAGATTTCAAATATAATGAAATAATCAGAGCTTGTGTTATGATATAGTTGATACACACTTTGGGATTTGACCAGCATACATTATACAGTGATATAGTCAGTGCATTTTACACAAAAACTAGAAACTAAGGTGGTAATTAACACTGTGCATATCTGCAATTATTTTGTTTCTATTTGTTAACTCTGTTCCTTGTATTTAACTAATTTCCCCATGATGTCATCAGCTGTTTAAACAAAGATAATGCTCCAGAGTACTGAATATAAAAACAGGAGGATATTGCAGCCCTCTTGGGGGAAAATAAAAAAGGAATTTAACCATATGTAGTTTCCAGAATCTGTATTTTAAAATATGTTAACAGATAAATGTTTGCTCAGGCCATGAGCTATGATCAGAGTTGTCACTGAGGGCTGACTAATGCATACAGTAACATTTCGTGGAGTTGCATTGTAGGTGAAAATTCATGAAATGATTCTTTCAAAAAAAGTTTATGGTGTGGAAAAGGACAAAAGTACTGGTATATTTATTGTCCCTTTCCTCTCCAAAGGACTCCTCAAGGACTATCACAGCCAATAAACTACTATTGAAGTGCAATCACTGCTGTGTAGGTGAACATAATGGTCAATTTCCATTAATCTGAAGTAAGATCTGTCACTTTTTGGTGACAGTAAAAGGAACTGTTTCCTATTTGATATATTAAGAGTTTCACAAGCAGCATTTTAAAGGTATTGGTTTGTGCAATATTTAATTAGTACCAAGACATTATATACCCCTGGTGACAACAGCGGATGGTACCATTCAGAGTGAAGTGAAGAGGGAAGAACAGCTTACCTAATGACTGAAGTAGCATTCCCCTCACTTACCACTCGTCATTTCTGTTGAATAGCTCTGCTACTTATTGTTCCCCCATTTCCTCCCACAGTTTCATATGTGGTGCTGTTCTGTAAGTCATTGTGAACCCCAAGTACCTCTTCCGAGCAGCCAATTCATCATACGGGACACTTTCCATGAGTGTTGGCATGAAGCTTATCAATGGAAATTGTAATCTAGTTCATCCTAACTTCATTATCAGAAATGTGCTATCTTGCACAACAAATCACTGGATGCCAATTTGCAAAATGTGAGATGTTCCCCCCCCCCCCCCCAGTTCTTTTTCTCAATCCTTAGATCTGCGATTGCTAACCTTAATGAGGGTATAATTTAAATCTTCTTATCTAATGTAACTATCCCAGGTAAGCAGGAGACTCACATTGATACAATGTATTCTCTCCTTGGATTCTGCGATCTAATTCAGAAAATTAGTAGCAAACAGAGAGTTCCAATAAATTAAAGGATATCAGAAAATTTGTCTGGGATATCTTAATTACAAGGCAACAAATCTGTGCACTATTTAAAACATGTTGAAACATGAGAATCCCTTCTGTATTGAATTCTCAACATAACCCTTCATTGGAGTCTCTAATGGGACACTGATCACTACCCCCTTTACAAGTCCACCAAAACTGGCGTAAAAGTTAAAATTAAATCTTGACCTTGTCTGTCAACCTGATGTATATGCAGGGGAGTGGGTCACGTTTCTCCTTCTACCAGCTGTTGTCTCTATCCTGGTCTTAACACTGTTAGTTCAGCTACAGAATAGACCAGAATTGGAGCAATCTCAGTAGGGCAGTCATTAATGTGGCAGTGTGAATGTTAACATCTGTTGTACTTCTGATCCTCAGATGTTTTTAAAAGATTAATGCCCATTCATGTAACTATTCAGATTTTAATTTTTGCCGGAGTTGCAAATTCTTTTGGTTAATGGGTTAAGACTACTTTGGACCACCACAAGCAACAGAAATTGGTATGAAAACCGAAAATGCTGGAAAAACCTATCCACAGAAAGAGAAACAGTTAATGTTTCAGGTCAATGATGCTGCATTGGAATGCAGAAATTGGCATTCATTTCGTCTTAAGCATTTAAACTCAAACCAGATTTCAAAGGTGAAGGAATACTGGGCTAACCTATTGTGCCATGGTGTTTCTGTGGCAGCATGTACATCTGTTTAGAGTTAACCAGGGCCTGAACTGATATATGAATCAGCAGCTCACCTCTGATTAATAAAGAACTGCAATGAAAGCTATTTAAAAGAACTCAATGATGTGTGCCAAAAATAGACATTTCATTTAGCAAAAAAAAAGACCCTTCATCGGAGTCTCTAATGGGACACTAATCTCAGACTTTCTCTGCACATTCACAGTGATGGTTCTTGCAGCACACAATTTTTATTTCATCTATCATTTTTAAGAAGTTCGAAATTTTAGCTTTAGCTGGAGTGAGCTCCTGCCATGGTTGACTGAAGCTTGATCTTTCCCTTCTGTTCTCCCTCTCCACTGAGAAATGGCATGACCTCATTCTGGTACCTCCTCTGTTTAACAGAGCTGTGATCAAGAACAGAGTGAAAAAGAACCCAAGTCTTGGTCCAACACCCATCTTGTTTCACTGAACATCAGTGAACCAACACTCTGAACCGCTTCACGTCACCATACGTTCACTTTTGTTTTAAATCAAAGAATGCAGAATAAGTTAAAACCTCTAATTTGTGATTAACATTGTGCATTGTGTCACAGCCCTTCTTACAACTCAAGCAGGTGTGTAAAAGTACACAGTGTGCACACAGCTTAATGATGGTGGAAGCAAAGCTCTTGGATGTTAATAGCAACGCAAATAAACAGATAGGTCAAGCACTGAGAAGACAAAAGTATTTCCTGGCTCTCGGATTGTTTTCGACATTCTTTGTGTTTTACCATTTTTTCATAACGTAGTTTTCTGGAATTAAATTATCACATTTTGAGGACTAACTTTATTCTTCAGCATTTGAAGTAATCTCAATAAATCCTTGTCATTTTCATTTTAATTATTTAGTTTTCCTTCACCATTTCCCCTGCACATTCCCAGCCCTACTTTCTCATCATGTCCACAGTCATAATTTTCAATCAAACCTTTATTAATGAGACTAGGAGAATGCCTTGCAATCACTTACTTCATCTGTCAGACGATCAAGGAAGGAACTGGTACCTTCTGTGTGACAGTAAGGTCTAGGTCCAGTACCTGAAGCTATTTCAATAGCAACCTTAAATGTACTTCCCTAAATCAGAGCATCACTGATTTGGTCTTTAAGTCTATTCTGACATCATAAGATTTGGGTGCATCCAATGTAGCTTAATAAGGTAATGCACACAAGTAGCTAATATTTGTACTTCTGTTGTAGTTAGAATATTTGCTATCTCAAGCAACTATGGCTGTTGCAAGTGATGAGTCTGCATGAAATAAAACCAAATTTTCTTTGATTTAAAAAGCATAGATTTTGAATGCAGGACCAAGGAAAAAAGGGACCTGAGATGTCAATTTTCCTGAATCCCTCTCTGATAGCACCTGAGCTCTATTCAGTTTACCCACTCTCTTGATTTGACATCTAAACACAAAAGCTTTCCATGGTTGGCAAATCAAAGCACAAAATTAAAAATATAACCAAAACCTAGGAATGTAAAACTCTGTTCAACTCATTGAACCTCATCCCTCAAATTTTCCTTCTTGTAATTCAATTTTACTTGGAATAATACCTTTTCTTTTTTTAAAAAAAAGAACTTTCAAATCCATCTGCAAGATTACTCCAAAAATTTGTCACTTTCAAAGTTTTCCCGATTTTGAAACAATTCTCACCAGCAGACATTTATGGCACCTGAAGGCACCATCCCAGCTTAATTTTAAGTACACTTCTTTTGCAAATGTAACTCAGCCAAATCCCTGCTGATCAATCGCGTACAATTCTGGCAAAATCCTTTATTAAGACTTCTAGAGTCCAAATATATTTCTTGAAAATAACAATTGTATTCTGAATGACTGGTCACTCTTCTCACACTACTATATGGAAACTGTGATGGTATCTGTTTCCTGGCTATGACATTGGCAGTGCATTTTAGTTGTGATAGGTTATTAATTTGTAGCATGCCACTGATATAGATGCATAATGGGTGTTTAATTAAAAACACATACAGTGATGAGGGCCAGTGATGTTAGTAGAACATTAATTCTACAGTAGGTCTGCTCCTTGCTTATTAATTTAAGAACCCAATTCACATCATGAGAGGTATTACAAAATATGAATCCATGTTGAAGTTTGGCTTAATTTTTATCCCCTCCAATTTTTCTCCCATCCCTTCCTGAAGGCGTTGACTCCTTGTAGGGTGAAGGTAATCCTCTGGTACCTTGCCCAAGTGGTCACTTTTGTGTGCAAGTCCAGACATCAAATGCCGACTCACTGATCTATGCAGGGTCTCATCATCCACACACTCTTGGGCACTTTCACCAGGAGTCACCAGTCAGCAATCAGGAGCGGGAACCCATGCTGATTTTCCACCCCTCCCTAGCCCAGGGTGCTGAGGCCAATTGTTGCACCCTTACTGGATCCCTGGCTGAGATCAGCTAACTCAGCGCAGACCAGCAGATCAAATCTGGGACCTTTCTGGTCTGTATAGCTCAGTCTCTTAATGAATCATGTCCTTAACAACTGAACCATCAGGGAGCATGTCTGTACGTTTTCCCCTCCCATTTTAAAAATACATTAAATTGAGTAGGGTAAGCAAAGGAGCAGTGTTACCAGCTAACTCTTTACCTGTAGTGTCTTTTATTATCCCATCAGATAATAGGTGCGCTGCAGCCATGTGCACACTCGTCACTAAGTCGTTTACAATGCCCTCTAGTGCGGCAAAGTCATCGAGGTGGTAAACAAACCTCTCATGAGGTGCACTTGCAATCTCCTTTAGTTCCCATTCAACTGCTTGCTGAACTCCAATAGCAAAAATTAAGGCATTGGCTGACTTAAGGGACTCAGACGCGGGGATTACGTCATCCTGAGAGCGTCCGTCTGTTAAAACTATAATAATCTGTGGCACTCCTTCATCCGCTCTACTCCCGTTGGCTTTAGTGAGCTGCTCCTTGATTAGATAATCTAGAGCTAGTCCAGTTTTTGTGCCACCCCCCTGATAAGACATGTTCCATATATGAAATAGGATGTCCTGCTTCGCAAAATATGTGTTTAAATGGAATTCTGCTCGAGGCTTTTCAGTGTACTGCACCAGGCCAAAACGAAATCTGTTTTCTCCAATATCAAAAGCCTTTATAACCCTGAACAGAAACTCCCGCACATATTGGAAATTTTCCTGGCCGATGCTCCAAGAGGCATCCACTAGAAAGACTATGTCAGCAGCAATTGTTCTGTCATCTTTAAGAAAGAAAAGCTGTTTAGCACTGTCTTAAATGTTGAGGCATTTTCTTTTCTAAACACTAACAATGTTATTCTGTACTGTTGCAGAATGTTATTATTTATCTGTTTGACGTTTTCATTGTGAGGGTAAACTGCCCTCTGTTTGTCCTCAGTTCACCTTTCCTCCAGCTCCCAAGCCCTTGATCCCTCACCCTCCCTCCCCCACTTTCTTCCCATTCCCAAAACCTTGAACTCTCACCTTCCATCCCTTCCATTCTTCCTCCAGTTCCCAAACTTTTGATCCCTCACCCTCCCTCCCATACCCCCCAACTAAGGGATGAGGCAGGGGTGGAGAGTTTAATTCATTCTATGGATTCCTTTGCTCTTGTGGAAGATTCCCTCAAAACCTTGATAACTCGTGCCTTCAAACGATGAAATGCAAAGACAGATGAAATAAACAGAACTTTATTATTAAATTAAAAGGCCTTTTAGAAAAGCCTACCCAAAAATTCCTTCCTCGTCTTTAGCACTAAACATGTCATATAATAGGATCTGCATATTGTGTTCTGCCTCCAAAGTGCATTGACTTCAGAGTAAATTTCATAGGCAGAGTACAAACTGCCAATAGGACCACATATTGTGTTCAGCGCTATCAAAAAGGGACAAATTTTGAGCTTATCCAGTCATCTTGCTCAAACCTTAGATTCCCTGGTCACAGACCTGATGGTTTGCAAGACATACTGATAGGGGAGATGGGAAATCTGCTCCCAGGTCTCCATTTGTCACCCCAAAAGCAGTCATTTTGCAGTCTGACCCAGTTTTGCCTTCTATAGCTTCCCATCTCAATGAGAATGGTCAACAGCCTCCACTTGACACTTCCCCAGGGTGATGAGAGCATAATCAGGAAGTCACTGAAATAAGGGTAAGTGGGTGGGGTGGGGGACCATTTATCCCAAGGCATCCCTCACTTGTGTTCCAATCCTTTTCCACCGAATATCATACTAGATCATACAATATTGAAAATAAAATCATCGTCATCAACCATCCATTTAGCACAACCTTAGTTTGCATCGAATTATATTACTGCCATTTCCTGGCATAACATTGCCCGTCAGTTTAATTATCAAAATTAACGCTTACCTCAAATATTCTGGAAAAAAAATAAATCAGTTATATATACACCAACTGTTTAGTTTAATGCCAACACACATCAACATCAAGATAGTTGACCAGCCTCAAAAGACCCAACTGAATCTTCTTAATTCTTACCCCGTTGTGCTTGAGTGAAACAAATTAGGCTGAAGAGTGCCACTAAAGGCACGACACGCAGTTTGGTCATTTTTGCAACAATGTGCTGGGCCTGTGACCTGAAATGGAAATGAACACAGGTCAGTGGGAAATAAAATTACACCCAAATCAGATAAATCCTTTACATTTATAAATGTGCAAAGAAACTATGCAATGAAGACACAAAAGTACAATCATGATATCCAAGAACCATTACGAGTCTCAGTGTAAAATGGTGGGGAAAATTGAGCAATATGGAACACAGAAGTCCCCGTCCATTCAGAAATAACTGAGCACAACTGCCAGAACTTGATTAAAATAACCATCCAAGGTTTCTTTGCTTGAACTTTATCCATTTAACTTTGCAGAGAAGTCAAGTAGGGATTGGGTCAATCCAAGTTGTGTCAGTCCGAGTTGTGTCTCTCCAGTTTTGTTAGATAACCTGACAACACATGATTTAAACTACCCCGCCCCCCACTCCCCCCAGGATTACCTGTGACCTTATCAGAATTAAAGGTCAATATCCTCGACATTATTATGCAAAACTCAGGAGAAAAAAAATCAGAGGCAAAAAAAATACTGTCGGTTTCTTTTTAATTGAATATAGTTGTCAAACTATCTAACTGGATGATGGAGAGTCTGATTGTTAGTTGGGTGGGAGGATGATTAATCAAAAGAATGGACCTTAAGAGACTGCAGATGCTGGAATCTGGAGCAACGCACAATCGTGGCATCAATTGTGTGTTACAAAAGAATGAACCTGTTGGTCTTAGAATTAAGATAAATGTTAGTCAGCAGCAATTAAATTGGTTTGTTCATGGGCCTGAGGGCTTCGATGCTAGTTGTTGTGCTCAGTCTTCCATTCAAACATCTAAACCAAGTTGGCAAGCCCAAATAATATTAAGGCATCTAACCTATCCTGCTACAACTACATCTGAGGCACAGATGGGATGGAGATTGAGGGAAAAATCTCTGAATGGCTTTTGGACTAGGATGCAAGTCACTGAGGCACACAAGTAGTAGTATGGTCAAGCATACAGAAACAAAGCACATATTCAATGGAATATATCTCATAACATGCATGTGCAAAATTATACATAAGGTCCAATCCCTAAGCAGTTTCGAATACTTCATTGCATACATGAATTTACAAGGTATCTGGAGACCTGTCCAACAAGAATAGCAATAACAAGACCTTCCAACTACATTTCCACTTGAACTAATAGCATGCCCATTCTTCAGATGAAACACCAACTATTAATATGGATAGATATTCCAAATAGACTCACTGTCCCAGTCCAACAGAAGGGTTGCAAATCCAAAACATTGACTGTTTCTCTTTCTATGGAAGCTGCCCGACCTGCTGAGTTACATACATGTGTGACTTTTTTTTGGGGGAAAAAGGTACTTTAATAGGTGAATACTTTAGCAAATCCTGAAGGAGATATTAAAAGGGTTACATTAGTGCAGGTGTTTCTTTTTAAAGCAAGGGGATAAGTCAGAATAATTATTGTACCAAAGCCAAGGAGAGTGAGTGGGGAAAAGCTGGCAAAATACAAAGTTAAAAAAAAAAACGGCATCTGACTCTGATGGTATCCTAATGTCAAGGAAAGTTTGTGTAAAAATTGAAATTATGGCCACAGCATTTCATGCATCCTTATTTATGAGTGCCAGGAAATTACAAGACCATTATTTCAAACACAAAAGGAAAAATTAATACATAAAACTATAGGCCAAAGTCTGTTTTCCATAACTAAACTTAGAACAAAAGTAATGGAAACAGGAGTAGACCACGTGGCCCCTTGAGCTACCCAACAGCACAGCTGCTCCGTGAGCTCTTCCAGCTTTCTAACTGATCACAATACCTTCCCAGTCACTCAATATCTGAAAGTGTATCAATTTCACCCTTTGAAGAAACTCAATGACTGAGTACCCACAGCTGAGTTACAGAATTCCAAAGATTCAAAACCCCTGGTTAAAAAAAAATACTCCTTTAACCTGAGATTACATCTCATAGTTCCAAATTTTAACCTAAGAAAATAGCTTCACAGCATCTTATCTATCCCTTTAAGAACCTTAGGTTTCATAAAGATCTTTGATTGTGACAAAATGGCTGACCACTTGGACAGGGAAATTTGAAATAGTGTACATTGCAATAGTGCCTGACAAATTCAATAAAGCTCTTCGAGGAAATAGCATGTATAAACAAAATAACTTTTTCCCCCCAATAGAGGGCTACATGGGTGGTTTATTGATTAAACTGTGGTAAATTATTTAAGGAAATGTGATAGCATGAATAGGAAGTTGGCCACAGAAAACAACAGGGTAGATTTCCTCTTCAATTCCTAGTCAGAAATCTGGTGTAGGAGATAGTGCACCTATTATGGTTTTAATTCAATGCACTTTCAATGGGGAGCAGGCAATGGCCAAGGAAGAAAATTTCCCACAGAGAATATTAATTATGCATGTTGATTGAACAGAAAGGATGTAAATTATATTGGGCTCAATATCACTTATGGATGATATAGATAGAGAAATGATCCACAGATGACTCTCAAGTGACTTCGAGAAAGTAGACAGTGGCAAACTGTGCAGATAGATGCCGCGTGAGATTTAATGCGCAGCCATGAAAGACTGTTCATTTTGGGAGAAAGAATAAAAGGAAGAAAAGACTAAATGTGAAACTATTTCAGTAGCAGAGTGAGCTTCAGGATACACACGTCTTTAAAAATGAGAGGATAAAATGACATGGGATCTTAGGTTTAATATATGAGGCAGAGTAGAGAAGCTAAACAAATTAACATCATTGGTTAGACTGTATTTAAGATTTTCTGTTGTTTTATGCCTTATATAGAAAGCACAAAGACTATGGGAAAAATTTGGCATAATAATCCTAGGCAAATGAGCTAAGCCATAAGTCATTGTCATAAAATACAGAAATGATTCAGTTTTCATAAGATATTAAGATGTGACAAGGCTATTCAAAATTATTAGTAAGGAAGGACATCTTATTTCTATTCATCACTGAACTCTCCAACTAAAATTTATCATTAGGAGAGCAGTTACTAGCAAATAAAAATGGCAAACAATTGAATTTGTTCATTATCTAAAATAGTTGAAATCAACATCAATTCTTGAGCTGTAACAAGCCTAATAGGTGGGCTGCACAGCAACATCCAGCATCTGCTGTATTTGGCTTTCATAGAGCTGTTAGGAGCTGTTTGCATTTACAGACAGAGGCTTCATAAGACATGGAATGTCCTAGCAGTGGAGTGCAGACTAGTCTTAAGTATTGATGCAAAGAGCTGAATGGTATCCTTTCGTGGCATAAACTTTGAATTCTATAACAGGTGGACAAAATGTAGTCATGACATATATCTTTAACTTAAGATTCATATGGGATTATCGTAACAGCTCACGGTGAGAACTTTCCTGTTAGCCACCAATTCCTGTTAACCTGTTAAACTGCAGGCATGGTAGTGTAGCAGTTAGCGTAACGCTATTACAGTACCAGCGACCCGGGTTCGATTCCAGCCACCATCTGTAAGGAGTTTGCACGTTCTCCCCGTGTCTGCGTGTGTTTCCTCCGGGTGCTCTGGTTTCCTCCCACATTCCAAAGACGTACCGGTTAGGAAGTTGTGGGCGTGCTATGTTGGCGCCGGAAGCATGGCGACACTTGCAGGTTGCCCCCAGGACAATCCACACAAAAGATGCATTTCACTGTGTGTTTCGATGTACATGTGATAATAAAGATATCTTATCTTAATGCTATTTGTAAGTCAGTAGGTAAATTGAGAGACTTGGGACAAATCATTTACAAATAAAGAAAGCCCAAGGGTAACTTTATGGTCTGCACTGATCTCATTTTAGATGGCAGCAAAGATGTTAACATTTCCAGATTACAGAGGAAAAGCAAATCAATGTAGTGAACCTAATTGTTATCAAACATGAGTCAGCTTTGCAAATGCAAGATCCTCTGGTTTTGATCTTAAAAGCTATTTTATAAAATGGTGGCAAGCTTGCAGTGGAGGTACAAATAATTTGGGGATTCAAATGCAGATAATCATTAAAACCCTAATGGAATTCTGGCTTTTATATCTAGGGGACCACAATACAAGGCAGTTGGGGATATCCTACAGCTATGCACAGCACTCGATATCCTGCAAATGGAGCACTGGGAAATGTTGTGAGTGCTACACCCTAGGAAAGATGCACGAGGAACAGTAACATTGATTTACCGGAAAGATACCAGAACTCCAAGGATTAAATTACATAAAGTAACTACACACTCTAGGGTGTAGTCACAATTATTCACTGGAAGTTAGGTTAATTGGGTATTTGATTTAAGTTTTGAAAACAAAGGAAAATTGGTAGGAGGAATGGAGAAAAACAGTGGTGTGGGCAGCACAGCAACCCTCTAGTACAGCTGCTACCTCACAACAGTGTGGAGTTTACACATTCTCCGTTGGGTTTCCTCCGCTTCCTCCCACATCCCAGTCTCATGGAGATTGGTAGATTAATTGGCCACTGTAAATTGACCCAGTATGGATGCGAGCGGTAGAATCTGGGCAGATCTGATTGAAATGTGAGGAGAATTTAAACAAAAATGGGATTACTGTTGGATTAGTGTAAATGGGTGGTTGATGGTCGGCACCAACTCAGTGGGCTGAAGGTCCTGTTTCCATGCCATCTCTCTCTACTACTGTATGACTTTTTGACTGGCTGAAGAGTTGGTAAGATTGTGGTTGTTGTCTAAAATTTACAGCAAGACTTTCCAGAAGTGAAGTTTGGAAACACTTCCACACACACACACACACACACACACACACGGTGAGAGAATTCTCTTCTGCAAATTCTAGTTGATGTTTCATCAGTTGTAAGTTTTAAATCCGAGATTGGCAGACTTTTGTTCCTCCGGTTGAAGACAGCTTTAAGTTGTTTGACATTTATTGCCTGTGTTTCCTCACGATAATCAGTCAGGACCACAATCAGGGCTTAGCACCAAGTTTTCTTCCATTTTACCCTATTGTACCTTTGTAGTTGTTGGCTTGAAATTGCGAATTAAGTGAAAATTAAAATGAAAACAAATGGGAAAGGAAACCAAGATATCCTTTATCAAGGATCTTGGGTGCACAATATAGTGGTAGGGAATCAGTTTTTCCTTTGGCACTGTGGTGGTGGATGTGGGAAAAGCAGAGAATAGGAGCAGTGGATGAGATGAAAATCTCAACAATGCAAACCACCGACTCATTAAGAAGTCAAAAATCAGAGAGAAGAATCACCAAAGAAGCACACTTTTACTTTGTTAACAGAGCAACGGAGACAAAGGCTTCATAGTAAACTGCTAAGGATAAATTGGGACTCCAAAAACCAACATGAAAAAAAAATATAGAATATAGTTTTCTCCCTCCAGTATCCTCTCCTCTGGGAGGTTAACTCAGATCTCACATTGGGATACTGCTCTGTTGATTCTGACTCCCCACTCATCTTAATTAAGCAGCCATTTAGGAGCAGAGCAAGCAGTTCAACCACACTTAAAAGGACAGTTCTGATAATAAATATAATAAGTGATTCAAGGTAAGCAGCTTAAGCAGACAGTGGTTAGAGTATGGAACTTTATCGCACAAAACAGTTGAGGTCAATGGGATTGCATGTGCAAGGGGAAGCTAGATGAAAAGGGAAAAAGAGTAAAACAGATACACATTTTAATTTGCAGGCTCCTGCAGGGTATAAACCAGTGGGGGTTAAATTCACTACAATTATACATCAGCCAATCCCTGCAGTTTCTGTCTTCCTTTTCCTACTCCAGGGTCAAGGAGGCAAAGTGGGAAGTCCCTGCTGCCATACCAGGTGAAATCAAATGAATTACTACAGACAGCAAATCAAAACACTGACCCTTCTGGTCTCTGCAGCCCAGATCTCATCACTTACCAACTAAACTTTTGAAATTTTACCCTGAAACAAATTCTTCAAATTATCGTTTTAAAAAGCCAACACTTTTATCAATTAAGAAAAACATACCGTGGTCCTGTACTTTATTACAATTGAGAACTATTTAGTTTGCAATTCATGGCACATATTTATGGCTCCTGGCAAGATTATACTTGGCTAATGTCCACAACTGAAATAGAAGCATAATGAAATAGCTGAACATTTAGGGAAGAAACCCTTGTAGAATTCCACAGGGAAAAGAGAGCCAAGAACTACTTAGCCTTGTGAAGTGAAACCTTGGGTCTCATTTCAGAGTCTGGTGATCTGAAAATTCTATGTGAGCATTGATGAATAAAGTTCTTTCTAAAATACTTAATTGTTTTTTTTTGTAATTGTCCGTGTCTTTTTTTTGTAGCCTACTCTCAAGAGGATATCCAATCAAGTCTGCATATCTATACAGCTTCCACTGGCCTGCTTCACATTCAACATATGCAGTGCAAAGATCTGAAATTGCTCATTTTAACCACTTCTTGAATAACATTTTGCGAACCCGTACTATTTTCCCAAATCCAGCTGGGATTGTCAAGCAGAAGGTGCACTTGCACTTAACCACTTAATAGTTGATAGAAACCTGGAACTCACTCCCCAAAGGAATGCTAAGACTAGGTCAGCTAAAAGGTGTTCAAAAGCATACAAGAGAGTTTTTTGTAATGGTCTCATAGCATGTGGCGCAAAATGAACCACGCAGAGATCTGCTTTGATTTAATCAAATGACAGTAAAAATCAATGGGAAAATGGGACTGTTCTGTGAGCTGACATAGACCGAATGGGTCAAATGGCCTATTTCATTAAGAAAATAACAAAATATTAAATGCAGAAATTCTGAGCATACCAAAATGATTACATTTTCACCCCACGCTGTAAATTAGGATAATACAAGTATCTAAATTATAAATACAGTAAATGCTTTGCATTTTGTTAATATGAAAACAAACTTGCAATATTGCAAATCTAAATCTGAAACACACATGGTCTGGCAGTATGCCTACGGAGAGAAACAGGGTTCATGTTTCAAGCTGATGACCTCTCATCAGAATGCAGTCAAGGTTGTTAGCTTGGAACATTGTCCGTTTTTCTCTCTACATGTTGCCCAGTTTCTAGCATTTTTCAGTTTTACGTCTGGGTATTTCAATCCCTCAATGCTTAGCACTTTTCATTTTTGGGCAAACAGATTAGCATACAGAGGATGGTAGTTATGTTAATATAATAGTAGGGAGCAGAGGTCAAAATCCAGTGTTGATGCAATGGAAAGAAAATGTCTCAACCCCTTTTCTATTAACAGTTCAGGAGATGCTCACATCATGAATGATCCATGTATTATTGTTTTGGGATACCCCTTGATGTACTTTACTGTCTGATGGGACAATAGCTCGGTGTCATTATTAACCACGTCCATATTCAGTCAAAAGAAAAATCCTGCGATAATTTAGAATTTCTCCTACTTTGTTACTCTTTTTAAAATATAAACCAGTATTATTCATGACTAGAAATTAAAGCTACTTCACTGCTTTAGAACACAGTCTTCAAAAAAACAATAACCCATTCTTCCTATTCTTGAGTCTCCCACCAATGGCAAAGCCCCTGTAATTAGAAACATAAGGCAAGGAAAGTAGAATGATTGAAGCTTCAACGAAATTTCCTCAACAGTTGAATATTGCCTGGTTTCAACATTATGCTTCATACAACATCCTGGATCTCCACAGTTAAAGGATGCTTTGACCGAGTACTGCATCATAGGAGCCTGCAGTTCCAATACACAGTCCCTCGTCATTACTGATCATTAGATTTGCTGATGTTCCCTTTGTACGGCGACGGGCAAGTGCACTAGCAAGGGACACACTGATCCAATCAGACTACAGAGGCTTAGAGTTCAATTCCCCCTTTGGCCTCAGTGCATGTATGCTATAGTGAGGAATATTAACCTGGTTGCCTCTGCTGGACATTGTTAGGAGACTCCTGCTCAAAATGCATACACATGTGGACATTAGGAGAAAACAAGAGCTGCTGCAGAAATTATGGCATCAACTGTCCATTCCACTGGACAATATAGTGGAATTTTTCTAATACACATGGAGCCATAATCCGACAGCAGTCCAGGGAGGAAGACAAAGAAAAATAAACAAAATTGTTTTCCCAAGGCAAAATTGAAAGCATACTTGATTCAAACCATATTTAAGACCCACTGTGAGTTATGTTAACCATTCAACAAAAACTATTTTTAAATGCTAGGAGCTCATTTACATTAATGCCACATGGACACAATGGAACTCAACCTGCCAATTTTGAAATGTGAGACAACCTTTGCCAGCACAGTGTAGCCAAATGATAATGACTTGTGGAGAAGTGGCAGGGTTCCGACATGATATCCAGGAGACCATGAGGCTCCACTATTCCTAAATAATACCAATGGGATAGAACCTGTCCTTTGCAATCTAGCCTTCCAAATTAATAACTACTAGTGATCTTTTGAGGTTTAAACATCAACAAGTGTTTCCTTTTAAAGATATGTTTCTGATTTCTTGCAGGGGAGACACGATTCATCTGTTGTTGAGAAACATTACCCTGGCTCCTCTAAGATAATTCAAGTGATATATACTTAGAATGCAGAGGATGAAATTCAATGATAAGGTGCAATAAATTAAGGGCAGGTTGTAGATGTTTTGGTGACAATGTAAACCACAATTCCACGAATGGCCCATCAGCATAATAGAAACTGGTTTCTCTAAATTTGAGTCACCCTATTGATTCTGATGGACATCTCTATTTTTAATATTAATATCACAATTGTTGTGCATCAGATTTAAGCAAATAAGATCAGCATTTCATATACAAGCATACCCTTTGAACAGAAAAATCTTGCAATCTCTCACCATTTAAAAATACTTTTCTATCAAAGTCGATCACCTCTCATTTTCCCCACATCATATTCCATTTGCCATGTCCTTGTCCATTCACTTAGCCTGTTTACATCCTCCTGCAAAATCCTTTTGCATTATTCTCACAAAGCTAGGTAGCAATACGAGTTGTACTATCAGAAAGCTTAGATATCTTAGACTTGATCCTCTCATCCAAATCATCGATATAGACAGTGAGCAACTAGGGCCCTGTCACAGAACCCTGGAGTACCCCATTTGGCACAACCTCCCAACCCAAAATTGGCCCATTTATCCCTTCTGTTTTCTGTCTGTTAACAAAATCTCAATCCATAGCAATATGTTACACCATGTGCTTTAATTGTGTTTAATAATCTCATGTAGTACCTAATTGAATGCCTTCTGAAGGTCCAAATACACCATATCCTCGTCTATTTTGCTAGCTAAAACCTAAAATATTCAAATATGATTTCCTTTTCAAAATTCCATGTTTCATGTTCACTCTGCCTAATCTTATTATTATTTTTCCAAGTGTTTCATTACCACTTCCTTAGTAACAAACTCCAGCATTTGTCTGACTACTGACATCAAACTAAATGGTTTAGATTTCCCTCTATTCTCTCGCCTGCCATTCTTAAATAGCCACATTACATTTGCTACCTTCCAATGTACAAAATTGTTTTAGATTTATTAAATTTTGGAAGATGGCAACCTGTGCATCCGTCATCTCCAATATGTAAGAATACAGATCAAAGTCCTGGAGTTTATTGTCTTATATCCCCATTAATTTCTCCGATACTAATTTTTACTGATGCCAATTTCCAGAATTAATCTGTAACACAGTAAGTATTTTCTGCTTCCCACTGATCTTGTGTTGTTTTTCTTATTTATCTGTGCAAACCTATTACCATGTACAGCCTCTGTCTGATTGCTTTGAAGTCAACCTCATCCAAGTCTAGAATCTCAGTAGCCATTCTAGACTATTCCCTTTAGGGAGAGAGAGATTGAACTCAATTACATTATTATCTCCACTAGATAAACATTTACAAATGTTCAGCTGCTAAATTTAGCTCATTATCATTACTAAAATATTAGGTTTTTTCCTTTCAGGACTTGACAGTTAAGAATTTCATTAGCTGATGAGGAAATGTTCAGGATCATTATTAAGGATCATAATCAGCTACTGGTAAATTGTCACAAGCGCCATGGGAACGTTGAATCATATGCCGACCAATGAATACCTACCCACATCAATCCTATTTTCCAGTATTTGCCCCATAGGCGATTCATATTAATCCTATTTTCCAGTATTTGCCCCAAGTGCTCATCTGGACTCTCTTTAAAGTTGTAAATTCTGTTTAACTGAGTCAGTCATGCAGCACAGAAACAAGCCCTTCAGCCCACCATATCCATGTTGCCCATTGTACCTATCTACCCTAATCCCATTTACCTGCATTAACTCCAAAGCCTTCTATGCCTTGCAAATTTAAGTATTTGCCCAGATGCTTCTTAAATGCCATGAGTTGTAAGGTCTGCATATCACATCCTTTTTACAAATGCATCTTAAAATCCTACTCACTAAAAAGTATATTAACCAAGCAAAGAAAATTTAGCCCAACGTGGCTTAGCCCTAATTTCCTGTTTCCCTGCACATTCAAGCCAATTATTTCAAATTGGGTTTTGTGTGTTATTTCTCCAACTTCATTTAACCAAACATCCAGCAGAGAGATTTTTCATCCCATTTCATCTTAGCCCACGAGCCTGCCACAAAGCTACAGAAAGCAAACTTAATATCGCATGAAATAGCAGGAGTCAGTTCATAGAACAGTGCAGCACTGGGACAGGCCATTCGACCCACAAAGTTGTGCTGATCTTGATGCCAATTTATACCAAATGTCCTCCTCCTGTTTATAAGGCCATTCAGCCCTTTGAATCTGCTCTGCCATTCGATCATGGCCGATTTATTTTTCCCTCTCAACCCCATTCTCCTGCCTTCTCCCATAACCTTTAATACCCTTACTAATCAAGAACCTATCAACATCTGCTTTAAATATACCCAATGACTTGGCCTCCACAGCTGTCAATGGCAATGAATTCCACAGATTCGCCACCATCTGGCTAAAGAAATTCCTCCTCAATTCTGTTCCAAAGGGACGTCCTTCTATTTTGAGGCTGTGCCCTCTGGTCCTATCACCCATATCCCTCCATTCCTTTCATATTCATGTGTCTATCCAAAACCCACTTAAACTCTACTAAATTGCCCAATTCCACTACTACCCCAGTTAACCCATTCCAGGCACCTATCACTGTGTAAAAAGAAAACCCTTCATCGCCTTTAAACTCCACCCCCCCCCCCCGACCTTATAAGTACGTCCTCTGGTGTTTGACATTTCTATCCTGGGGAAAAGATTCTGACCATCTACCCTATCTATGCCTCTCAATTTTACAAACCTCTATCAGGCCTCCGATGGTCTAAGGAGAACAACCGAAGTTTGTCCAACTTGTTCTTGTACCTCATCCCCTCTAATCCAAGCAGCATCCTGGTAAACCTCTTCTGCACCTTTTCCACAATCTCCACATCTTTCCTATAATGGGGTGACCAGAACTGCACACAATACTCCAAGTGGTCTGACTAAAGTTTTATATAGCTGCAACATTACTTCCTTGCTCTTATACTAAACACCCCTACCAATTAAGGCAAGCATTCCATATGCCTTCTTTCCACTTGCGTAGCCACTTTCAGTGAACTATGGACCTGGACCCCAAGATCCCTCTGTACCTCAATGCTATTAAGGGGCCTACCATTTACTATATACTTTCTCCTTTCACTTGACCTCACACTTGCCTGGATTAAACTCCAAATTTAGTTCATGGAATCTGAACTGAAACAAAATCTAATAGTACATTAAGGCTGTTGAAATCACTCTAAACCAACCTAAGAAACATGATTGAATTTTGAAATATCTGTTAGCCACTTTGTTAATTCCTCAACTGTAAGATAATCTTCCAATTTTGTGATTTTTTATGCAGTATCCTGCAACTTTGTTTGACTAAAAGTACGTGCAACAGATGAAAGATATGGCCAACATCTGCATTTCCATTGAAGTTCTGCTCACAAGTGCTACAGATCAAACAGTTTAATTTCTTCCAAATGCTCTTTGTTATCCCAAAATACTATACTCACAAGAATATATTCTGAATGGTTCATTTACAGAACCAAGCAGCAGACTTGCTCTACATCCAAATGAGAAAGAAAACAGTCTTTTTTTTACATGGTAATGAAGCCATACAAATCATTACTTTATTTCCATTTTTGTTTCTGTCTATAACCTCATAGCTCCTGTCCCAGAGGTTCGGGATATGTTCCATTTGTGGATTTCTGCCTTTTAAGGACACCCACGTAACTGAACACAATTTGAGCCTTTTGTCCAAGAAATAAAAACAAATATAAGCAAAGCCAGTCAAGTGATCGACAAGTTTCTCCCTCACTTATAGAGATATAAACTAATAAATGTACTCATCAGCAAATCAAATTGCAGGAAGCAACACATAATCCCAGATCTGCCTCCATTTTGTCCCCTGCCTACTTTTAAATGCAGTATCTTTTTCAATTTTAGAAAGGGCCTTGCCCGATAATTTCCCTATTCTTCTCCTTTTCAAGAGCATGTGCCAACTATTCTAACCATTATCTGAACTCAGTGGATATGAAATCTGAAATACAAATCAGACCTCTCCAATTCCACAGTGAGTGAGTGTTATAGAACAATAGATAGTCTATTATTTAACACAAAAGAATTAATTCCTACCTTTGTTGTGGACTAATATTAATAGCAAATCTATTTAGTGAAGGAGGATTCATTTACTATTACGATCCAATCACAATATTGATATTAGTTGAAAACATAAACCTGGTAATAACATTTGCATTTTGTAAAACATGTAATTATTATCTGCAACCTTGTTCTTAATCAGAGTAATTTCATTCTCTGGCTGGTGATCTGGAATCCACATGACCTCTCACTTTAACCTGCCTGATATTAATGAGCACTATCTACTGCCAACTTTCCAATCAACACACTTTCCTTTTCGATAGGAGGGAGCTCCTTTGTTCGGTCTCAAATAACTAGAGGCAAGAACAAGTCACAATATGCAAATGCCAAATGTATATTCCACTGATAATGCCTGCTATTCAGAGACGAACACAGAAATTTAAAAACTTAGAGGGTCTTCAAGGACATTCATGCTTATCCTCATCTGGACTGACTGATGCACAGGAATCCATCACAATGCCTTATAGATTTTTGGCTAATAATGGGGGAGACGGGGAAGGGGCCATACCCTTGCTTACTCCCTCCACTGTTGTAGTTAAATATAAATTATTTGTTGTAATCTGAACCAAGATTCCCACCTTTTATCAATTATAAACTGGAATTCTACAAGTTTGCCCCAGCTGTGGCCTCCCTTTTAATGGCATACTTCAGAGAAATTGCAGGAAATGACCCATAATGCTCTAAAGTCCATGTGTTTAAACTCACTGCAATTAACTACAGGCAACACCACCATCGACTTCAGACATTGGGAGGAGCTCTATAACCTCATGTAAATTGTTAATGTCAAGCCAATATCAAAATTATTGAGACTACAATTCTACTGCACTAAATGGGAAACATTCTCCTAAGATCCAATTTACCTTTCAGGAAATTTGCTGAATAGCCTCTGCAACACTGCTGAGATTTATTTTTATTTAATAAAAATTCTTCCTCTTGGAGAGTGCAAAATCTTGTAATACTGGCCAAATGCACTTTTAGCAAAATCACACGAGGCTAATTCCAAAATGCCTGCGGTACCAACAAAAGACAACATTGTGAGAATCCTCAGCAGGAAGAGACTGCATAGCAGTTTTTCCACTGAAAACCATGAAATAAAAATGACGAGAAGATATGGTGTCAGAAGTCACAAATAAGAGGATTTTTTAAAACACAGAAAAATAATGTGAATGGAAAATCACGGCAGAAGTCACGGCAGAAGAACTCACCATCTGCAGCACCAACTTGGGAGATTATTACAGAGTTTTACTTTCCTTTGAACATATAAATTAATGTGGGGGACAGAAAAAAACAGAAATAGTGGGAGGGAGGGAAGAAAGTAAGACATCCCAAAGCTTTTGTTTCTAAAGCCCTTAATCAACATGGAAAAGCATTCAACTGGGGCTGACTTTTTTTTTGCAAGTGTTACAGAAGACTGGGCCCTTGCATAGAAATATTTTACTAAGCTTCATTTAGACTCTTAACATGGTGTGACTACATTACAAATATTGTTTTCACAGGGGTTTGCAAAAGCAAGCACTGAAGAGCAAATAAGGAAATAAACCTTGGCCTTATCTGGGGTTAACAATCAAGATGACAGTTGATAATTCAACACAGTCATCCATTTTTTGCAGATTTAGATGCCACCATCTAACAAATTTTATTGATAGCTTGGGTGCAATTCATATTTGCCAGATGTTTAACCCTGCTGCCATATCTGGAAGCATTTTTTAAAATCACATAGCTAATCTGTGATATTGAAAATAGTTTTCTCTACAACCACTACACTTGGTTCTACTCTATCTACTCTTCAATTTTTGTAGCCTGACAAAAGGAGAGACAGGATATTTGCACAAGCAATTTATGGCTAAGAACATCATATTGAATATCGTTTTGCATTATTTCTAGTGGTGCCATTAATTTAGGATTAATACCACATCTAAAATACGACAGGAAAGAACTCATGCGAGCAATGGTGTCTTGCATTTCCAATGGTAAGAAATATACATTAGGGAGCAATTCTACTGGTAAAAGCAGACATTTGTAACATCAGGGCCTCCTCACTAAAAATAAGGGTGGTGTCCAATATGTGTGGGTTGAGTATGCATAGCATAACAAAGCAGATTACGCAGTGGTCTGACAGATATCGCAACCCATCATTTTGTGGGTGGACGTTCTTATGGCTCTCACTCCAATGACAAAACTGAAATTTTGCCACAAGAGTATCAACTTTGTAAGTCTCAAGAACCCCACAAAGACAGCTTTTCTCAGATGGCACCTCACAGACAACCTGACAACTTCCAGCCACCAGGAACCAGTATTCACAGTATACATACAGAGGCACGACGTTCCCTATAACTGACACCTTTGAAGAGTCTCTGAGCTTCTCTGGAAGGAAATATTAGGACTGGTTGGATGAGAATGAAGAAGAGATCCAGGAGCTAATTAATTGTAAGCACAAGCTATTCTCAGATCACAAACTTCAGCACACTTCATGAGAAAGGAATCAACTCTACAGGCACTTGAAAACTGAGGTCCAACAGAAAACCCATGACATATAGAGCAGATAGTGGGTGGAAAGAACACAAGTGATCCAGAAACTTGCATAGATTCTGAGTGCTATCGATACCATCTATAAACAAAACCTCATGGGCCCAGGCCACCAAAAGCCTAGAATGAAGGCAAATTTATCAAAGACAGACACATTCAGTGCCAGAGGGAAAGAACACTTTGAAGAATTTCTCAAGAATGACTGTTTTTGACATTGATTTTGTGCAGGGGAGATCAAATCTCACATACCTGAGAGGATTTTTTTTTAAGGAAGTAACTAAGAAAATTGATGAAGGCAGAGAGGTAGACATGGTTTACGTGGACTTTAGTAAGGCATTCAATGAGGTCCCACATGGTAGGCTGGTTCAGAAGGGTAAGACACAAGGAATCCGACACATGTTGGCAAACTAGATCCAAAACTAGCTTGGTGATAGGAGGCAGATGGTAGTGGTGGATGGGTATTTTTCTGACTGGAAATCTGTAATAAGTGGAAGACCGCAGGATTTGATGCACTGGACCTTTGTTGTGTGTAATACATATAAATGATTTGGATGAAAATGTAGGTGGTCTGATTAGCAAGTTTACATTCGGCATAAAAATTGAAGTCCTAGACAGCAAAGAAGGTTGTTTAAGGATACAGTGGGACATAGATCAGTTGGAATGTTGGGCAGGGCAATGGCAGATGGAATTTAATCCAAACAAGTGGGAGGTAATGAATTCTGGGAACTCAAATTCTGAGGGGAAATGGCAGGGACCTTAGGAGACAAGTCCATAATTCATTGAAAGTGGCAACACAGGTGGACACAGTAGTGAAAAATGCATCTGGGTTGCTTGCTTCCATCAGCTGAATCATTGCATTAAAGAGTTGAGACGTCACATGGCAATTGGACAAAACATTTGTGTATCCTATACAGTTCTGGTCACCACATTACAGGATGGATGAAGTAGCAATAAATAGAGTTCAGAAGAGATTCACCAGGATGCCACCCGGAATGGAGGGCTGTAGTTATGAGAGGTTGGATAGGCTGGGTTTATTCTCATTGGAATGTAGGAATCCAAGTGGCAACCTTATGAAGGTTTATAAAATTATGAAGGGCAGAGATAGGATAGATTGTCGGTATCTTTATTCCCCAAGGCGGGAAAAAAATTTAAAAGAGATGCAAGGAGTAAGTTCCCACACAGACAGTGGTCGGTTTATTGAATGAGCTGTCAAAGGAGGTTGTAGATGTAGATACAATTACAATGGTTAAGAGGTGTTTGAACATGTACTTGGATAGGAAAGATGCAGAGGGATGTGAGCCCAATGCAGACAAATGGGAGTAGGGTAAAAAAGCATGGAAGAAGTCGTCTCAGAAGACCCATTTGTGTGCTGTGGAAGTCTATGATCCTACGATTCCATTCCAGAGAAAAAGTACCTGGTCCAGCCTCACCACCTTTTCAGAACAGCAAGATATCAAAAGGCCATTTGCTAACTATAATAACCAATAAGTCAAGAGAAAGTGGTAGCTTCACTGAAGTTCTGAAGATGGTGGAAAGAAATTCACAACTTCATCTTCCACTCTGAGAAAAGGAGGACATACCAGGAGATCTCAGAAACATTATAATTACAACCATCTGCAAGAAGGGAAACAAATCCAATCATGGTAACTATAGGGGAGTCTCTTCGCCGTTGGTCACAAACAAAAAGTCTCCAAGAGGGAGCGGCACCAACTACCATACATTGACTCTTTATGACACATTAGCCTTTGACTCCATCAATCAAGAGTGACTGGATCATCCTTCTGGTTGCCTCAGAAATTCATGCCCTACGTTACATGATGATATAAATGCCATGATCTTAACAGAGAGTTCATAAACCCAATCTCAGTGCAGACTCTTGTCAAACAGGTCACTCTGCAAAATCCTTCTTAATACTACATTTCATCTCTCAAAAACTTCCCACTGAAATGGAAGTGATCTACAGGGATAAATGTGAAACTAGTCAACCTGTGCTGCCTCCGCTCGAGAACAGAGGCCGATATCAGTCATTAAGTTGCAGTAGACTTGTGTTCATGCATGTGCGGAGGTGAGCTCTGAGTCATTGTTGACTCATTCGCTGAAGCATACAAGAAAATGAGTCTTACACATCCTCTGAAAATCAAAGTTCAATGCAAGACCCTGGAAAATGTACACTACTTCCCCCATATCCTGGGAGTCAAAACTCACTAACACAGCCATCAACAATTCACTAGCAGTCTTTGCCTATATAAGGAAAGGAGTGTTAAGATCAAGACCTCAAACACAGCATAAAACTCATGGTCTACCAGCCAGCAGAGATCCTTGGTCATTATTGAACAATACATTATTAACCTAAACATTGGCAGGATAAGCAAATCAACATTATTTTCCTTTCCCAGGCCAACAGCCCCAGCACCAAGACCCTAATTACACTCAATAAGCTCCAACAGGCCATATTGTCCGCAGTCCCGACACCCGGCTCCTGAAATAGACATTCTCGGCTGAGTTCTGTCATGGGAAGAGATCACCAAGTACACAAAGGAAAAGATTCAAAGTGTTCTCAAAACCTCCTTAAGTCAATGTAACAGCCAAACTGTTCAAAAGAGGAGCATTTAGGTTGGCAATGAGAAACTTGAGTCCTTTCATCTGCAGCACACAGAAGCCCTGCATAAGCAGTGGAAGAACCCCACCAGCTCCAAAAACACCCAACTGTCCACCCCATCATTCGAGAACTATGGTGGAGTCTTCAAGTATCAAATTGACCTCAGAATCAGAATGGAAATAAGTCATCCTCAGTCCAAAGAGACTCCCAAATACGGATAAGAGGTATCGAGAAACATACAAGTGGATAAGTATAAAGAGTCTTAACGTGGAAATAAGATATCCTTTTTCAATACAAGGAAATCTAGGAATGTTCAAATCCCAGTGATAGGATTCCAACATTATGAAATTTTGAAAAAATTACATTTATGAAGACAAACCATGAGCAGTTTAAGTGGATTACAGCTCTATTAAATATCCACACTGCTTTAATATTCTGTCACAATAATAAAACATGCTTCAAAATTAAAATGACAAAAGACTAAATATAAACTTATTTACACCCCTCTCCCTGCATTCACCACTGACTCACCTTATCCTTCCATCAATAATTAAGTTTGAACCACCCAAGTATTAATATTCAGGCTTCTTTTGCTATTTGAGGTTAGAAAAAGACCAAGTACATGGAAATGTTAAAATGGAAAAGCAAACATGAACAGAAAATTAAAATAAATCATATTTCCCAGACTAATACTTGCATATGATCTTTTCATCCATGGTCTACGTCCTGTACTAAGTGGATGGTCAGTGGAAATCTCACATCACTAACAAAGATACACAAAAATTTCCACTACCAAGAAATGTAAATTTTGGAATGAATCATTATGACACAAGGCAATGATTTGTAATGAATATTAGATTTGTTAACTTACAAAGACATTATTAACACATAGGGAATTAGATATAAAATGCTTTTCAGCACTGATAGTCATATTTTTGAAATAAGATTTAAATTTCAGATGAAGCTAAGTTATTAATATTAAGCCCATAACTAATTTGCAATAACTTGGGAGGTGTACAAGGACGTCACTAATAGTTAAATATTTTTAATGTAACTTTTTCCATTGGGTGCAAATATCAAGTTGCTTTGTCATACATCATAACATACAGTGGTTACTATGAGTTAATGGACATTGGAGGATGACTATTATTCACCAATCCAATAAAAAAAACCCTGTCTTTGGAGTACAATAAATCTGTGATGAGAAGCACAGTACCTCCTAGGCAAACTGATTTTCCCGATTTTAGTGTTTTACATGCCCGCAGATAGATGACTGAACTTTCTGGTTGGGTTTCTAGTAAATTGTACCATAGAAACAGTGTTATATGTGTGGGGTAGAATGGAATGGTTGGGGAGGGGCAGAAAGAAGCTAACACAAAATTCAAATACAAAAGCAAAATACTATGGACGTTGGAAATCTGAAACGAACACAAAATACTGGGGATATTCTGCAGTGCAGGGCACATCACTGCAGGAGAGGACCAAAGTTAACGTTTAAGTTGATGAGCAGTCATCAACGTTGATGAAAAGGTTGGTGGCCAGAATCAACACTCTTGACTAAATTCTTGACTAATTGAGACATGGAGATAAACAAACAAGAATGATATTGGGAATCACAGTGGTCAGAATTATAGGACAGTTTGCAGAATGCTGAGGGGTGAATCTATTAGAGTTTTTTTTAAGTGACAGAAGTAGTTCAGAAAGTATTGCTCCTAGCAGCATAATCCATTAAAGGTTGTGGATGGTGGATCAGTTGAGACTCTCAAGTCTGAGAGGGCCCGAACTAGGCAACATGTTCAACAAATCATTGTTGAAACTGAATGATAGAATGGGTTTGTGGGCCTGAATAACCAACTTCAGGTTCCTATCAATCCAGCCTGTGCCCTTTCTACAGAGACCATTAATATTAAAATATACTGCACACTGGATATTTCAAAGTTTTACAGGCTTGGAAAGTGTGAGTTGCTTTAATCCTACTCTTTGCATACCAAATGGTTCTTAAATACCTCCAAAATATCAAGTTGCTGATTACAACAAGAAATCTTTTCAGAATACTGACACATGCACATAAGTGAAAATCATCAAGCATTGTTTCCATCCTTCAAAAGATTCCATTTTTGATCCACCCAGCCCCCCCCCCCAAATGCTGCTAAAAATGTATTTGTTTCCCATTGTATTAATCGCTTTGTGGCTAGCATTTCCCCACCTTGTTTCTCCCCCCAATTACAAATAAACCAAGCTGCCCGCCCCTCCTCTTCCCGGACCCAAATCACAACTCAATCACGCTCTCTCACATTCTAACTCGCACGGCTGAGTTGATTTGATCCACCGGGCTCACCCTTGGAAAGAAAAATCAAGATCCCCTTCAAAGATCATTCACCTCTCGAATTATTACCTAATGCATAGGGCCACCCCAGCGATTCTAATTGCTGTTTTCGCGCACGTTTCTTATAGCAGCGCTGAAATTGCCTTTGACCGACGTTAACATCATCTACATATTCTGCACTTGTGGTTTAGGGGTTACAAACATACTTTCCTATTCTAATTAAAGTGTTTCTATAGTTCTGTTACGTGCCCTCTATTTACTTCGTTGGGGGGGGGGGGGAGAGAAGAGGAGGGGAGAAAATGATCCAACTGGTTCTCCAACTCGGCCACCGCTCTTCTCACGTCTTTCTACACAACTTTGGGGGTTTAGTGTTTTCTTCTACGTGAACACTGTATTCAGTATGCGGGGACATCAAAACACCATACCGCTCCAGCATGATAGGGAATCAACCATGGGTAGCATCTCAACGCCGTTTTCATTCGTCAACCTCAATATCCAATTCCGCTTACAGCGAAAAGCGGTGGATATCAGGGCGGCAGTAAAAGAGTGGCCAATGCACTTTGCACATTCTGTACTCCCACCTACATTCTATTAATCTGGTAATGCAACCAGTATGCTATTTGCCTTGTTAATCGGCGTGATGGAGTGGATTTATCTCATTTTGCATGCCCTTAAAACATCACCGTTCTGAATGCAGTAAGGACCCCAAGAGGTCCCGGCGAATCGCCATTATTTTGCGCCAAAATATTTAGATAGGGTTCGTCTCAGAGAGAGCCAAGACAACACTGCGAATATCAGTAGGACAACTTAATGAATAACCCCAGGAAAAGAGAGCGTTAAAGGATATTTGAAGGGATCTACTGAGGAATGGGACATCTACAAATTGGCATTGGCTATTAAAGTGCTGAATGTTTTGAAGAATAACTTTTCTCATGTATTCCAAAAGCAAAATGCCCAGATGCTTGTAAATCTAAAGCACTGATTAAAAAATGTTGGAAATACTCCAGTCAGGTAGTGTCTGTGGAAAGATAACTTATTTTCTATCTTCACAGGTGCTGTCTGACCGGAGTACCCCCAGCATTTTCTGTTATTTCTTTTGCAAGTAATTCCTCTTCAGCAATCGATCTCAATCAGCTCGGGAACAGTTCAGTTAACTTCTATCCATGTGGTGGTGGTGGTGGTGGAGGAAGGAAAAAAAAATCAGAAGGGCAGCAGAGACGGTGGCTACCGCCAGAATGAGTAACAACTAAAGCACCAGTTATCCATGGACAATCCGGGCAGGAACTCTTTCCCTTCAGTGCCCCCTCCTTCTGAGAGTCTGTAACCACTTTATGATCCTAGCCTTACCCGATGCCGGTACTTCCCCTTGAGAAGTTACAACTCCCTATAATAGAATAATAAGATCAGGTTATTAAAAAAAGGATTGAGACTTTCATTGACCACCATATCCGGCACCAACTTTCCGCTCTGGATCCCAGCGTTCATCTATTACACACATTCATTAACTGTAACCCTACTTCGCCTTCAGTGCAGGAACCAGCACTATTCCGCATTAGAGTCATCCCTCACATTGTTGATCTTTTTTTCTAACACTCTCCACCACTAACCCTTCAACTCCCGTGTAAACTCGATCAATTTGATTCATTACATTTAAAAAAGCGGGACTTGGACTAACTTCACCTCCCTAAATTATACCCGTTCCTTAGAACTCATAATCCATCGCTTATTTCACTGAGGGTTCCTACTTCAATCTTCCATAGGTCGCTAAACCCCACCACCCCGCCCTCTTCATGAGTTTCCAACCCCCAAAATCTGAAGATCATTAACCTCCCCACCCCAAGTCTCTTCACCCCGGATTCTCAGTAATAAAACCCACCACCGAACCTAGGCAATGTAAACGACCATTCCGTACAAAGTTTCACCCTAGCACCTTTTGAAAAAAGGCCAATTATTTGGCCTAGCACCTTTTGAAAAAAGGCGCAAGGCCAAATAATTGCGGTTTATTAAACCCCGAGGCAAATCGTGTCCTGTGCATTCATTATTTCCCGCCCTCAGTTCTGTAGGGAAATCCTACACAAATTTACCATCTTGTTCTCTGACCTGCGGATGTTTCTTTTTTCTCTTCCCCCCCTCCCTCCACCACCAATTGAGCTCTAATTTATGAGTCACCCATAGCACCACTATCTGTAGCCCACCACCCGCCCCCCCCCCCCCCAAAGGCGGGGATTGCCTCACGGTGAGAGTGAGAGGTACCATCTGGAATTTCACCACTGACCTAGTCACTGCCCTCGGTGGTTCCCGTCTCCTACAAACCTGAAGGGGCTACCTTATCACCACCATCCCCTCAGTAGGCTTCAACCTTGCACTCGGCGGGTTGGTTTGTTATAAAACAGAAAAGAACCCTGTTGAGACCCGGCTTAATTCCAAGTTGCCATCATTCTGAATTCTGGCAGCACTCTTGTTGATGCATACGTAAAATACAACAGTGCAAAGGAGCAAGCAAATTGCAACCTTTGAGACAAGAGGTCCGCTATAGCATAAGACTACAAATGGATTTATTTTAGTTGGCTGCGAAAATTATGGTGAAACTGCCGTTCATCAGTCTGGGTTACAATGCATGCGCGACGAGAAAATAGTTGAAATGCAAAGATTGTGGCTGGAATGTATCAGACTGGGAAGGAAATAAAACTAAGTAAATATACTTGGGAAAAAAACTGGTGGACGTCTCATTTAAGTGTAGGCGCAGACTGCAATAGCCCAGAGCAACTTTAACCTTATAGCGAGGCTGTTTAAGGGGTCTGTCAGGAATGCGTAAGTTTCAAGTCCAAACTCGACATTGCTCATTCAGCCTCATTCGCCCCCACCCCCCTCTCCGGTACTGAGACAGACAGTCAATTCCTCTTCTCACTCTCCCTCAGCCCGTCTCTCTTCAGCCAAAGCCCCCTCCTTTTTTGTTTGTCCGATCTCTTCCCCGACAGTTCTTTCCACAGTTTGCCGGTCCCCCTGTTACACCGGCGCCACTGTTTTCCTGCCTCCACGCAACGCTGCGCATTCCGAAATAATCAAACATTTAAAACATCGATCTGAGAACAGCTTAATTCAAACCAGAAAGCGGGAGTAAGCAACGCAGTCCTGGGCCGTTAAACAAAACAAAAAAAAATCACATGGCTTTATAACTCGAATCTACCAGATGTTAATTTTGTTTCAAACAATCCTAATACAGTACAACAATGCTCAATGCCGCAGAGAAAACCCTCAACTCTAAGCTGAAGTCTAACTGAAAAAAGTACTCATAATAAATGTCTTTATCTAAGGGGAGCTTCTAATCGGAAAGTTAAGCAGTTCCCGAACAATTAAAACTGCATTGAAATAGAACACAAATTATTACTAAATCCCTTCTGATTTCTGCTAAATTGATACACTACATTGCCAAACTAACGAGTTACCCCCAAATAACACTATCGGCAGCAACGTAATACAGAGGCCAAGCAGTAAGTTTGCTGAAACTGACTCCTACCCTCAGCTCCTAGTGGGAGAGTGGATGCGTTCTTCAGTTTTCACTTTCGGGGCATTTCAGGACGAAGCCAGTTGTCACCCGGCGATGCTTCTTGCAGCGCGGATGATTTCCTTGTGTGGAGACGGAGTTTTGGTGAAAGGGGGATTTGAATCTGTGACTACCTGCAGAGGAGCTCCGACGATGAGCTGAATCGATGGAGGAATCGGCTCAGAGCGACACGCCTTCAACTCGACCAAATTGAAAGCACACCCCAAGAAGAGTCTGAAATGTCAACCGACTGAGGTCATTGGGCGCCTCTCCAAACCTGCTTTCCTCCTTAAAGCCTTGATAGTTCTTAGCTTTAACTTCCCTTGCTCGTCAATGGCTTTTGCATGCAAGTAGAAAACACTAATTCTATTAACCGCACTTCTTACGAATAATATAACATTCATAATAATATTTCAGCGATCTTCCCCTGCCGTAAATTACCCCGAATATGCATTAGGTTGTCCCGGTGAAATTCATAGTCGAATCTTATGACGTTCTGATTTAAAACAAAATTAAATTGCCGGATGAGTCGATCAATAAAAGGAAGAAGCTTCCAAAAGAACAAATCTGTTTGCAAAACTGAAGAACTTGAGATTAAGGGAACAGGGGGCAGCATGTGAACAGAAAGTGGAGAGTAATCGTGAAGGATTGTTTAGGGGACTAGTCTTCCCCCGGTGTCTGTATCGGGAGTGTTAACGCTTTTTCATACACGTTAATGATTTGGACCTGGGTGTAGAGGGCATGGTCATCATTCGCACCTGACACAAAACAGGGGAATGCAGTAAACAATGAGAAAGATTCAATTTCATTTCAACAAAGCAAAACACTTTCAATTATCTTTCATTGAGAGTAGTGCATCAAAGATAAAGTCATGCGACAAATCACTTTATTTTCTGAGTTCAAAAGCAAGGAGCTGGACATCCAACAACAAATGAAAATTAGCAAAAGGTGAAATGATACATTTTTAACAGGAAGAATAAGCAAAGACAACACCCACATTTTGGGACTGGCAGCAAAGGAACAACTCTCCCGATCCACTATTTTAGAATAGGCCAGCGACTTCTGCAGCGTTGAGATCTTCAGTTTAATGTTATCAGCATTTGACTTTAGTGGTGCCCTCTATAGGGAGGGAGTGAGGGAGTGGCACTTGCTTCAGCTCATGCTGAAGAATACTCGGGCACAAATTCTAATATTTAATACACAAATCTGAAATCCACAGTAGTAATGACGGGAAAAAAAGGTCATCATTTGTTCATTTCTGTATGAAGCTCATTGGAAATTCTGCCATACACTACTGTAGGTTTAAAGACAGAAATCTGGAAGTTATTTTCATTGATGCCTATTCATCAGCAGTCACTGTCATATTCCTTGCAACCAACTCAGAAAATAGAGTGATTTGTCGCAAGACTATCTTTGATTCACTACTCTCAATGAAAGGTAATTGAAAGTGTTTTGCTTTGTTGAAAAATGAAATTGAATCTTAAGGATGTATTAAGACACAATTGCTATATAACAACCTTGTTGGCCCTCAAAATAAGATTTTAAAGCTGTCGTTTGAACAGGGCATTTCCTCAGACTAGTATTTAAAATTTAATGGTTTTAAGATAACAAAAAAAGTTGTCTCTTTTATTTCAACTTAGCCCTATCTGTACACCATTCTCTATTTTTGTTTAACATACTTAAACAAGTTAAATAAAATTTAATTTGATGTACATAAAAAACACTTCATTTTGACTGAATTCCCTATTGAAATTAATCACATCACAAAAGACTAGGACATACCCCATGAATTCTAGAGAGGAACTGAGGGACCTTCGTGTACAAGTCCAAGGATCTTTGAAGGTGGCAGCCTAGGTGGAAACATAGTTAAGGTGGCATATGGGATACTGGCCTTCATTAGTTGAGGCATGGAATACAAGGTTATAAAACATTGGTCAGAACTCAGCCTAAGTACTGCATGCAGTTCTGGTCATCACTCCATAGAAAAGACGTGATAGCCCTGGAAAGGTGCAGAGGTGGTTTACCAGGGTATTGCCCAAGATAGAGCACTTCAGTTATGAGGTGAGACTGGAGAGGCTAGGTCTGTTCTCCTTGGAGTGGAGGTTGGGGAGGGGGGCATAATCGAGGTATACGAGGGGATAAATAGAGTAGACTGCAGGAATCCTTTCTCCATATCAGAGGTGGATAAAACGAGAGGACGTAGATTTAGGTTAAAAGATTTAGAGTGGATCCAAGGGGGTCCTTTTTCGCCCAGAGTGGTGAGTGCCTGCAATACATCACTTGTGAGGATGGTGGAAGAAGAGTCACTCACAGCCTTTAAGAAATCTCTAGATGAAAACCTGAATTGCCCAGGCACGGAAGGCTACAGGCCAAGTGCTGAAGATGGGATGAATACAGATGGGTGCCCACTGGTTGCTGAATGGCCCGTTTCCATGCTGCATGACTCTGTGACAATTGCCATAAAGTGCCGACCCCACGTGGTGACTCTTAATACCAGAATCACAGAGTAAAGTGCCATCTATGGGTAGAGATTCCTTGTTTTAGTTGGCAGCTTTCTTCAAGCTGCTGACTAGAATATCCTGGCCATTGTAAAAGTATGTACCAAAAACGAAATGGGAATTAAAGACATATTGGGGAATAAGGGACAGATTAAAAAAATCTGACAATGCATTCTGATGCATGTAACATTAACTTTTCAGTGTCAAAGAGGTCGTTTGGCAATAATTAAAATTTATCATACCATTACAAGTTCAGTTAATAAATACAGCAATCCTACATTTTTCTGATACGTCTTGGGGGTAACTAATGAAACTTCACAGTCTTAATTAAAACATACATTCTTTGCTTCTCTATTGGATGCCTCTATAAAGATAAGGATCCAGTTTTCCTTTCAAGTAGCCTTCTCAATGCATCTTCCGTCATCAAAGATTTATGCTTTCTCTGTTGGAGAGGTGGAATGCAGCACAACTTAAGTAGTAGGGCAAATTGGCCATCTGCTTTTGTAGTCACCGGTGCCAAGTGGACACTGGAAGTTGCTATCTAATTTATTCCATAATGTTTTGATAGCCTTGACATTATTCTTAAGAGGAAGTGCATGTCTACACAAGCTAAATCATAGAATTTAAAGCTGGGTTCAGGAACAGAGAGACATGGGAATGTATGTACAGATATACTTGAAGGATAGTACAATCTGAGAAGATCTTGCTTGATTCTTGCCTTGATTAGTAGATGCATCATGCAAAAGCTAGAAAGTTAGGCCCAGGCTGGAATAACGTGTCTAGTTCCAATTGCCAAATTTTAGAACAGATGTAAAGGTACTATTAAGAGTGCAAAGGGATATAACTGGAATAGTACCAGCAATGTGAGATCACTGTCATCCAGAATGAATGAAGTAGGGATTGTTCTCATTAAAGCTGAGAACAAATGATATGGGTATTCAAAATCATGATGAATTCTGATAAAATAAGGAAAATTTTTCCTGTGGCAGAAGAGCTTGGCATCCGAAGACACTGATTTATTAAATGACAAACTGGGGAAACCATGGATCTTCTTTTGTGGAATACACAGCCTGAGAGTGGTAGAAGCAAATCCAATGCCACCCTGAAGGAAATTGGATAAACATTTGATAAGAAGCATTATTGACGACAATGGACAAAGACCAAGGATGTAGGACAACTGAATTCAACACCTCTCTCAAAGGGCCAGCACATGCATGCTTAGCTCAGTAACCCCCTGAGAGTCATGGAGTAATATAGCATAGAAACAGGCCCTTCAGACCAACTCACCAAGCTACTCATTTGCCTGCATTTAGCCCATATCCCTGTAAACCCCTCCTATCCATGTACTTATCCAAATGTTTTTAAATGTTGTTATTGTACCTGCCTCACTTTCTCTGGCAGCTCATTCTGTATACACACCACCCTCTGAAGTTGCCGCCCCTCAGGTCCCTTTTAAATCTTTCACCTCTCACCTCTAGTTTTTAGTTCCCCTTCCCTGGAAAAAAGACTATGTGCATTCACCATATCTATATCCCTCATGATTTTATACACATCTTTAAGGTCATTCCTCAATCTCCTACCTTCCAAGGAATAAAGTCTTAGCCTTAACTAAATTGAAAGACATTTGACAATCTTCAGCCCACTTACCTAGCTGATCAAGATCATCCTGTAATTTTGGATAGCCTTCTTCACTTTATACAATACAGTCTATTTTAGATCATCCGCAAATTTACTAACCATGCCTTATACATTCACATTCAAATCATCTCCGTAAATAATGAACAACAAAGGTCCCAGCACAGACCACAGTGGCACACAACTATTCACAGGCCTCCAGTCCGAGAAACAACCTTCCACCATCACTCTCTGCTTCCTACCATTGACCCAATTATGAATTCAATTAGCTGTCTCTGCCTGGATCCCACGCAATCTAACCTTCCAGACTAGCCTGCCCTGCGGGACCTTGTCCCTTCTGGGCTGATTCATCCTATGGATTCTGAAAATAGTCATTTACCATATTTAGTGAGACTCCCATAAGGGTTAAAGAGTAACACATTGTCTTTCTCTTAAGTTATTTGTGGTACTTGCCAAGTTTGGAGATTAAGAAATGAAGCCAGTGTTTTTAAATAATGTAAATTAATCCCACTGCTCATGTTTCAAATGGAAGAAGATCAAATAATAAATTCACTGCAAATTCTGCACAACTTCCATTTGCAGGATACTTTTGCTTTACATACTTTGATTTAAAAAAATGCACATGTGTACCAATCCACAGCTGATTATAATCCAAATGCCACAATTAAAATATTTCACCATGGTCTTTTTTCCAATCCACAAAGATGGATCAACCACAAATATTTGCAGACTGCTTCAGTTTATAGTTTTTTAGGGTCTCACTACAGTACTGATAATGACCATACATTCATGCTCTATTTTTTTGGATGAGTCACTGAACTGAGATTATCTGTCTTCTCAGTTGGATGTAAAATACCCATCAGTATTAGGAGGAGCAGGGGGAGTTCTTCAGATTCTGGATAATAAGTTCCCTATTCCACCTTATCCTCACGCTTGCCCTCCCTGCTGCCTCTCTTCAAATTGAGAATATCTGTTTGCAGTAGACCAATGCAGCAGCAGCCTAGAACAGGCTGAAGTAAAAAATATAAGAGCCATGGACACAATAATAGCCAGAGACAATGCAGCTGTTTTGAAACTGCAGTCATGGCCACAGCAGCTGACATTTTAAAAAACAGAATCATTATGACAACGTGAAGACATCTCATATGTCAACCCTGCTGAAGTTAAGGTAGATGAATTTATGAATTTTCCATCAAAGACCATGGATACCGCCTCCTGTTGAGGACACTTCTTTCTTCCTCCTCTTCCTTTGTTGTGCTTTATGTGGTATCTCTTCATTCTTCCAGTCATGCTCAATTCAAACTGAAAGGTCTGCCAGACACTCAGGGAGCTTTTGCAAAGATCACGGAATGAAGGAAGCTCTTTGTCAGATGACATGGTCTGGTAGCATCCCATGCAAAATACTGTGCATCTGAATAAAGGGGCACTTAAGATTCAAGATCTTGGAGAAATGGAGTTCATCTTTATCATGCAATTAATGTGTAGTCCATCAGAACAGCCTCTCATCTTCCACCCACTCTAAACCAAAGCTTCATCCAAATCTCTGCTGCTGCATTGAATCTTGTTCACTGATCTACAATGACCGCTGGTTCAGCAACGTCTCCGTCTTAAAATTATCATTAACCTATTGATTTTCCTCCATGGTCTCAAGCTTCCCTGACTCTGTAAATTTCCTCCAGCACTACAGTCCCGTGAAACTTCTGCCATTCTTCAATTCTGGCCTCTTATACATCCCCGATTTTAAATGTATTACTAGTGCTTCTGCCTTCAGCTACATTCAGTTCCTAAGTTCACGAACTCCTTCGGATAGGCCTATAAATGAGTAATTAGTCTGCCAATCTATAACAAGGGCAAGGCTATTTTTCTATATATCCTATACCTACTGTTGCAACCCAATGTAAAATTCAGATACAAATGGACAGATCCACATGATGCAAACCCATTTAGCTGCACCAAGTCCTAAGCAGCCCAATCAGTACCTGTTAAAAGTATTGCTGCTCTGCCTTCGAAAAGCATTTTGCTTCACTTCCATCCTATTTTCATACTCTAACCTTACTTCCTTTAAACCCCTGGGTTAAGCTGTTATTCTTGAACTTGCCTTTCCCTGATTGGTGAGTTGCATCAGGACTCCTGTTTATTAAGCTCAAGCTTGCCACTGCCATTCAGATGAGGCCCAATGCCAAATTTAATTTGGGCCATTTTTCTCAATGAATAGCATACCTGAAGCCAATACTCAACTTGCGCATCAGGTTGCAGGTCCATTTGTACCTGCATCTACCTTCTCTTCACACCCAACTAGCCAATTGAAAAGCTCAAGGTAACTATTTTGCAGAGAGATACAGTTTCATAAGATATTATAATCAAATTATTTGCCCAACAGGTAAATCCAGTGACACAAGTTCTAATCCCATCATAGCAGCTGGGGTATTTAAATTTGATATTAAGTGTATCTGTACCTTTTATAAAAACAAAAAAATCTATTTCCAGATTTGGAAACCATGAAACTAAAAGACTGTTGTAAAACCCCATCTGTTTCTCACAATAAAAGATGAGATAGTTATTTATTAGTCACATGTACGTCGAAACACACAGTGAAATGAGTCTTTTTGCGTTACTGAAAAAGTGCTGGGGGGCAGCCCGTAAGTGTCACCACTCTTCCAGCACCAACACAGCATGCCCACAGCTCCTAACCTGTATGCCTTTGGAATGGGGAAGGAAACTGGAGCACCCGGAGCAAACCCACACAGACATATGGGGAGAACATACAAACTCCTTATGGACAGCGGCAGGAAATGAACCCGGATCACTGATGCTGTAATAGCATTTTGCTAACCGCTACACCACCGTGCCAATCTTAACACTTTCAGGGAAGCAAATCACCGTTGCTCTGTCTGGTCTAAATGAGGTTGACTATTAGCTGCTTTTTCAGTTCTGAGGCTACTAGGGATTGAACAATAAATTCTGACATTTTAGCAGCATCTACATCGTCAAAATGAAGCAGCAAAACAGTGCAAGTGCAAGTTCTTTTAAAAGAGCTACCAATCAAATCATTTCTTTTCAGGCTATTTATTTCTTTTATTTAAGCTGCAATTGAATCCAATTTTACCAACCTTTCAGGCACTCCAGTTCAAATCACAGTAATGCACGGCATTAAGTACATTTCTCATCTACTCTTTGGTTGTTTCATCAATTATCATAAATGTGTCCTCTGACTATTAACCTCTCCAACAGTAGAAATGATTTATTGTAATTTACTGTTATAAAACTATGTGTTACATGATTTGAACACAACTGAATCCATCTCCTCTTAATTTTTGTTTGCAGGAGAACAATTCAAACCTGACTAGTATCTTCATGTAAGGGCTAAACTTTTCAGGAGGTCTCCAGATCACAGCTTCCCTCCTTATTAAAATATAATGCATGAAAAATGCTCTCATAATTTAAGGCTCTGGCAAAATAAATGCTTGCAATTTTCTTGCCATAAAATGTTTGTTTCTCATTCACTACCTGATCCTGCACGCAATGAATAGGCATTTAGAGTCAACAGTTGTACAGCACAGAAATAGACCCTTCAGCCCAACTCATCCAGGCCAACCAAGTTGTCTCCCAGAGTTGCCTGCCTACCAGAGTTTGGCCCATGTCCCCCTTAACCTTCCCTGTCCATGTACACTTCCCAATGTCTTTTAAATGTTGAAATTGTACCTGCCTCTACCTCCTCCTCTGTCAGCTCGTTCCACATTCCCGCCACACTCTGAAAAAGCAGCCCGTCAGGTCTCCTTTAAATCTTTCCCCTCTCACCTCAAATTATGCCCTCTAGTTTTAGACTCCCCTATCCTGGGGAAAAAACTGTGACCGTTCATCTTATCTATGCCCCTCACGATTATAATATACCTCCAAGGTCGCCCCCCCCCAACCTCCTATGCTCCAGGGAAAAAAGCCCCAGCCTATCTAGTCTCTCCTCTTAATTCAAGCCCTCCAGTCCCAGTAACATCCTTGTGACTCTTTTCTTCACCCTTTCCAGCTTAAGGACATCCTTCCTATAGCTAGGTGACCAGATCTGCACACAATACTTCAAGTGTAGTGTCGCCATCATCTTGTATGATTGTAACATGATGTCCCAACTCTTGTACTCAGTACCCTGAACGACAAAGGTAAAACACGCCAAACACCTTCTTCGCCACTCTGTCGGACTGTGTTGCCACTTTCAGGGAACAATGCACTTGTACTCCTTGGTCTCTCTGTTCCACAACACTCTCCAAGGTCTGCTAGTTATTGTGCGAATCCTGCCCCAGTTTAGTTTACCAAAATACAATGCCTCACAGTTATCTCAGTTAAATTCCACCTGCCATTCCTCATCTACTTTCACAGTTGATCGAGATCCTCTTGTAATCTTAGACAACCTTCTTCACAGTGTACTATAGCACCAACTTTGGTGTCATCCACAAATTTACTAGTCATACCAATTACATTCTCATCCAAATCATTAATATAAATGACAAACAACAATGGACTCAGCACTGATCCCTGTAGCACACCACTGGTCACAGGCCTCCAATCTGAAGAACAATCCTCCACTATCACCCTCTGATACCTACCACCAAGCCAATTTTGTGCCCAATTGGCTAGCCTACCTGGATCCCATGTGATCTAACCTTCTGGACCAGCCTGTCATGCAGGACCTTGTCAAAGGCCTGTCATGTAGACAACACCTATAGCCCTGCCCTTATCAATTCTCTTGATCACCTCTTCAAAAAAAAAATTCAATTAAATTCGAGACACACGATTTCCCATGCACAAACCCACACTGACTATCCTTGCCTTTCCAAACGCAGATATATCCTGTCTTTCAGAATCCCCTCTTGTAACTTTCTCACCACTGATGTTAGGCTCACTGTCCTGTAGTTCCCTGGTTTGTATTTGCAGCCCTTCTTACATAAAGGCATAACATTAGCTTCCTTCCAGTCTTCTGGTACCTCAGCCGTGGCTAACAATGATATAAAATATCTCTGCCAGAGCTCCAGCAATTTCCTCACTGGCTTCCCATGATGTCCTGGGATATATTTGGTCAGACCCTGGGTATTTATCCACCTTTATTTGCTTTATGACTTCCATCAATTCCTCTTTTGTAATGTGGATATATTTCGAATTATCACTATTCTCTTCCCTGAATTGCCTAGCTTCCATGACCTTCTCCACGGTCACGGAGACGAGAAATATTCATTCAAGACCCCGCTCATCACATAGATATCCATATTGATTTTAAAGGGTGTTATTCGCTCCCTAGGTACCCTTTTGCTCTTAATATACATAGATTTTAGGATTCTCTTTTACCTTATCTGCCAAAGTTACTTCATGTACTCTTTTTGCTCTCCTGATTTCCTTAAGTGTGCTCCAACATCCCTTATACTCCTCAAGGGATTCATTTGATCTAGTTGCCTATACTCAACATATACCTCCATCCTTTTCCTGACCAGAGCCTCAATATGCCTCGCCAACCAGAGTTCCCTAATCTTGCCAGCCTTGCCCTGCACTCTAACAGGAACGTACTGGCCCTGAACTCTCCCTACCTCATTTTTAAAAGCCTCTCACTTGCCAGGCATCCCTTTACCTGCAAACAGCCTCTCCCAATCAACCTTTGCAAGTTCCTGTCTACCGTCATCAAAATTAGCCCTGCCCCAATTTAGGACTTTAACTTATGGAAAAAGATAAAACTGGTCCACAAGTATTTTAAAACTGATAGAATTATGGTCACTGGTCCCAAAGTGCTCCTGCACTAACTACAATAAATCAAAAACAAAGTGATATAAATGTGCAAAAATTTAAAATATCCTAAATCATGTCTTTAGCCTTTTCGAATAGATTTTCTGGTGGCACATGTTCAGAAACATGCAGCGTATAATTTTCAATCCATTCCCTAAAACAGATGGAAAACTATGAACTGTGAATACATAATTTCCTTATATGGTCTGTAATGGTGTGCAAAGCAGAAAATTTGTTAACTTAATATAGCCCAGGACTGCAATCGGCATTACTATAGTATTAAACTACCGTATGTTAAGTCTATTGATTTCCACTACAAGTTCTTGCGTTTGTATTTACTGCTTTCTTTTTTATTTTCTTCAGTTATAACATGGAACAGCACAGGAACAGGCCCTTTGGCCCACCCTGTCAACCATGATGCCAATCTAACCAATACCAAATGCCTACACATGATCTATATCCCTCTGTTCCCTGCCTGTTCATGTGCCTGTCTAAATGCCTCTTAAGCTTTGCTATATCTGCTTCTACCTTAGCCCTAGCAGCATGTTCCAGACACCTACCACTCTTTGCAAAAAAACAAACTTGCCTCACACATCTCCTTTAAACTTTACTCCACTCACTTTGAATATACACCCTCTAGCATTTTACATATCCACCGTGAGAAAAGAAAGCTGTCAACCCTATCCATGCCTCTCATAATTTTATGTACTTCTACCTTCAATATCCCAAGCTACAGTGAAAACAATCCAAGTTTGTCCAATCTCTCCATGTAACTAATACTCTCCTTTCCAGGCAACATCCTGATGAACCTAGTCTGCAAATTACTTATCATCTCTAAACCCAAAGTTTACCAGATATTCTTAAACTAATAGAAACTATTGTGCAATTTCTTCAGATTGCTTGTATAAAAAATGGAAAATAATGTCTAGCTTTATATCAAAATGAACATAATCACTTATGGGAATCTGTTATGCATAGCGACGAACTTTATTATGAACAAGCCAATGCAGAGGGATAAAAACGGAAAAGTAATACTGTAAGTTTGGCCAAAGTATTTCCACATCCGAAAGTATATTTTCCCACTCATTTTCACTGAGTGGAGTGCTTTCCTTGGCATCCTGTATTGGATGGAAATAATTACTGAATATTTCCAGACCTTATTTTTATTTTTCCACCATGTTAACCATCACAAAAGTAAAATGTTCTGCCCACAATGCTTTCAAAAAAAGGGGCAATTTGACCCATAGGATAAATTAAATTCCTTGTTTCAAATGATTTAAATAAGGAGAGCATGGAATTTAAGCAACTACCCCTCAATTTGATTGAACATGTTAAATATTTGTATGATTACATCAGTTGGCATAATGTTTGGGTTGTTACCAATTGGGTTGTAGATCCCAAACCAGATTAATGGAAGGGCATGAAATGAGCAGGTCATTAACATTCTAATGGACTAATGTGCTGAATTCGTAGTTCTCAGATGCAGATAGACTGTCTGGTAGAGGGCTGGCATGATAGCATTCAAGTCAGTTATTTCTCACCTATCCCAGAAGTATCATTTATCAGAAGGCTCTACATCAGTGATCAGTTTTGTCCGCAGAAACCACTATCAACCCCAATGTTGATAGTGCAAAAAGCAAACTACGATCAGTGAAAGCCCAGGTTAATAGTAATCATCCAGGCATTCAAAAAAAGTCAGTGCTAATTGGGGGAAAATATTTGCATCATAATCTAGAGAGGAAAATCTTTTGACAATTGTTTCCATAAGACACAGGAGCAGAATTAGGCCATTCGGCCCATCGAGTCTGCTCTGCCATTCAATCATGACTGATTTATTATTCCCTCTCAACCCCATTCTCCTGCCTTCTCACTGTAAACTTTGACACCCTTACTAATCAAGAACCTATCAACCTCCGCTTTAAATATACCCAATGACTTGGCCTCCACAGCTGTCTGTGGCAACGAATTCCACAGATTCACCACCCTCTGGCTGAGGAAATTCCTCCTCATCTCTGTTGTAAAGGGACATCCTTTTATTTTGAAGCCATGCCCTCTGGTCCTAGACTCTCTCACTACTGGAACCATCTCTCCACGTCCATTCTATCCAGGCCTTTCAATATTCGTCGGTTTCAATGAGATCCCCCCCCTCATCCTTCTAAACTCCAGTGAATACAGGTCCAGAGCCATCAAACATTCCTTATAATGTTAACCCTTCCATCCCTGGGATCTAATGATTTTATTTATTCCTCAATCAACTAAAATAGATTATCCCATCATAATATTGTCTTTGAGGAAGTGCTGCTGCAAATTAGCTGCCAGACACATTAGTACAGGTGTTATACTACATTCACTGTAAAGCATCTTAGGACATGCTGAAGGAGATTTAGATAGGTTGTGTAAATGGCAATTTTTGTTTTGACCCTTCTGCTCCGAAGGGAAGAAATCCAACTTTCTCTGATCTCTCCACTTAGACAAAATCCCACCTCCCTGTTATATTCCACTAAAACTCATTCATCATTGTTGGATCTAAATCCTGGAAATCCGTCCTCACAGCACTGTAGGAGGACCTCCACCAGAAGATCTACAGCAGTTAAAGGTGGCTCACCGCCACTTGCTCAAAGGCTGTTAAAAATGAGCAATAAATGTCAACATTTAATAAATAAATAATTTTAAAAGTCCTTCCTCAAGAGGTATCTAAAATTGAATGCAATGCTGGAACTACCTAATGTTTTGAGAGACATTTGGCATACCTTGCTTGCTTTTGTATTCTATGCCTCCCATAATAAAGCAAAAATCCCACTTTTTAAAATCCTGATCAATATACTCCACCAACCTGAAAAAAAAACGTGTTCATGCAGTCATAGGTTCCTCTGTTCCTGCAAGCTCTTAGTAATTGTATTCCTACTCCTCACTGAACTTACTACAACAATTTGCTAAATTAAATGTTGATTATATGTCCTGATAACATCTGATGTAGCTTCAAAATGTTCACTTTACAGAGCAAGGATAAATTAATTTCGGATATGGGCTGATTGGTTTTGTTTCCAGTGATGAAATGTTGCAAATGTGGGTCCAGTATGACATTCTTACAGTTATAGGAATATCTTATTAATTATTGGATTAGTTTGTCAAGCAGTACACAAGAACTTTAAGGCCTTTTAAGAGAAGATAGTACTCGATTAGATACAAAAGCAAAACTCTTTACTGCGCCAGTTCATTCCTACTGTGGACTCTCTGTACTTCATCTCTGACACTGTTCCAACAAAGCCCAACGCAAGTTTGAGATACAGCCCCTCAGCTTCTGGCTAGGCCCTGTTCCTCAAGCATTTCACATTACAGCCTTCTGGTCTTTATTTGTATTGCTGAACACAATATTATCAGCACTACTGGATTTTTATTTCAGCATTCACTTCATATTCCTCTGGTAATTTTAGATAATTATTTTGTATTAACCTCCTCCTCCAGACTACCTTTTGTTTCCTATTCCCAATTTCTTTCACCTGGTATTATCATACAGTTTATCATTTAAGAATTCCTGCCTTCCACCCTTTCAGACTTTTCCTTTTATTCCCTACTCCCTTTTCCATAATCTCTGCGTTTTAGAACTTCCTTTATCTCTAACATGTCCAGTTTTGAGGAGGTTCCATTGAATTGGGACACAAACTCTTGTCTCTCTCTACAAATGTTGAATGACCTGTTGTCAGTTTTCCAAGCCCTTTCTGTTTTTAATCTTTCTGTTGTAGCATTAGAAACAGAGGACCCTTTTGAGAATTCTCATGTCTTTCAAAAAGACACATCACATCAGCATAGCTATTAATCTCTCCATACTCCAATGCTATTCTGAAAAGTCAGATGTCTGTCCTACTAAATATAACTGAAGAGTTATCTAAAGAGAGCAAAAAGACTGGGAGGAAAATAAAATATCCAGTTTTGTTCTGTTGAAAACTGTCTACAGGTTTGTATAATTGAAAACATGATCAGTACCAAGGCATCCAGAACTCATTCCTGAAAGCCAGGCTTGGAAATAGAACTATCAGCGAGGGTAGCTGCTGCCAATGTTATCCAGTGACTGTGTGTGGGTCATTAGCAAGTGGGTGGTCAGCACTAGGAGAAGCAGGTGGTGAAAGCAAAAATGGACCAAGGACTGTAGCATAAAGCAGAGAGCAGTGAATTGGCTGGTATTTTACACACAGCCCAAGGTGCTTTTGCTTTGACGTTATTGTGTGTTCAGGAAAAGAGATCAGAAAACTTAGTAAAAAAATAAATGGGAATGATTATAGCAGTCAGTATCCATCACAAAGTGAATGGTGGCTTGGTTTGGTTTTGCAGGAAATCTCTGCTTTGCTTTACTGGAAATCCAACATTAGCTCAATTATTTGAGTCTAAACAAAACGATTACTAAGTGGAGAGGTTTTAGTAACCAGCTGAGTAACCTCAAACCTACAGATGAAAATACAGACATTTCATAATTTAATTACAGTTTCTATTTCAGAATTTGAGTCCTGAGAAGATGGACACAGATTAGTTTGTGAAATGTTTTAATTTCTTCTTCTATAAATTTGGGTGGTTTAGTATTATGTCATAAATCTGATTTGGCTTTGGTCTCTAATCAATTGTAAGTTAATACATCTTTTGTTACATGCAGCCTTTGTTCCACCCGGTGTTCTCTTTATTGGTCGTCCAGGCACAGATGCAAGGCAAAATTGCTTTATCCAACCACAAATGCTCTGCTCAAGACTGCAAGAAATGGCAACTGGTTTGCCCAAGACCACAAGAAATTGCATAGAGTTGTGAATACAGCCCACTCTGTCACACGAACCAAAAGCTTGAGAACACGTACCACCAGACTCAAGGACAGCTTCTATCCTGCTGTTATCAGACTCTCAAACAGGCCCCTAGGTGAACTCTTGATCTCTCAATTTACCTCATCATGGCCCTTGCATTTTATTTGTCTTCCTGCACCGCACTCTCTCTGTAAGTAACCGTAACACTATTCTGTTTTTCCTTTTTGTACTACCTCAATATACTAATGCATGGAATGATCTGTCTGGATGGCACACAAACAAAAGCTTTTCACTGTATCTCAATACATGTGACAACAATAAACCAATTACCAACAGATTATGGAGCTTCTTTCCCTCGGCCCTGATAGAAGATTTTTCAGAGAATTTACTAAATGTAATTTTATAATCTGATCAATTTTCACAAAAAAGTTCACATTGATTTCTCCGTTAATATAGATTTCAATTCACTGAAACTTCATTAAGCAATGGCCTGTGATATTACTAAGGATTTAAAAATAGTCTGGACAGCTTAATGTAACACAGATGTTTTTTTGGGTCCTATTCAATAATCAAGTGTCTCATCCTTAATGACTAAGAAGAAATTAAACTTAACAGATGACTCAAGAGGCAATGCTGAATACTGTACCATTGTAAGGAAGTGAGAACAAGAAACCCTAGTCTGCGGCAGCAAGTTCTTAATGGACAATGAATTTATTATACAATTGCAGAACTAACACTCAAGTAACTATGCTAACATACTAAAATGAAGGGCAGAGAAAGTCAACCTGCTCCTTCAAACTGGCCCAACAATCACAAAGCCTGGAGATTACCTCTTAATCTCCCATCAGCTGTGTAATCTTTTGAAAGAGACAAACATAAATCTCAGTTTCAATAGGAAATCTACTACTTTATAAACTGATTGAATGTGGCTTATGAGCACACATTGACCAATTCTATCTTAATTCTAAATCTCTTATCCAGTTTGAACATACTGGCTGGATATAATTTGACAACAGCTTTCTTAGTAGATAAACTTAAAATCACTTAAGTAATACATTAATCATGGAAGCACTTTATATTTAGCCAGAGCTGCAAAGGAGCAAAATTTACTAACTGGGGTGCCAAACAGGAAACTGACAAGCTAAGGGTTACAGAAGGCATTATAATTGGACATTTCCTTACTCAATATATCGACCCACTTGTGCACAGTTGAATAGGAGCCAGGGAACCTGAATATCTCTGCACCCCAAACTCCTAGCCAAGAACAGCAAACCCATTTGTATTATCCCTGTCACAACTTCCACCACTTGCTCCACACAGATCAGGAGCTGAATCCGAAATGGTCTTAATCTGATGGCTCAGAAGGACATTGATTGATATGCTTCTGAGTCAGCAGTCATGGTTGCAGTAATTGAAGCAGCAAGATTTCTTTTAAGTAAATTCAAACTTGAACAGCTTGTGCACATTGTTTGGAACAGAAATAGGGGAAATAAGAATTAACATGGAAAAGAAAGATAGTGAAGTTTCTCTCCACATCCTTCAGTGAACTGCTAATGCAATATGCCATTTTTACTAAGCCATTTTTGCTATGCCTCAGGCAAGTTCTATGTCACAGCTGCAATAACAGAGTTTATTAAAACCAGAGATGTTGAATCCCTTTAAAACGTTCCCAAGGTGAAAGGGAACAAGGACTTTCAAGAGAGTCTGCAGACTATGTTGTTATTTTTTTTTTTATTTTGATTTGACAATGAGCTCCTTGGTGAAACATGAAAACATATTACATTTCTGGGGTCAAAATTGGATTTTTGAGCTCAGGAATTATGATAAACCAACACGTTATTTCCAATACAGGGAGTATGCCAAGTCTGTCCTGCCACTCACTATAATGATTGGTGTGCTCAGCCAGCACTAATTTCACTGTTCATAGGCCTATCACTTCAACGATTGTGGGTTCAATTTTGAGAGTGGCTGGTACCAGTTAATGATGCTTAAAGCCTGCATGCACCTCTTAGGGGAGGCTCATTGTGGTTGAAGGTGCTTGCTACAGCTGAAGCTGAACTGCAAATTATTGAAGTATGGCATAACACAGGAGAGAGCACTTTCCATGGTTTTCTGATGTTGCACTGGATTTGAGTGCAAGAGCTGGAGGAGGAATGATGACATCCCCACAAGGAGCCTGAAAGTGTGCAAAAATCAGGAAGAGAGCACCAAGCTACTGGTTAAAATGCCTAAAGGAGCTGAATAATCCCACAAGTTCGATGAACACATGTTCAAACGCCATATCCCACCACTTGCACATGTCTCTAATACTAATCAAGATCCCATCACCGATCTTTCAACAATCTCCAGCAATCAGGACTCATGCGCAACTTCACATGCTCAACAGCCCCTTCAGACATTCAGCTCTGATGCAAGCCTCACGCCCACACCTTGCACACACTGTCGGCTATTCAATCATGACAGTGACATCGCTCAAGCACACTAAGCGACAAAGTTCCCTTTCTCTTGTAGGAGCAGATGGTATACAAGTAGAGACAGCAGCAGTTCAGTGGTGGAGGACAGGAATGGCTTCATCACCCTGCCTGCATTGATAGTATTCAACATTGTTGGGGCAGTCATTACTGGTAGGGTCCCTGCACAGTTACAAGGCAGAGCCATGGCAGACTGCACTATCCCCATGCCTAATCTGCCCACACCCTCCCCTCTCGAACTCACCATAACTCTGTGCTCTTACTTTTTCCTTTGGAGTAGCCAAGAACAAGATGGATAAGCAGAGTAGAAGAGTGAAGTGACCTGATCTAACACACTCAGCAATCAGATATTGGGATGGAGCTCTCTGACACATTGCTCTACCATCTGTCCACTAATGTTTTTATCTATCCATTATTAAATGCTGACATGTCTAAAGTGATCACCTGCCAATAGAGTTTTCTGTTATGTAAAAAATAAATGGATGACATGCAACCTGGATGGTGTTAATAAAATCATTGATTTGTTGATTAAACGCATCTAGTAACTAGCTCAGAGGCTGACGTTGAGCATAATTTAAAGGGGAACTGAAAAATGTGACCTGTGAAAGGTGATACCCTAGAGTAAGTGCAGAAACAACACTGCCATTGTCCTCGTGTGCCCTGGGGTCAGTGGTCAGCATGAAACATCCTGCAGACCTTGCAGAAGGACACAATGGATCTTGTGGGAGGGTTTCCTGAGCAAACCATTAAAACCATTTGGCAGAATAGTTCATCCCCAGAACTCACCAACAAGTATCAAGACCTCACTTGGCTGGCAGTGAGAGGGGCCCTTCCCAGTCACATCCTTCCTATACAGTCAGCATTTCACCTGCAGCACACCCTGCTCTCAAACCAGTTGAGATGAAGATAAGATGATCGGACACCTGTTCATGGACTGTGGATTTGCAAAGAAGGTCTAGAAAAGGATGCCAGGGTCCTTGTCATGATTCATCCCAAGCAGCTGTGTAACAGAGGACTCTGATCTACAAGCTGTTCCCAGGGATGTGTGCAAAAACAAATATCAAATGCAGCTGGAAGATCAGCAACTCAGCGAAAGATGCACTTTGGTCTGCCCAAACTTTGTTTTCCTGTACAACGAAATGTCTGTCAGGGAATACTGCCGACTAGCATATTCCAGGCTGCAGGAGTATGTGTTGAGGGATGCACAAAGCTTGATGCAGCCAGCACAAAGGCATTGTGGGGAAGGACTGCTGTCTAAGGTCCTGCTACCGCTAGACATTGAGGAGTTAAGCCCTGCGTAAAAGACCTCTCAAAGACTTGAAATGTGGATCGCCCAAAGAGGTCACCAGTGTCAATTGTGCCTCGTACATAAAGTGTGATAACACTACAAATATATCGACTGGACAACACTACGAATACAAAGAAAGCCATGAACTGGTTTTGTATTTCTTGTATAATTCTAAATAACTTTATTTTTGAAATTTTAAAAAAGCCAATAATTTGTCCTCCAACAGAGGATTCAAAAGGGCACCCTGAGAAGAAGGGTGGTGGCTATGCACAGTAGAACGCATAGTACATTGGCAGGCCTGGCAGAAGGCTAGTGCACAATGTCAAGGAGCACAGGGTGCAGCATTAATCTTGTAAAGAGCTTTTTGCAGAACTTAGTCCATCCTTTCCAGCATAGAAATGATGAGCAACTACACTAGCACACTTTCAAACCCAGAAGGCAGATTCAGACACCCGATGTCTCAACTTCCAATGCAACGCTAACAAGAGCCACCCAATACCCTTCACACGCAGGTTTAGCATGCTGCCAAGTAACCTCAGTTTGATATCATCACGACTGTGTATGCCAATGTTCACTGTGGGTTCAAGGATCGCCAAGGTGCCGCCTCAGGCGTGTGGAAGTGCCTCTACAAAGTATGAAATCCATCAGTATCATGATAACATTCCTTATCTTTCCATTGCACACCACAAATACTCTTGTTGCCTTGCAGCCAGCTTATTGTTGCTCACTCTGAGGACACCGGCCACAACGCTTGGCCTCCTATACCCAGAGCTCATTCTCCAAGGTCATTCACAGACCGTCCAGCTGAAAGCCAGCATCAACTACTGCCCTGCTCCACCCCACCCCCCATATTCTACCACTTACATCAGTACCATTCCCTTTCTTACTTCCCTGCTACCTATTCTCTCTCACATGCCCGTCAACTCCATCCTGAATCTCCTGCTACCCACATATATAGGGAGCAATTTACAGTAGCCAATTAAGGTATCCATCAGCATGTTTTTGGAATATGGGAGGAAACAGGGAGAACAAGCAAACTTCACACAAATAGCCGTAGAAGTCAGGATCAAACCTGGGTTGCCAGAAATGAGGCAGTAGCTCTTCTAGATGTGCCACTATGCAACTGTTGTGGAATTTTTACTAATTGTGGGGGATATTTTCTGCTCTCAGTGTGCTCAGTTCCCGTTCAACAGGATAACTGGACAGCCCTGTCTCTTCTGTTCACCGCACGGTGCTACTCAGAGCCGATCCTGGAAAAGTAATTTGCATTTACGTTGCATGCTTGTGTCCGACTTGGCTCAACTGGTAGCATCTTTGCCCGAGTCAGAAGGTTGTACATTCTAGACCCATTCCAGGGATGTGGATATAAATCCAGCCTGATATTTCATTGCTGTAGAGAGTGTGGTCTTTTGCAGGAGACATTAAATGAAGGCCCCATCTGGCCTCTTCGGCTAATTCCTTGGCATTTTTTTTTAAAAAGGGCAAAAAAATTCACTTGTCTAATATTTATCTTCCAAGCAACACTAGTAACCAGTTGCCTAGTCATTATCATATCACTGGTCATGAGACCTCAAATCAGCTATTGTTTCTTACATGACAGTGAATGCACTTCAAAAGTATCTAATTGTAAAGTTGATTAGAGTGCATGCAACATACTACATAAATATAAATTCATCTGTCCTTCTTTACTGAGAATAGATGGATTGAAGAACTTCTTGGCTGCAAGTGTACCATGTGCAGACAATGAGTAATAGAATGTGGCCTTGCTTTGATGTAAACACTGGGAGACCAAACACAGGTTGGGTAAACTCCCATCTAGTCTACAGGAATGACTATCTTCTGGTTGCCTCCCACTTTAATTTCCCATTACACTCTGAACCATCCTTGTAGTCTCCTGCACTGTTCCAATGAGGGCAAGCACAAGTTTGAGAAAGGGCACCTCATCTTCAGTCTGGGCATGCTGGTCAGTTCTGCTGTAGGGTTATCCATCTGTAATATTAACTCAGTTTTTCATGTCTCCTCAAGTACAGCCCGTACTATTGGACATTTCCGACATGTTCCTTTTGCTTTCAGGTTTCAGCAGCAGCTCTGACCTACATTTCACACTCTCGCATGTCCTTTTGTTTTCTCTCCAACTGCCTTTGTTAATCCATCAACTAAACAGTTCCATAAGCAATGGAATTACTTTGTCAACCCTGGCTTCACACTTTGAGATATTCTCCTTGTCCTACCTATTCCTCCCACACCATCTCTGCAATTTAAATTAACTTGTTTTCTCACTTACCCAGTTCTGATGAAGGGTCTTTGATCTGAAACATTAACTCTGTTTCTTTTTCCACAGATGCTGCCTAACCTGCTGAGTATCTTCAGCATTTATTGTTAAATACCAACTACCTTCACCAACTGCAAAATGGACATACGGCTGTCCTGGTGGATAGCGAAAAGCACACTTTTAGGAAAAAGAGGGAGAATATTTAAGCGTAAAAGAGTAATTTGCCATAATTTTAATTTGATCAAATAGGACAAACCAAAACAATAAATGTAAGCTTCTGCTAAAATTATTCACTATTCACATTCAAATAAACCAATATAGAGCAATTTATAAAACTATACCCGACAATCATTGCTCCAAATAGGATAAGTAACAAAAATGCAAAGAATTATACATCTGTTTTACCTGAGAACAGATGTGTATTTATTCTATTGATCAGACATCTACAGGGGAGAGGAGGCCCAGTATGGGTGCAGTCCACACACTGGACCTGACAGTACAGAATAGTGCATTTTTATACATGCTTAGAGAAAAGGTAAGTGATATTTTACTGAGCTATAATGGTTTAGTTACCACTCAGGAGCAACTTGGTGTGATATCACCTGCTCTGTGTAACCAGCATGTATATTAATTAAGGCCCTACCCTGAGATAGTGTCTAGGGTGAAGGGGGGTGGGGTGGGGGCAAAGAGGTGGTCTCTTTCTTTATTCTAACCTGTTATCCCGTGCAAATTGTGGAATGCAGCCTTGTAACCTGGTGGAGACAACTTCATCACGTCATATCATCACTGGAAAGTATCATTCATCTCCCACAAAAACATTGTTAACCCAGACAGCTCAGCATATGCTTGCACACCTGAAAATAGCGGAATATGCTGATATTGCAGAGTATGCAGATTAACCTTGTACTGCTAGTTTCCTTGGCCTGATTGTCCCTCTTCAATCCAACATTTGCAAGTGATCAGCCTGACATTCCAACACCCGCTTCTCAGAATAATGAGCTCCAAACTTCAGCAGGGCCAATTTTTAGGTCCTTTTTTTCCTGCACATACTTCCCTTAGTCATTCCAATGCAATGCCAAACCATCATGTTGACTGACAAAGAAACTATTCACACTGTTCACTGTGGAGCCAAAAACTGAGTGAGAGACAGACTAAAGAGAAGGAAAGGGAGGGGTCCGTGAGCATGTTGATCCAAATGAGAGATGGAAAGTTCTGCTAGAAGGGAAAAGAAATGCTCGAGATAAAAATAAATGCCAGAGAGGAAAATGATCAAGGAACAAATGAGAGGAAAGTGACTTAGTCAAAGGAACCTTAAGATCGCAAGAGTAGCTGAGAAGAGCACAAATGGTGAAACCAAGGTGAGACCATGTAGGAGATCCAAAGGCAGATTAGAATTACCTCCAAGTTGGGTAGTATATTGCAAAAGTATTCAGCCTCTAAGTTTATGTTAGAGATTCAGTCCCTTATGCATTACTAGTGAAGGTATACACATACCTGTTATTTGTGATCATTTTAATTTTTCTGTAAGTGATAGTCAACGCAAGTGTTAGACTAAATACTGCCAATCTAGAAAATAACACGTTTCCTTCAATATACATGAGTACCTAATTCACAAGGGTGGAAGGACTAGATGCTGATATCTGATTTTTATTGTATTTAAAGTTTTAACGCATTTCCTCCAAGTCCAAAATTTGAGCATGTCAAAATTGTTGCCAGAGGTGAATTGACTGAGAAAGATGCTGTCCTCAAGTCCAATTTCAGATTACCCAACATGTGCATTTGAAAAAAATTCAGTACATACAAGTGTCCATGCTGGTTAACTCATTAGCCAAATTACTAAGGGAACTCATTCATCTTTGATGTACAATGCATTGTTTTATTCCAAATACAAACAGTTTTCGCAGTCAGCATGAAATGGAAACAGAATCTGACAGCAGTGTTAAAATAAAAGTATACCTATCCAATAGCATCATGGGTCATGTTATTAGACACAACTTAAGTGGCTTCAGGAACCTTTAACACAACCACACAAAGTCCCAAAGATATCATTTCTCCAACTGCTCTCACTTGCCAACCCAGTCCCCATGTATTGACTTGACATCCAGATCATTCCCAGGGATCATGGTGACAGGCTCATCCCTCACCCATTCCTGGGCATCCTGGGGACAGGCTCCTCCCTTGCTCATTCCCCAAGGTTCCTGGTGACAGCCTAGTCCATCACTCATTCTCATAACTGGTCAACCAATTTCAGGGAAGGATGTCATGCAGCCCTTTTAACACTCATATTCCTCTCTCTTGCTCTGCCTTGCCTCTATGCCCTCCTCTCATTCCTCATCCAGATCAAGGAAGACACTTAGCAAAGCTGCCCCAAATGGCCAAGCACTCTCTTCCTCCTCAACACTCTTATAGCTATCCAATGAGGTTGAGGTTGAATGGGAAAGTTCTAGCATTTCAGGGAAGTTCCCAGAGACACTTGTCCTTGTCACATCATGGTAGTGTCAGGCGGCACGGTAGTGTAGCAGTTAGCAAAACACTATTACAGTGCCAGCAACCCGGGTTCAATTCCCACCGCTCTCTGTAAGGAGTTTGTACGTTCTCCCCGTGTCTGCGTGGGTTTCCTCCAGGTGCTCCGGTTTTCTCCCACATTCCAAAGACGTACAGGTTAGGAGCTGTGGACATGCTATGTTGGCGCCAGAAGAGTGGCGACGTGTACGGGCTGCCCCCGGCACATTCTCAGTAACGCAAAAAGATGCACTTCACTGTGTGTTTCGATGACTAATAAATAAATATCTTATATTATGGCTGTGATATTCAGCACAGTGGGTTAAAACAGATTTTTTTTCCCCCCTCAACGAGTCTGAAGCTACATCAATTAATGCTTACAAAATGGATCCATCAAAATGTTTTCTGTTAGCTCATTTAAACACAAACCACATGCAATTTGGGGTGCTTGGAAATCACAGTGGCCCAATCTGACTGAAGGTTTGAGGCATCAGCTGATAGGGATGAAAGCAGCATTCTGATGTCAGTGCAAGGTTGGAGCACTACTGAGGCGTTGTCTGATTTTGTCCCTCTTTTCAAGAATCCCTTGAAGCACAAGATTCGGCAAGAACAATTAGAAGGCCAAAAGCATTGTAGGGAGCGACAAAACACAAGTTAAGTGAACCCGACCTCAAACTAACTGAGCAGAGGAATCTGAGAGAACAGAAGAACCCAAGAAAAAGGAGCAGGAGTAGGCCACCTGGCCCCTCAAACCTGCCCCGCCATTCAATATGATCATGGCTGATCTATGCTGGCCTCCTAGCCAGCTCCCTATAACCCTCAATTCCTCGATCTTTCAAATATTTATCACCAGGTTAAATATATCAAATGATCTGACCTCCATTGCCTTCGGGACAGAGAATTCCAGAGATTCGCTACCCTCCAAGAGAAGAAATGTCTACTCAGTTTTAAATGACCAGCCCCTTATTTTGTGGCTATGTCCTCTTGTGCACGACTCTCCACTCTGTAAATGTTGAGATGTTTTCACATGTCAAACCCCCTTACAATCTCATATGTTTGAATAAGCTCACCTTGTTCTTCTAAGCTCCAAGGAAAACAGAACCAAACTGTCTAGCCTTTCTTGATAGGACAGCCCTCTTGTTCCAGGAATTAACCTGGTAAATCTTCTTTCGACTCCCTCCAGTGTTACCATATCCTTTTTTAGGCAAGGGGACCACAACTGCGCACAGTATTCCAAGTGTGGCCCCAACAAAATCCTGTACAACAGGATCAAAACCTCCCTACTCTTAAACTCCAAACCCTTCACAATAATGGCCAAGATGCCATTTGCCTTCTTAACTACTTGTTGGACCTGCCTGTGATTCATGCAGTAGAACATTTAGGTCCTCCTGAACTTCATTCATTTGCAGTCTCACTCCATTTAGACAACAATCTGTCTTTTGATTCCTCTTAATGAAGTGCATGACACTTGTCCTTGTCACAACAAGTTCTGCACATTAAACTTAATTTGCTAAGTTTTCACCCAATCACTCAATTTATCTATGTCATAGAGTCATATAGCATGGAAACAAGCCCTTTGACCTGACTAGTCCATGCTGACCACAGCATCCTCGCTGCTAGTCCCAGTTGCCCACTTTTGGCCCATAACCCTCCAAACCCCTCCTCTCTATGTACCTATCCAAACACCTCTTAAATATTGCAATTGTACCCACCTCGACTATTTCCTCTGACAGCTCATTCCAGGTACCTACTACCCTCTGTGTTAACACATTACCTCTTCTGTCTCTTTTAAATCTCTCCCCTTTTGTCTTGTATTTGTGCCCTCTAGTTACAGAATCCCCAACTCTGGGGAAAAGAATCAGAATCAGTTTTATTATCATGGACTTGTATGTCGTGAAATTTGTTGTTTTACGGCAGTAGTGAAAGACATGAAATTACTATAAATTACAAAATAAATAAATAGCACAAAACAAAAGGAATTAAGAGGTATTGTTCATGGACCGTTCAGAAATCTGATGGCAGAGGGAAAGAAGCTATTCTGAAATCAATGAGTGTGGGTCTTCAGGCTCCTCTACCTCCTCCCTGATGGTAGTAATGAGAAGAGGGCATGACTATTACCCTACCCCTCATGATTTTTTAAACTTCGATGAGGTCACCCCTCATTCTCCTACGCTCCAAGGAATAAAGATCTAGCACGGCCAACCTCTCCCTATAACTCAGGCCCTCCAGTCCAGGCAACATCCTCGTAAATCTCTTCTGCACCCCCTCCAGCTTGATGATATCTTTCCTATAACAGGGTGGCCAAAACTGTACACTATATACCATTTTAGAATCAACAATGTCCTCATCACAACATGCCCTTCTACCTATTTTCATATTATTGGCAAACTTGGAAACCTTACATTTTGTTCTTTTTTCCAGACGATTAGTGTAAATTATAAACAATTGAGGGTCACGAACCAATCCCTACAGTACTCCACCCTGAAAAGGACCCATTTATTCCAACTCTTTTTTTCTGTGTGACAGCCAGTTTTCAATCTATGCTCACACATTTCCTTCAATACCTTGGGTTCTTAATTTATGTGCCAAACTCTTGCATGTCACCCTATCAAATGCCTTTTGGAAATCTAAATACACTGCATCTACTGGTTCCCCTCTATCAACTCTCCTTGTCATACCCTCAAAGGATTCAAGCAAATTTGCCAAACATGACTTACCTTTCATAAAGCCATATTGACTAGGTTTGATTATATTCAGCTTTCCTTAATGGCCATTTCCTCCTTGATTATTGACTCTAGTCTTTTGAAAATAGTTGTTAAACTAACCAGCCTATAGCTGCCCACCTTCTGTGTTCTGCCCTTTTTAAACAAGAGAGTTACATTAATAAGCTATCTTTATTAGTCACATGTACGTCGAAACACACAGTGAAATGCATCTTTTGCGTAGAGTGTTCTGGGGGCAGCCCGCAAGTGTCGCTATGCTTCCGTCGCCAACATAGCATGCCCACAACTTCCTAACCCGTACATCTTTGGAACGTGGGAGGAAACTGGAGCACCCAGAGGAAACCCACGCAGACACAGGGAGAACGTACAAACTCCTTACAGACAGCGGCCAGAATTGAACCCAGATCACTGGCGCTGTAAAGCGTTACGCTAACCACTACACCACTGTGCCTATTGGCTATTTTCCAGACCTCTGGTAAATCAGATATTTCATCAAGACAGTACTTAGAGCATTTCAGAGGAAAAAATCTGGAGGCTAAATTGGTAGAACTTGGAAATAAGAAATTGGGGAGAAGGGCAAGTTGCAAAATGAAAATTAAGGCTTATGTTGTTACCTTTCCTACCTCACTCACATTACCCTGCGCGATTTTTGAAATCTGATCCTCCGCTTAAATGAAGTGATACCCCCATATCTCTTACCTTGGCTTTCTGACGACAGGAATATTGACCTTGAACTTCGACCGCTCCGAGACTGTTGGTAGCTCGTACTCTGGGTCAAGCTGCTTCTTCCACCGTGGTCCCGTGAACAGTCGCCTATTTGGAGGCCACTCCCGAGGTAGAACAGCACCTCACCCAGCCCAAGTGGCTGGCTGCACTGACCACACGCCTGACTGGCTGTCAATGCTACCATTTAAGTGGAATATTGTGGCTGTTTTTGACATGCACAAATCTTCAGAATCACCTGCAACCTGTTAAGAACAAAATATTGTAAAAATTAAAATTATATTTTTTAATGTATAAAAATATATAATTAAAACACTTTTGAACTGACTTAATTAAAGCAAGTAATTTAAAAAAAAACAGCTTTTTACTTAACTTTCCACGGCCACGGATCTCCCCCATTGCTTTCCATGCTGGGCGTGTGCCGAGGCTGGGGAGCGGGAGTCCTGGCCCGAGAGCAGGGAGTCGGCGCTGCCCGGCTGGATCCCAGTTTCTCCCACCGGAAAAGCGACGGTGATCCGTAGCCAGCGCTCGGCTGACCTGGAGGCCTAGATCCGACCTCTACTGCGGAATGGCCCAATCACCAGCACATCTAGTTGCCCTCATTAACCTCCTTTTAATTCGGCCAAGGAACTCAGATCCTTCGACGTGGACGTCGCTGCACTGTATGACCAGTTAGAGAAAGATGGTGGGTGGACCTTCCTCAGGAGGGACTTCAAGAGTAGCACAAGAAGGGCCCACTACATGCTCTGAGCACTTGGGGAGACACTCTGCCCTAGAAACCGACATGCTCCTGAGCAGGAGAAGTATAATAAACAAAATAGAACTGCATTTGTATGGTACCTTTCACATCTTCAAGTTGCGGCCAATTAAATCCTTCTGAAGCATCGGAAACACAGCAGCTAATCTGCATACAGCTTCTTGGGAGCAAGGACTACTTACTTCCAAAACAGATTTGTGGGGCATGAAGTGGCTGATGGAAAACGCAAACACTTCCACAAATAGGGCTGGTGTGATGACAAGGTTGTGCCGCTTGTAGTTTATCTTGGAGTCAGACTTCCCTGCTTCTTTCTTACCGATCATGCCTTGCCAGGGGGTTGGGGCATGTTCCTTCCCACCTAGGAGAATCAGTTTGTCTTTCTTTGGGAGGTAGACCAGGATATTTTCTGAAGTCAAGGCATATCCATTGATGACTGTGGCATGTCAGTTCCATGTTAGAGCACAGCCAAAGGTTGATAAGGCATTTGCTAATTCTGCAGGGTGAGTTGCTGAGACACAGAAAGTGGCTCTTTCTTAGTGCCAAAGCTCACTTTGTGAAGTCCCTCCTGAGAAAGGTACACCCACTATTTTTCTCTTACCGGTCATACAGTGCAGTGATATCCACATCAAAGGATCTGAGTTCCCAAGCTTTTCTTTTGAAGCTGGAGATTTGAAAAGAGGTGGGTCACTGTTCTTGGGAGTTTCACCTTGCAGGAATCTAAAAGAGGCACATTTGCAAGTTGTTAATAGCTGATTGGCTCATTGGTTAGTTAACAGCAGCCAATAAAAAGAAGTAAGGCTCAAGTAGAGTAGCTATTGTGTGAGGCTGAGGTGACTTGGAGCAAGAGTGGAAGAATTAAAAAGAAGTGCGTCTCCTTGCTTGTGAGTTTCACTTGCGGGTATTTAAGAGGTAAGTCAGCTAATTGTTAGTTAATAGGTGATTGGCTAATTATCAGCAGCAAATAAAAAGATGCTATTTTTAGAGCGATTGCTGTCCTGTCAAAGTGCTGCTGGTTGTCTAAGTGTGGGCTTTGGTGAGGAGGGTAAGCAACACTAGGGTTAGGGTAGGTTCTTATTTTTTTCTGTCTCTTTATTTTCTCTCAAGGATTTTGTCATGGTAGGTGAGCTCAGACCCATGTTATGCTTCTCCTGTGCAATGTGGGAACTCAGGGAGGCTGCCAGTGTCCCTGCTGACTACGTGTGCAGGAAGTGTGTCCAGCTGCAGCTCTTGACAGACTGCATCATGTCATTCAGCTATGCATGGATTCACCTTGGTGCATCTGTGATGCTGAGAATACTGTGGATAGCATGTTTAGTGAATTGGTCACACTGCAGTTTAAAAACCTAGGGAATGGGTGACCAACAGGCAGAGCAGTAGCAGGAAGGTAGTGTAGGAGTCCTCTGCAGTCACTTCTGTCCAAAATAGATATACTGCTTTGGATACCACTGGGGGAGATGGCTCATCAGGGGAAGGCAGCAGTAGCCAGGATCGTGGCTCTGCTGCACAGGGCAGGAAAAAGAGTGGCAGAGCTATAGTGGTAGGGGTTTCCATGGCAAGGGAACTGGGCAGGAGCTTCTGTGGCTGTAAACAAGACTCCCGGTTGGTGTGTTGCCTCCTAGGTGCAAGGGTCAGGGATGTCTCAGAGGCTGCAGGGCTTACTGGAAGGGGAGGTTGAACAGTCAGTTGTTATGGTGCAAGTAGGTACCAATGATATAGGAAAAAAGTGGGATGAGGTTCTACAAGCTGAATTTAGACAGCTTGGAGAAAGGCAATCTCTGGATTACTACCTGTGCCATGTTTTAGAGTAGGAATAGCAGCATAATTAGGGTGAATTTGTGGCTTGAACAGTGGTGCAGGAGGGAGGGTTTTAGATTCCTGGGGAAGTGGGACCAGTACAAATTGTACGGTCTACACCTGGGCAGGACTGGGATCAATGTAGTAGGGGGGATTGTTTGTAGTGCTGTTGGGGAGGGCTTAAACTAACATAGTAGTAGGATGGCAATCCATGCAAAAAGACAGGGAAGCAGACCAGAGCAAAAGAGAAAAGTAAGAGTAGAATGCAGAAAAGTCTAACGCAGCGGTTACTAGATTCTAAAAGGACAATGAGTATAAGGGCACATTATCTGAATTCCTGTAGCATTTGAAACAAGGTCAGTCAACTTGCACAAATTCATACAAAGGGGCATGATTTAGTTGCCATTACAGAAATGTGGTTGCAGGATGGAGATAATTTGGAATTAATTATCCAAGGGTATTGGGTAATATAGAGTGATAGGCAGGGAGGTGGGGTAGCTCTCTTAATGAAGAATGAGATTAGGGTGATGGTGAGAGATGATACAAGATCTAGGGAGCAGAATGTTGAGTTCATCTGAGTAGAGATTAGGAATAGCAAAGGGAAAAAAATAACTGGTGGGAGTTGTCTACAGGCCACAAGATAATAACATTACAGTGGCACAGGCAATAAACTAAAATATTTGATGCACGTAAGAATGGAACAGCAGTTGTCATGGGGGACTTTAACCTCCACGTAGATTGGGTGAATCAAGTTGGTCGAGGCAGTCTCAAGGAGCACTTCAAAGAATGCACCTGTGATAGCTTTCTTGAGCAGCATGTTAGTGAAGCTGCAGGGGAAAATGCTATCTTGGATCTGTTCCTGTGCAATGAGATTGGTAACATTAATGATATTGTAGTTAGGGTTCCTCTTGGAAAGAATGATCATAGTATGATTGAATTCCTTGTACAAATGAAGGTGCAATAGGTCAATCCAAAACCAGTATATTACCCCTAAGCAAGGGAGACTACAATAGGATGAGGGAGGAGTTAGCTAGCATAGACTGGAAGCACAGGCTTTTTGGTGGAACAGTGGAAGTCTTCAAAGGAGATTTTTCAGTACTCTATCAAAAAATATATATATTCCAGTTAAAAGCAAGGACAGTAAGGGTGGGGAGAGCCAGCCTTGGATAACTAAGGAAATAAAAGAAGGCATCAAACTAAAAGTTCATGCATGCAAAGTTGTCAAGAGGATTGGGAAAACTTTTTTTATAAAAAAAAAAGCCACATTTTTTTTATAAAAAGCAACAAAAAACCACTAAGCAATAAGGGAAGATATTTTATGAAAGTAAACTAGCACAAAATATAAAAATAGATAGTAAAAGTTTTTATAATTGTATAAACTGGAAAAGGGTTGCTAAAGTGAACATAGCCACCTTGGAAGATGAGAAGGGGGAATTAATATTGGGTAATGTGGAAATGGCCAAGCTCTTGAATGACTATTTTGTGCTGGTCTTTATGGTGAAGGACACGTCTAACATGCTAAGGAGAGTTGTTACAGAAGAAATGGGTAGTGAAGACCTCGATACAATCGCTGTCACTAGAGGTAGTGATGAGAAAACTAGTGGGCCTAAAGGTAGACAAGTCCCCTGGTCTTGATGGGATGCATCCCAGGATACTGAAAGAAATGGCAGAAGTTATAGTAGAGATGTTTGTGGTAATTTACCAAAATTCTCTGGACTCTGGGTAGGCCCCAGCATATTGGTTTATTATTACCAATCTGCTGGGGCCTGTCCAGAGACGGCAAATGTCATTGGAAGACAGTGAATATCACACCACTGTTTAAAGGATGTAGGCAAAAGGCAGGTAACTATAGGGCAGTTAGCTTAATGTCTCTAGTTGGGGAAAATGCTTGATGCTATTAAGGAAGAAAGAGTGAGACATCTGGATAGAAGTGGTTCCATAGGCAGACATGGGATGGATTCAGAAAGGGCAGGTCCTGTGACAAACTTACTGGAGTGCTTTGAGGATATAATGAGCACAGAGGTTGGAGGGGAACAGGTAGATGTTGTACACTTAGATTTCCAGAAGGTGTTTGATAAGGTGCTGCATGAAAGACTTGCTCTATGGATAAGGATGCATAATGCTGAGAGTAATGTATTAGCATGGGTAGAGGATTGGTTAACTAATAAAAGGCAGAGATTTGGGATAAGTGGGTGTTTTTCTGGTTGGCAATCAGTGGTGAGTGGGGTTCCATGGGTCGGTGCTGTGCTGGTTCACGATATATATTAATGATTTGGAAGAGGGGACTGAGTGTAGTGTATCTAAGTTTGTTGATGACACTAAATTGAGTGGAAAAGCAAATTGTGCAGAAGATGTGGAGAGTCTGTAGTGAGATATAGATAGGTTAAATGAGTGGGCAAGAGTCTGGCAGATGGAGTACAATGTTGGGAAACATGAGGTCATCCACTTTTGGAAGGAAAAATAGATCAAATTATTATTAAATTGCTAAAGATTGCGGCATGCTGTTGTGCAGAGGGACTTCGGCGTGCTTGTGCCTGAATTACAGAAGGTTGGTTTGCAGGTGCAACAGGTTATCAGGAAACCAAATAGAATGTTGGCCTTCATTGCTAGAGGGATTGAATTTAAGAGCAGGGAGGATATGCTGCAACTGTACAGGGTACTGGTGAGTCTGCACCTGGAGTACTGCATGCAGTTCTGGCCTCCTCTTACTTGAGGAAAGATGTACTGGCTTTGGAGGCAGTGAAGAGGTGGTTCACCAGGTTGATTCTGGAGATGAGGGGTTAGCCTATGAGGAACAAATGAGTCACCTTGGATGATACTCACTAGAATTCAGAAGAATGAGGGGGAATATTATAAAACCTAAAATTATGAAAGGGATAGATAAGGTGGAGGCAGGAAGGTTGTTTCCACTAGTAGGTGAGACTAAACTTGAGGACATAGCCTCAAGATTCGGAGGAAAAGATTTACAATGGAGATGAGGAGAAACTGCTTTTCCCAGAAAGTAGTAAATCTGTGAAATTCTCTGCCTGGGGGAGTTGTAGAGGCTATCTCATTAAATATATTTAAGACCTGGTTAGATAGATTTTTGCACAGTAGGGGAATTAAGGGTTATGGGGGGGGAAAAAGGCAGGTAGGTGGAGTTGAGTCCACAGCCAGATCAGCCATGATCTTATTGAATGGCAGAGTAGGCGCGATGAGCCAGATGGTTGCCTCCTGCTCCTATTTCTTGTATTCTTATGACAGTGGAATTGTTTAGGTCTGCCTTTGCCAGAATTAACCATGTGTTCTCAGATATTCCAGGTCCTGAGCTTCATACTGTGGTGTAAAAGTTGCCTGTGCATGGTTCCTTTCAATGTTGTGCTGCTGTTACACACCAGCTGCCACATAGACTTAACAGAGCAAGATCTTGATCTTGTGGCAAGAGGCCCAAGACAACTGGAGACCAGACTTGGGTGCATGAGTCTGCATTAACCATCAACTACCCCTTTGTACTAAAACTACACTAATCCAATCAACATTCCAATCAACTCTCCCCAATGTCTACTATTCACTACACACCTGAGGCAAATTGCAGTGGCCAATTAATGTACCAACACCTTTGATGTGGGAGGAAACCAGACCACCTGGGGAAACCCCACACACAGCCCCAGAGACCAGGATTAAACCTGAAACCCTGGAGCTGTGAGGTAGCAGATCTACTAACTGCACCCCAGTGCCATCCTTGACCCTTGTTAGTACTTGGCAAACTCTGATTTTTTTAAAATTAACAGATTTAGAAGATGCATCAACTTGTTTTCTGTTAAGTGCAACTAAGTTGTTGATAACAGGACATGCGTATTCAAATTAAACATTAAAATTAGGGTCATCTATTAGGTAATAACTATCATGCCTACTGATTAGAGGATTCCATGCACAAGTGAATTGGTCAATAGACTAAGTAGTCATTTTGAAAGCCTCGTGGTCTTAAAGGAAAGTGAATGAAACAGTAAATGTAGTATTGATGTTGTTTGCTGGCCAGATGTTTAATGGGTAAAACATCTGTTATAAGTTCTTATTGTAATAAGTCTGCTGTTATAAGTTCTGGGAAATACATATAGCAGACAACCTGTCCTGGTCAACCAACATCTCCTCCCTCGCCAAGAAGGCACAGCAGCATCTCCACTTCTTATGGCAGCTGAAGGGAGAAAACCTGCCCTCCCCACCCTCATCACATTCTATAGGGGTACCATTGAGAATGTCCTGACCAGCTGCATCTCTGCCTGGTACAGTAACTAACATCTCTGACTGTAAGTCTTTGCAGAGAATTGAGAGTACAGCTGGAAAGATCATTGGAGTACCTCTTCCCTCCATCCTGGATATCTACAACACACGATGCACACGCAAGGTCTGCAGAATCATAGATGACCCTTCTCATCCCTCCCATGGCCTATTTGTCCCACTCACTGCTGTCTGGCAAGCAGTACCAGAGCATCTGGGCCAGAACTACTGGACTGTATGACAGTTATTCTTTTCCCCCAGGCTGTCAGGCTCCTGAATACCCTGGAGACAGTTTCAGACAAATGCTGTGTCCAAAGCCCTGGTTTGCACAACAGCACATGAGAACTTTGGCTGCTGCTGAACATATTTATACAATTAGTGTAACACACTGAGTTCTGTATTTTTTGTCCAACTCGGTTTTGCACTAAATTTGTATTCTGTATATACTTTTTTTGCACTATTTGTACTTGCACATTTTTTGTCTGTTTATTGTATGTCTTCTGTCTTGTGTATGTCCTCTGCTGTGAGAGTCTGGGGGAAATGACATCTTGTTCCTTTTTTTAAGCATATGGGTGAATGACAATAAATAACTTGAACTTGATATGCACTGTTTTGAAGTGGATTCTTTTCAGTTTTTGATCAGTTGAAGGTTTCCGCTGTTGCTTGCCCTATTTACAGATGGTGCCAATCCTGTGTGGAGGGTGGCAAAGTGGCTAGATATAAGGGAATCCCTACTGACAACCTTATGTAAAGACTGGACAATCATCAGTGAGGTAAATAGCAAGTTGCTTTCCTTTATAACTGAGAGCAAAATCCAGGACTGTATAACTAATTAGACTTAAAGGGGTAGTTTCTGGTGCCTCTGTTTCCTCCATTTAAACAGAAACTCCAATTGATTAAGTGGTAGGGCATGTGTTTGTCAGCAACCTTTGAAGCTAGCTCAAGCTCAGAACTCTTTATTTTACAGCCTGCTTTATGGAAAGAGTTAATTGCCAACCAATCATGAAGTAACCATGCTGTTACTAATATTTCAACCCATGATATTTTTAAATTGCTTATCAACAGCTCCATACTCAGAAACTTATTTTGCTGAATTTGGCTAATTCAGAAGTTGGTATGAAACACTTAATGGCCCAGATTCAGTATCATTAGAAAAGTTAACAAAGATTTACCATTTATTAATTTGCAATCAGAAAATGAGCTTTGTTAGGTAAGGTGATCCAATATGTTGATTGGAATGAAGTCACACTGTCTGGTTGGCACCACGTTCCTCTTCCCTAGAGGAAGGGGAAGATGTATTACTTCAAATGCACGAATTGCCTTACCCAAGGGTTTCCTGCTTAACTCTGAGAACCATTGTGTTTCCAGATATAATGCAAGTATAGTCATGTTTAACTTTTGTTGGTAACAAAGTCTATTTGAAATGAGTGGGGCCTTTAACAATGAGCATGAGGGGCATGCGGTGAACCTGAAAATCATGAAGGGTGTTGTTGAATACTGGATTTGGGTACGGATTCTCATTGTCTTGCAGTTTACATCTTGATTGGATATTATGAGCCTGCATTGTAGATGGCAATAGTTACATTTATACTGTGATTACTTGATCAAATTATTTAATGAATTGCTCAGTTGTTAAATAGCTTGTATAATATTGAAAACTGTATTGTTGTGTAGCCTGTGTCCTCGCCACAAATATTGCAGTGCTATTCCTGATTATTGTTCATCTTGTTGGTCTTGCTCTGATTATAACTGGACATGAAGAGTTGTCTTTGGTCGTCTAGATTTCTAGATCCCATGGCAATTCCTGTTATTGCACTTTAGATTTTTTGGACTTAATAAAATACATAGTTGGGGGTAATTATTGCAAGCCTTCACTTTTTTTTGTGGGGAGCTCTGACAATTGGAAAATTTTATTAAATTATAATGTTTGGTGCATGTGTGGAGTTTATGACTATGATTCTGAACCTAATCAATTCCTGTATTATGACTGTTTGAAACAAGTTGCTGTGGAAACAGAAAAGTGAGCATAAACTGTGACTCTGGGAATTATGAGTAATAGGTTTTAATATATTGTGTAAAGGCATTGAAACCAGTGGAAAAGAGTATTTATGTATGTTTTTCCTTCCAGTTTTTACACCTACTTTCCTCAGTTGATTCATGGTGGTTTTCTATGGTACTAAATCCTATCTAAGAGAAAATAAAACTTTCATAAAGCATCAACACATTGGCTTATTAATCACAACTTTGCCAAGTCTGTCAAATTATGATTTAGTTATCATAAATGTGATCAGAAGATTAAGAATATCAAATGATACATGGCCAGATTGTAATGATTAAATGTCTAATTATATAACTGACCACACACCATAAGTCATACATTATTATGTTCTGAATCATTCAGGGTGAGGCACTGGGGAAATGATCAGCCTGTAAGTTGCGATGGCCATTTATGAAATAAATACAAAACTGGTTTCTCTTCTAATTAAAATCTTAAGGAGAGAACCAGTTTCAAAATTTCAGGAGCTCGATCATTATATTTTCAAAAACAAAAATTAAGGAGACATGGCACTTAACTTTTCTTCTTAGCTGATATTTAAAACTTTTCGGTTTTAGTTTATGTGGATTAAAATCCTGGAAGATAAAGGCATTTAATACTCTTGAGAGTTAATTTTGAACATAATCTCACGCAACCTATGATAGAAAGAAATGCATTACTCAAATATTTGAAAGTAATAGCAAGTAGGAATCCAACTTTGTAATGGAGTCATTTGTGACAATTGTAGGGACAGTCATTATATCAACTTTTGAAAATAGTTCAGAATAAAGCAGAAGGGTATAAGAGGGCATTTAATGCCAAATCTGGCAAGTCCACAAGTCAGGAGGTATCTACTGATCAGTAGCAGTGGTTTGGATCCCAACAGATTTTTATGATTTATTATGGGAGTGCTGAAATTATATAGAAATTGTGGTAAAGTGGGATAGATGATGGCAGGATTCCCAGAAAGTAAATGTAGACCAGATTTCAATAGGGAATGTTGCATAAAACTTGGATGGAATTTTTATGAGATGAACTGCAAAATTCTGGATTGATTAGGATGCTTGAAAGGTTGTCTTAAATTTGACATCAGTTCCTTTAATGAATGACAACGTGTTAGCCACAGCAAGAGAGTGTGGACTTTGTGGAGAATAGAATGCAGATGGAGAAATGCAGAGTATTTAGACCAGGCAAAATGTGAGCGGGGTCAACATGTGTTCTCTCGAAACACAAAAAACCCATGTTTATGGGTCGAGGGGTTTTGGGTATTGAGTTTCCTTCCACTAATGTGCTTGCGTAGAGAATTGCTCTTTAATTCATGGTATCTAAAGTGACTTGGGTTGCTGTGATTGTATGTTATCATTAATGCAGACTCTAGGAGCTAGAAAACAAACGGTAAGGTGGAGCTAATACAGATGATTACATTGACTGTTTCAATTCCAAATTTAGCAATACAGATGAGTGTTTGAAAACATTCCTCTTGGAGTTTGGTATATGTAAACTGACAAGCCTTATGTTCTGAGCAAGATATCAACCTTTTTTGGGAAAACAATGACCATACTTAACAGCAGTAATTGGAAAATGACTTGCCAGTTTGCTTTTGATTTCAATAAAATCTATGTGACATCATTGCATTCTTAAGACACTCTGTTTAAATAATATTGAGCAGAATGGAAGACTCGTTTATTTTCCCAGAAATTGGTGCCTATATCTATCCAATTTTAGAATATTGGACCTTAGTTAAACATATGGCAGAGAAAGTTATGCTGTGATCCCAGAAGGATGAACTCTTACTACAATTATCAGTTATAAACTGACAGTATTAGTGTTGACAATCTAAGCCTTTCTATTTGTGCTAGGAGATTGACATTTTGTTCCTGTCTTTCAAAGTCAAGCAGTAGTCTGACATGGCCATTCTCAAAGAATCAAAGGATACAACCAATGAACCAGAATCCTGCTTCTCAAACCCCAGGGTATGTCCTGTCCCACTGGCAAACAGCCAGACCAGAAGTGATGGCTCATTGATGTGCAGTTAGGAGAGTAAGGCAGTGAGAATCATTAGTGTTAGCTTGAAGACAGACTGTGGATGCCAGAATCTGGATTAACATACAACCTGCTGGAGGAACTCAGCGGATCAAGCAGCAACTGTAGGAGGAAAGGAATTGTTGATGTTTCTGGTCGAAAACCTGCTTCAGGACCCAAAACGTTGACAATTCCTTTCCTCCCACGGATGATGCTCGACCTACTGAGTTCCTCCAGCAGATTGTTTATTGCTTCAGATTCCACCATTTGCAGTTTCTTGTCTCCAGGAGCCCAAGATGATTGGACTGAGGAAGGGTGTAAGGCAGATTGTGCCAGGTAGAGGAAGTGAGCAGGAATGAAGACAGCAGGTGAATGATAGATGGAGGCAGACAAACTAAAAGGGGGGGGGGGGGGGATATGTGGAGAGGAAGATGGAGCAAGGTGGGGGGAGGGGAGTGTGAAGATTGGAGACCTACTGGACGTAGATAAGCTGGAACACACAGGGCTACCAGTGCAGGACTCTAAGTAAAGGAGATGAGAATGGGGAACCATTAGGAGAGGGGTGAATGGCAGTTAGAACCAGAACAATAGGGGAGGAGGGGAGCATGACAAAAGTAAAATTATAATATTGGCCAGAAGTCTCATTGTGCACCTTGAAGTTCTCTGCTCTACTGTGAAAATTGAGGTCAAGAATAAAGTAGAACTGTAGATCACAATAGCTTCAAGAGATTGAGTCTGTTACTGCAGAAAGAGATGAGCATGCACTTGCTAATTCAAGACAAAGTGTGGATCTCAGGATGCAGTAAGAACACTGCCTTGAGAAACACTGGATAGTTTGAACACATGTGACTGGGTGGGTCCCAATTGTGAAGGATGGATTTTGAGCAGAAATCCATGTGGGATAACTTGGAGCCAGATATTTTGGCTATAGAAAATGGATATAGCTATGGAAACAAGTTTTGGACAACACCTTATTAAAGGAAAAGAGATAATAGACAAATGGTTTCTCTTCTTTATACTACCAATCTTCCCTCTCCACTCTCAGTCCCAATGCAGGGTCTCGACCTGAAACATCAAATTCCTTTCCTCCCACAGATGCTGCTCGCCTCAGTTCCTCCAGCAGGCTGTTTGTTTGCTTGAGGAGTAACACATCATCTTGTATCTGGGCATGTTGCAGCCTTCTGGACTCAATACTGAGTTCTTAAACTTTAGGTAACTGTTTTTACTGTCTGTAATAGGATTGGCCATTTCTGATTGCCTTTTTGGTTATGTTTTCCTGTTTATTTTTTGTGTAGTCTGGTCAATGGGCATGTTTACACAGCCTCATTATTTGCAATACATTACAAAGATAAAGAAGTTTAATCTGATCTTAACGGCCACATTAAATCATTTGGTCTTGCCCCACAAAAAGATATTTCTTTTATTCTACCCACCCCTCCCTCAATTTCTCTGATACTAAAACTAACTTGTTTTCTCCCTTTCATAGTTCTAATGAAAGGTCCTAAATTTGAAATGTTAACTTTTTCTCTTTCAACAGATGTTGCCTGACCTGAATGTTTCCAGCATTTTCTGTTTTTTCAGATTTCCAGTATCTGTTATATTTTTTGATATTTTTCATTGCATATCTATTTGGATCTCTGTGTATCTAACTTCAAGAAGAATTTAATTCTTCTTTGGAGGGGATTGAGATGAGCAATAGGATTCTTCCTAATTTTGTGAGTTTAAGTTATGAGGGGAGATTGGATAAATTATTCACTGTGACAACTGGTACAATTCCTAGAGTTCATGGGTTAGAATTAAAAAAAACTGATTTATGACCATTGTGTTGATAGCCATCTTTTAATGCTTGGTTATTTCAGTTGTATTGAATGCAATTCACACAGTCAGCATAAGCACAAGGCTACAATTAATATTTGCAAGATATTCATCATTATAAGTTAAGCAATGCTGCCACTTTTGTGCAAGTGGCAACGTGTGAAGCCAGGAGTATTTGAGTGGTTTTAAATAGTGCTTGAATACTTTGGACTGGAAAGCCTTTGTGACAGGCCAAAATAAAAGAAGCCCAAAGTTGTGCCAAGTCTGTGGGCAAGTGGTAGAGCTGCTCAGAATCTGATGTGAATGGGTGAGGAGGGAAAGCCTGTTCAGTGATGTGCCCTGCCCACAGGAAGGCCTGGCAGGATCAGCCTCCTTCAGCACCATATGGCTAAAGGACACAGTCAGGGGAAAAAGTAATTTTTGAAGCAGGTGACGTACCAGGTACTAGAAGTTTCATGCCTCCGATTCAGTTGAGGTTGCGCTACTCAAATACGTATGCTTAATCCTTATTACAGGAGGGCAGAAGGTAAAGTTGCAAGAGGAGTGTTAACACGGTCACTACCTTTTCAATGTAATAAAACAGGGCAAATTTGATTTGGTTTTAAAATTGGGGGCGGGGGGCACTGTCAATTTCCTCTAGCTTTGTGGGTGGAGCCTGTCCTGGTCACACCCATGCCAAGTGATCACTGGTTAAAAATAATGGGAAACATGCCATTTTAAAAACCAGAGGCTTGTAGTTTATATGTAACATTTTGTATTCTACACTTAACAATGATAATTACAAATTGTAAGTTTACCAATTCAGTGTTTCTGAGCCACCAGCAGCTCTTAAGTTCTCTCACCTTCAGCTATCTCTGTCCTCCATCTCCTGTCTCCCACTTCCTCAGGCCCCCAGCTCCAACTCCTGATCCCACAACCTCCAGCTGCCACTGTATCCTCCACTTGCCTTGCACTTTTCATTGGTGTGGACTGATGGTGGGCAGGGTTTACTCACTTGTCAGCCAAAGGCAGCTTTGGTCAACGGTGTTGCTAATTGGCACCAAGCAGGAAAGTCAAAGTTGGTTGCATAGCCTGGAGATGTCAGCCTCAGTGAAGAATTAAGCATGTTGGACTTGCAATTTGGAAAGTTTTGCTAAATGGTTCTGCCCAATATCAGACAGGGCTGGAGGAATGCATCCTTCCGAGCTGGGAGCAGTGGGACGAATCCTGTTCCACTATCATTCAACAGAGGATTAAGACAGAATCCTTAGCAGTACTGTCTCAACCAAAAAGGGTACAAGTGGTCACCCTGATGCTGACCTCTGAAAGCTTTAATGTATCTTTGATGTACAGTCAGTGCACTCCCTCCTACTCTTGACTCTCCTGAGTGAGCTGGAGGTTTGTTCTTCTTACTGCAGTCAATTTGCAAGATCCCAAAAAGTCTACAAGATCAAAGTGAACAGATGTGAACGGGAGAAAGATTCAAATTGTAAGTGCCTGGCTTTTATCAGAGGCTAGTCTCAATAGCTTTGTATTTAATGCCATTCTGACAGTTATAAACAATCCTGGCAGGATGTTTGCCTTTCAGCATTGTGATCTTTGGATCAAGAATAGAACTTCAAATGAATGCAAAAAAAAAAGTATACAGGCCAACTGTTTGAGTGGGGAGGGGGTGTCTTTTTCAAAGAAAATTAAATCTTGAAGAGAATAATACTCCAAATGGTTGAAGTTGATTTCATTGCAGTGCCCATCTAAAAATAGACCCCATAGCCAGGACAATTTTGGCAAAGAAGCTCTGCATCTGGAATGTTACCAACTGATTGGAATGAATTTTTCAAGAACGTCATGCATCTACCACAAACTTTTCAAAGTAATAACATGGGGTTAATTTCATTTAATATTAAAATAGGGGTTGCTGTCAATTTTCTCCAGCTTTGTGGGTGAGGGTTGTCCTGGTTGCACCCATACCAAATGATCTTTTTTTAAAAAAAAAATTTGATGGGGCCACAAGCTATTTTTAAAAATAATCAGAGCTCCCAGAGCAAGTGGCCTGGCCAATGAATGGTGGATTCCATGGGAGGTTAAAGTTTGTGGCGGATGCAAGGCTATGTGTGGAACATTGGAATGTTTCTATCAGGCGGTGATGGGTTTGTGTAATGATTTCAACAGATGGGCTCTACAGATGTGGAAGCAGGTTCAGAGACAGGTTAGGGTTGTAAATTGTCTAGCCTAGTTAGAATTAGCATGTGTTTGGAAGCTGATCACGTGGCTACAGGTGGTATCATAAAATTGCCCACATAGATGGAGGGGAGCGATGGGATCTACATTCTCATCATACTCCCTGAGAACCTAGTTAAGCAGAGTAGGGCCTGGTCAATACTTGGGGATGACTACCTGCAAATTGATGGTGCTGAAATCTTGTTGCTCTGAGGACTGGATGATCTAGTCAGCAGGTTGAATTCGTGTCCCAACAAAATACTCATCCAAGTTGGACATAATTGAAAACAGGAAGAGAAAGAGGGTTAAAGGATATTTCCTGGGTGGTAATTTGGAGTGGAGGTACACAGTATAATTTTGGATGGGTCAAAATGGAAACAAACAAGGGTATGGAAAAATAAAGTGGACTATTATGTAAATGAGTGCATGTGGAATGGCAGGGCACAATGTCATTTGTGGCTTTGATTCAGGCTGAGGTTGTCATTGAGACAAGCTGCACAGAAGGGATTCAGCTGAGAAGTTTTGTGACAGACAATCACTTTGATTTTTATTGGTCCACCAAGGCAGTTTGAGAATTCAAAATTTGTTCAAATCTGGAAATGAAAAGCTGGTGTCCTTTTGGAAAAACAAATGACTATGAAACTGATGAATTATAAACACTCAACTAGTCCATTAGTGCCCTATAGAAAGTAACCAGACTGCATATTGTCATTCTTAGCTGCTCTCTGAAGCCTCTGAGCCTATACCACCACCTCCTCAGGGCTACTTTGGATTCTTCAGCCCTCATGGTGTACAGAATAAGCTTTCCCTTTTCCTGACTATTAGTTTCATATAACTATTTAATGAAATGTTGTGAAGGAATCTACTTTTAGCACTAGCAGCTTGCAATGATAATGTGAGTATATGGTTATTGAAATGCTGCCAGTAGTCCAAAACACCATTAACAGTGGATATGGCCTGGAAGATTGGGTGCTCCTACAAGCAATGAGCCACATTTTGTGACATAATTCTGTGGACAGGAAAATTGCTACAGGCAAGTTCTAAGCAATACAGCTACCAAAAATGGTCCTATGCAGGATTTCACATAATTAAGCAAGGTTCTGCTTTCCAAAATGCTGGCTCTCATGCAGGCAGAATTTGCTTGCGTCAGCTTCTTAAGGAAACAATTAGAATTGTTTGAGTTTGTGATCTGTAGCTTCTCCTTTGAATTGTGGACTCGTATAGTATGGAAACAGGCCCCTCAGTCCATGCTGACAAAGAACTCCTTTACACTAGTCCCAGTTTATTCTACACAGAGTCCCATCCAACTCCCCCTAGATTCTACCACTCATCTACACACTAGGGACAATTTGTAGTGGCCAATTAACTTGCCAATTTGCATATCTTTGGGGTGTGGGATAAAACCAGAGCACCAGACGAATACCATGTGGTCACAGGGAGAATGTGCAAACTTCAGTGTTGGAGATCAGGATTGAAACCTGGATTGCTGGAGCTGAGGCATCTGCTCTCCTTGTACATCCTCCAGGTGCTCTGTTTTCCTCCCACTTCCCAAAGATGTGCAGGTTGATAGGACAATTGGCCACTGTAAATTGCCCCCAGTGTGAAGGTGAGTGGTAGAATCTGGAGATAGTTGATGGGGACGTGGGGAAAATAAAATGGGATTAGTGCAAAGTGGGATGTTTGGTTGGTGCAGACTCAAGCTGAAAGGCCTGTATCTCTGCTATATGACTTTATTTTTTTTTAAATGTAGATGTTTTCCAAAACAAAATAGTTAAAATTTAAAACCACTTTTTCAAGATTTCCAAAATCTGCCTGTTACACCATGCAATTTCTTGAGCATCCACTCTGCGAAGCAGCATCATGTTTATAAGCTCAGACTGCTCACAAACCTTTCCTTTGTTCTGCTGGCACTCAAGATCTCTGCATGCTTTTTAAAAACATTTTGTCTTTGCCCAGAAAAAAAGTTTTCAAAGGGAAAAAGCTTTGCAAAATGTTCCAGCCAGTTTTGAGCAAAGATGAAACTTAAATTGCCGTGGTCTGTGATTGAACACAGATGGCAAGCAAAGCTGCCTTGCAAGGAGGGTACGTTGGAATGGTAGCTAGATCTCCAGTCTCTGCTCATTTGGGGGTTCACTTGCCAGTTCCTACCGTGCCACATTAATTTGAGTGTAATTATTTCATGAGAGGGAAACTTCAGAGTAATTTTATACTCAGGACAATATATTAAGTAATCTATAACTGTTTGGGATAGCTGCCTGAAGTAATATTTCATCTGAAAGATGATCTGCAACCCTCCCTCTTACTCCATCAAAATATCCATATTTTTATGGAAGAGTGCCACACTGAGCCTCAGACAATGTCTTCATATATGCACAGGGATATTTCACTGTCAGCTTGGGCTTAGTAATAGCTTTTTTGATGCTGACAACTTGGGAAAACTTTACTTTTTTTTCTACTAACCATGCAGTGTGGACCTCTGCTTAAACAGGTGAGAACTTACTCTACTAAGCAGATCACAATCTGATTGCAAAGTTATGAAGCAGATAAGTTTTGCTGTTAAATGAGGTCATGTTTACTACCCTCCATTTTGCTGATGGCATAGCAGTTCTCGTTACTTGGCTTCTTTAATAACCAAATTTTTGCCTCGAAGTGAGTCCAATCTCCATTTGAAGATTTGTATTTTGGTGATTCAGTGTAGGGGACATTTTACATTGGCAGGAGTTTGAGATATTATACTCAAGGGCAGGGTAAGGAAATGGCAGAGAAATTAAACAAATGTTTTGCATCAGTCTTCACAGAACAGTAAACCCCTCAAACAGTAGATGACAGGCCAAAAGTAAATAGGGAACTCAAAGAAGTTAGCAAGTGGGGAGGAGAAAATATGGAATTGTAGATATGTATGGTAGAGATGGGCAATCATCCCCAGGACTTGATGACTTGTATCCAAAAGAATTGAAGGTGGTGTCCGTTGATTCATTGGTTGTCTTCAAACATTCTTGCAGTTTGGAAGGTAACAAATTAACCCTACTAGTTGAAAATGTAGAGAGAAAATGCAGAACAGTAAACCAGTTAGTCTGACAGCTGTGGTGAAGAAAATGTTGGAATCTATTTTCAGGGAAGTTGTTACAGGACATGAGAGAAAAAAATAATTGGATTGAGAAGAGTCAGCATGGTTTTATGAAAGGGAAATCATAGTGAGTGGTACAGTACAGAGGGGCCCTTCAGCCCACTATGTCCATGCTGACCTTTGCCCATCACATTTGACAAATCTGTTGGAATATTTTGTTTGTAATGAGCAGAATAGATGAAAGCAACCCAGTTTATGGAAGTGTACTTGCACTTTGATAAGATGCCACACAAGTTATTAAGCATAATTATTGGGGGTGTTCTGACTTGAATGAGCCACATGGAGACTGGAGCTGTAAAGCTAACAGGTCTTTATTCAGTACAAGCGCACAAATGGGGATACTCTAGTAGTAGAATCTCTCTGAATTCAAGAACGTTTTTTTATGTTCTTTAAACAAAAATAACTGGATAATTAAATAGTTTCAATAGTTACAGTTGCATAACTTCAATATTTTGGGTGTGGACAAATGGTTCCATAGAATTAGTTATTTACAATGAGACCACATCTTAACTGACAAGACCAACTCTGAATATTTCAAACTCCTGTGTTAGGGCAAAGTAGTTCACATGGATAATCTAAAAGCTCTTGAGAACAAAATTCCAGAAAAAAAATACCTATGACCATGTTTGACATGCTAAGTGGCAAAATAACCAGTCTGGAAATTTTCTTGATCTCTGTTTACAATAAGGCAAAATATCTTGGCTCAAGATTTCTGATCACTGGTGCAATGTAGGTGAAGTAACGTAGCTCTACTATCTGTACATCTGACCAATACACAGGAGAATGTCTCTTAGTCATGTACGTTTCCAAACCATATCTCTTAAGTGGCATTCTGCAGTGAGCCTATAGCCTGCTTTCTTCATAGACTGCAATATTTGTTTGTACAGCTGTCTTTCTGATCAAACGCCAATTAAAACTGGGTTACATTTAAAACAATTTGAAGGCTGGTTCTTATTTCTATTAATGGCTACTACTCCATAACTCCTAATTGTAGCTGCTTCTCCCCAAGATAGATAATTTATTTGCATGGATTGAAGATTAGTTAATGGATAGAAAACAGTAGGGATAAAAAGGACTTTATGTTTGGGAGACTGTCCAGTGGGGTGCCACAGGGATTGGTGTTGTGAACAGCTTAGGCCCCAATGTATAGTGATGATTGAGATGAGGGGATCAAGTATCATATAGCTAGGTCTCAATGTGGGCTGTAGGAAGGATGCTGAACAGTCTCAGGAAGCTGTAGACAGATAGAATGGGCATGGACATCACCAGTGGAATACAATGTGGAAAATTGTGAAATCATCAATAGTGGAAAGATGGGATGTTGTTTTAAATAAGTGAGAGGTTGAAAGGTGTTAGAAGGGCTTGGGCATTCTTGTATACAAATTACTAAAAGTTAAAACAAGTTCAAGCAATTAGGAAGGCAAATAGTATTTTGGCCTTTTTATTACAAGAGGATTTGGGTGCAAAAGTAGCAGCATCTTGCTCCAATTATATGGGGTCCTGGTGAGACTGCATCTGGAATTTAGCATACCACATTGGTCTTCCCATCTATAGAACAACTTATGATGGAGTGCAACAAAGGTTAGCCAGTTTTATTTCTGGGATGGCAGGTTTGTCATGAGGCCTATACTCTCTGGACTTCAGAAGAACAAGAGGTGACATACAAAATTTTAAGGCTCTCCACAAGGTAGATGGATAGATGATATTCCTGTGCCTGCTTGTCTGGAACCAGTGGTTACAGCCTCAAAATGACATTCAGCCATTCACAACAGAAGGAGAAATTTCTTCATCTGGGGAGCAGTGAATCTTTGGAATTCCCTGCCTCAAAGCTGTGGAGGCCAAGTATACTCAAGATGGAGATCAATGGATTTTTGGTATTAGTGGAATCAAGAAACATGGAATTAGTTATAAGGTAATACAGTGTGGAAACAGGCCCTTGGGGGGCCCACTTGTCCATGGTGCCCACCAAACTAGTTCCATTTGCCTGCATTTGGCCATATCCATCTTAAACCCCATCCTATCCATGTAAATAGTGGAGAAAAGTGGTTCTGGGCATGATATTATTTAATGGCAGAGCAGCCACAAATGCAGAGTAGCTTGCTTTCTTGTGCTCTCATTGATGCCTTTTACAGGAGGTGCTAAACGGAGCCATTGCCCAATAACTCATGATAATATTGGATTTGTTTGCTTGATCTTGAATAATATTCTATCTGCCAGGTTAATTCATCTCTTAGCTGTATGGAGATTTGCACAAATTGATGGTTTTCCTGCAAAGCATTTCAAAGGAAACATTTAAGATATCCAGAGAAGTGCCACATAAATGTAAGACCTTCCTTAACAATGCTGAAATATTAGAGTGCCCTGTTTTTAATAGTCAACAGCAATGCTTTAACGAGCTGCCAGCTTGCATCTTTTTTTGTTCAAATTCTTGCCAACTAGCATTTAGCCTGCCTTCCTGTGCAAGTTGAAACTGAAAACTGCCTCAGTCTTCAGCAGAAGGTAGCTTCTTTGAACGGGTTTAACCTTAGCTGAGCACAGCATCCATTTTGATGGCAGAACAACCTTCTGCATTTGCCTGCAGCTGGTGCATGACCATATGCTGTGACCCACACAGGTCAATGCTTGGTATCTTGACTGCACTCAGGGCACCTACATCTGTGCCAGCTGCCTTTGACATACCAGATCAAACCACCAGATCAAGGACTATCTGGTGAAGATGTGGTTGATAACTCCAGGAAACATGGAATGAAAGGCATTGTGGCACACAGCAGTGAGAGACCAGAGCACTGGGCATGCTGGAAATACATGTCTATTGCCTGGACTGCACTGGAGGAGCCCTGCACCAACTGAGTGTCCAACTGCACAACCTCACAGCCCTTGCTGCCACCACATAGCAACTATCTGAAGAGCAGAAAGAGGGAAAAGAGGAAAGGAAGCAACTAAGGCAACTCCTTTCTACACAGGCAGTCTTTGAAAATCTCACCTTGTATGACTTCATTAACCATAACCACAATTCACCAAGAGCAACACATCTTACTTTCCCCAGAGTGACCATCACACTATAGATTTGAACATAATGTGGAAATAAACACTATTACAAAATAAACACTTCAAACAAAATTATTGATCAAAACCTACTATATTATAGACTTGTTATATCATCCTTGTGTTACTAAGTGCCTGATTTCTGCAAGTACTTGCCTTTCCTGCTTCTCTTATGTAATGGCTGTGGCATAGGTGGTGAAAGACTGAATTTCAGTGGCGGAGACTGCAGATGGCCTCGGAGATTGAGCATGGATTTGCTCTGCACCAGCTCAATGACATCAGCAGCAATGTGGATAGGATAATGGGCAACAGTGGCAAGAAGATGAATTAGAGGGGACATCAGGGTAATGTTACACAGAACCACTGTCATTCCTCCAGTACAGCATGCCTAGTAACCTGTTGGAGTCCTGAAACACAGAACACTACAGCACAGTACAAGCCCTTCAGCCCAAATGTTGTGCTGACATTTTATCCTGCTCTAAGATCTATCTAACCCTTCCCTCCCACATCGCCCCCTATTTTTCTATCATTCATTTGTCTATGTAAGAGTCTCTTGAATATCCCTAATGTATCTGCCCCCACAACCTCTGCCGCCAGTGCGTTCCGCACAGCCACCCCTCTCTGTAAAACACACACACACACACACACACACACACACACACACGCCTTACCCCTGACATCCCCCTTATACCTTCCTCCAATCAGCTTAAAATTATGTCCTCTCATGTTAGCCATTGTTGCCCTGGGGAAAATGTCTCTGACTGCCCACTCGATCTATGTTTTTATCATGTACACCGTTTTCTTTTTCAATGTTTTTATTAGTTTTCAAATTAATACAGATTAATATATAACATCAATGTTTGTACATGTAATACAAAGAGATTGGAAGAACAATCATGGCATGGATAATCACAAAAAACAAAGTGTATATATAAAAAAATCTGTAGATCCAACAATCTCTTAGTGAATGAATACAATATAAAAGAAAGCAAAAGATTTATTATAAAATATAAAAAAGAAAAAAATCCCCAAAACAATAAGAAAATTTATGTACAGTACTATCAAGTCACCTCTCATCATCCTCCTCTCCAAAGAGAAAAGCCCTAGGTCACTTAACCTATCCTCATAAGACATGCTTCTACCTCATCCAGGCAACATCCTGGTAAATCTTCTCTGCACCCTCTCTAAAGCTTCCACATCCTTTCTATAATGAGGCGACCAGAGTTCTATAGAGCTGCAACATCACCTTGTGGTTCTTGAACTCAATACCCTGATTAATGAAACCAACACTCCATATGCCTTCTTAACAACCCTATCAACCTGTGTGGCAACCTTGATGCAGACCCTAAGATCCCTCTGTTCCTCCACACTGCTAAGAGTCCTGCCATTAACCTTGTATTCTGCCTTCAAATTCAATCTCCCAAAGTGTATCACTTCACACTTATCCGGGTTGAACTCCATCTGCCACTTCTCAGCCCAGCTCTGCATCCTATCAATATCCTGTTTATAATCTACAGCAACCTTCTACACTGGACTGTCATAACACTTTATAATACATAAAGCCTGAGTGTTATTATTACAGTGTAACCAGCCCAGGTGAGGAAAAGGCTGGTTGCCTCCTCTTGATGTTCAGTGACATCAGCCTCTTGGGTGTTGATGATGAGCTTGCTGCATTAGTATCTTTGCAGGGAAGGGCAACTTCAGTGGAGTCCTCCTCCTGACAAGATTCTTAGAATGTGACCTTTTCCAAACCAACTCTTTGCTTCATCAGGGAGATGAGTGAAAGACCTCGTGGCAACATCTCTGACCCAGGCACTGGCACCTATTGCACCATGCCATCATCCAAGCAAAAGGCTGTTTTCAAAGTGATGGGTGCCAGTGACTGCTGCACTGGCTAAAGCTTGTTCTGTTATCTCCATCAGTCTTGACGACTCCCAGCCAACAGGAGCTACAGAGTACCCAAATCGTCTGGATGGTCTGATGTCCACCACATTAGCACCTGTGACAGAGGGGTGTAGAGGCCAAGTTGCTGATTAATTTTAAGGAGGAGATAGAGAAATTTAAGGATGCAAAATAAATCAAGGGAGAAGGGGAATGAATGGGAATGTCGTATTGAGATAGAGAATCAGCCATGATCATATTGAATGGTGGCGCAGACTGGAAAGGCCAAATGGTGTATGTGCTCCTGTTTTCTTGATTTTGTTTCCACTCCACTTTCACTTGAAGCTCAATTGAACAGGTGGTCTTGCTTCCTGGCCTGCCTCCAGACTGAGTGAGTACCTATTTATTCCATCACTCTCTCATGGTATAGTTGATAACCCCGACATTTCCCTCCATGTTACCTCCACCACCAACTGAGCAGCAGTGACCAGCACCTCCAGATTACACACCCTTCTGTCTTGGGCATGAAGGAAAGGACTTGTACAGCCTTTCATGACTTCAGGATGTCCCGGTATTCATTACAACCAGCAAAGTTCTTTTGAAGGCAGTCAGTGTTGTAATGCAGGGGAATCTGGCTGACAACCCCATGAACACATGGGGTAGTACAGGACAACTCCATGAACACCAAAACTGATAAGTGACTAGATAATCTTTGTTTCAACAGAGTCAGCTGAAGGATAAATGTTGGCCAGGGCACCGGGGGGAGGGGCAAAGAAGCAGGAGTGGGCCATTTTGCCACTCCTCTCTGTTCCACCATTCAACCTGACCACTGCAGATCTGTAACCCAGCTCCTTTCCCCACCATCCTATTTTGGATAACCAAATTCCATCAGTCTCAGCTATAAAGCTACCAAGTGTTGACTGCCAATGTTAGGAAAACATTCAAAACTTCTGCCATTTTTGCAAGTAGAATTATTTCCAGACTTCACTCCCAAAATGCTTGGCACTGCTTTTCAGACCATGAAACCAAATTCCAGATTTCTTCCCCAACCAACAGCAAGAGGATAGCATCAAACTTCCAGCTTCATCTAACATCTTAGAAACTTCAATCACATCATCGCATAATCTTCTGAAATCCAAAATAACAAAAATTCTAGTTTGTATAATCTCTCTTCATAAATTTACCGTTGGAATCCATGTTTCATTCTGGTAAATCTCATTTCAAAATATCCTTGTGTGTGGTTCTCAACTATAAACACAGCACCCATTTGTCTGGTTCAATCAAGACTATGAACAGCCATGGTGCACCTTCTACCATTAATGCCTGAGGTGTAAAGATTTTTGGATATTAAGCGGTTCAAGGGAAATAACATTAATGCAGGAAACACACAAGGGGGCGACTGACCTCAACCTGCTTTTCTTTCTTGTGTTTAAAAGGCCATATTCCATTTGGCTATTTGTTTCTTTTCTGTAACCTTGGACGTGACCTGTTTCTACTTTGCAATCTGCTTGTACAGCACAAACTGTGCAGATATCCTCTAGATAACCATCGGGTGGTGCTACAGGCAAGTTTCTCAAACACTGCTCTCTGATAGTTATCTTTACAATGGCATTTCCTTCAGCAGCATAAGCAGAAGTTAGTAATCTCTGATGTGGTTATGTTAGCTTGCCCAAACAGTGCACAAAACAAATGGAAGTCCCAGTAGAAGGAAACTGAATTTTATTGCTGGATAATGAAGAATGTTTGCACTATTGCCTTTAAGTACCAAAGATTTTTTGTTTTCCTGGATCACTGCAGAAGAATTCCATGGAGCCCGGTGGACCATGTTTAATACTAGATTGAAATTCTGGAATGAGGGCTTTTTCTATGAGAGGTTGAATAAGATTGGTCCACACTCCTGGAATTTAAATGAATGAGAAGTATGTCATGGAATGATATAAGATGTTGAGACGTGATGTAAGGGTAAGTGCTGCAAACACTGTAACTTTTAGCTGGAGAGCCCAGACCTGGGGGTATTGTCTCAGGATAAGAGATCACCCACAAGGACTGAGTTGAAGATAAATTTCTTTACTCTGAGAATTTTAAGTTTTTGGAATGCTCTGCGGCAGAAGAATGTGGGTGCGTAGTTGCTGAGTATGTTCAGGCTGAGACTGATAGCTGTATCAGCACTAAAGGAAGGAGGCAGGTGACTGATTTGAGATGAAAGGTTAGCCATTATTTTACTGAACGACAGAGCAGGCTGTAGGACCACAGTGGGTTCCCCCTGCCTTACTCCTACGCTGTTGTGCTGCTATGTGATCTAGTCCCAGCATCCTGAATTTTGGGCCCTGATTTAGGGTTCACTTACCAATGTGGAAACTGAAACAGAACTGGCAATAGCAACAGTAAACAAAACAAATCAACGAATGTCAAAAGGAAAGTGTAAACAGAATTTGTTGGTGCATTGGGTTATATGGTAGCTCTGAATCTTAGATCTGGAATTCTCTGGCTGATGAGAGCATCTGGAAGGAAATAACTTTCATTTATTTCCATGACTCACACTTTAAAATTGCCCTTTACAAATCAATAATTGACAATATCACTCTTATGCCTCTGAATGATTGGTGTGCTGAGTCAGAGGGGTGTGGGAATAGTGTTGGACTAAGGAATATTCTTCCCAGTTCTTGTTCATAGAGCTTCACAGACAGAATGGAAACTATTTGCTGCTAGTTGTATTATATCTGATGGCTTGTACTAGAAGCAGATAAATGTCACATTGTCCAAGTCCCAGGGCCCACCAAAAATAAAAGCTGGCAAGTCTGTCATAGACTTTAATCTCTGTGCTGCTCTGAATTTCGTGATTCATACAGTAGGTACACAATCTCAGCTGAATAAATTCAAAGTGGGAAGCCACCCAATTGTGCTTGCCCTTGTCAAATACACTTCCAATTATTGTGAGCAAACAAACACTGTGAGAGCAATGCATCTTTGTAACTACAACTCTTTAAATTATTCCACATTGCAACAGTTACTGTTCTCCATGTTTACAAGTGGCTATCGGATCAATTTAATTTCACAGCATTTGAACAAAATTGGTACTAGATAGCTGAACATAATAGCATTAAGGGAACATCAGGACTATAGAACTTAAAATGGACACTAAAAGAAGCTTGATGGGGTAAAATGAATCCTTAGGTTACATCTAAACTGAGTGCAGACAGCAAGAGATATCTTTTAAATAATCTTGCATCATTTAACCATGTAATTTTTTTTTGTTGCCGCCATGTTGTATTGAACAGGTGCATATAGAGTGGAGGCGGGGCAGACTTTTAACTTGCTGCCTGAACACGAAGTCAACATTACAGATTGATTACTTTGTTTTTAATTTCTGTTTTTCAACAGAAGCGCAAAAAAAATCTGGCAAGTTCCGTATCTGTGACCAATCTGCAATGTTATTTTTATGCACAAACATTGAAAAACTATCCTGGAATGTTTACACACTTCACATAACCGCAATGTCCATATGATGTGCATGATTCTATTACAGAATAAGTTAATTGCAGATTTAAATTCTGACATGTAGATATTAATTCGGATCATTTTGTAAACTGACTTCCTTAGATTTGCAAAGAAAGCTGCTGTTTATGTGCCACAATGGCCTCTTACCACCATCTGACCATTTCAGCACAATTTCCTATTCTTTCTCCAGCTTTTCCATAAATGTTTCTATACTATTCACCTCATCTGCACTCCTTGGTTAAAACAAAGAACTCGCTCTCTGTCTCTGGGTACAGATTCCACTTAGTCCCAATTTTTTTTTTTGAGGACTATCTTGCCCTGGGAGCATCTTTTCTTTATATTATCATGTTCTATCATAATTTTAAAGACCAAGCTATCTTCAGACTTTTATTGGTCGCTCAGTGGAGTCAATGGGCGTAGATTGGCTCTCGCATTGTTCCATCCTATCATTACCTTTACGGAAGTGTCTAGGGGCAAACGCACTTCTATATTGGCAATTGGCCAATGGTGTGGGAAATGTGACCAGTGATAAGGTCTAGTTTTATAAACGTGCTGTAGATTTACTGACAGCAAATGTTGAGAACAAATAGATTATTTCCAGATTGCATCCTTCTATTAAAAAGGCCAATGTTCCATCTGTGACTGACAGTAGTGAAAGCTTTATTGTTTACCCTGGAGTCTTGTAGTTCCACCTGAGTTTCCTGACTAATCTGGATTTTGAAATATTGAGCTCACAGTTAATTAGGTGCACATCTTGGTCACGGGCTGAACCAGTGTTTTTGTGTCACTGGTGATAATCGCATCATTGCATATTAATTATACCCTGGCTCTATATCAGAAAAGAGCAGGAGAGTTGTCCACTGTGTCCTGGCCAGTATTTGTTCCTTCATCAACATTACTTAATGAACAGTCAAATTATCTGGTCATAGCCAAATTGTTGTTGGTGGGAACTTACAGGGTGCATATGGAGATCACATTTCTTACACTGCAGTAATGACTAGAGTTCAGAAGACTTTATTGGCTATAAAACATTTGAGGATGTCCTTGGGTTGTGCAATACTAATATATAAAGGTGTGTTCGTCTTTTATTAATCTTTTCAGCAAAATGCATGAAATGGTATTTGCAACTCCTAAAGGAACATAACGTTAAAGACTCCACCTTCTCCCTGATGGTAAATAAACTGTAAAATGACTGATACCTTTTAAAAAAAACATGAGCAAACTGGGGATGGTTGAAGTATGTTTGCAGTTATGTAGGAAATATATGGAGTTCCTGGAAAAAGGTATGATGCTCAGGGATGTGGGAGCATTAGAGGAGTGACAAAGGTTATAAATTTTTTATCATCCTCCGTCCCTCCCTCCTCCCCCCCCCCCCCCCCCCCCCCCCCCACCCATTCTCTCGTTTTGTTTCTTTTCAGAATGTGGGCATTGCTGTCAAGGCCAGCACTTATTGCCCATCCTCAGTTGTCCTGGAGAGGGTGGTGGTGAGCTGCCTACATGCTCTGCTAAAGTCCCTCCTGTGAAAGTTCTTCCACAGTGCTCTTGGTAGGGAGTTCCACGTTTAGACCTGGCCACAATGGGATTTATTTATTTCCAAAAAGGATATGTATTTAACATGTAGGGGAACCTGCTGTTGGTGGTGTTCCCATGCACCTGCTCCCTTACCCTTCTTAATTCTGGAGGTCACAGGTTTGGAAGTTGCTGTGTGTGGGGGGGGGGGGGGGGGGGGTTGGAAAGCACATGAAGGCTCTAAATTGACTTTGAGCACAGTTGCAGGACTGATTTCAAGATACTGCTTTCAAATTCTGTCACACCAAATTATTGCTACAGAGGGCACCAGTAACTTTAGTTTGAGATCAGAGGTGACACAAGGGAATGAAAAATCGTACAACCAGGGGTTGGGATTTAGAATGCATGTCTATAGACCAATGAAGACAAATTCAATTGGTGCTTTCAAAAGACAATTAGATAAATACTGGGAGAAGTTATTGCAGGAATGTGGAGAAAGAATGGAAGGAAAGGCCTGAAGGATTGCTGTTTTGAAGAATCACACAGACATGATGGTCTGAATGGCCTCCTATGCTGTACTTAAATTTCGGGTGAAAAGTGACCCTGGAGACCTCTGCACTGGTAGTACAAGCCTTCCTGACTCCTCACATCCTGTCCATGTTCCAACTCCCATTTATCTTGCTTTGTAACTTCCATGTGAAACATTTGCCACCAGATCACCACCCCCCCCCCCCCCTCAAAAGGAAGGGTTTGACCCAGATCTGCTTTCACAAGGCCTATATGCAATTGATACAACACACAATAATTGATATTGTGTCTGCGTATCTTATTCTGTTGTCTAAACAGTTGCAGCTGTCACATTTAGCTTTGGAAATGGGACATACAAGCTGGACTCTTCCATTGCCTTTGTTCTCTTTTGAGTGAGGTGCATAGGGTTTTGTTTTGTTCAAGGATTAGGTACGCAGTACTTGGAGCAGCACTGGCAGGGCATGCATTTGTTGATGAATCACCTTTCTTATTTCGTCCATGAAGGATGAAAGTGGCTTCCACTATAATCCATCACAGCCACTGCTCCTTTTTCAAAGTGAGTTGGTCTCCTATTGCCAACACCATTAATCATTACACCCTCCTCTGCCACATAATCACCTGGAAAAAAATATCGAGCAAGCTTGCCAGCTATTACTTGCCAACTGAACTGACTACCAAGCCCTTCAAACAATTTGTAGCCATGTCAATTTTTAATCCCTTGGGTACAGTCAAGTCATTGTTTCCCCTCATGTTCTTTTTCTCTGGATCACCCTTGGCTCATTCATCAATACTGACCAGGCTGGCTGTGGTTTGGCTGTCTTCCAAATTCAGTTCTAATTAGCTGACCCTGAGATTTAAGAAGGAATCGTCATCGAGTTTTACTGTCAGGTAGAAGTCCCACCTATAGTCTCTCCAATGGTGCAGCAAGCTATGTAACTATCCATGTGCCTCATTTTGATGGCATTTTCACTGACATGTAATTCCTTTGGGCTTCACCTTGCTGGTCCCAGCCCAGCACCTGGAATTTCCACTTCAGAGACGTTTAAAGTACACCTGAGAGTGCGACAGCTAGCAAAGCTGAGGGTGGGCCTTTGTTAGCTGACAGTGTTCAAGGGGATTTTGGCTTTTCACCATTCATAGCCCTGCTGCTATTTAGCCCTCGCCACTGAAGGGTTGAATGACTTCAGCCAGCAAGATGAGCTCTCCACATCTGGACCAGTTAAGTCCAAGCATTGGGTAATCGCAGGCGGCAAGTCCACAAAATCTGATCCATTTTTCTCTCCCTTTCTTAGCGTCATAGAGTTGCACAGCATGGAAACAGGTCCTCTAGCCCAATTCGTCCATGCTGACCAAAATGCCTATGTTCCTTGGTTGGAAGTAGTTGATATTAGAAAGGTGATTGGGTTGAGACGAAACCTTTCCTTGTCTTTTAAATGTTGTTAATAATCCTGCCTCAACCACTTCCTCTGGTAGCATCTTGTTTCATATACACACCACCCTCTGCATGGAGAAGTTGCTCCTCAGGTCCCTTTTTAAATCTTTCCACTCTCACCACAAACCTATGCCCTGTAATTTTTGATTCCTTTTCCCTGTGAAAAAGAGAAAAATACTGTGTACATTCACCCTTTCTATTTCCCTCCCTCCCCCCCAATGATTTTATATACCTCTATACGGTCACCCTTTGGTCACCTGTGCTCCGAGGAATAAAGTCTTATCCTCCTCAACTTCTCCCAGTAACTCAGGACCTCAAGTCCTGGCACTATTCTTCCTCATGTACTTATCCAGCCACCCCATAAGTGTCATTTACTGAAACATCAGAATGGGAATTGGACTAGGATTGTTTGATGTGGACAAAGGCCCAACTCAAATCCCAAAGAAGCTCCTGATTCCTTTGTATGCATTTAATTATACCAGATTTCCTAGAGGCAGCAAAAATTAGAAACTCCAACATTCCTCTTTAAATATGTCTTCGTCTCAACCCAATCACCTTTCTAATATCAACTACTCCCAACCGATCTAATATATCTTGTATTAAAAGTTCAAGGGACTGTGTTCAGATTGGATAGGGAATTTCCATTTAAATGTTGATATGGCATCAAAAGTCTCAGTAAAGAGGTTCACATATGAAACAGTTTGAGATTGAAGTGTTGTGCAATATACTTTGATCAAAAAGGCATTTTTTTCATATATTTTATTGGAACAAACAAAATTGCAATTCAGAAGTAACCTTTAATGGCTTTTCTCTTTTCAGATGTTTGGTGGTGTACCATGCTAAAGCTTGTTCCTAAAATAAATGTTTATAGATTGCTTCCCGTAAACACATGATAAATATGTTATTTAGAATTGGAATGTCAAGCTGGGAGAATTTTTGATGTTCCTCACAGATGCTGTTTTCACTGATGGAGCAGTGGACATCTTTGACAAGCACAGGTCAATCTAGCTACACCAATACTTAGTTGCTCAATGTTACCAGTTTCTCCCTTGCCCCCACTTCCAAATATGCAGAAAATCAAAGGTATTTCCAAAGCCTGTAAATGTATTAATGGTTGTACAACTGGAAAAAATATAGAAGTATTTTCTGATGCTGGAGGTAAGTGTTATATACTGAATAAATAACAATACTGCTTTAAAAGTCAATGAACATAGTCCTGACAATATTCATCCCGCAATCAATATCATAAAAAGGGATTATTTGGTCACTATCACACTGCTGTTTGTGAGAGCATACTATGAGCGAATCTGTGACCTCCTTTCATACCCAAGAAAAGTGAATGTACACCAAAAGAACTTGATGGCTGCAAAATTTTTTGGGACCTTCTGAGGTCATGAAAGCTATATTCATGGAAGTTTATCTTCTTTACATGAGGACTAAAATGCAATTGGTGCCAAAGACTCATTGAGTGCAAGGTCTTGAGGCAAACAACAGCCTTCATGAGCATTGATTGTATCTATAATACCAGGAAATGGTTGAAACCAATAAACAAAACCTATAATTCAGACATTGATGGGAGCAAACTGTTAAGAAGCATTTAGACAGACACACGTACAGGCAGGAAATAATTGGATATGGACCTTGTGGAGGGAAATAAGATTAGTTTAGATTGGTATCATGGTTGGCACAGACATTGTGGGGCCAAGCAGCCTGTTCCTATGCAGAGCTGTTCTATGTTCTAACCCTAATGTGGTTCCTGTCAAGAGAATAGCAAAGATCCAGTCCTGTACTGGTCAAGCCAACTAGTGTTAATCCTCATAATTTATGATTCCAGCTGTGTTTCCCCTGTTGCTTTCTCTGGTTAGCATATAGTTCTCTGCTTGTGTGTTGCTATGCTCGAAGAAGCCTGTTGTGTGGTATCTAATCTATGGACTAGCAATGAGATCACTGAAGCTCTGTTTTGTAGGTCTCTTAATGTAATCCTTCAACATGGTGAATTCATACCTGAAATCTGGATACTGGAGCTTAAAGTCTCCAGAACATAAACTAAATTGGAAGAGTCTGGTCTTGGGTCCTTGGATAAAGCCTGTTGTGCTAACGGGGAGTGATCATGGTGTTTTAGAACTTGCTCAGGCAGTTGTGTATCACTCCACAATGTAGTTGTGCTGTTCTGCATCGGTGCCTCAAAACCAATTCAGTTTATTTAGCTCTGCTATATATAAATTCCCAGTTTTTATATTTCTGTGTAACAGTTTTTTATCTGGAGTTCAATTATGATTTCGTGTGTATCCTCCTCCTCAATGCTACCCTGGCATTACATTATGCATGGCATTGCTGGGCTGTAAATCCTCATCACTTTGGACTGGGACATCTTCTGTAAGCGTATTCACAATGACTGAATTGCTAAAGAGAAGTCCATAATTACCATGTATGTCAATGGGGAGCGGGTCAACATTGGCAGCAAACATAGCCCCATTATCACAGTATATATTTCTACTGCGGCATTGAGGTCTAATGCTTGGATGATTAGAATTACATAACAGAAAAAGAAATGCTGCAGCTCTTGGTATAAATTACAGCAAATCATATATTAGGATTGAGATAGAAATATAAATAAGTATGATAGTACATTAATATTTTAACCATCCCAAGATGAACTGACCTGAAGAAAATGCAAAAGGTGCAAGTCAGCGATACAGAATGAATCCCATCTGCTTCATAGGTCAGAATGCATCAAAATGCTTGGTTCTGTGACCAAATGGAAAGACTAAAACTAAACTTAACCTTAATAAAAGGCATATGATTAAGTTAAGGCTAACCACATTATGGTTAATGATTGGGGAAATGGCGAAGTATTTTGAGTAAGTGAGTAAGGGGAAAAAAAGACTGAATTAAAACTAAATTAACTTTATATAAGAGGAAATAATAAGGTTTTATAAGAAGTAAATGACTCACTCAAAAGCACTCAGATTATAGAGGCAGCGTCATTCTGGAAGCTAAAGTACATCAGTGTTGTTAAATGTTTTTCATTTGTTTTTAAATTAGAATACTTTAGTGGATTAGTGAAGTATGGGCACTTTGTCTTTCTCATAGCAACAAGAGTGAACCTTTAGACCTTATTGTGCAGTATTTAAAGGCTTACAGCTGTTCTCATCTGTCAGCATCTGAGGACAGCAGAGTGGCATTATTTGTAAGGCCGTTGCCTCGAAGCACCAGATACCTAGGTTCAATCCTGCCCTCGGGTGCTGTCTGTGTAGAGTTTGCACTTTTCCCTGTGACTGTGTGGATTTCCTGGGTGCTCCAGTTTCCTCCCACATCCCAAAGACTTGCTAGTAGGTAGATCACTGTAAATTGGCCCTAGTGTGCAGATGAGTAGTAGAATCTGGGGAAAGTTGATGAGAATGTGGGGAGAATAAAAAATGTGATTACTGTAGGATGAGTGTAAATGGATGGCTGATGTTCATTACAGACTTGGGCCGAAGGGCCTGTTTCCGTACATTATCTTTCCATGATTCTACGATTATGAGCAACTCTCTCAATCAGTGATGTAGATTTTATTTTAGGAAGTGTTCTTCCTACACTTACCTCCTGTCCATGTGAGGTTCCCTGGGTACTCCAGTTTCTTTCCACATCCATTTTTTCTCTCACACCTTCCCCAAACTGAGCTGCATTCTGTCTGCTGCCTGGACTCACTGGCCATGGCAACCGACCATCCACACTGACCTGCATGGCCTCATCTCCACATCCCTTGATTCCTCCAACATGCAGAAATAGATCAATCTGATTTTTCAATGAAATCAATGACAGAGTCCCTGTGGCCTTCTGGCGTAGAAAATTGTAAAGATTTACCACCTCTGAGTCAAAACAAAATCTTCTCTTTTCAGACCTAAGCTACCTACCCCTTATTTTGAGGCCCCTTATTGTAACCCCTAAAGGAAACATCCTTCCCATATCTACTCTGAGCCCTCTAATAATTTTAATTTCTGATTCTTCAAAACACTAACAAGTAGAGACCAAGCCTACTCTATCTTTCCTCGAGAGACAGACCATCCCAGGAACCACTCTGGTGAATCTTTGCTGCATTCCCTTTATAGCAATTATGTCCTTTTTCTTTGGTAAGGAAACCGAAATTGTACATAATTCTCCAGGTGTGGTCTCACCATGGCTCGCCAATTGTAATATGACATCTTTACTTTAGTGAACAAGCTCTTCAATAAAGGCCAACATACAATTTACCTACCAATTTGCCTGCTGCACATGCATGTTGGCTTTCAGTGGCTTGTGTACAAGAGACCCAGGTTCCTGTGGACATCATTTCCCAACCTCTCACCAAGTACATGGTATTTCTGTTTTATCCACAGAAGTGGATAACTGCACATTTTTTCCATGGAATAGATAGGCCAGATAGTCAAAATCTTTTTCTACCCCATGGTAGGGGTATCATAAACAAGAGTGCAAACTTTTAAGGTGAGAGGAAGAGATTTTAAAGGGATCTGAGGGGTAAGTTTTTTTTTACACAGTGTTTGATATTTGGAATTAACTGCCAGAGGAGGAGGTGGAATCAGATACAATTACTACAATTAACAGACACTTAGTCTCTGGTCTGAAGTGCAGACTTGTGTGGTACAACTCTGACTCTCTGACTCTGACTAAAACATAAAATAGCTGATAAAGTGGACAATGAAGAAGATTATCAAACATTTTGGGGGATCTCGATCAGCTGAGTAAGTGGGCTGAGGAATGGCAAATGGAGTTTAATTCGGATAAGTGGGAGGTGTTGCATTTTGGAAAGTCAAATCCAGGTGGGACTTTCACAGCAAATGGCAGGGCCCTGGGTGTGTTGTAGAACAAAGGGACATTGGAGTACAAGTACATGGTTCACTAAAAGTAAAGACACAGACGGTGGTGAGGAAGGCTTTTGGCATGCTGGCCTTAAGTCAGGGCATTGAGTATAAAAGTTGGGAGGTCATGGTGCAGTTGTACAGGGTGCTGGTGAGGCCATACTTGGAGTATTGTGTTCAGCTTTGGTCACCCTGTTATAGGAAAGATGTTATTAAACTGGAAAAAGTGCAGAAAAGACAAGGATGTTGTCAGGACTTGAGGGACTGAGTTATAGGGAGAGGTTGAACTGACTAGGACTTTAATCCTTAGTCTCGGAGACTGAGAGGTGATCGTGTGGAGGTATATAAAATCATGAGGGGCATAAATAATGTGAATGCACTCAGTCATTTTCCCAGAGTTGGTGTATCAAGAGTGAGAGAGCAATAGGTTTAAGGTGAGAGGGGAAAGATTTGAGAGGAACTTGGGCAACATTTTTTGCACAGAGGGAAGTATGTATATGGAATCAGCTGCCAGAAGAAGTGGTTGAGGCAGGTACAATAACAACATCTAAAAGACAGTTGGACAGGTACATGGATTGGAAAAGTTTAGAAGATTATGGGCCAAATGCTGACAATAGCACTAGCTTGGATGGGGCACCTTGGTCAGCATGGACCAGTTGGGCCAAAGGGCCTGTTTCTGTGCTGTATGACACCAACTGACCTTGCATTAGGTCTGGCTGTTGTCATGCTGGGGAATCCTTCAGTTTGATCCAAACTTCGTGTGCCAGCATAAGTCCAGGCATACATGGATAAGACTGGTAATTCCCTTTGGGACTACCAGCCACTACCCACACATTTCAGTCTTCTGTGCCCACTGTGAACTGCACAACTCCCCATTGTGAAGATGCCTGAGTGGTTATTCAGTGGGGTTGTAAGATGAAGCTATAATCTGGCAGTGGGTAACGAGAAGAGGAAAAGTGCCATGCAGCCCACATAGTCTTCAACTGCCCATGCCCAAACTCTGGATCTTCACTTTAAACTCTCCACCATCACCTCCTTTTAAGACCCCACAATGAGCATTTACATTTTTGGTCAAATATTTCATCAGACTTTCTAATATCTTTTGGCTTGTCTGATTACACTGCTGTGATGGACCCAAGGATGTGAATCTACTTGTGTGCATGTTGTTGATGGTAAGAGAGATCCCCTCATTCCCTCCTCTGATGCCACCTCTACTTGTTTGTTGCCAATTAGCAATAATAAACCATTCTGAAGAATGTGGAGCCAGGTTATCTTCTCTCATTTGACCAACATCTCTGCATCATTGCCTCTGTACAGATCAGCAGTTCGTGACCATAACTCCATATATTTTAGTGGTTATGGGAAAGGATAGGGAAGGACCAGAACCAAAGATCTTAAATTGGAGGAAGGTCAATTTCATTAACATAAGGTAGATTGGGAGCATCAACTTGCAGGAATGTCTGCACAGTGGGAAGCATTTAAAGGGTGGGGGGGGGGGGGAAGCAAGGACTCTTGGCCAACACATTCCTGCAAGGGTGAAAGCCAGGGGTAACAGATAGTGAACCTGAGATGTCGAGGGATATTGAGGCTTGGATAAGGAGAAAAAAGGGAACATATGAAAAGTATGGGGAACTAATGATGGTGGAGCCCCATCAAGAGTATAAAAAAAAAAGGACATGGGGAAAGGGATGAGGTCCTGAAAAAAGACTATAGGGAGTTAGGAAGGAAGTTGAGAAGCAGGACCTCAAAGGTAGTAATTTCAGGATTACTGCCTGTGCCACGCAACAGTGAGTATAGGAATAGAATGAGGTGGAGGTTAAATGTGTGGCTGAGGGATTGGAGTAAGGGGCAGGGATTCAGATTTCTGGATCACTGGGGCCTCTTTTTGGGCAGGTATGACCAGTACAAAGAAGACGGGTTGCACTTGAATCCCAGGGGGACCAATATCCTAGCGGGGAGATTTGCTAAGGCTACTGGGGGGAGTTTAAACTAGAATTGTTGGGGGGGTGGGATCCGAACTGGAGAGACTGGGGAAGAGGTGTTTGGCTCTCAAATAGAGAAAGCTTGTAGTAGGTACGAGAGGGAGGATAGGCAGGTGATAGAGAAGGGACATGCTCAGGCTGGTTTGAGATGTATCTATTTTAACGCGAGGAGTATTGTGAACAAGAGGGATGAGCTTAGAGCTTGGATAAATACTTGGAGCTACGATGTGGTGGCCATTACAGAGACTTGGATGGCTCAGGGACTGGAATGGTTACTTCAAGTGCCGGGTTTTAGATGTTTCAGAAAGGACAGGGAGGGAGGCAAAAGAGGTGGGGGAGTGGCACTGTTGATAAGGGATAGTGTCACAGCTGCATAAAAGGTGGCCATCATGGAGGGACTGTCTATGGAGTCTCTGTGGGTGGAGGTTAGGAACAGGAAGGGGTCAATAACTTTACTGGGTGTTTTTTAAAGACCGCCCAATAGTAACAGGGACATCGAGGAGCAGATAGGGAAGCAGATCCTAGAAAGGTGTGATAATAACAGAGTTGTTGTGATGGGAGATTTTAATTTCCTAAACATCAATTGGCATCTCCATACAGTGAGGGGTTTAGATGGGGTGGAGTTTGTTAAGTGTGTTCAGGAAGGATTCTTGACACAATATGTAGATAAGCCTACAAGAGGAGGGGCTGTGCTTGATTTGGTATTGGGAAATGAACCTGGTCAGGTGTCAGATCTCTCAGTAGGAGAGCATTTTTGGAGATGGTGATCATAATTCTATCTCCTTTGCAATAGCATTGGAGGGAGATGGGAATAGACAGACTAGAAAGGTGTTTACTTGGAGTAAAGGGAATTATGAGGCTCTCAGGCAGGAAATTGGAAGCTTAGATTGGGAACAAATGTTCTCAGGGAAAAGTACGGAAGAAATGTGGCAAATATTCAGGGGATATTTGTGTGGAGTTCTGCATAGGCATGTTCCACTGAGACAGGGGAGTCACGAGAGGATACAGGAACCATGGTGTACAAAGGCTATAATAAATCTAGTCAAAAGGAAAAGAAAAGCTTACAAAAGGTACAGAGAGCAAGGTAATGTTAGAGATCTGGAAGAGTATAAGGTGAACAGGAAGGAGCTTGAGGTGGAAATTAGGAGAGCCAGAAGGGGACATGAGAAGGCCTTGGCGGGCAAGATTAAGGAAAACCCCAAGGCATTCTACAAGTATGTGAAGAGCAAGAGGATAAGATGCGAAAGAATAGGACCTATCAAGTGCAGCAGTGGGAAAGTGTGTATGGATCCGGAAGAAATAGCAGCGGTACTTAATGAATATATTACATCAGTATTCACTACGGAAAAAGATCTGGGTGATTGTAGTGAGGACTTGCAGCAGGCTGAAAAGCTTGAGCATGTAGATATTAGGAAAGGAGGTGCTGAAACTTTTGGAAAGCATCAAGTTGGATAAGTCGCCGGGACCGGATGAGATGTACCCCAGACTGCTGTGGGAGGCGAGGGAGGAGATTGCGGAGCCTCTGACGATGATCTTTGTATCATCAATGGAGATGGGGGAGATTCCAGAAGATTGGATGGTTGCAGATGTTGTTCCCTTATTCAAGAAAGGGAGTAGAGATAGCCCAGGAAATTATAGACCAGTGAGTCTTACCTCAGTGGTTGGTAAGCTGATGGAGAAGATCCTGAGAGGCAGGATTTATGAACATTTGGAGAGGTATAACATGATTAGAAATAGTCAGCATGGCTTTGTCAAGGGTAGGTCCTGCCTTACGAGCCTGATTGAATTTTTTGAGGATGTAACTAAACACATCGATGAAGAAAGAGCAGTAGATGTAGTGCATATGGATTTCAGCAAGACATTTGATAAGGTACCCCATGCAAGGCTTATTGAGAAAGTAAGGAGGCATGGGATCCAAGGGGACATTGCAACGTGGATCCAGAACTGGCTGGCCCACAGAAGGCAAAGAGTGGTTGTTGAAGGGTCGTATTCTGCATGGAAGTTGGTGACCAGTGGTGTACCTCAGGGATCTGTTCTGGGACCCTTACTCATTGTGATTTTCATAAACGACCTGGATGAGGAAGTGGAGGGATGGGTTAGTAACTTTGCAGATGACACAAAGGTTGGATGTGTTGTGGATAGTATAGAGGGCTGTCAGAGGTTACAGCGGGACATAGGTAGGATGCAAAGTTGGGCTGAGAAGTGGCAGATGCAGTTCAACCCAGATAAGTGTGAAGTGGTTCATTTTGGTAGGTCAAGTATGATGACAGAGTATAGTATTAATGGTAGGACTCTTGGCAGTGTGGAGGATCAGAGGGATCTTGGGGTCTGAGTCCATAGGATGTTCAAAGCAGCTGCACAGGTTGACTCTGTGGTTAAGAAGGCATATTGTGTATTGTCCTTCATCAATTGTGGAATTGAATTTAGGAGCTGAGAGGTATTGTTGCAGCTATACAGGATCTTGGTCAGACCCCACTTGGAGTACTGTGTTCAGTTCTGGTCGCCTCACTAAAGGAAGGATGTGGAAGCCATAGAAAGGGTCCAGAGGAGATTTACAAGGATGCTGCCTGGAATGCAGAGCATGCCTTATGAAGGCAGCTTGAGGGAACTCGGCCTTTACTCCTTGGATGAGGGGGGACATGATAGAGGTATATAAGATGATGAGAGGCATTGATCAGGTGGATAGTCAGAGGCTTTTCCCCAGGGCTGAAATGGTGGCCACAAGAGGACATAGGTTTAAGGTGCTGGGGAGTAGGTATAGAGGGGATGTCAGGGGTAAGTTTTTTTACTGAGTGCGTGGAATGGGCTGCCGGCAACAGTGGTGGAAGTGGATACAACAGGGTCTTTTAAGAGACTTTTGGATAGGTACATGGAGCTGAGAAAAATAGAGGGCTATGGGTAAGCCTAGCAATTTATAAGGTAGGGACATGTTCGGCACAGCTTTGTGGGCCAAAGGGCCTGAATTGTGCTGTAGGTTTTCTATGTTTCTAAAAAACATTGCGACCCACTTAAAAAGGAAATTTAGGAAGGTGAAGAAGGGTCAAGAAAAATCACTAGCAAATAGGATTAAGGTAAATCTGAAGACATTCTATAAGTATACTAAGGGCAAAAGAATGATCAGGCACAAAGTAGGGCCCATTAGGGACAACATAGGCAATCTGTACATGGAGACAGAAGGTATAGGTGAGGTCCTAAATGAATACTTTTCATGGGTATTCACGGGATACAGTTTTTGTAGTTGGAGAATTCGGTGAAGGGGAAGGTAAGGGTCTAGCACAGGTCTCCATCAGTAAGAGGAGGAACTCGATGCCTTAGCAGGTTTAAAGATGGATAAACCCCCAGACTGGATGGGATTTATCACGGGCTGTTACAGGAGGCAAGGGAAGAGATTGCTGGAGCACTGGCTGAGATTTTTAAATCTTCGCTGGACACAAGTGAAGTACCAGATGACTGGAGGACAGCAAACATGGTCCCCCTTTATCAAGAAAGGCAATAGGGAAAAGTCTGGTAATTATAGACTTTGAGCCTAACATCAGTGATAGAGAAGATACTGGAGAAAATTCTGAGGAATAAGATTAATGATTACTTGGAAAGGCAGGGACTAACTAGAGACGACCAACATGGCTTTTTCAAGGGCAGATCCTGTCTGACCACTTTGACTGAATTCTTTGAAGATGTAACAAAGTGTGTCAGTGAGGGCAGGGAAGATATGGTTTACACAGACTTTGACGAAGTCCCACAGAGGAGACTGGTTGAAAAGGGTAGGGCCTGTGGGATCCAGGGCAAGTTGGCAAACTATCCAAACTTGCCTTGGCAATAGGAAACAGAAAGTGAAGATTGTTTTTGCGACTGGAAGCCTGTGACTAGTGATATTCTACAGGGATCAGCGCTGGGATCCTTGCTGTTTGTAACATACATGAATGACTTGGACGTGGAAGGCATGATCAGTAAGTTCATGGATGGCATGAAGGTTGATGGTGTTTTTAATAATGTGGAAAGTAGTATTAGGCTGCAGAGAGATATCAATGGCTGAAAAATGACAGAGAATTTAATACAGACAAATATGAGGTGATACATTTTGGAGTACTCATGAGGCTAGGACATACATCATGAATAGTAGGGTGATGGGGAGTACTGGGGAACAGAGGGACTTCAGAGTACAAGTCCATATATCCTTGAAGGTGGCAATGCAGGTAGACAATGTGGTTAGGAAGGCATCTGGGATACTGTCCTTCATTAGTTGGGGCATCAAATAAAGCTTCAACATTATAAGAACTCGGTCAGACCTCAGCTGGAGTACTTCGTGTAGTTCTGGTCATCAAGACATAGGAAGGATGTGATGGTGCTTGAGAAGGTGCAGAGGAGATTCACCAGGATGTTGCCTGGGATGGAGCAGCTCAGTTAGGATGAGAGACTAGAAAGGCTTGGTTTTTCTCTCTGGAGTGGAGAAGATTAAGAGTGGACATGATTGTGGTATATAAAATTGAGGGGTATAGACAGGTTAGACAGTAGGAAACTTTTCCCCACATCAGAGGTAGATAAAAATAGAGGACGTGGATTTAGGCAAAGTGGAAAGAGGTTTGGAGGGGATATGAAGGGGACCACCTTCACCCAGAGAGTGGTAAATACCTGGAATGCAGTGCCTTAGAGTGTGGCTGAAGCTGGGTTGTTGACAGCATTTAAGAAGTGCCAAGATGAACACTTGATCGCTCAGTCATACAAGGCTATAGATCAGGTGCTAAGCAATGGGATTAATACAGAAGGGTGCCCACTAGTTGGCATGAATTAGTTGGGCTGAATGACCTGTTTCCATGCTGTACAATTCTATGACTCTATTTTTATGAATCTATGATTCTAACTCTCTGAGATCACTGCCTTATTCCAATTCTGGCCTCTTGCAAATTTTAATCACTCCAACATAGGCAGCTATGCTTTCAGCTGCTAACTAACTCCCTCAACCCCTCTGGATGTGTCTGCTCCTTTTGAAACTTCCCTCTGATTAAACATTCTATCATTTGACCTAATGACTCCTGAGGGTTTTTTTTAATGACCTTGAGATGTTATACTTTGTTAAGTTTGCTATGAAAATGCAGATCATTATATATACATTTGTATAGAGTCATTTGTATACAGCACGGAAAGAGACCCTTTGGTCCAACTTGTCTATGCCAACCAAGGTGTCTTCTTGAGCTAGTCCCATTTGGCTGTGTTTGGCCCATATCCTTCTAAACCCTGCCTACCCATGTACCTGTCCAGATGTCTTTTAACGGTTGTAATTGTACCTACTTCTACCACTTCCACTGGCAGCTTTTTCTATATTCCCACCACCCTTTGTATGGAAAAACTTGTCCCTCAGATTGCAACCAGAACTGCACACACTATTCCAGATGCAGTCTCACTGACATCATCTACAGTGTAACATGACATCACAACTCTGCCCTGACTGATGAAGCCAAGTGTGCTTATATGCCTTCTTCACCACAGTGTCTACCTGTATCTCCACTTTCAGTGAACCATGTACTTGTGCCCTCGGTCCCTCTGTTTAACAACACTCCCCAGAGCCCTGCCGTTCACTGTGTATGTCCTGCTCTGATTTAACTTCCCAAATTGCATCATTTCGCACGTGTCTGAGTTAAATTTCGTATTATTCCATTACTCATTCCCATCGGTCTGTGAGACTGTTTAATATTGTTCTGTCTGATAAAAGGCACCACTTATGACCCTGCCTGATTTCTGGGGCCTGTTTATCTTTTATCCAAATACTGTGGTTTCACACTTGTATACTCACATTCTCTCTTCCCTATCAAAATCCCCGAAGTATGAAAGTCTTTCATTTAGAATATAAAGACATAAGAGACTGGAGCTAATAAGACAATGAACCATCGTGTTTTAAAATAAAAATTTATTTGTTACTTTAAAAGTCTATGACAGTGTATTGAGGATATGAACCCAGATAAGTTTAAGAGTGCTGCTTTCCAATTCAATGGAGTTAGAACTGGCACAATGGCCAGAAAGAGATAATGGGCAGGAAAAGCTATTCTGATCATTTATCGAGCAGGTAGCAGCAAAGAAAAATTGGATTTGAAAATACTGAATGTAAGGAGAAGTAGCTTTGGTATATATATCATGATCCAAATAAAGTAAGGAGCAAAACTGAAAATCATTCATAGCTGAGATTGCTTGGTGTGCAATCATGTCTTGGATTACTTTTAATCCTCTTAATCTTTTTAAAAAAAAATGTTCTGGTGTGGGCAAATAATGTAATTTAAAATTGAAAAATCTCCAGATGCTGGAAATCTGAAATAAAAGCAGAAAAATGTTTAGCAGGTCAGGCCGCATCTGTGGAAAATGTTAACATTTCAGTCCTATAGTGTTTGTCTGACCTGCTGAGGGTTAACTCTGTTTCTCTCTCTATTGATGCTGCCTGACCTGCTGAATGTTTACAGCATTTTCTGTTTTTATTTCACAATGAGCTTGTAATTGTGCCTGTTGAATAACATCACTTAGTTCCTTACACTGTGTCCATGTTCCTTTTACCAGACTATAATTGCAAATAATTTTATAAAATAAGCCAGATGTATAGATATAGTTTAAGACTGATAACTGAGATCACTATGATATGCAGGAAATTCTTGTCAAAATTGTGGCTTCCAAAGATAACTGGTTTTCATTTTATTCTCATCGTGAAGTGATTCATTCAAGCAATTCTTTTTCATTGTTTTTGTAGCTTAATGTAGGAAAAGCAGCTTGAATGACGTAATATAATAATTCAGAAGCAGGACACTCTGTAGTCAGTGAGTTGATCTGTGGGCAACAAAAGAATAAACACATTTCATTGTGTGTTCTTCATAAATCAAAACTGACAGTAGATCAAATTGACATGCACCAAATTAATTTAACAGTTCATTCTGTTTTGAGCAATCTTTGTTAAATAATAACAAACTCACGTAAACTTCTATATTCCAAAATTGTGATTTTACCATCACAGCAAACAAAGTAAAACTTTGCCCTTACTACATGCTGTATACATTTTGTCTAAATGTCATCCCGAATATACACCGATCATACCAGAAGAGCAGAAGCTTAAGAACAAAAGAACTAGTATTCCATTTACCAGAAGCAAAATACTGTGGATTCAGAATTCTAAAATTAAAAGAAACTCAGAAAATGCTGGAAATACTCAGCAGGTCGGGTAGCATCTTGATGGAGAGAAAGTTATCACTTCAGGCAATGACCTTCCATCAGGACTGCATGAGATTGATACGCAGCTCCTATTTATGGCAATGTTGTATGCAGAGCAACATTTATTCATTTGTTCAGCCCGGTCAGCGAAACAAATTCTGAGAAAAGATCATTGACTGGAAACGTTTACACTGTGTTTATCTCTCCACAGACACTGCCTACCTTGCTGAATATTGTCAGCGTTTCCTTTATTGTATTTATCAGGATAATTATGTTTTTCAGAGAACTATGATTTCTTTCATTGGTATCCCTCAAAGCTTGCAGCTAAGAAATTGTAGTTTAAATCCAAAATGGTCAAGTTGCTGTCTGCTCCAGAAAAAAATAGGAGCAGAAGGAGACCAGCCCATCAAGAAAATTGAGATGAAAGAGACACTAATTCTGCATTGACCCAAATATTTAAACTTTACACCAACTGATACCACCTCAATCTTGAGATGTAAATGTAATCAAAAATAACCATAAGATTTTTAAGCAAAAGTTTTATCTATCATAGTCATACAGCACAGAAACAGACCCTTCGGCTCAACCAGTTCATACCGACCACGATGTCCATCAAAGGTAGTCTCGTTTGCCTGCAATTGCCCCACATCCCTTAAACACTTCCTATCCAGGTACCTACCCAAATGTCTTTTAAACGTTGTGAATATACCTGCCTCAACTACTTCCTCTGCCAGCTCATTCTATTATAGACAGATGTATGTGTGTAATATATAAAATAAAATACACACACTACCCTCTGGGTGAACAAGTTGCCCCTCAGGTCCCTATTAAACCTCTCCCCTCTCACCTTAAACCTGGGTAAGGGAATCAAGAACTAGAGGGCATTCACCCAATCTATGCTACTCATGATTTTATACACCTCCATAAGATTACCCCCTCATTCTCCTACACTCCAACGAATAAAGTCCTAGTCTGCTCAGCCTCTCTATAACTCAGTCCTCCAAGTCCTGGAAACATCCTCATAAATCCTTTCTGCACTCTTTCCAGCGTAATTGCATCTTCTCTATAACAGGGTGACTAAAACCAAATACATTACTCCAAATATGGCCTCACCAATGTCTTGTACAACTGCAACTTAACATCCCAACTCATATACTCAGTGCCCTGACTGGTGAAGGCCAGTGTACCAAAAGCTGCCTTCACCACCCCATCTACCTGTGACACCACTTCCAGGAAACCATGTACTTGTACTCCTAGTTCCCTCTGTTGTACAACACAGCCCAGGGCCCTAGAGTTCACTGTGAAAGTCCTACCCTCATTTGTCTTCCCAAAATGCAACACCTCACATTTATCTGAATTAATCTCCATTTGTCATTCCTCAGCCCACTTGCCCAGCTGAGAAGAATCCTGCCGCAATTCATGATAGTCATCTTCACTGTCTACGACAACACCTATTTTAATGTCGTCTGTAAGCTACTAACCATGCCTTGTACATTCTTATCCAAATCATTGACATAGATGACAAACAACAATGGGCCTAGCACCAACCCCTGAGGCACACCACTAGTCACAGGCCTCCAGTGGTACCTTATCAAAGGCCTTACTGAAGTCCATATAGACTAAGTGTACTGTCCTGTCCTCATCAACCTCCTTGGTCACCTCCAAAAACTCAGTTAAATCCCCCCACGCACAGAGCTGTGCTGACTATCTCTAATCAACCCTCGTCTTTCCAAATGCATATATACCTTGTCCCTCAGAATTCCCTCCAGTAACTTACCTACCACAGATGTTAGGCTTACTGGTCTATCGCTCCTAGGTTTTTCTTTGCAGCCCTCCTTAAGTAAAGACACAACATTAGCCACCCTCCACTCCTCTGGCACATCACCCGTGGCTAACGATGATGCATATATCTAAGCCTGGGCTACCGTAATTTCTTCTCTAGCTTCCCACAGTGTTCTTGGATATAGCTGATCAGGCCCTGGAGATTTATCTACCTTCATACATTTTAAGATATCTAGCACTTCCTCCGCTGTAATGCGGACTATCCCCATCAACTATCTCAAGTTCTGAAGTCTTCATGTCTTTCTCCATGGTAACAACAGAGGAGAAATGATCATCGAGGACCTTGCCTATCTCCTGCAGCACCACACATAGATGTCACTTTGATATTTGAAGGACCCTATTCTCTCCCTTGTTACACTGTTTTGCAACATAGAATCTCTTTGGATTCTCCTTTATCTTCTCTGTGAAAGCTTTCTCATGCCCCCTTTTTGCTCTTCTGATTTCCTCCTTAAGTGTACTCCTGCGTCCCCTATACTCTTCCAGGGACTCACTTGATCCCACCTGACTGTACCTGACACATGCCTCCTTCTGATTTCTGATCAATGTTGAACATTTGGCCAACATTCATTTGGAATTATTTTACATCTATTCACAAGATGAAAATATCACAACCAACACTGACATTTATTGCATAGCCCTAATTGTCCCGGAACTGGGTAAGGACAGCTGATTTCCTTCCCCAAGGGATATTAGTGAGACAGATAGATCTTTAATAACAATCTAGTAGTTTCATGGTTACTGTTGCAGTGATTAAATGTTCTTTTAATTCTGAATTTATCTAATTACTTGAATTTAAATTCCCCAGTTACCATGATGGGATTTGAATTTAAGTCTCTGGATCAACAGCCCCAAATTCTAATTAGGAGTTCTAATTTAAGCACTCCTCACTACTCTATCCACTAGCTAGCCAAGCAGAGAAGCTTCAGTGTACAGTATCTTAAAATAAATTGGCTAGAATTCCACTCTTGAAATTCTGTATGAGGATTAAGATGATACAACATTATGATAGCCATTTGGCCCATAGAGCTCATACTGGCATTTTGTAGGTATAATCTAGTACCATTCACTCTGCTTTGACCACCTTGTTAAACAGAAATTATTTTACCTGAGAGAAAGTACTGTATTTGAATATAAGAGACAAAGTGGGAGAATGAATAATTTGTGGGATGGAGACAGTTAAGTGCAATTCTGGAGGGGGAAGGGACTGAGAGAGATGTTTACGAGGGCAGTTAGGGAGTGTTAACCTACCAGATGAGCTTTTCATCTTCCTAAAAGTTTGTGAATCTTCTTTGTTTCACATCTTGCCATTGGTATTAGTTGAATTTACACACTTGCCTTTACTTTCTTTATATGCATTATAAAGTCGTGAGTTATTTTGGTTCAGGTCCTGGTTCACTTTATAGCTTCATTCTTTAAAGTTGGCAATGTACTATGATTTAAGTATGATCAACTACTTCAAGGAATAAATCTCTTCAGACTGCTTGAGGCCCTTTCAAGAAAAGGGAGAGGCCTGTTAAACTCATTCCAGTGCTGGATAGCCATGGATAAGAGTTGAAAAGAAAAAGTCACTGAAACAGTATAAAAACCCCTACAGACAGCAAGTCATTTAACCACAGTTCTTAGCTGTTGATGGGGCTGCTCTGTTTGATGTCCCCTAATTCCACACACACCTTCTGAGCCCCTGCCTGCTCTCACCCCATCCCTGCTATCTTTTATTGCCTTAATCAGGGTTGCAAGAGCCTTTTATGATCCTTCTGTGAAGGGGTTCCACGTACAAGGACAGAACAACTGTCAGAAAAAGAGCAAATGCAAAAATCTAATTGATATTGATTCCCCCTTGCCTAATAAAAGGTTCTCCCACAGGTAATCTAGAACACTGCCGGACAATTGAACCAGGCTACGGACATTCAGTGAATACACTATCATGCTCAGTCTTAAAATTTCCCCTCTCCACCCTTGTCAAGATTCCAGCTCTTAAGATTAAGCAGTCTATTTAGAAAGATTAAAAACTCAAGAGTTTTCAAAGAGGGAAATTATTAGAGAAGGTTTTCAGGGATAGGATTCGCTCGCATCTGGAAGAGCATGGGATTATTAGGGATAGTCAGCATGGCTTTGTTTGGTGGAGATCCCGTCTCTCAAACTGGATTGAATTTTTTTTGAGGAGGTGACGAAGGTGATTTAGTGAGGGTGGTGCAATGGATGTTGTAAATGTGGACTTTAGTAAAGCTTTCAACTATGTTTCTCCCGATATGCTGATCCAGAAGGTCAAGTCAATAGGGTCCACGGTGTCTTGGTAGATTGGTTTCAGAATTGGCTCGGCCCATAGAAGAAAGAGGACAGTGGTGGAGGGATGTTATTCTGTCCAGAGGTCTGACCAGTGGTGTTCCGCGAGTGTCAGTGCTGGGACCTCTGTCATATATATAAATGATTTGGACAAAAATGCAAATAGGCTGATTATTAAGTTTGCAGATGACAAAAATAATTGACAGAGTTGTGGAGTGTGAGGAAGGTTGTCAAAGGATAAAGCAAGGTATAGATCAGCTGGAAATATGGAAGAGAAGTGGCAGATGGAATTTAATCCGAACAAGTGTGAGGTGTTGCACTTTGGGAGGTCAAATGGAAGAGGAAAGTGTACAGTAAATGGCAGGACCCTTGGGATCATTGATATCAGGAGGTATCTTGGGGTGCAAATCCATAGCTCCCTGAAAGTGGCAACATAAGTAGATAAGGTGGTAAAGAAGGCAGACAGCATACTTTTCTTCATTGGTCAGGGCACTGAGTATAAAATTTGTCAAGTTGTGTTGCAGCTGTATAAGACTTTGGTTAGGCCACATTTGGAGTATTGTGCACAGTTCTGGTCGCCACTTTACAGGAAGGACGTGGTGGCTTTAGAGAGTGTGCGGAAGAAATTCACCAGGATGTTACCTGGACCAGAGTATTTGCCATAAGGAGAGGTTGGACAAACTTGTATTGTTTTCTCTGGACCGTCGGAGGCTGAAGGGTGACCTGAAAAAGTATATAGAATTGTGAGAGGCATAGATAGAGAGGTAGATAGTCTTTTTCCTGGGGTATAAATGTCAACTACTAAAGGGCATAGGTTTAAGGTGAGAGGAGGTAAGTTTGAAGGAGATTTACAAGGCAAGTTTTCTTGTACAGAGAATGGTAGGTGCTTGGATTGCACTATCAGGGAAGGAGATGGAAGCAAATATGAAAGCAATGTTTAAGGGGCATTTAAAGAGGTGCAGGAAGATGGATTAGTTTAAATTGGCATCATCATCAGCTCAGACATTGTGGGCTGAAGGGCCTGTTCTTGTGCTGTACTGTTCTATGTTCTATATAAAATGGTTCTAATCTAAAGCAGAGTAGGTTTTCTTTGATTTTAATTACAGGCAACGTGCATATTTGTGAAGGGTATCATTGGTCTGGCAACTCGCATGACTAGTCTGCTTTTGTTTGATGGATGCAGTTTTTCATTTTACATAATTAAGTCCATTGGGGAATTGTTACTGGATGGAGCAAGAGAGATCCGCTAGTTAGAAATGGTAAGCCCCTAAGCTGCAATACTTTATCACAGTCCTGAGAGTGTGATAATATTTTAATAGGATCATTATGTTTGAGGCTGTAAAAAGTTATTAAAGATTAAGTTGATTAAAAATCAAAATATTAATTGATTTCTGGAGAGTCAAATTCATAGGGAAAAATTTAGGCAACTTCAATTTTAAATTAGAGCACTGCTCCCTTATTAATCCAGTAAATAAAGGTATTCCATAATTGGTTTTGAGCCATTTAGAACAGGAATATTAGCAGTTATTATAATAAGTTATTCTCAATACTGAATTTGACAAAAGCTTTTATGTTCAACATGTATGCAACATTACATAAGACCTAGGATTTATTGCTGGTGAAGTGCATTCCTTTCCTAGTTTTCCAGATTTAGGAAAAAAATAGGAATTTCTTATGACTCAGTTTTGCCCTTGACAGCTCTGCAAGGAGCCATAATAAATGGGCCACATGTTCTCTGGTGATTACCATATCCCCTGAAGCTTTGGCATATTTTTCCTTAAAGATAAAGAATTGGTGACTCCTGCCAGGATAACAAATTATACCGTGGAACTGAATCAGAAGTCACTTGAGATACAAATACCAGCTTTCTGCCATAAAGGAAGAAGGCTGAATTTTAATTTATTGCAGTGCTTGGGTTTGGAAGCAGGCAGGGTTTAAGTACTGCAAGTGGCAGCGTGTCAGGTCCCATCAGTTCTGCATTTAACCTAGGTATGCCAGGTCATTTGTGAACTACTGCTTCAAGAGAGATGAGTTGGCAATCTTAATATGTTAGTCACTAAGATGGATCAGATATAATAACACTTTGATTGTGGGTATGTCAGTTTCCAAAGCTTTCTGGAAGGCAAGAGCACAGCAGTAATGAAGACTGAAGGATTATCAAGAAAATCAGTCAGGTGGTAAAGTGGCCTCACTGCTGCTTTTTTTTTGAATAGCCCTGTGAAAAACTTTAACATACAACGGTACAGCACAGGAACAGGCCCTTCAACCCACAATGTCTGTGCCAAGCATGACGACAAATTAAACTCATCCATTCTGCCTGCACATGATCCATATCCCTCCCTTCCCTGTATATTCATGTGTCTATCTAAAAGGCTTTTGAACGCCACTAATGTATTTGCTTCCACCACGTCCCCTGGCAGCGCATTCCATGCACCCTCCAAGCTCTGTGTACAAGAAAAAACTTGCCCCACCCATCCTCTTTAAACTTTCCCGCACTGACCTTAAAGCTATGTCCTCTAGTATTCTATAGTTCTACCCTGGGGAAAAAAATGCTGGCTGTCAACCCTATCTGTGCCTCTCATAATTTTGTAAACTTCTATCAGGTCTCCCCTCAGCCTCCAATGCTCCAGAGAAAACAATCCAAGTTTGTCCAACCTCTCCTTGTAGCTCATACCCTCTAATCTTGCATCCTGGTAAACTTTTTCTAAACCGTCTCCAAAGCCTTGACATCCTTCCTGTAATGGGGTGACCAGAACTGCATGCAATACTCCAAATGCGGCCTAATAACCCCAAAATTTTATACATCTGCAACAGGACTTCCTGACTCTTGTACTCTATGTCCCTAGCATGAAGGCAAGCATGCCATACACCTTCTTTACCACCCTATCTACTTGTATTGCCACTTCCATGGAGGTATGGAATTGGATTCCAAAATCTCTCTGTCCACTAATGCTGTTAAGAGTCGTTCATTAACTGTATACTTTCCCCTTACATTTGACCTCCCAAAGTGCAATGCCTCACACTTCCCAGATTAAATTCCATCTGCCATTTCTCAGTCCACAACTGTATCCTGCTGAATCCTTTGACGACCTCCTTCACTGTCTGCAGCTCCACCAATTTTTGTGTCACTAACTAACCAACCTATCTAAATTTTTGTCCAAGTCATATCTATCTATCTAAATATCACAAACAGAGGTCCCAGCACTAATCCCTATGGAACACCACTGATCACTGACCTCCAGCCAGAATAACACCTTTCCACCACTACCCTCGTTCTTCCATGGACAAGCCAATTCTGAATCCAAACTACCAATTCACCATGAATCCCGTGCATCTTAATCTTCCAGATCAATCTACCATGATGGACGTTGTCAAAACCTTTACTAAAGCCCATGTAGATAACATCCACTGCCTTACCGTCATCATTCACCTTGGTCACCTCCTCAAAAACCTCAATCAAGGCATGACCTGCCCCACACAAAGCCATGCTGACTGTCCCTAATTGGCCCATGTTCTTCCAAATGTGAGTAAATCCTATCCTTAAGAATCCTCACTAATAGCTTCCCTACCACTGATGTGAGGCTCACCAGCCTATAATTTTGTGGATTATCTCTATTTCCCTTAAACAAAGGAGCAACATTGGCCACTCTCCAGTCCTCTGGGACCTTGGCTGCAGCTAGAAGGGATACAAAGATCTTAGTCAAAGCCCCAGCAATCTCCTCCCTTGCCTCTCTCAGACCCTGGGGATTTATCCCCCTTAATGGTCTTCAAGACACCTAACACCATCTCCTTGATCTCAAAATGCCCTAGCATATTACAATACCCCACACTGATCTCACTATCCTCCATGCCCTTCTCCTTAATGAATACTGATGCAAGGTACTTGTTCAGTATTTTGCCGACAAAGGATCCACGATGGGAGCTAACTTGGTAATGTTTGGTTTTAAATATTATAGAGTTCCTATCAGTCACATAAACATGGGTGCTGCTTATACTGGCTTGGTTTGGAACAAGACCATGATGAGCAGCTGAAGGATCTGCAAGAGAACATGCTACCCCTTGAATACCCATGGCTTCAAGTGGAGGAGGCATTCTACCAAAGGGACTGGCTTGAAGGAGGCGATGTTCACCACATAGGGCAAACAGAGGCTAAGCTGATAACTAGTACAATATAATAACTTCAGATTTGTGTATTTTTCCATACCATTGTGAGCTGACGGCCAGTTAGAAACCTGTCACTAACATTGTGGCCCTGCACAAATGGAAATGAAATGCTTCTGCTTTTTGCATTGGAGGCCCTGCTCCCTTCCTTGTGTCCGATTAAAACCCAATTTAACTACAGCTAGCATTCCCAGACAGACATTTTGTTTGTGGAATTGGTATCCTAAGTTATTTTAAATTGCTCTGTGATTCTATCAACGTCTTCACACAAGAGGATGGTGAGTATGTGGAATGAGCTGCCGGAAGTAGTAGTAGAGGCAGGTATAATTACTATGTTTAAAAGACATTTGGACAGGTACATGGATAGGAAAGGTTTTGGAGGGATATGGGCCAAATGAATGGACTAACTCAATAGTCAACTTGGTTGGCATGGAAGAGTTGGGCTGAAGGGCCTGTTCGCATGCGGTATAACTGTGATTCTGACTTATTACTTGTATGTGTGCATCTATGCAGTGTGAATGTGATTCTGTGTGTGTCCGTTTGTGTGTGCATATTTGTAGGCCTAAGTGCACATACATTTGTCTTTAACTCCATATGTATCTGAGTGTATCAGTATGCCAATTTGTGTGTGTGTGTGTGTATGTTTGTATTGTATCATGGGCCATTCAAACTTTCATCACCTCCACCCATGCTTTCCGTCAATTATCAGTCCGGGTCCCTCGTGAAAACAAATTTAGTTTTGCATCAGACTATGATAAACATTTCAAAGTTTTGCATCTTGTGCAGTCAGATCAACAAACTGACTCAATTTTTTCACCAAGATGCACCAAAAGCATCTCATCAACATTACAACACCATGTCGAGGCTTCTTTGATAGTACATTACAAACCCACAACCTGCTACTGCACAGAAGGGCAAGAAAGGTTGATACATGGAACTATCACCCTTCCAAGTTAAACACCTTCCTGACTTGGAAATAAATCGCTGTTCGATCAACTGTGCTGGGTCAAAATACTAAAGCTCCTGCTGAACAACACTGAAAGCATCTTTAATACATGAGCTGGAGCACTTTAAGAAGGCAATTCACAATCACCTTCAAGGCCACTTGAGAAAACACTAAATGCTCTCAATGTCAGCCATACCTACAACTCGTGAAGAATAAAAAAAAATGTTGAACGACATTGAACTAACCTCAAACAGTTCAGTTACTCTGTGGTAGAGACATTCAGCATTGTGCTGATTCTAGACATCTTGAGCACCAATCACAAATGATTTCTCAACTTGCATGGCTGCGTGCAAACTTTGTTTTGAATGTAAATGGCCAAGGGGGTAACACATTCACCCAGTTATATATTTCTCAAAATGAAACAGTCAACTGAACACCCTTTATAGGATTTGATAAAATATAATCAATATAAAATGGCAACCACTGGCAGTGGCAGAATATAATTGTCACTTGCATCATATGTTGCTAAATGATAATGACTAAAAAATATATTGGGGCTGCTTTGAATTGGTATAACTAAAAGTCTAACAACATTTAGGTTATTATTTTGTTATTATTTTTCTCAAACAAAATCTCTTCCCTGTTTTTTCTGTATGGTTAAACTGAGACCCACCTCTATCCAAACCTTAGTTCAGCAAGGGGCAGAGATTTTTGCAACAGTTTAATTCCTGTTCCCTGCAGAAGCATTTCCATCCTCCCTCAATTATGCAATGAATATTTTTTGTGTTAGCTTTGCTTCTCACTTCAGTCTTACCTATGTCTTGGACTATGGACCTTGGCCTACGTTACTATTGAAGGTTATTGTTTAACCTAAGAATACCCAATTACCAGCTGTCGTACTACTGAATCTTCTTCACCTGTGCTACATATTAGCCTTCCTTCTGAAATTCACCATGCATCATTGTGTCTTTTCATTAAGTTTGCAACTAATATTCTACTTATCTGATGATTTAAGAATTCTTTGTTCTTTTAATCAATGGTCACACCTTGTTTAAAAATCCTTACCTTGAAATGGTTAAACTGAAATTGATTTCAGCATTGATATCAACCGTTGTTGGAAAGTTGGTATAGTGTGAAAGGTTTTTAATACAATGAGAAAATCAGGGGAATATGCAATCCGCCGTAGCTCTGATGGATCAACATTCTTAGCTCCGATTGCAATGGGCACAATATGAGCTTGCTTTACTATGTCTGCTGCTGAGTTAACATCATCCATGGACCTCCCAGCAGTAATAAGCACCAGAATCTGCTTAGCTCCAGCATCTTGTCTACTGCCAGCAGATGTGGTAAAGATATTTCTTGTGACATACTCTAGTGCAGCGCCAGTGTTGAGGACTCTTCCTGTTTTACGTCTAATCTGCGTTGTCGCATCCAAAACTTCATCCTTGCTTGCATACGTATTGAATGCAAATTCAGTTTTTGCATCAGAGCTGTACTGTACCACGGCAACTTGATCTTTGTCAGGTCCAATGTCAAGCTCCTGAATTACTCTAATAAGAAATTGACGGATGAGAGGAAATGCTTTCCCCATTCCAATGGTGCCATCAATTAGGAAGACAATATCTTGCCTCATGGCTGCAGGATGTAAACAAATACAAGATGAACATACATAAATTTAACTAAAAATGCAAACCATGTCACAATGTTACAAAAGAAATATGTAAATATATCAATTTCAGCATTGCCCATTGCTATCCAGCCTGCTTTATTTATCAACTCTCTTCCAAAATCTGGCTGTAATACTTTTCTCTGAGCAATTCCTGAATGTCTAGTGGGCATTTTCATCCCTGATTGCACCTCAACAGCATTTCATTGTAAGCTGCATATTATGGAAGTGAGTGAGAAAATTTCAAAAGTACATTTTTAATATTGTTTGCTTGTTTGTGTATCTTTTTTTCAATGGATACATTCATCTGAATACTCAGTGTGAAGGTAAAACTTAAGTAGCTAAGTCTGAAGGTTGGGTTCGGTTCATAAAATTATTTGTTCAGAGTAGGCCAAAATTAGTGGTAGCATCATTTAGGATTTTAAAATAAGGAAAGATCTTCAGATGTCCCTTGCCAGGCTCAAATCCATTCAGCCAGAAAGAGGCTGAAAGAGGTGACCTCCAAAAGTAATGAATCAGGAGGAATTCATATTTGGCCTTTAATGCTCACTAAAAGTGACACTATCACCTGCTATTGGTACCTATTTCCATACACTGAAGTCGATGGAACAGAATGTATGCAGGTACCATTGAACACACTTCACACTGATAACCAAAGAACTTCCACTAAAACTGCCCCAAGAATTTCCAAGTCTCAGTGGTTCAAAATAAAAGATAATTTTGTCCTGCTGTCTGATAAGTAGCAACTATATTCAAATCACTTAAATGATCCATGCATAATGCATGCTATTTACATGTAATGCAATAATTTGGTTAATTGATGTATGAAATTGTCTGAACTAATTTACCAACTAACTGCACAAGAAATTAATTATTTCATGTTGTGTTACACATCAACAGGATATGGGCATTGCGGCAATGGTAGCATTTATTGTCCATCCATAATTGGTCCCGCATGGAGTCAACCACATTTTTAGGACTGCAGTCAGAAATAAGCCAGACTGGGTAAAGATGACAGATTTCTTTCTCTGAATGACATTACTGAACCAGAAGGGTTTTTGCCACAACCCAGCAATTCCATTATCACCATTATTGTTGTATTTTTAATTACTTGAAACTTGCCAGCTTCTGTGCTGGGATTCGAACCATGTCTCTGGATTAATGATTCAGACCTCTGGGCGCAAATCTATAACTTTAACCACAATGCCACTGTGATCTTGTAATACAGTAATAATTAAAGTGTAAAACCTCATTTGTGTACCTTCAGCACTGGTAACTTCTATTTCTCCAGGAATTAGTGCTTCTTCATTAATGACTCTTGACTCTCTGATAGTCACAGTGGGAGCACTCAGTGTTGACAACGGTGTCATCACCCGTTCCTGTACATTTGGCAAATTTTGGAATTCCTTTACACTGAAGACCAAATTGGGATTGGTTGCAATTTCGTTCAGCTGCACAAGGCTGGCATTCCCGACTCCAACTGCAAATGTTGCTATGGCAGCTCGCTTGAGTGCATCTGCATATGGTTTAATATCATCCACTGATCTCCCACCAGTGAACAGCACAAGAAACTGGGGAACTCTGTGCTCTTTTCTGCCTCCTGCATCTTCAGTGAAGAGGTTCCTTAAAACAAAGTCCAGTGCAGCACCAGTATTAAGTGTGGGGCCCCCTTTCAGTTTGAGTCCTTTGACGTGACTCAGAATTTCTGCTTTCGTTGAGTATGTATTAAGGTAGAACTCCGTTTTGGTATTGTGACTGAACTGTGCCAGACCTACCCTTACTCTGTCACTTCCAATATCAAGATTCTCGATTATATTGCTGATAAATTCATGCACGAGAAATAAGTTGGTGCTCCCGACGTTGTCTGAGCCATCAATAAGGAATACAATATCTCTCTTGTTCACTTCCTCAGGCAAAACTGGAAAAGAATACAAAGTGTAAGCCACAGCAGATCATATAAAATGGAACACAATTGTATGCATTCAGGAAAATTTGCTTTTACCAGTGGTAAATATCTACCACAAGAGTGCCGTTAATGCTTAAAGCATAACAAATTGGACAGGATCGTAAATATACTCTAGAAACTATAGAACTCTTAACTATTAGTTTCCATGTGTCTGCCTCACATTAAAAGAAAATTGAAATAAATAATACAAGATTGAGTCAACAGCATTGAAATGTGCTTGAAAAATGGAGTGATTAATAGCACTCCAGACCATCAGGAAGCCTGCAACCTTGATGAATCTACCTGCTCTTCTACTCTGGAAGAAGATGATGAAATACACTCTCCTGGTGTACAAAGCATCTGCAACCTTTCTGTGGTTCCATTGCTCTCAAACATTAATATCCATCTGGCAATATGGAAAATTGTGCAGATATGTCCTTCACAGAAAGAAAGATAAATATAATCTGGATAATTACTGCTCTTTCAGTCTACTTTCAATCAGCAGCAAAGTGATGGAAGATGTTGTTGACACTGTTATCAAGGGACTGGATCGGCTGGGACTGTTTCCTGGAGCATAGTAGGCTGAGGGGCGACCTTACGAGATTTATAAAATCATGAGGAGCAGAGATAAACTGGACGGTCAGTCTTTTTCCCAGGGTGGGGGAGTCTAAAACTAGAGGACATAGGTTAAAGGAGAGAGGGGAAGGATTTAGAGGACCTGAGAGGCAAGTTTTTCACAAAAAGGTGGATGTATGGAAAGAGCTGTCAGCGGAAGCTGTAGAGGTGATGTTTAAAATACATTTGGACAGGATTGTGGATAGGAAAGGATAGAGGGATATGGGCTAAATGTAGGCAAATAGACTGCTCAGGAAGGCACTTTGGTCATCGTAGATGAGCTGTGCTATATGACTCTTATCACTCTATGGCACTTATCAATGACCTGCTGACCAATGTGCACGTTGGGATTCACCAGGATCACTCAGCTTCAGACCTTATTACAGCCTTGGTCAGAACATTGACCAAGGAAGTTGAATTCCAGAGGTGAGATAAAATCCATTTGACTGGTGTTGATCAACTGAAGTCAATGGGCATAAAGGGAATAAAAATCCTATGGTCCCCCAAAAGAAGGTGGTTGTGGTTGTTGGAGATTAATCAAACCAGCTTGAGGGAATTTCTCAGGGCATTGTCCTAGCCCCAATCTTATTTAGCTGATTAATTAATGAACTTACTTGCATCATTAGGTCAGAGGTAGGGATGCTCACAAATGATTGTAAAATGTTGATTTCCATTCTCAACTCCTCAGCAAATGTAGCAGTGCACACATGCATGCAGCAAGACCAGAAACAGGTAGGGGGCAATAAGTGGCGAGTAACATTTATGGCACAGAAGTGCCAAAGAGTGACCATCCCTAACAATAGTGAGTCTGACCACCTACCTTTTAATAGTGTCATTACACTCATTGAGTCACCCAGCATCAACATCCTGCTATCATCATTGACCAGAAATTCCACTGGACCAGTCACATAATACTGTGATTACAAGAGCAGGTCAGAGACTTGGAACTCTGCAGTAAATGACTCAACTCCTGACACCCCTTTCCACTATCTACAAGGTACAAGTCAGGAGTGTGGTGGAATACCTTCCACGAGCCTGGATGAGCGCAGCTCGGACAACGCTCAAGCAGCTCAACACGCAGCGGGACTTTCAGTGGAGATGATGCAGACATCCCTGAGGGGTGACCCTGAGCAGGTGTTATCCTAGAAGTAACTAGATTTGGAGTGCACCCTTTCTTTATCGGCCGACTGAAGAGTAAAGGAACAGATGGAGTGGCAATGGCAAAACCAATAATGCTGTATTTCTGAGAGAACAGCAGATTCATATACTGCGGACCCATTTTCACTCACAAGGGGCAGCGTCTCATCGGTCCATTAATTCCACTAGAGACAGAGGGATTGATTATTGGAGAGTCTTGAGATCCTAAAGTCTCCTTTGAACCCGTTAGCTAGACCCCAGATGTTGGCTTGGATGCAGCATGCAGATGTTGGCTGGATTCTGTCTGTGCTAAAATACAACCTGAGACATCAGCCCTCAGATGCTATGTTATGGTTGGGTCCACAAGTGTTGAAAAGGAGCGAGCTACCATTTTGATACTGGAAGGAGTAGTTTCCCAGTGCCATGCAAAACCTACTGCAAGTCTGGTGATGGCTCCCTGCACCCCCCTCCCCCCAAGCTTTGTAACATTGAACCACAGACCTTCCAACAAGCCTGCAACTGCACCAACCATTAACTGGGCAAGCCCAGCAGCCACCTTTAGAGGCAGGCTTACTGAAGTTCTCGTGCGAAACCTTTGGTGTATGACCTTGCTCCCTGGGGAGGTGACTCCTATTTCACCAGTTCAGGTAGGCCCCTGCCTGGTGACTTGCCACATATAGTAACCCTCCTCTATGGGCTGAAGTATAAAAAGTGAACTGGAAGCTGTAAGTCTCAGATTCAATGACAGTGTGCCTTCATCATCACTCTTGCTGCTAAACCATGATGAGTGGGGAGGTCTTAGCTACTTCAAAGGAGAAAGATGTGTGTAGGGTTATGGTGAGGACAGTGAGAGGTGCAAGCTTACACCATCTGCAGTCAGTGAACTGGAAGAGGTCACAGGCTGATGGATAAACAACAGTGGAAGGATTAAGGTTAGAAAACACAGTCAGCTTCAGTGGTTTCAGCCCCGCTGCTGGCCATGGACTTCATTGTGGCTGTTCCAGTAGGTGCTGTGGAGTGAGATGCTACAGTCGCTCACACCCCCAATTCATTGCTACCGGTGCAGGTCATGTGCCACTCGTCATGCAAAGGACAGAGAAGTGTATGTGACTGTCACACAGTTTGTTTGGGTAATATGCCTATCATGGTTGAATAGCTGGCAGTATGTGCAAGCTGTAAAATGTAGGTGTGAGGCTTGAAGTAGTGAATAAGTGTATGAGCATGTGGTGGGATATGCAAATGTTAAATCCAATAAGTTATTGATAGATGAGTGTTGGGGATGTATAGCATGCAGCTTGTGGTGGGAGATGATATTTGCAAATGTATTTGCTAAACTAAACCAAGCATCTGAAAGATCATTGATGTATTTGAAGCATTGCATCCAGAATATAAGGGCTGCACTCCTGTGGTTTACCTTGACGGCTTTCTCCTCCCAGGCCTGCTTTAATGTGTGGCTGGATTGTTTTCTGATCTCTTATGAGCAGAGTATCTCTCTCTACCTTTCCATTATTTACCAAGGTCTCCAGCAATGAAAATATGAGGACCTGATTATGCGAAGTTCTGTCATGACTACTAAGATCTCTAGAAAGCTTCCAGTGCTTGATCCAGCCATAAGCCACATCTCCTGTAAAAGATGCACCATGGCTTCACTCAGTGCCAGCCAGCTTGTACTGGTGAACAGCATCAGGTTCAGACAAGAAACAGCACTGGATGATGAAGAGGCAGCATAAATTTCTGGGTGCTTCTAGGTTAGGACAAATGGCAACAGGTTAATTATGCATTATGATCCTGGCACCAATTTTCCTGTGTTATCCATTTTAGCCTCCTACATTTCTCAAATGTGGATCAGAGAATTAGAAGCATGAAATCAAAATTTTCAGCTGACTTAAAAATAGGGAGCTAGTGAGGAGGATTTTATTGGTTCATAGCCAAGCTTGAGATTTGGTAGTTATCAAATTAATTTTAATGCAGCGAAATATGAGATGTAGTTTGGCAGATGAATGAAAAGCTATATACATAAAGTTCTTTCTACTTAAAAAGAAGTGGTGATACTTTTAAGATACCTAAATCATTATAAGTGAGAGAGAGAGAGAGTGTATATTCTTCCCTGGAGGTTTAGCTGTGATTATAACCTGTTCTGCCTTGCACTGGTACATCAGTTAAGCATTCAGTTCCCTGAGTCCAGGTGTGAAAGTAACTTGTGTTTATTATCTGTACTGTTACCTGGATAACTTTGCCAAATTAGCCAGTTGCACTGATTGTGTCAGGCACTTTCTTATCAATATGCCTTCCTGGTACTTTCACCTCTACCTGGGTTCAGTAGGACAGCTGCTTTTTCATTAGAAGGTAGTTTATTGTACAAAATCTCCACTTTGCCACTTTGACAAACAGCAAAGTATCCACCAAATTCAGCTAATTCCTCTTAATTCTGTCATGATGTGAAATAAATTGGATTGTCCACAGTTGTTTCTGGAATAAAAAATATCACCCAGACAGCATTTCAGAAGCAGTGCAAAAGCACTCAGAGATAGAAAATTATGCCCATGGAGAAGTAATGCAAGAGGGAAAAATTTCAGATTCTTGGGGCATTGGGACCAATTCTCAAGGAAATTAGTTCAATCAGACCAGACTCTGTTTGTGGTGAGAGAGTAATTCACAGAGAATTGGACCTACTTTGGCAAAAGGAAGGGAATTAGAAGAAAGCAGAAAGAGAGATAAATGAGATCCGATGAGAGTGAGGTAAGCAATAGAATCAGAAATATTCCTAAAATTAGCATTGACTAAAGTACATCGATGCCCATATGGTAACTAATAAGGCAGATGGGTTCAGATACAATTTGCTAAATGGGATAATGACATGGTTGCACAGAGATATGCCCCTAACAATTCCAGGAAAGGAAAGTTAATATTCCTAGTTATTAAGTATTAAAGGAAAAAAATGTTGTGAAATCAAGGATGATTTTACAGTTCTGAATGGAAAGGACATACTGGATGGTTCCAGAACTTAATCCATTTAATTTAAAAATAAGGAAGAGAGGGGGAGCTGTTGCTATGATTTTATTGTTGAACATGAACAGTGAGAAGGAGATGGGGGAAATTCCAAAGGGCTGTACACAAATAGTGTGGCAATATTAGGCAACATGAATTACCCTAATGCTAAGTGGGGGAAAACATCGAAGAGGCGCCTCAGATGTACATACAGGAATAAATTTCTCAATTGGCAGTCTAAATGGGAAGAAAACAGTGTTGAATCTAATTCTGCGGACTGAGCTCAGACTACAACTAACATAATTCGATTTAGATCAAATATGGAAAGAGAACAAAAAATATTGAAAGTAAAGATGCTCAGCAAGGGAAGGGCTAATTTCAGTGATACAAGAGATCTAGCATAGATTGACTGGAAAAAGTCAAAGGCAGGGTTATGCAGTAATACAGTACTGGAAATCATGCAGGGAAGAGATAATTAAAGTACAAACGAGGCATATTGCTTTGAAGGGAAAGGTAGAACATTCAAAGATAATATGTTCTGGATGGCAAAGAACATAATTTTAGGTAAATCAGAAGAAGATATCTTATGGCAAATGAAAGAAACAAGATTCAGTTAATAACCAGAGAGAATTAGGAAATACAGAAGGGAATTGAAAAGTTTATACACGAGGCAAAGATTAGCAGACATTAAATTGAAACCTAAAAAACGTTGCATTCCTCAGAAAGTCAACAGGAATCTTAATGCCCAGGCAGTAGACATAGCTGTTGCACTGTGCTTTTGCATTTAAGAGACAAGGGGAATTACTGACATTAGTAATTAACAGAGAAAATACATTACAATAATTAATAATAATGAATGTTGAAGTCATTTGGGATACATCCTAGGTTTCTGAAAGAAGCAGAGGCTTAAAAAAAAGGAACCATTTGTCACATTTTGCAAACCTTACTGGATACAAAAGTAGTGCTGGAAGAACAGAGGGTCGGTAATATTATATACTATTGAGGAAATGGGTAGGGGAACACCTGAGAAGCTTCAAGCCACTCAGCCTGACATTGGTAATGGGAAAGATATTGAGACCATTATCATTAGAAACATAAATATTTGGGAAGGTGTAGGTTAATCAAAGAGAGCAGCATGAAATTGTTAAAGATACAAAAAGCACAGGGTGTTGTACTGCTGATCAGTGATACCATTAAGGCAGTACTCAGGAATGATATCCTGGAGGGAATCAGCCAATGAGGCCATATGTGTAGAACCTAGAAATAAGAAAGAGGCAATTACTTTGGGTTATACTATGGGCCCCCTAATAGACAACAGGAATTAGAAGAGCAGATATGTAGACAAATCACAGTAGGTTGTTAGAAACAACAGGGTACTAGTAACTTTCCCAATATCAACTGGGATTACCTTTGTGTAAGGGCTCTAGATGGGGTGGAATTCTTAAAATGCATCCAATAAGTTTTTGTTTGTAAAGCAGTATGCAGAGAGCCCGACACGGTGGGGGGCTGGACTCAACTTTGTAACAGGGAATGAGGAAGGACAGGCAGTGGAAGTGTCTGCATAGGAACCTTTTGAGAACTGACCATTGTTTGGTATGATATAAATGGTCCCAGCGTTAGTGTCTTAAGTTGGGGGAGGATCTGGTGAAAGTGCAGCTGTTAGAGGAAAAAAAACATTTGATAAGTCAGAAGCATTTAAAGGCGAGATAGTAATAGTTCAGAGTCAGGGTGTCCCTGTAAGGGTAAGAGGAAAAGATGGTGAGATTAGGGAACCTATCAGTTATATGGAATTGGTATTAAATGAGACTTTGAAGTTTATAGGACATATAGGAGAGAACTGACAAGTGTTTGTGGCTGGGTCGCTGTCAGCACTTAAGAAGTGCTGAGATGAGCACTTGAATTGCCTAGGCACAGAAGGCTATGAACCAAGTGCTGGGAGATGCGATTTAATACAAAGTGTGCTCACTGGTCATCATGGATGCATTGGGCCAAATGGCCTGCTTCCATGCTGTATGACTCTACTAGGAATTCTTTGATATGATAACAGAAGATTGTCAGCATAATGTTGTATGTGATAGTTAATGAGTTTGTGAAGGCATTTGAAAAATATATACAAAGTTTGTGAAGAAGCAGGAAACTGAGAATTAAAAGAAAGGTGGAGTATACATATAAAATTGTATCCATGATCGGAGGCAGATGATAGATGTTTTTAGAGAGGGTTTTGCAAGTTTGGTTCCACGGGGTGCAGTGGTGGGTCTATTGTCCTTTTGTAGTTTATTGGCAAAGTCAATTCTAAGACAGAGAATAATTATAGATTTCAGGATGATCTGGGCCATATGGTGAAATGCACAAAATCATCCCAGATGGAGTCAATGGGGAGTGGTGTGAAATGATGTATTATGGGAGTACCCTGTAGTTGACTTGCTCTTCAACATTGCAAATCAGCAGGAAAACACAAATGTATGTTTACATAAATCCTTATTAGTGGTAGGAAAAGTGGATGAACTTTTGGTGTACTTGGCTTTATAAACAGAACATTAGAATGTAAAAGAAAAACAAATATCATTTTTAGAACCTTTTAAGTTGCTGCCTAAACCTAATTGAGAATATCAAGTCCAATTCTGAACACCACACTTCAAAAAAGATAAAGTCCCTTTTGTACTCTTACAAAGGAAGTTTCACAAGATATAATGAGAGATGGAAGATCTCATTTATTAGAAGAGTTTGGGGGAAAAGGATGGGATTGTTTTCCATGAAGCAGAGAAAATTGAGGATGACCCAATTAAGGTTTTCAACATGCAGAGAGATTTTGATAACTAGATGGAGAAAATTTATTTGCCCTGGTAGGAGTGCCAATAGCTAAGTTTAAAATCATTGGCTAAAGGGTGAGAATTATTTTCTTCTTAGTGTCAGGATCTGGAATATTTGACCTGAAAGGTGGTGGAAGCAGATTTCATAAATAACTTTAAAAAAGACGGATAGGCGCCTGAGCGACTTTAGGGATTGCAGACAAAAAATAGGATGTGAAACTAAGTATGGTAATTCCTTCAAAGAGCCAACACTGTTGCGATGAGTCAAATTGCCTGCTTCTGTATGTGAAGTTTTGATGATTCTATAATTCTGTGATCACACAATTCAAGAATTTAGAAACAACCCAGCTAATTAGCACATAGAAAAGTCATGCTCGATCAAAGATATTTTACCTTCAGTATTTACAGCAGTTGCATCCTCAATAATAACTATGGTTTTAACCTTGGATATCAGTTCTTTTTCAATAGTTGGCAATTCTTGGAAATTGCTCAATTTCAAAACAAGGCTGGGTTCATGCACGATCTGTTGCAGCTCCGATGTGTCTGCACTGTTGGCTCCGATAGCAATGGGCACAATACCAGCCTGTCTCACTCCCTCCGCTGCTGGCCCAACATTGTCCCTGGATTTCCCAGCAGTGATGAGCACCAGGATTTGTGCGGCTCCAGCATCCCTTCTACTGCCTGCCGCTGGGATGAAGACGTTCTTTGTGACGAAGTCCAGGGCTGCACCCGTGTTGAGGGTTCTTCCCTTTTTCAGTTTCAATTTTACCACTGCATTCAGAATATCATCTTTTGTTGAATGAACACTGAGGCCAAATTCAAGTTTTGAGTTGAGACTGTATTGTACCACAGCAACTTGATCTTTGTTAGGTCCAATATCAAGCTCTTGGATTACTTTCTTCAGAAATTCGCGGACTTTTTGAAATGATCTCCCCATTCCAGAGGAGCCATCGATTAGGAACACAATATCTCTCTTCCTGGCTGCAAAAATTTAACATGAATTTGAATACAAATTATGTAATTAACTTCTAAATTGAGAGATGAAATATGGACATTAAAAAATGTGTAGATTTTGAGGGGCATAACACAGAGCAATTGCATGGAATGGCAAGTTTTTTGGGGGTTCACAATAGCTATGGTGTACACTCTTTGTGATACATGTGCACTTTTTGAGTCTGGTAAAATACCAGCCCAGAAACAGGCCATTTCAACTGATCTTCCTCCAAGCAAACCATTTGATGCCTGATTTTCGCTCAGGAGTTGGTCATGTGCTCCTGTCTCACAGTAATGAGCAATGCTACAGGAGCTCCTCCAGCAATAATAACTTCTCTGCTTTGACATATTGGACAGGGAAAGGATAGTCTATTACAAAGATACTAGTGTCACTGGTAATGTAGTAATTTCTGAAAAAAGGTAGTAATAACAATTCAGGTACCTTCTGAAGTTGTGACCATTTCCTCTTCAACATCTGTCGGCTCTTCAATTACTGTTGGAACACTCAGCATTGTCAGTGGCATCATCAATTGATTCAGGACATCTGGCAAAAAGTGGAATTCCTTCACGTTGAAGATCAAACTTGGATCAATTGCCATCTCTTCCAACTGGGCTGGGTCTGCATTCTTAACACCGATAGCGAAGGTCATGACAGCGGCTCGCTTCAGCGCATCTGCTGCCTCATCCACATCATCGCTGGACCTTCCACCAGTGATGAGCAGCAAAAACTGGGGAACATTCTCCTTTATTCGACTTCCCGCAGAACTAGTAAAATAGTATTTAATGGCAAAGTCCAGCGCAGAGCCAGTGTTGGCCGTTGCCCCACCTCTCAGACTGAGGCTTTTGACATGAGACAGAAGTTCAGCTTCTGATGAGTAAGTGTTTAAGTAGAACTCAGCTTCTGTGTCATCGCCGTACTGTGCCAGACCCACTCGCACCTTGTTACGTCCAATGGCCAGATGCTGAATTATTCTTATGATAAAATCACGGACATGAGGTAAATTAGCATTTCCAATATTGTCTGATCCATCAATAAGGAACACAACGTCTCTCTCGCTCATTTCCATTTGTACAACTGGAAAAAAAAATGCACATCTTGTCATACAAAGTCTGTGGACATGAACTGGACAATGAAATGCAAAGTAAAATACCTCAAGTTAGGCTGGACCTAAACTATTCTAAAATCTTTGGATTATATTTTACCATAACTCTTGTCAAATTAAGAAAAATACATTGTTCATAATGCCGATCTTGCATCTGCCATTTTTTAGAAGAGGGTCTGACATTGGAGAGTTTAAGAGACACACACACCACACCTGCAGATGCCCAGAATCTGGAGCAATATAAAAAGCTCTGGATGAACTCAAAGGTCAGGTAGCATCTATGGAGGGAAATGGACTGTTTATGTTTCAGGTCGAAACCCTTCATCTGGACTTTTTTTTAAAAAGGAGTAAGTGAGAAATGGGCTGATTGATGTCAAGGTCTCTCCAGATGAAAGGCCTTGACCCAAAACAGCGACTGTCCATTTCCCTCTATTGAAGTGTTTAATATGGCATGCAGCATGGCGCTGAGAGAGCCATATATCTGATTGATTAGAGTATCCTGAGGTGATTCACAGTACCCTTCTGAAGCTAAGTTTAGACCCATTGCCTATCAAGTGGCTAGTCCGATGTTTATTTTAGGTCTTTTGGGAAACTGTCACACACAGCATGTCGCAGGCATTCTGCAGTCAGTTTCCTTTGCTTTAAAATAGCTAAACCAATATTCTTTAAGGCTGCCACCAAAGAATATCACTTACTTGAATGATTCATGAAGCTAAGAAGAGCAGAATTGCTCCTTTTGATCTCATTACAAAATTGTGCGGTTGTTGACATTCTCCACCCTTACAATTGGTAACCTTGTCACCCTCCTTGATTTACCATAAACTTGGTACCAACAATCCTGCTGACTAACTTTAAAGTGATGAAGTAATGTGCTTTAAATGGATGCAGTAAAGCTTTTGACAAGGTCCTTGCCTCCACCACCTTCACGGGCCAATGAGGCTTCTGTGTTCCTCTAGCTCTGGTCTCTCCTGTATCCCTGATTCCCTTTGTCTTACTACTGACAAGTGTGACTTCAGCTATGTAGACCCCAAGGTTTGTACCTCCCTCTGCAATCATCACTGCTTTGTTATCTCTCTCTCTCTCTTCCTTCAAGGAGCTCCTGATAACTAGGACCTTTGACCAAACTTTTGGGCATCTGTCGGTTAAGATCTTGCATAGCTCATGATCAGACATTGTCTGATATGCTTATGCAAAGAATCTCAAGCATTTAACTTCCACAATAGGAATGCATGTTGCCAAAATAAGGAATACTTTAGGACGAATCCCAGACTGTTTACTCTGTTGGAAAGTTTATAGCCCATCAAGGAAAGAAGTATTTTGATATATCACTGAGAAATTAAGTGGGATGAATGACCAAAGTGGGATTAGGAACACAATTGGAAACTGTAACCATGATATTTCTGGGTTCAGAGAAGCAGTGATTCTGGTAATTCTTTAGAATATATAATTCACATTCAGATTTATGAACATTTATGATATAGATGCTAATCAAGAACAACTAGAATGGGTTTGTTCAGGCAAATCATGTTAGACAAATTTAATAAAAGTTGGACAGAGTAGCTAATTGTATTAATTCAAACAGTAAATGTGATGTATTTGTTTACTTGGAGAGAAGAGACTGCAGACACTGAAATCTGGAGCAACAAACAAACAGTCCATACAATCACCCTTGACCCCTGTCACACCACTCCCCTTCTTCTCTCTATACTAGCAGTCTCCCCTGTCTACTTTCAGTCCTGATGCAGGGTTTTGACCCAAAATGTCGATAATTTCTTCACGCCCCCCACCCCCAGAGATGCTGCTCAACCTGCTTTCCTCCAGCAGATTGTTTGGTACTCACTTGCTTGTTTTACAGGTGGCTTATACAAAATACAGTGAAAGAAGGAATGCAGCAACATGGAACATTACATGATATCGAGATATTTTAAACTTGAGCACAGGAAATATGTTATAAAGATTGGTCCAACCAAAATCAAAAGATCAGAATCCTAGTGTTAAAAGTGACTGCCTTTGACATTAAAGCAGTATTTGACCAATGGCACCAAAGAACCTTTAATATATTTGAAGTCAATGGAAATCGAGGGAAATCTCTTCCATTGGCCAAAGTCATATCCAAAGTAATGGAAGATGATTATGATTATGGGGAGCCAATTAATGCACTCCCAAGACATTAGTGGAGTTGTTCCCTGGGGCTGTGTCCCAGCTGCTTCATCAGTGATATTCCTTCCTTCATCCAAGATGTAATTTTTTTTTCTTATGAACCATAGTGTTCAGTTCCCTTCACAATTCCTCAGATAATAGAGCAGTCCATATCTGAATACTGAAAAATCTTGACAAAGTTCAGGCTTGGTCTAGGCATGTAATATTTGCACCATTAAAGTATAGCCAATGATTGTCTCCAAGGGGCTAACAATATTCTTTGACATTCAATGTCATTAACATCAGTTCGCCCTCCACCACTAACATTCTGAGGGTCGCCTCTGACCAGAAATGAACTGGATCTGCTACATAAATACTGCAGTTACAAGAGTCGGCTGGGTATTCTGGAGAAAGTAACTCACCTCCTGAGATCACAAAGTCCTATTTCTATCCACTAGGCATACAACAGGAGTGTTGTGGAATACTCTCCACTTAAGTGGATGAATGCAGTTCCAAAATCATGCAAGGTTACACGAAATTCAGGGCAAAGCATCAGCTTGATCAGTATTCTGTCTTCCAACCTAACTATACATACACTCCACTACCAGCTGTGATGTCAACAAGAAGAACTGCGGCAACTTGTGAAAGCTTCATTGCCAGTCCTGCCCAAATCGGTAATCTCTATCATCTGGAGTAACACGCTGACAGGAACCTAACTTCTCAATAAGTCACACACCATTTTTGACTTGGAAATGTATCACTGTTCCTTCATCATTGTTAGGTCTAAATGCCAGAGTTCACTCTCCAATGGCACCCTGTGACTGCCTTCATCAGAAGGACTGCAGTATTTTAATGTAGTGACTCACAGTAAACTCTTTAAGTACTATAATGGTGTGCAATAAGTGCTAGTCCTTGCCATTGAAGCCTTTATATAATGGATAAAAATAAGACCCCAATTACTCAGTCATCTGATAAAGTTATAGATAAGAGTTGACAAATTATATCATATGCCTTTGCATTAGCAATTTGATTTCAGTGGTGACTTTCCTTCACAAGCTTCAAACTTAATCATTTAGTACATTGGATAGAATACAGTGCATCAGCAATCAGGGTTACCTTCCCCCTTCTAAATTTCAACACTTTCCTTCAGTCTGTGTTCTTTTTCATAAAAACAACTAAACTTAAAAAAAAAAGTTACTGAACAAAGTTTTTACCTTCACTGATAATTATTGGTTCCTCTATCACAGGCACTGGCTGAGCTTTAGACAGCAGCCATTGTTGAATAGTTGGCAATTCCTGGAAGTCATTCAATTTGAAAACAGAATCTGGGTCAGAAGTGATTTGTTGCAGCTCCAATGTGTCTGCATTCTTGGCTCCGATAGCAATGAGCACAATACCAGCCTGTCTCACTGCCTCTGCTGCCGGCCCAACATTGTCCCTGGATTTCCCGGCAGTGATGAGCACCAGGATTTGTGTGGCTCCGGCATCTCTTCTGCTGCCCGCAGCTGGGATGAAGACATTCCTTGTGACAAAGTCCAGTGCTGCACCCGTATTGAGGAGTCTTCCCTTTTTCAATCGCAGGCTTTTTATTGCATTCAAAAGCTGTGCGCATGTGGAATAACTATCGAGGCCAAATTTAAGTGTTGGGTTGGAATTGTATTGTAACACAGCAACTTGATCTTTATCAGGTCCAACATCTAGCTCCTGGATTACTTTCATCAGAAACTCACGGACCTGAATAAATGATGCCCACATTCCGGGAGAGGTATCGATTAGGAACACGATATCTCTCTTCCTAGCTGTAGAAGCTGAAAATTAATATTCATAATTAAAAAATAGAAATAATTCATACAAAGTAATCAGATATTATTATGGCCATTGTAACTACCCAATGGGGAAATTTAAAGCTGCAATTTCTCATTGTTAATATTCTCTGCCTGGTTGAGCGCATAACATCTATTAAAGTCTGCTAATCCAGACTACACAATAAAAGTTCAAGAAAGTCACTGCAAAGCACTACAGGGGGCCTTTTTGTAAAAAATACAATTGCTATTCATTTTGTTTTTTCTAAGGGGACTTGGTGCTCATGGAGTTGAGATTTAGGGCATGGGTAATGTTCCTTCACTAATTAAAAAAAACACACAGAAATCACTAGAAACACTCAGCAGCTCAGGCAGCATCTGTGGAAAAAGAAACCGTTGACATTTCAAATCTGAGACCCTTCATCAGAACGGTTTGTTCACTTGGGCAATGTTTGCTCGATAATCAGGAAGCATGGGGAGATTTTCACTCACCCAAGGTGCTACCACCAAGACCTAGCAGTATTTTTAGGGAGGGAGTTTCATTTCAAATGCTGTTTGGGTTTATGACTGTAATCCTCAATGCTGATGAGAGGGAGATCAGCTGTGATTGAGCAATAGTTTTAAATATTTGCAGTCTGTTGACTCAAAGAGAGAGACGTGGAGATAGACTTGCAATGGAGAAGTAGTATTATAAATGTTTGTAGCAATTAAAACATCTCAGATTTTAGGCAAAACCTTGGAAGTGCCCTTTTTGGAGATAAGAAATAAAGAGCAACTTACTTAAGTCAGAGTCATACAGCACAGAAACAGGTCCTTTGGCCCACTTCATTATGTACCCTTCTGTACTAATCCCATTTACCAGTACTTAGTCCATAGCCCACTATGTCTTTGCAATTCAAGTGCTTGTTCAGGTGCTTCTAAAGTGTTCTGAGATATGTGCCCCCACCAGCTTCATAGGCAATGCATTCCAGATTGCAATGACTCTCTGGGTGAAAAAAATCCTTCAGATCCCCTCAAAACCTCTTGCTCCTCTGCTTAAACCTGTTCCTCTGGTCTTTGGCATCTCTGCCATGAGGAAAATTATCTTACTATCTACCCTATCTATGCATCTCATAATTTTGTACACCTCTATCAGGTCCTCCCTCAGCCTTCTCTGCTCTGAGGACAACAAAACCAGCCTATCCAGCTTCTCCTCATATATGAAAAATTCCATCCCAAGCAACATGGTGAATTTCCTCTGCATCCTCCCCAATGTATTCTTGTCCTTCTTGTAACATTGCAACTAGAACTGTACGCAATACTCTACCTAACCAATGTTTTACACAGTTGTACCATCGCCTCCCTGCTCTTATATTCTATGCCCAGACTACTAAAGGCAAGCATTTAATATGTCTTCTTTTTCACCCTATCTATCTGTACTGCCACCTTCAAGGATCTTTGGGCTTGCACACTAAGAGTCCCTTTGTTCCTTAATATCCCTAGGGCCCTACCATTTATGGTATATGTCCTCCCCTTATTAGAACCCTAAAATGCATCACCTCACACTTATCAGGATTAAATTCCATCTGCCATTGACGATCCCAATTTACCAGCTGATCAATATCATTCTGCAGTCTAAGACTACTCTACTCACCATCAAGAACACCACCAATCTTTGCGTAATCTGCAAACTTACTAATCATATCTCCAATCTTCCATCTCTATTACCAGCCTTTTAAGAGGGTGAAGCAGGCATTAGATTTGGAGGTGACAGGTAGTTACCACCACTTCAACAATCCTTAAAAAGCACAAGAATGTTGCAGATGTTTTAATGGCTTCAGAAGGTTGCTCAAGGAAAGTATGTTCACCCCTCTTAGATACGTAGCCACTAAACCTTCACAATGTAGAAAAATGTTCACCATAACCATTGCAGCAACACCTTCCTCTGCCCCCACCTCTGACCATTTAATGTTCCCAATCCCATGATTTTTTTTTCATACAGGGAACCTAAATTGGTTGTATTAGATTGCCAAATATGCTACTTCATTCATTGCCTACACCTGAAAACAACTTAACCAGAAAAGGCCCAGAGACATTCCTGTGAAATTACATATTGAGTCAATCAGAGAGCAGGAAGAACAAAGAGGGAAGGGTGAAGAATGTGATGTGTTTTCTGGAAGAAAGAAAATCTTTGGATAATTTCATGTTTATGAAGGGTATAATAAGGCAGGAATGTGTATCAAATCGAGAGGTGACAAAGGCATTGTGAAGGTTTTGCTAGCAGGTTAGATGAGGCAAGGGTTCAGTCAGACATTTAGCGAGGTGGAAATAAGGTAGTTTACTGGATGACAATGGAAAGGCATTAGATGCAGATGATATGGTCAATCATGGCAAACACTGCATGGAGGTCAAGAAGAATAGGGAAGGAAAGACTATCTGTAACCATTATACAGAATGACTTGGTTACTCAAATATTATGATGCGACAAGACCAAAAACTTGATAGCAAGATTAAAAGCAGTCCCTGGAAAGATGTGCAGGAACTTTGGAGTCTACAAAATGTTCAAGGATTTTGGACAAGAAAGCAAAGTTGGTGATGAGCAACTCTAAGTTTTCAGATAGTTATGGATAAAAATATGACTGGACCTTGTGGGAAAATGCTAAACTGGGGAAAGGCTAATTACAACAGTATTATGCAGGAACTGGGGAGAGTAGATTGGGAGCAGCTGTTACTGGGTAAGTCCACATCTGACGTATGGGAGTCATTTAAAGGCCAGCTGGTCAGAATTCAGGTCAAGCGTGGTCCCGTGAGGAAGAAAGACAAGGATAGCAAGGTTTGGGAACATTGGATAACAAGAAGTGTTGCAAATTTGGTCAAACCTGAAAAGAAGCTAATGTAAGGTTTAAGAAGCTGAAATCAAACAAGCCCCTTGAGGAACATAAAGGAAACAGGAAAGAAATAGGGAATCAGTAAGGGGCTAAAAGGGGGCATGAAATGGCCTTGGCAAGTGGAATTAAAGAGAATCTTAAGGTATTTTATGCATACATTAAAAACAAGAGAGTAACTAAGGAGAGGGTAGGATCACTCAAGGACAAAGGAGAGAATTTATGCCTGGAGCCAGAGGAAGTGGGCAAGGTACTAAATGAGTACTTTGCGTCAGTATTCACCAAGGAGAACAACATGGAGGATGGTGAGATCAGGGAGGGGCATGCTGATATTCTAGGGCACATTGTTATCAAGGAGGAGGAGTGTTGGCTCTCCTGAAGAACATTAAGGTGGATGTCCCTGGGGCCTGATAGCATCTATCCCAGGTTATTGAGAGATGCAACAGAGGAGTTTTCTGGGGCCTTGACAGAGGTCATTGCCATAGACAAGACCCCAGAGGGCTGGAGCATAGTCAGTGTTGTTCCTTTGTTTAAGAAGGGCAATAGGGACAAACTAAGAAGTAACAGGCCAGTGACCCTTACATCAGTGGTAGGGAAATTACTGCAAAAGATTGTTCAGGATAGGATCTACTCACATGTGGAAAGGCATAGATTTATTAGGGACAGTCAGCATGGCTTTGTGCAGGGCAGGTCATGTCTTACAAAATTGATTAAGTTGTTGAGGAGATGACGAAGATGATTGATGAGGGTAGGGCAATGGATGTTGTATATGTGGACTTGAGTAAAGCATTTGACAAGATCCCTCATGGTAGGCTGATCCAGAAGATTAAGGCACATACTTGGTAGATTGGATTCAAAATTGGCTTAGCAATGGAAAGCAGAAGGTTGTGGTGACGGATTGTTATTCTGAGTGGAAGTCTGTGACCAGTGGTGTTCTGCAATGATCAGTGCTGGAACCTCTGTTGCTTGTGATATATGTATAAATATATTGGATGAAAATGTAGGTGGGATGATTAGGAAGTCTGCAGGTGACACAAAAATTGGCAGAGTTGTGGATAGTGAGGAAGGTTGCCAAAGGATAAAGCAAGATATAGATCAGTTGGAAATATTGGCAGGGAAATGACAGCTGGAGTTTAATTTGGACATGTGTGATCAAATGTAAGAGGAAAGTGTACAATAAATGGCAGGGACCTTAGGAGATTTAATGTACTGCAGGATCTTGGGGTGCAAGTCTATAGTTCCAAGAAAATGGCCACACAAGTAGAAAGGGTGGTTAAGAAGGTATGCAGCATACTTGCCTTCATCATTCAAGGTGTTGAGCATTAAAGTTGGGAAGTCATGTTGGAGCTGTATAAAATGTAGTTTAGGACACATTTTGAGTATTGTGCACAGTTTTGGTCGCTGTATCACAGGAAGGTTGTGGAGGCTTTGGGGAAGGTGCGTGAGCGGTTCACCAGGATTTTGCCTGGATTAGAGAGTATGATCTATAAGAAGAGGTTGGACAAACTAGGATTGTTTTCTCTGGACTGTCAGAGGCTGAGGGGTGACCTTATTTAAGTTTATAAAATTATGAGAGGCATAGATAGGGTAGATGGTCAGATCTTTATCCCAGGGTGGAAATGTCAAATATTGGCAGGCATGGCTTTAAAATGAGAGGGAGAAAGTTTGAAGGAGATTTATGAGGCAAGTGTTTTTTTACACACAGAGTCATAGGTGCTTGGAATGCACTGCCAGGGGAAGTGGTGGAAGCAGATACAATAGTGACGTTTAACGTGTGTTTAGGCAGGCACTTCATCAGGCAGGGAATAAGAGGGATACAGACCATGCACAGACAGATTGCAGTTTAAATTGGCATCATGGTTGGCACAGACACGATAGGTCAAAGGACTTGTTCCTGTACTGTACTGTTCTATATTCTATGAGGTGGTTTCTTGTAAGATAAGTGGATAAGGATTGGACTTTTTTAGGAGGGTGAAATGCTCTCTTACATGGATGAATATGACTCAAACAAATCTTAGAATGTTCAGTGCCACACAGAACAAAACAACTTATTTGATTGGCACCCAGTTCTCCCCCTTAAATTTCACTTCCTCTACCATTGTGGCTACAATATACTGACAACACTGCAGTATTTTGCCAAGGCTATTTCACAGCATTCATCCATCATCTCAAATGACAATGTAGAAGACCCAAGGACCCTCCAAGTCGAACACTCTCCTGACTTGAAATATATTGCTGTTCCTTCATCATTGCTGGGTTAAATCCTGAAACTCCCTTTCTAAAAGCAGCATGAAAGTATCTTCACCAGGTGATTGCTGTCATTCAAGAAGGCAGCCCACCAACACACTGTCAAGGTAGATTAGGGATGGCAACAAATGGTGGCTTTCCACTGACACACATATAATAAATGAATAAAAAGAGTCTGTCTGTCCTCAGGGATATGTCTGAGGTTTCTGGCTGACCCTGCTCATTATAAAACAATAATTCCTGCATTTCAGAAGGTTTCCACAGATTTCTATAGTTAACCTATCAAACATATAAATGCAAGATAAACTGAACCTTCAAAATGGCTGCTTTTATTATATTTCACAGTCTCTTTTATCCCAAACTACCCACTAAGAGCCTTGACCTTTAATTCTTAAACATAACCTGTTATTATTCACGTGACTGTATTGGTTTAAACTACAAATAAAAAATAGAATCTACTGAGGCCAATAGAAATACATAAGAATTTCATTTGATGGACAGCAGAGAATATCTTTTTTGAAATTAAAGAGTTCAAGATTAACAAGCTTTCTTCTGAAATTATTCCAACCTCATGATCGATGGTCTTTGAGAAAAATGTAAATATAATTAAGCTACCTTTGGTACTGTCAACCACAGGTTTTCCAATATGCACTGTCGGCTCTTCGGTAATTATTTCCGGAGCATGTGGTCTTTGTAGTGACATCATCACCTGTTCCTGTATGCCTGGCAAAGAATAGAAATCCCTCACACTGAAGGCCAGGTTGGGTTTAAAGGCTATCTCTTTAAGATGTGCAAGGTCTGCAGTCTCAGATCCGATAGTAAGGGTTATTACAGCGCTCTGCTTCAATGCATCTGCAGCTGGTTTGATATCATCTCCAGACCTTCCACCAGTGATGAGCACCAAAAACTGGGGAATACCTTCTTCTCTTCTGCTGCCTACAGATCTGATGAAGTGATATCTGAGGACAAAGTCCAACGCCTTCCCAGTTGTGAGTCTCGTACCACCTTTAAACCTGAGTGTTCTCAGGAAATCCAGAAGTTCATCCTTTCTGAAATAGGTGTTTAGATAAAACTCTGTCTCTGCAGTGTTGCTGTAGAGCACCAGACCAACTCGCACTCTATCACTTCCAATATCAAGGTTCTCAATTATTGTGGAGATGAAGTCACGGATAGGCGCTAGGTTTGAATTCCCAACATAATCGGATTCGTCAACCAGAAACACAATGTCTTTCTTGCCGTCTGTTGTGTATGGATCTAGAAAAAAAATACATACAAAAAATATGCTAGGATACATAAAGCCAATTGAAATCACTTAATATTGGGGAATCAAATTTTTAAAAACCCTTTCCAAGATTAGAACTAGAAAGGGAAGTGGAGTAAAAGAGATTTGTCCAGATTTGGCTGTTATATGATGGCAACGCATGAATGTTTGGTGCTTATTGATCACTGGAACAAGTTAATGAATTGTTTATTGTATGTAAGCTACAAGGAGATATATCAAACTGCAGCACCTAGATACTCCTTTGTAATCTTGAAACATAACAGTTAAAAGTAGAGACAGTAATAGTACAGGTGATCCCTGTATTATGGCCATTTGTGTTATGGAAATTCATCCTTACAGAATTCGCAAATCACTACCGCAAAATTTGAGATACGGATTAAAATTCACTCTTGCAGAATTTGTGCGGGGGAGAAAAAAGATCAACGAATTTTTTTTTCAACTTATGTTTCTTGACACAAGCACAGATGACGATGTTCGTGTTACAGAAATTCGCAATATGGCACGAGATAGTTGTCGGGAAATAAGAGAGCAAATATGCAGAGAGATCACAGATAGCTGTAGGAATAATAGAACTGTAATAGTAGATTTTAACTTCCCTAATATTGACCGGGACTGCCACAGTGCTAAGGGATTGGATGGGCCAGAAATTGTTAAGTGTATCCAGGAAAGTTTTCTCAAGCAATATGTAGATAACCCTATTAGAAAGGGGACAACACTCAACGTATTATTGGGAAATGAGGCTGGGCTGTGGTTGAATTGTCAGTGGGGTAGCATTTTGGGACCAGTGACAATAATTCTATTAGTTTTAATACAGTTATGGAAAAATATAGGACTAGTCTACAAGTTAACATCCTAAATTGGGGCAGAGCTAATTTTGATAACATTAGACAGGAACTTGAAAAGGTTGTTTTGGAGAAACTGTTTGCAGTTAAAGGGACTTCTGGCAAGTGGGACGCTTTTAAAAGTGAGATGGGGAGAGTTCAGGGCCTGCATGTTGCTGTTGAAGTGAAGGATAAGACTGGCAGGATTGATCTGGTTAATGAGGAATATTGAAGTTCTGGTCAGGAAAAAGGAGTCTTATGTTAGTTACAGGCAGCTGGGATCAAGTGAATCTCTTGAGGAGTATAAGGGATGTAAGAGTATGCTTAAGAAGGAAATCAAAAGGGCAAAAAGATGACATGAGATAGCTTTGGTAGATAAGGTAAAGGAGAATCCTAAGAGATTCTATGTATATTAAGAGCAAAAGGGTAACTAGGGAGAGAATAGATTCCTTTAAGGATCAATGTGGTCATCTGTGTGATACGGGTCAGGTCTTAAATGAATACTTCTCATGTGTATTTACTGTGGAGAAAGTCATCGACGCTAGGAATTTCAGGGAAGAGAATAGTGACGTCCTGAAACATATCCACATTATAAAAGAGGAGGCGTTAGCAGTGTTAAGGTGTATAAATCCCTAGATTCTGATCAATTGTATCGTAGGTCGTCGAGGGAAGCCAGGGAAGTAACTTCTGGGGCCCTGGCAGAGATATTTGTATCAGCGTTAGCCACGGATGAGGTTTTGGAAGACTGGAAGATAGCTAATTTGGGTGTTTAAGAACAACTACAAGGACAATCCAGGGAACTAGGCCAGTGAGCCTAACATCAGTAGTGGGGAAGTTACTGGAGGGGATTCTGAGAGACAGGATTGATAATATATAATACAAGATATTTATTTATTGGTCACATGTACATCGAAACACACAGTGAAATTCGTCTTTTTGCATTACTAAGAATGTGCTGGGGGCAGCCCGCAAGTGGCGCCTTTGACAAGGTCCCTCATGGTAGGGTCATCTGGAAGATTAGATCGTATGGGATCCATGGTGAGCTAGCCAAGTGGATACAAAATTTGCCTGGTGGAAGATGTCAGAGGGTTGTCTTGGAGGATTGTTTTTTAGATTGGAGGCCTATGAACAGTGGTGTCCCATAGGGTTGGATTCCCTGTTGTTTGTCATCTAAATTAATGACTTGGATGAGAATGTAGCTGGCGTGGTTAGTAAGTTTGCAGATGACACCAATATTGGTGGTGTAGTGGACAGTGGAGAAGGTTGTCTAAGATTACAACATGATCTAGATCTACTGGGAAAGTGGGCCAGGGAATGGTGGATGGAATTTAACTCAGACAAGTGCAAAGTGTTGCATTTTGGGAAGTTAAACCAAGGCAGGACTTGCAGAGTAAATGGCAGGGCCCTGGAGAGTGTTGTTGAACAGAGAGACCTTGGGGTAGAAGTATATAGTTCCCTGAAAGTGGTGACACAGGTAGACAGGGTGGTGCAGAATGCATTTGGCACACTTGCCTTCAGTCAGGGCATTGAGTACAAGAGTTGGGGCATCATGCTACAGCTGTACAAGACATTGGGTATAATGCATTTGGAGTATTGTGTGCAGTTCTGGTCACCTCACTATAGGAAGACTGTCATTAAGCTGGATGGGCTGCAGAAAAGATTCACAAGGATTTGCCAGGACTGGACAGCTTGAGTTATAAGGAGAGACTGGATATGCTGGGGCTGTTTTCCCTGAAGCATAGGAGGTTGAGGGGTGGCCTTTTAAAATCACGAGGGTCAGAGAGAAGGTGAATGGTTATTGTGTTTTTCCCAGGGTAGGGGAGTATAAAACAAGCGAGCATCAGTTTAAGATAAGAGGGAAAATATTTAAAGGGGACCTGAAGGGCAACTTTTTCACACAGAGTTGTGGGTATATGGAATGAGCTGCCAGAGAAAGTGGTACTTATAATTATGATGTTTAAAAGACATTTAACCAGGTACATGGATAGGAAAGGTTTAGAGGGATTATGGGTCAAAGGCTCAGGCAAGTGGGACTAGCTCGGGTAGGCATCTTGGTCAGCATGGTTGAGTTGGGCTGAAGGGCCTGTTTCTGTGCTGCATAAATCTATGACTCTGTGACTCCATGGCTTGTTTCCTAGTGATGCAACTCCCCACTACATCCCCCCACACCCCCACCCCCAAAATGCGGGGTGGCCAATATAGTAAAACTCCATTAACTTGCTCTCCAAATGTTTGGAAATTCCAATGGTTCAGCATCTAACTCATGGACATTGTTTCCCATGATCCCTTGAAACATACTGTTTCCCTGTTTCCAACACTCCCTCACTGGGGCCCTGTTTCCTGTGCTCCCTTTAATTTCATTAGGTTCTGTTCTCCCTTCCCTTTGAGCACACCAGGACCCATTTTGCAACGCTCCCTTTAAACCTGCTGGGTTCACTAGAAAATTTATTACACTATCATGCAACATATAAAACTGAATTAAAAGTGTGTTGGCACATTAATAGGAGTATTAGCCAATATTTCAGAATATCTGCTGGTCCAGTATCACAAACGTCCTGAGCATGCCAGATTAATGGAGTTTTAGTGTAATCCTTTCTCATTCGCTTTCAATGAACAGTTAGCCAAAAGATCCTAAGTGTAGGTGTCTCAGAGCCTGAGAAAACAATAACATACAATACCAACTTGTTGCTCCCACAAACTTACTTTGAAGGTTAGGGAAAGGAATTCAACTCTACATCTGCTATGGCCTATGTACAAAACCTACTCATGTCAAAGATAGCTTGGTCAAAGATTTAAGTTTTAAGGTGGATCTTAAATGAGTAAAGAGAAGTTAAGAGGTTTTGGAAAGAATTTCCATACTTTGGACTTCCAATTACTGCGTGATTGAATTCAGAGATACTCATAAGGCCAGATTTGGAGAAGCACAATTATCTCTAGGGTTAGTAGGAGATTGTAAGAAGAAGCTGATGGACAGATTTGAAAACTAGATTGCCAATTTTGAGATTAGGACGCAACTTAACAGGGAGCATATTGAGTCTGATTCCAAATCTTCACCTACATGACTGATATAAATAACTATTCTAATGACTGGCTTGATGAAAAGGAATTTGGACTGATGAAGGTTGAACACAGAACAAAATTCATGTACCTGGAGTAACTGTGCCTGTGGGTCCTTCGGTAATTACCGTTGGCTGTTTGTGGACTACTGTTGGAGCAGCCAGCGTTGATAATGATATCATGAGTTGTTCCTGTACATCTGGCAGCGAGCTGAATTCCTGCACTTTGAAGATCAGACCTGGGTCAATTGACATTTCCTGTAGCTGTAGTGGATCAGTGTTCTTGGCTGCTATAACAAAGGTCAATACAGCAGCTCGCTTCAATGCATCTTCCAGCTGCCTGACATAACCTCCAGATCTTCCACCAGTGATCAGCACTAATATCTGAGGAACTCCTTCCTCTTTCCTACTTCCTGCAGATTGGGTGAAGTGATATCGGAGCACGTAGTCTAGTGCGGCACCAGTATTGAGAGAGGTTCCACCTCTTAGTCTCAGTCCTTTCACATGAGACAGAAGTTCATCTTCTGAAGAATATGTATTCAAGTAGAACTCAGTCTCTGCATAATTGCTGTACTGCACCAAACCTACTTGAACTCTGCTTCTTCCAATGTCAAGATTTTCTATGATACTAGTGAGAAAATCACGGACAAACATGACATTTGTGCTCCCAACATTATTTGATCCATCGATGAGGAATACAATGTCTCTTTTGCTTGTGTCTGGTATAACTGAAAGAAATATACAGTGTCAATCGATAGAAATGTTAAGAAGCATTTAGACAGACACACAAACAGGCAGGGAATGGAAGGATACGGACCATGTGGAGGCATGTAGGATTAATTAGATTGGTATCATGGTCAGCACATTCACGATGAGCCAAAGGGCCTGTTCCTGTGCTGTTCAGTGTTCCATATAGCTTTGTAATATGTATTCTAACTGCTAGATTACTGTAGAAATGAACTTAATGTTCATTCAGGTATTGGGATAGAGTAATAAAGCATCGAAACAGGCTATTTGGCCAACATGTCCACACTGACCAATGGACATCCCATCCATATTAATCCCATCTTCCAGCACTTGACCCATAATCCAAGGCAATTCAAATGCTCATCTAGACACCTCTTAAATGCTGCTAGCAACTCTGCTTCCACCACTCTTTCCAGCAGTGTATTCCAGATACTCACCACTCTCTGGGTAAAAAATGTCCCCCTCAAATCCCCTCTAAATCTCCTACCCCCTACCTTAAATCCACGCCTTCTAGTTTTATTCACCTCTGATAAGGGGAAAAGATTCCTGCAGTCTACCCTATCTCTGCCCCTCATAATTTTATATTCCTCAATCATTTCCCCTCTTAACCTCCTCCACTCCAGTAAAAACAAGCCCTAGCCTCTCCAGTCTTACCCTAAAGTGCCCCATCCCAGACAATATCCTGGTGAATCTCCTCTGCTGCCTCTCCAGCCATGAAGCTCAGTGGCAGTGATTTCTCCACTGGTGGGTTATTGGCCTGCTCCTGGGATGAAGATAGGTAGGTACTCCAGTACTGTACTATTGGAAGTCTGCAACATTAAGCTAAAACCCCACCTGCTCTCTCAAAGGGACATACCATTATATGCTGGCCAATGTTTATCCCTCAACCACCACTGAAACAGATTATCTAGTCATTACCACATGGTATTTGGAGAACTGTTCTGTGAAGAAGTTGGATATTTTAAAATTTAACACTGTTTCTAAGAGTCCTTACTGGCTGTATAATTAGAAGTTTATTAGGTTGTTAAAGGTGCTCTGTCAATGCAAAACATCCCTTCCAATCAAAGTGTTCAAATTCATAATTGTGACTTTTTTTCATCAATTCGCATTTATTTTTAAATAACAGCTTTTGTTTAAATAACAAATCCTGATGTTGCATGAAGCCTTGTTTATGGAATCATGGATTATGAAGAAAAACTATGGAGTACTTGCCTGGATGTGGAGAGCATTCTTTTTATTTGTGGTATCAGCCTGTCCCAAAGATTTGACATTTTTGTTTTGATTTGATACTTTTGGCCAAATTTGAAGACTCAGTGGATTGAGAAGAATATCAAGAATAACACTAAATATTTTCCCAAGTATTTAGCAGGAAGAAGGTGGTTAATACTGATAGACCTAAGCAACACATTCAGCCAAAAATCAGAAATTGGCAGACTTGCTAAATATTTACTTTGGATTGCTCTTCAGAGCAGAGGATGAAAATAGATTACCAAGTGTGTGAGGAAAATAAAAATATATCAAGGGAAGATCACACCAGATTAAATGCTAAACTAATAGTTTAACTGAAAAGATAAAGATGGGTAAATATCCAGGGCCTCGTACAATCAACATAGATAAATTAACCTCTGAAGAAGTTATTTTTATAGATTTTCAGAATGGATTTGATTAGGTCCCACAGAAGAGAGTTCTAACAAAATGAAGACTCTCTGGCATTGAAAATCTATTTACATGGATAGAGAATTGAATAGAGATAGGTCACATTGGGTCGTGATAATGGATGTGCAATTTAGTTATCAGGATGTGACTATTAGTGTTTTCCTGAGATCCGTACTGGGATTTCCAGCTCTTCACCTCTAGCAAAATGGATAAATGAAGGAAAAGAGTGCCGTATAAACACATTTGTTGAAAGCACCAACTTTAGTGGCACTGTAAACCATTTGGCAGGAGGAAGAATTTGCAAAGAGTCACTGATGGGTTATGTTAATAGGCAAAACTATGATGTAGTTCAGTGTGGAAAATGTGAATTTATTCATTTTTGAAGTCCAGGGCAGCAGAGAGATTTGGAGGCAACAAACAATCTGCTGGAGGAACTCAGCGGGTCAAGTATTATCTATGGGAGAAAAGGAATTGTTGACGTTTTGGGTCGAAACCCTGCATCAGGACCAGTCCTGATGCAGGGTTTCAATACAAAATGTCAATGATTTCTTTCCTCCCACAGATGCTGCTCGATCCGCTGAGTTCCTCCAGCTGATTGTTTGTTGCTCCAGATTCCAGCATCTGCAGTCTCTTGTGTCTTGAGTGATGTAAGGTTCAAGATGTAGAAATTACTATGCTCTAGTGGACCTGTACAAAAAATGATTTGAATGTTGAATTTTATTTCATAGGGACCAAAATACATGAGGATGAAAGTTTTGTTACAGTTCTGAAAAACTTTGGTTAGACCCCATTTGTTGAGATCTGAACACACAATAGGAAATCTATGTTGAGCATGAATGAAGTGCAGTGCAAATTCCCCAAAATGATACCAGGGCTGAAAAGGTTGTATCATATGACTTGCTCACTTGAATAAAAAGGTTAAGGATTGATCTAATTGAGGTGTTTAAGAAATGTTTGAAATAAATCGATAGGATAAATTGAGAGGAACTCCATTGGTGGGAGACTCCAGAGCAAGGAGGCAAAATACACAAAAATAGAGCTAGGCTATTCAGGAAACACTTCTTCACACAAAAGGATAATGGAAATCTGGAACCCTATCTGCAAAAAGGTTGTTGAGATGTGAGGGCAATTGAAAATATCAGAACTGAGAATAATGTTCTTTTAGCCGTTGAGAACCAAGAGGAATAGATAACTATACAGAATGTTTATGAATCATGGAATAGCTGTTTCCTGGGTCTGAGAAAATGCTGTTGAAGCTGATTTTGCTTTCCTAATGCCTTTAATAACATCATGAGTCAAAATACTGCAACATTTTTACAGCGGTTTCTACTCATTTGTTTTTCAAAGTGACTGTCATAAAATCAGTGGAAACAAATGTTGTTTAACAGGCAACCAAGCTCAATTTACTGTATTATCCAAAGTCAACGTAGCCCCCAATGAATTTTGAACTCAGCAAGAACTCTTTAATTATCATGTGCATTTTATGAGTTGGAACATGTAAATATTCTGATTAGCTATCAGCTATAGCAACAGGCATTGAAGAAATGAAGTGAGTGTATTTTTATTTTTCTTAAGTAAAGCAAGTTGAAATTCAAAAGTAAGTTTAGGATGGCCTTATGTTGGATGTTCAAGTCTGATAAGCATAGATACAATATACATCCATTCCTGAATGTATATTGTATCTAATAATTTATATATTAATAAAGTAAGCCACAGCATTAATGATGCTGTGGGTAAAGACACCTACGTTAGACTATTGTTTATTGACTACAGCTCTGCCTTCAATACAATAATTCCAAGTAAGCTTGTCACCAAACTCTGAGACCTAGGAATCAACACTTCCCTCTGTAACTGGATCCTTCACTTTCTAACAAACAGACTGCAAACAGTGAGGATAGGCAGCAATACCTCCGGCACGATTATTCTCAACACTGGTGCCCCACAAGGCTGCGTCCTCAGCCCTCTACTCTACTCCCTATACACTCATGACTGTGTGGCCAGATTCTGCTCTAACTCCATCTACAAGTTTGCAGATGATACCACCGTTGTAGGCCGTATCGCAAACAGCGATGAGTCAGAGTACAGGAAGGAGATACAGAGCTTAGTGGAATGGTGTCATGACAACAACCTTGCCCTCAATGTCAGCAAAACAAAAGAGCTGGTCATTGACTTCAGGAAAGGGAGCGGTGTACATGCACCTGTTTACATCAATGGTGCTGAGGTCGAGAGGGTTGACAGCTTCAAGTTCCTGGGAGTGAACATCACCAACAGCCTGTCCTGGTCAAGCCACGGCCAAGAAAGCTCACCAGCACCTCTACTTCCTCAGAAGGCTAAAGAAATTTGGTTTGTCCCCTTTGACTCTCACCAACCTTTACAGATGCACCATAGAAAGCATCCTATCTGCATGTATCAGGGCTTGGTACGGCAACTGCTCCGCCCAGGACCGCAAGAAACTGCAGAGAGTTGTGGACACAACCCAGCTCATCACGGACACCAGCCTCCCCTCCTTGGACTCTGTCTTTACCTCTCGCTGTCTTGGTGAAGCAGCCAGCATAATCAAAGACCCCACCCACCCGGGACATTCTCTCTCCTCTTCCATCGGGTAGAAGATACAGGAGCCTGAAGGCACGTACCACCGAACTTAAGGACAGCTTCTACCCCACTGTGCTAAGACTATTGAACAGTTCCCTTATACAATGAGATGGACTATGACCTCACGATCTACCTTGTTGTGACCTCGCACCTTATTGCACTGCACTTTCTCTGTAGCTGTGACACTTTACTCTGTACTGTTATTGTTTTTACCTGTACTACATCAATGCACTCTGTACTAACTCAATGTAACTGCACTGTGTAATGAATTGACCTGTACAATCGGTTTGTAAGACAAGCTTTTCACTGTACCTTGGTACAAGTGACAGTAATAAACCAATACCAATAATATACAAATTATTTTTCCAATAGCTATGTGCTTATATCCTCAAATCACCACATTTACTTTTGCAACAGTTTTTCTGCCACAGTTTCCCTACCACATTGTGCTTTCTCGTGCTCCTTGTTGCCATGAAAGTGTGTTTCTCCTGGCTTACTGTGGGCACCCTAATGGAGGATTTGCAGGTATTAAAGAGTTTTGTCAACGGTAAAGACTTATACAGCACAAGGTTGAGCACAACGGATCAAAGAAATCAAATACCTCGTTCAATGGGAGCAGTTGGCTCTTCAGGAATTGCTCGAGGAGCAGGCAGAGTCAATAACAGTGTTGTCACCTCTTCTTCTATATTTGGCAAAGAATAGAACGTACTTGAACTGAAGACTAAGCTGGGATCAATTGCAATGTCTTTCAGCTGCATTAAGTCAGCATTCTTGACTCCGATTGCAAAATTCATTATAGCGGCTCGCTTCATTGCATCTGCAGATGGTTTGACATCATCGCTGGACCGTCCACTAGTAAGGACAACCAAAAACTGAGGAATGCCTTTTTGCTTCCTACTTCCAGCAGAGCTGATAAAGTGGTATCTAAAAACGTAGTCCAATGCTGCACCTGTGTTAAGTCTAGTCCCGCCTTTCAGTCTCAATCTTCTTATGTGAGCCAAAATTTCAGCTTTTGATAAGTAGGTGTTCAGATAGAATTCAGTTTCTGCATATGTGCTGTACTGCACCAGACCTACTTGGATTCTGTCACTTCCAATGTTGAGATTTTGAATTACATTTGTAAGAAAATCACGGACAAAAGGAAAATTTGTGTTTCCAATATTGTCAGATCCATCGATAAGGAACACAATGTCTCTCTTGATCTCTTCGTCAGGCAAAACTGGAACAATATGCATTATATTTCACAGCACATTATATAGGTATACAATTGTGCAAATAGCAATTTTCATTTAAATAGATTTAGTTATTACTTAACTAAATACCCAAGGCCAACTCTAAAGAAGAGCAAGCTCAGGAATGAGGAGAAATGTTGGTCAACTTATTGGATCCCAATCAACGAGGCCAATTTTTGATGAAGGATTTGAAGCAGGTATAAAAGAATTCAGGAGGAAATTTCAGAAGGATGTGGCTGAAAGGTATAGACATTGCAAGAGGTGGAAAAGAGGAGGTTTGAATGGTACATAAAACAGAGTTGGAGTCATAGGGAGAAGGTGTTTTATTGATTTATTCAGTCGACGGATTTGCACATTGCTGTCTAGGCCACCAGTTATTGTCTACCCCTAATTCCCCCGAAGCTGGGTGCTTGGCCATTTCAGAGGGCAGTCAAGATTCTGGAATACATAAATGCAAGACCAGGTAAGGAGGGCAAATTTACTTCTCTGAAGGACATTAGTGAGCCAGATGGGTTTATATGATATTTTTTATAAAGGCTGAGATTATGAAATAAAACCAGATAAATGTTGGGACACCCAGCAGGTCTTTAATCTGAACAGTTAACTTCATTTCTCTTTCCATTGATGCTGCCTGATTTGTGAGTGGGTTTTTTTGGTTGATAATCTGATAGTTTCCATGGGCACTACTAAAGAAGTTAGCTTTCCTTGTATTATTTACTTTCTTGAATTTAAATTCCCCAGCTGTAATGTTGGGATTTGAACACTTCAGATTCGATTGTCCAGACCTCTGGATTGTTAGTCCAAGTATTTAATCAGTTTGCCACTACAATCCCACCCCCATTTTTAGACGCAGTGCAACGAAGAGAAGCAGCACACAGATAACTACTTGAAGTGTGTGGACCGTCCTACTCGTAAAGGAGATCACAGAAGGTATTGACCATCTTTGTCCCCGTCCTCTCCCACCCACCGTTCCATCCACCAACTACACACACACAGTTCACCTGGTCCCCACCATCCCACCCCCCCACCATCCCCGCCCCCCCATCCCCCATCTAATTCTGGTTCCAACTTTCCGACAACCATTCACCTCTGCTCTAATGGTTCTCATTCTCACCTCCTTCACTTAGGGTCCAGCACAGGCAGCCCTTTGTGCTCCTGCTTATCTTCCTCCAGCAGCTGTCTCCAATCTTCACACTTCCCTCCCCCCACCTTGCTTCATCTGCCTCTCCATCTGTATTTTTCCCCTCTTTCTCTCTTTGTCTGCTTCCAACTATCATTCACTTGCCTCTGCCTCCCCTCCCCTACCTGGCACAACCTGCCCGTCATCTTACACCCCTCCTCAGTGCACCAATCACCCCAGACTCCTCTCTCACCGCTCCCCTTCCCCTCTTTATACTCAACATCTTGCCTCTCCACTCTCGATCCTGATGCAGGGTTTTGACCCAAAACATTGGCAATTTCTTTCCTCCCACAGATGCTGCTTGACCCGTTGAGTTCCTCCAGCAGATTGTTTGTTGCTCACAGACGGTATTGTCGTGTTGTGAAAGGTTTTGAAGACAAGAATTGAGGACCTTAGATGTGGTGGTGGAGGGCAAAGGAAACGAATGATAAAACATGAGCTGGAAAGCTCTGGATGAGCCAGAATCTGTGCATTGCGCAGCTTGGAAGCCTGTGTTGAGAGCATTGGCTTTGATAATGACAAGATTTTATTTTCTGTTTGACAGTAAAAGACCCAAGCCCATAATAAGCTGAATGCCAGTTAATGTATTTTCAAAGTCAGGTGGTTTTAACAAAAGTATTAAAATGTGTGTTAATCCATTAAACCAACTAAATGAAAGAAAGAATGTCTGAGCTTCATCAAAAAATTGGATACTTTTTAAGCCAGATGCCAACATGACTTAATTCTGAAGAATACAAATTACATCCATTAAACGTAATAGTTGTGCTGGGCTGGGAAAGTACAAGAATCGATATAGCACCTCATAACATGGTCCAGACATTCCTACGTGTTTCAGCACCAGCAAGTTACCAAATAGCATTCAGTCCCTGACAATTTCAATAAACATGGCAGCCCAAGTTGACAAGTTAGAAGTCCAACAAAAACAGGAAATGTTATCAACGACAAGTTAGGAATTATTTTTTTAGTGGCTTTGATTGAAAGAGGAATATTGGTTGGGGCACTTGAAGAATTTCCTTGTCTCATTTGAGAAAACATCATGTGATTTCTGATGCCCACTTGAACTGGCAGAGTGAATCTTGGTTTAACATATCATTGCTGAGAAAACCGACAGTGCAGTATTTCCCCAGTAATGCATGCAATAATTATGTGCTCACACCCTCAGAGTTTATGTAATGTATAAGTGGTGCTATTTTAGTATAAGCAAATTCCCCTTTTCAAGGGACAAATCCACAGAGGGAGGGAGACTGAAGGCAGGAAACGACAGATCAGTTTGCTTAAGATCTATCATTTGGAAAATGTTAGAAGGTGTTTTTATAGCAGGATTGTCAGGAGATTCTAGATAATCAGGCAAAGTAAAAGTGGTTTTGCAAAAGGCAAATCATGTTTGACCAATTTATTCGAGTTCTTTGAAGAAGTAACATGCTGTGGATAAAGGGGAACTGTTGGTTGTTCTATACTTCCAGAAGGCACTTGAAAAGGAGCCACATCAAAGATTACTGCTAAGAATGAAAACTAATGGTGTGGAAAGTAACATATCGCCATGGATATATGATTGACTAGCAACAGGAAGCAGAGAGTAGGCATAAATTGGTAATTTTCTAGTTGACAAGATGTAACCAGTGGTGCGCTGCAGGGATCAGGGATGGGGCCTCAACTGTTCACAGCTATCAAATAACTTGGATGAAGGCACCATTGGTCATAGAGTCTTGGAATAATACAGCATGGAAACAGGCCCTTTGGCCTAACTTGTCCATGCCAACCAAGATGCCTAAGCTAGTCCGATTTGCCCATGTTTGGCCCATATTCCCCTAAACCTTTCCTTTTCATGCATCTGTCCAAGTGTCTTCTACGGTATTGCTAAATTTGGTGATGGCACATAGATAGGTGGACAACCAAGTTGTAAGGAGGAATACAGATAGATGAGGTAAGCAGGCAAAGATCTGGCCAATGAAGTCTGATGTGGGAAAATGAGAAATTGTCCATTTTGTCAGGAACAATGAAACAAAAAGCATTTTATCTAAATGATGAGAGATTGCAGACATTTCATAGGACATACATAGAATATAGAACATTACAGCACAGTACAGGCTCTTCAGCCCACGACGTTGTGCCGACTTTTTATCCTGCCCTAAGATCTATCTAACCCTTCCTTCCCACATAGCCATCCATTTTTTTATCGTTCATGTGGCTAAGAGTTTCTTAAATGTCCCAAATGTATCTGCCTCCACAACCTCTGCCGGCAGTGCATTCCACACACCCACCACTCTCTGTGTAAAAAATATACCTCTGACATCCCCCTTGTACCTTCCTCCAATCACCTTAAAATTATGCTGCTTCGTGTTAGCCATTGTCACCCTGGGAAAAAGTCTCTGACTGTCCACTCGATCTATGCCTCTTATCATCTTGTACACCTCTATCAAGTCACCACTCATCCTCCTTCTCTCCAAAGAGAAAAGCCCTAACTCACTCAACCTGTCCTTATAAGACATGCTCTCCAATCCAGGCAGCATCCTAGTAAATCTCCCCTGCACCCTCTCTAAAGCTTCCACATCCTTTCTATAATGAGGTGACCAGAACTGAACACAATATACCAAGTGTGAATTAACCAGAGTTTAATAGAGCTGCAACATGCCTCATGGCTCTTGAACTGAATACCCGGACTAATGAAGGCCAACCCACCATACGCCGCCATAACAATCCTAGTAACTTGCGCGGCAACCTTGAGGGATCTATGGACGTGGACCCCAAGATCCCTCTATGCCTCCACACTGCTAGGAGTCCTGCCATTAACCTTGTATTCTGCCTTCAAATTCAATCTTCTAAGGTGTATCACTTTATACTTTTCCGTGTTGAACTCCATCTGCCACTTCTCAGCCCAGCTCTGCATCCTATCATGTCCTGTTGTAACCTACAGCAACCGTCTACACTATCCACAATACCATCAACCTTTGTATCATCAGAAAACTTACCAACCCACCCTTCCACATCCTCATCCAAGTCATTTATAAAAATCACAAAAAATAGGATTCCCAGAACAGATCCCTGCGGAACACCACTGGTCACTGACCGCCAGGCAGAATACGCTCCATCTACCAGCACAGAGTGTCTTCTAAGGGCGAGCCAATTCTGAATCCACACAGCCAAGTTTCCCTGGATCCCATGCCTTCTGACTTTCTGAATGAGCCTCCCATGAGGAACCTTATCAAACGCCTTACTAAAATCCATGTACACCACATTCACTGCTCTACCTTCATCAAAGTGCTTTGTCACATCCTCAAAGAATTCAATCAGGCTCGTGAGGCACAACCTGCCCCTCACAAAGCCATGCTGACTGTCCCTAATCAGCCTATGCTTATCCAAATGCCCATAAATCCTGTCTCTGAGATTCTTATCCAGTAATTTGCCCACCACTGACATAAGACTCACTGGTCTGTAATTCCCAGGGTTATCCCTACTCCCTTTCTTAAACAAAGGAACGGCATTTGCCAACATCCAACCATCTGGCACTACTCCTGTGGCCAGTGAGGATGCAAAGATCATCGCCAAAGCTGCAGCAATCTCTTCCCTCACTTCCTGTAATAACCTTGGATATATCCCGTCTGGGCCTGGTGACTTATCTAATCTAAAGTTCCAGCACATCCTCTTTCCTCATGTTGACATGTCCTAGCATATCAGCCTGTTGTACGCCATCCTCACAAACGTCAAGGTCTCTCTCACTGGTGAATACTGAAGCAAGGTATTCATTAATTACCTCTTACCTCTTCCGACTCCAGGCACATGTTCCCTCTTTAACCCTGATCGATCCTAGCCTCACTCTAGTCATCCTCCTATTCTTCACATATGTGTAGAATGCCTTGGGATTTTCCTTAATCTTACTCTTGATCTAGCTCTCCTAAATCCATTCTTAAGCTCCCTCCTGGCTACCTTGTAACTTTCCAGAGCCCTGTCTGTTCCATGCTTTCTAAACCTTAGGTAAGCTTCTTTCTTCCTCTTGATAAGATATTCTACGTCTCTTATCGACCATGGTTCCTTCACTCTACCATCCTTATCCTGCCTCAATGGGACAAACCTATCCAGAACCCATGCAAGTACTCCCTAAACAACCTCCATATTTCTGCTGTGCACTTCCCAGGAACATCTGTTCCCAATTTACACTCCCAAGTTCTTCCCTAATAGCATCATAATTCCACTCCACAATTAAGTACTTTCCCATATCGTCTGCTCCTATCCCTCTCCAAGGCTATGGTAAAGTCAAAGGGTTATGTCACTGTCTCCAAAATGCTCTCCCACTGATAGATCTGAAACCTGATCAGGCTCATTGCCTAGTACCAGGTCCAGTATGGCCTCTCCTCAAGTTGGCCTGTCCACATACTGTGTCAGGAATCCTTCCTGGACACAACAATCTCTGCCCCATCTATCCCATTTACTCTAAGGAGGTGCCAATCAATATTAGGGAAGTTGAAATCACCCATGACAACAACCCTGTTATTTTTGCACCTCTCCAAGATCTGCCTCCCGATCTGCTCCTCAGTGTCTCTGCTGCTATTGGGGGTCGGTAGGATGCTCCCAATAGAGTGATCGCTCCCTTCGTGTTTCTGACTTCCACCCATGCTGACTCAGTAGACGATTCCTCCAGGACATCCTCCCTTTCTACAGCTGTCACACTGTCCCTGATCAGCAAAGCCACTCCCCCACCTCTTTTACCTCTGTCCCTTTCCCTTTTGAAACATATAAACGCCGGAATATCCAGCAACTATTCCTGCCCTTGCGACAACCAAGTCTCTGTAATGGCCACCGCATCATAGTTCCATGTACTTACCCATGCCGTAAGTGCATCGGCCTTGTTCCTGATGCTTCTCGCATTAAAGTAGACACACATCAGCCCATTCAACTGACTGCAATTTTCCCCTTTCAACTGCCTATCCTTCCTCACAGTCTTTCTACACACTGCATCTACTTGTCCACTAAATGCACCAACCTCTGACCTGTCACTCGGGTTCCTATCCCCCTGCTGGACTAGTTTAAACCCTCCCCAACAGCTCTAGCAAACCTGCCTGTAGAAATATTGGTTCCCCTCCAGTTCAGGTGTAACCCGTCCCTTTTGTACAGGTCGTACCTTCCCCAGAAGAATCCCAATGATCAACAAATCTGAACCCTGCCCCCTGCACTAACTCCTCAGCCACACATTCATCTGCCAAATCAACCTATTCTTACCCTCACTGGCTCGTGGCACAGGCAGCAATCCAGAGATTGTTACCCTTAAGGTCCTGCTTTTCAGCTTCCTACCAAGCTCCCTATATTCCCTCTTCAGGACCTCATCTCTTTTCCTACCTATGTCGTTGGTACCAATATGTACCCCGACCTCTGGCTTTTTGACCTCCCTCTTCAGAAGGCTGTGGACCTGATCAGAGATGTCTCTGACCCTGGCATCCAGGAGGCAACGTACCATCCGGGAGCCTCTTTCACGTCTACAGAATCTCCTGTCTACCCCCCTTACTATGGAATCCCTTGTCACTACCGTTCTCCTCTTCTCCCCCCTTCCCTTCTGTGCCACACAACCAGGCTCAGTTCCAGAGATCTGGTCATTGTGGCTTTCCCCTGATTGGCCATCCCCCCCCCCAACAGTATCCAAAGGCGTATACCTGTTATTGAGGGGAATGGCCACAGGGGTACTCAGCACTACCGGCCTATTCTCCGAGCAATTAGCATAACACTATTACAGCACCAGCGACCCAGGTTCAATTCCGGCCACTGTCTATAAGGAGTTTGTATGTTCTCCTCGTGTCTGCATGGGTTTCCTCCAGGTGCTCCGGTTTCCTCCCACATTCCAAAGACGTACAGGTTAGGAAGTTGTGGGCATGGTATGTTGGTGCCAGAAGCGTGGCGACATTTGTGGGCTGCCCCAGAACACTCTATGCAAAAGATACATTTCACTGTATGTTTCAATATTCATGTGAATAATAAAGATATCTCATCTCATCTCTCCTGACAGTCACCTAGCTACCTGCCTCCTGCAGCTTAGGAGTGACTGCCTCCCTGTAGCTCTTGTCTATGAACTCCTCATTCTCCCATAGGAGCCAAAGGTCATCCAGCTGCAACTCCAGTTCCCTAAAACGGTCTGTAAGGAGCTGCAGCTGGATGCACCTCATGCAGATGTAGCTATCAGGGAGACTGGATGTCTCCCAGAACTCCCACATTTCACAAGATGAACGCACCACTGACCCCGGAGCCATTCTAGCTACTCTGACCTGGCACTAAAGGAAACACCAAAACAAGAGAGAAAGAAACTTACCAGAGCCTCCACCTCCTCTCACCAAAACCTCCATTTCCTACTCTAACCCTGGTCCACTGACACAGTGGCCGCTCCACCTTCCTTTTATTTGCTGCTGTTAATTAGCCAATCCGCTATTAACAATTTGCAAATTTGCCTCGCTTAAACTCTTGCAAGGTGAAACTCACAAGCACACGTACAGAGACTCACCTCTTTCCAATGTTCCCACTCCAAAGCTCGCTCCAACTCCTAACTCTGCAACGTGAAGCTCAGAAGCACACGCACAGAGACTCACCTCTTTTCAAAGTTCCCACTCCAAATACACGTTCATGTAGTGTATATTCACAGAAGACCAGTGTGCAGAAATAGCAAGTAATTAGGAAAGTCATCACTTATTGTGAAGAATAGAATACAAAGGTAGAGAAGTTATGCTTCATTATATTGGCATTGTTTGGACCACAACTAAAGTACTACGTACAGTATTGACATCCTTATTTAAAGATAACAGTACTGAAGGATGTAAATGTGATTGTTTAGTAGACTGATATCCAGAATGAACAGGTTATCTTATGAAGAAAGGTAGGCAGAATAGGTTTGCATCTTCTGGAGAGGTGACTTGATTGAAACATATAAGTTCTTGAGGGGTTTTGAGAGGGCAGATATGGAGAGAATGCTTCCTTTAGTGGGACAATCTGGAACTAGGAGTCACTGATTAAAAATAAAGAGTTGCCCACTTTTGACAGAGATGAGGCAATTTTTTTCTCTCAGATGGCTATAAATTTTAGGAATTCTCTTCCTCAAGGACGGTGGAAGCAGACTCCTTGAACGGTAGCATAGCGGTTAGCGCAATGCTATTACAGCGCCAGCGATCGGGGTTCAATTCCCGTTGCTGTCTGTAAGGAGTGTGTACGTTCTCCCATGTCTGCGTGGGTTTCCTCCAGGTGCTCCGGTTTCCTCCCACATTCCAAAGACGTACGGGTAGGTTAATTTGGGTTTAAAATGGGCGGCGTGGACTCGTTGGGCCGAAAGGGCCTGTTACCACACTGTAAATAAAATTTTTTTAAAAATTAAAGAAATTTTTGAGACAGAAGCAGATTTTTCATTGGGAAATGAGTGAAAAGTTAGCAGGGGTAGACAAGATTGTGAAGTTGAATTTGTAATCAAATCAGTCATGATATGGAATGATGGAGCATCTTGAGGAGTTGAGTACCCTATTCTAGCTCCTAAGTTGTATCTTCGTATGTAGGCACGCTGTCCCGGTAAACAATGTCCCAGAAGAAATATAGCATGTTCAAAAATGTATCAACCACTACACTCGGTAACCTACACATCCTTTCCTGGCTATTGTACTGTGCTTCCACCCTGTGGAACCATGAATCATAAGCTTTCTCCTTCTCTGGAAACTTCTGAAGTCAATTTCTGAAACATTTTGGCCATGTAACCAGCTGGACAGTCACCTCTTGGTCATACTTCTTGTGTGAGATTTCTGAGATCACTTGTCAATGAAACATTCAGCCCCATTTTCAATAATATTGAACACATTAAGGATAAACTTAATGCAAGGGGTGAGTTTTGCACATCGAATACACTCCCCTTATTTGTCCATTCATTTTAATTTTATACGCATTTAGTGTTATACAGTCAACCATGCAAACAGCAAGTCATATGATTACCTTTGCTGATAGTACTGATTAGCTATCAATTAAAAGTAAATACTTTTTGATGCAGGATGTAATCTCGAATATTACAAGTGTGATAACAAATACAATAACACTGAGTACAACAGAAAGTTTGAAGTACCTTGTTTACTCGGAACAGTTGGGCTTTCGGTAGATACTTGAGAGGCAGTCAGCGTAGTCAGTGGTGTCATCACTTGTTCCTGCACATTTGGCAAAGACTGGAATTCCTGCACTCTGAAGACCAAACTGGGGTCATTTGCCATCTCCTTTAGCTGAGCTGGATCCGTGCTCCCAGTTCCTACAGCAAGGATCATTATGGCAGCTTGCTTCAGTGCCTCTGCAGATCGTTTGATGTCATCTCTGGACCTTCCAGCGGTGATGAGCACCAACAACTGAGGCACACCATCACCCTTCCTGCTTCCTGAAGATCTGGTAAAGTGATTTCTAAGGACATAGTCCAATGCTGCCCCAGTGTTCAGTGTTGTTGTTCCTCTTAATCGAAGCCCTTCCACATGAGACATAATCTCATCTTCTGAAGAATAAGTGTTCAGATAGAACTCAGTCTCCGCATAATTGCTGTACTGCACCAGACCTATCTGAACTCTGTCACTTCCAATGTCAAGATTCTCTATTATGCTTGTGAGAAAATCACGGACAAAAGGTGCATTTGTGTTCCCAACGTTATCTGATCCATCGATAAGGAAAACTATGTCTCTCTTGCTTGCACCACCTGGTACAACTGGAATAAACACACAATATTATTTGTTGCAGACTACATATAATCGGTAGAGATCATAAAAAATCTAGGGAAATGCTTCCACAAAAGTACAATACTTGCCACTTTGGTCACAATCAACAATACAGTCACAAACTACACTCATTTTCCAAAGCTCCTCCTCCAAGTAATTCACATAATTGCATACAGAAAATCTTCCATTAACTAGCACAATTGTGCAATGTAATAGAAATTAAAAGTATTTTTCTCTTTTCCATTAAAACATACCATCTGTACCCTTTGTCCACCAGAATAGTACCAACAGAACTGGGTTATTGGTGGTGTCATTCTGAGGCCTCACTCTCAAAATGCCTCTGACAGGTATTGACAGTGGGCAAAACCAGAGGTGGGGCTTTCCCAGCTCTGAAAGCTGGAAATAATTTGATCAGTTTGTAAATGTCTTTGACAAAAATAGATATTTAAAGATGATTAGCTTTTAAATAAACAATTAAAAGTGAATAAAAACTAAGCATTAAGAAGTTGAAAAGCAAAATGTTAATTTGAAACACTTAGGTAATTAAAGACAGCACCATCTATCACCAAGTTAAATGCAAGATTCCATGCTTGGAAGCAAGTGGGCAGAAGTCCTAGGATCTAGGGCCTTTCATACAGTTGAGAGACCTGTGCATTCAGTAAAAGCGATGTGGCCTCCCCTACATCGGCAAATGCAAGCATAGACTATGTGGCCATTTTGTAGAGGACCTGAGCTCTGTCTGCAATGGCCGTCTCGAGTTCCTGGTTGCATTTGATCAGTTTTTAAATGTCTGACAAAAACAGGTATTTAAAGATGATTAACTTTTAACTAAACAATTAAAAATGAATAAAAACTAAGCATTAAGAAGTTGGAAAGCAAAAAGTAAAAGCAAAAGCAAAAACGAAGCAATAAAAAGTTGAAAAGCAAAACGTTAATTTAAAACACTTAAGTAATTAAAGACAGCACCATCTATCTCCAAGTTAAATGCAGGATTCCATGCAATGGACTGGCTGGCAAAGCTCAATGAGATCCAGTCATTTTTTTTAAATCAAAGACTTTAAAACATGACTGTTAATGCCCCTATACCCTAGAAAATGTGACCTCCTAAAACAGCACATTTGGATGAATCTCTCACATTTGATCTGAATATTTTGATCTCTTTCCAGGACAGAGCATAGAATAATGTCTGATTCAGGAGTTTGGTGCTGTGTATGAGCACAATATAATGTTAGTTCCTTGCCTGTTTGTATTAACTTAATCTTAAACAATATGGAAATATTGGGGGGAAAGTTCAAGGGAGATGTGAGGAGCAAGCTTTTTATGCAGAGAGTGGTAGGTGTCTGCAACACACTGCCAGGGGTAGTGGTAGAAGTAGACACGACAGTGGTTTTTAAGAGGCATTTCAACAGACACTTGAACATGACGGGAATGGAGAGATATGGATCATATGCAGGCAGATGGGTTTTGACATCATGGTCAACACAGACATCATGGGCCGAAGGTCCTGTTCCTGTGCTCTGCTGATCTCTGTTCTATAAAAGGTCAAAGTGATACTGGGATGTGGGTAGAGCTCACAAAGCCAACTTATACTGCTGAGAGAAACAATAGACTGCAGATGCTGGAATTTGGAGCAAAAAGCAAACTGCTGAAAGAATTCGGTGGGTCAAGCAGCGTCCATGGAGGTCAGAGGGTTGTTCAAACATTTTGGGTCAAGATCCTGAATCAGGACTGGGGAAGAGGAGGAAAGATGGCGAGTATGTAGAAGTGTGGGGGAGGGGTGGGACAGGAGATGGTAGGTGATAGTTGGAACCAGATGACGGGGGAAATGACGAGCACATGGAGTCGGGTGGGGGAGAGGATGAGGGGCGAAAAATGTGAACAAAGAAAGAGAGACCCTGGGTGCGAATGGTAGAGGTAGTTGAAATGACATGCAACCAGGAACTCGAGACGGCCATTGCAGACAGAGCACAAGTCCTCTACAAAATGGCCATATAGTCTATGCTTGGATTCGCTGATATAGGGGAGACCACATCGCTTTTACTGAATGCACAGATCAGGTTGAAGGAGTTGCAGGTGAATCTCTGCCTCACCTGAAAGGACTGTTTATATCCCTGGATGGTGATGAAGAAGGAGGTGAAGGGACAGGTGTTGCACCTTCTGCAGTTGTCATTTCAAATGCCCTTCCCATTCCCACACCGACCTGTCTGTTCTCAGCCATCTCTACTGTCAGAGTGCAAGCTAGAACAACAACACCTCATATTCCACTTGGGTAGCTTACAGCGCAATGGTGTGAACATTGACACTTCCAATTTCAAGTAAGCCACACCCCCTGTGTTCCTTCCTCACTCCCACCAGTCAACCCATCATCTCCCTTTGTTCACTTTTTCTATCCCAACTCCACCCCCTGCCCCCACCCGGCTACATCCACCTGTCATTCTCCCCTCATATGGTTCCACCGATCACCTACCAGCTCCTGTCCCACCCCTCCCCTTCACCTCTATTTATTAGCCATCTTTCCTCTTCCACTCCCTACTCCCCCCCCCCCCCAGTCCTGATGCAGGGTCTCCACCCGAAATATTGACACATCTCTCTTGCCTCCACAGATGCTGCCTGACCTGTTGAGTTCTTCCAGTAGTTTATTTTTAACTTCTACTGCCCATTCCTAATTGCTCTTACAGTGTAGCCATCATGAAGCACTGCAGTTCATCTGATGAAGGGTCTCCCATGGTGCAGTTGGGTCAGGGGTTCCATGATTCGGACCATCAGTGATGCAGGGGCAGTGATATATTTTCAAGTTAGGGTGTTGCATGACATGCATGGTGTTGGTGTTGCCATGTATTTACTACCCTTTTCCTTCTTGGTCATAAAGGTCATGGGTTTGGGAAGTTCTGTTGCAAGTAACTGCAGTGTATTTTGCAGATAGTACACACTAAAGTGATAGAGCACCTGTGAAAAACAAAGCTTTGCACTTCCATAGCGCCTATCACATGCCTTCCAAAAATTTCCAAAATGATTTCTGTTAATGAAGTATATTTAAAGTGCAGTCGCAGTTTCAATATAGTAGACACTACAACTGATTTGAGAAGGGAATGAATATCTTGAATGGTAGGTAAGGTGCCAATAAAACAGGCTGTTTTGTCCTCAGTTGCATTGAGCTTCTTGTCTGTTGGTGGATTCGTTGGCTAAAACGGTTGCAGGTTGACGATGTGAAGCATTAACTCCACCTCACCACAGGTAAGTGTGGGCTACCTTATGTAGCAGATTTTTAGAAATTAAGGGAGTCAAAGAATATGGAGATAGTGGAAAAAGATGGCACTGAGGTAAAGATCAGACATGATTTTATTGAATGGTGGATCATGCATGAAATTCCAAATGGCCTACTCCTGCTTCTTTTTATTATGTTCTCAACTGATGAAGGATCATTAACTGAAATGTTATCTGGTTCTCCCTCTGTAAATATTGCTGAATGTTTTCAGCATTTTCTCTTTTCATTTAAGTTTAATTACTTCTTTAGCAAATTTTCAAGGCATCTGTTAGTGTTCGCAATCGCATCCTGCAAATCAGTTTCATTGCAGGTAAATTTGAACAGAGGCATCATGAATGAAAAGGTAAATAAATTGTTTTGGTACAGAAAGGTATCACCTTGCTTTTTAATTAAAGGCAGAAAAATATCTTACAACTATTAGTAAATTGCCCCATGGAAGAAATAGATGATCTTTTAAATAGCTTCAACCACGACTCTTCTACAATTGATCCTCCACTGCTGCAGCTCACAAAGACACTTTCGCTCCTATAGAGCTAATGAGCAACATTCTTCTCCCTGCATTTCAGAGTATTCTGTTTCTGAATTTTCACCCCCACCTTAACAATTATTCTTCCCACTTCTGTCCCTTGAACTGATACGCTTCAAATTGTGGTGTGTTTTTGGAAACATGAAATCTGATGTTTCCTGGCACCCAAGTGAATGTTTGTGCAAATATTTGGCAACTGTGGCAGCAAATCACTTAATATTCTTTGTTTATTTCAGCTTCAGCTTTTAGGGAAATTTGTCAGGGGCTTCTCATATCTTTCATTCTTACAGACATCTGCAGCCCAATAGTAGTTTGCTCCAGGCCTATCCTTCCGTAAACATTGTGACAGGGACCTAGAAACAGTTAGTTTGTATGCATGTTCTCATACTCAGACATCTTCATAAACGTAATCTCTCTCTCCATTTATACAGACCTCGGGACAGTAAAATTGATGCAAGACCCTAGGGAGGTTGGGGAAAATCAGGCAACAAAAATCTAACGTTAAGGATACAAAAGCATTTTAAACAAAAGTATTCTGAGAATTTATTAAGCCATAAAAAGCAGCAGCAACTCCATCATGAAGCTGCATTCTTTAGCCACAATAGATAAGCAAATTTTTGCCCTAGGGAGATTCAAGCTGGAACATGATGGTGATGTAAACTAATGTAAAATTAAGTGCAACTAGCTGGTTGTAACTTGAGATTGAGTGCCATTGTTTAAAACTCTTTTAGAATTAGCCACTAAATTTAAAGTTTATATAATGAATCGCAAATCCTGGACAATTCATCAGCATTTTCCTTTTCTGTGAGCCCATTTACAGTTTAAACAGGATGTTGGGACAACTTCAGAAGCCCAACTCACTTATTCTCCAAGTCTCATGCAAACAGTGAATGCAGAGGATGGCGACATTACTAGCTGTGGAAGAATGCATTATATGACTTCCTAGCCCAACAGGGCTATTCAACTCATTGTAACTGTACCAACCATTCAATTAGTCCCACTTCATTGCCCTTTCACCCCAAAGGCATACATCTTTTACCTTGTCAAGAAAATAACTAATTAATCCTGTTTCTCCAGCCCTTTTAAATAGTGCATTTCAGAATCCCCATCATCTGCATCCTGGTTCCTTTACCAGTTACAGTATATTAATTCTGTACTCCTGGATATCAACCCTACTTCAAGAGGAAACTCTTTCTTCCCTACTTACACTGAGAAAACCTTTAATAATTTGTACACCTCTATTGTACCTTCTCTGGTGTAAGGAAATCCATATACTCTAGTCTCTTCAAAAATTTAAGTCCAGCATCCAGCAAAGTGTTATTTTTGTAAATCAAAATAGTTGGTGGCTGTGCAGTTTTATGCACTGCAGTTAGTTGGGACTCAGAAGAGGCACAGTTTTCAGCTGAAGCCTACTGTATATAAACTTTGCAACAGTTCTGCCAACATCTTTGCTGATCACAATGCAGGTACACACAGCCAATGCAGCAAATCTGAAATAAAGTAGGGAAATTATGCAAATGGTTGCTGAGGTAGCATCAGTGAAGAGAGGAACAGAGTTGATGTTTCAGATCAATGACTTTTCACCAGACCTCTGTTCCTCTCTCCATACGTACTGCCTGACCTAGTGAGTATTTCCAACATTTTATTTTTTCATGTCCCATTAAATGGTGGTTTCATCGGACAGATTTATGTATTTTATCAGTAGGTGATAACTTCAGACTAACCTGATCATGGAGGGATCAAATCCTGAATGTATAAGTTGATGGCTCAGTACCTACATCGTGTATCGCACCTGAGGAGTAAGTAGTGCTTACCAGCTGTTGTTTTCCTAATTAACAGAATCAACCCAACAACTAAAAAATTGATATTTATTCTTGGCGTAGTGGTAAGTGCTCAGGATGGGTTCCAACAAGCAAACCAGGTTCATGAGCCCTCTGCCCACACCCTGCACACCTCCATTTTACTTTTGTGGGGAGCCTTGGGAAGAGGATATGCCCATTATGAGACTGATTCCCCTTCCCAAGTTCACATGGGGCAGGGCTTTCTTTCATGTTTTTGGCACAAATCTGTTCCATTGTTTGGCCCTTGACCTTGTCATTGCGATTGAGGAAGACCCCAACTGATAGTGCTCAGTTGAGATACGAGTCTCAAATGTCACAAGTTTTATTGGCGGTACCTTCTCGTCTTTCTTCAAAGGTACCAAAAGTTACTCCATTTTTCCTTTTCAGTGTGGTTCTGAAGGAATACACTAAAGATAAATTTAATGGGCCCCAGATTGCAGGAACGAATATCAATCAATATTGAGGAACAAGGAATAAAAATTCCAATGCACTCCTTTGAACATGCCTCGTTGTAACGTTTGGGGATATTTATTTGTATGTCACTGAAGTGAGCCTACTTTCATTTAGGTAATAATATTGACATATTTTTCGATAACATTTACAAAGGATTGCTTCAAGATATGCAACAACCTTTAACATTAGAAAGCCTCTTGTAATAGGCTTTCCCAAAAGGAAAATGGGAACTATGTAATTTTGCATTTTGCTTCATCTTTGTGGTAACAAAACTTATTGATTATCTCTCATAAATGATTTTACCCCAAATGTAAATAAATTATTTGTATCCAGTGATTCCTGCAAGGGACTTGTTTGAATGAATATTATTGGTTTTGTGAGTATCCACACCAAGGATGTTGGGGTAAGGTTTGTTCCTCATGCTAATCTTCATTGCAATAGATTCAATTCAATTATCTTGTTCAAAAAACAAACTGCTGGAGGAACTCGGCAGGTTGGGCAGCATCCGTGGAGGCAAAGGGGTGAGCAATGTATTGGGTCAAAACCCTGCATCAGTCCTGCCCTATAATAACAGCAGGGATGCAATGCTCAATGCTTAGTATAATAACCAGAGCATATTGGTGAAATTTGTAATAATCTTGCAAAGGAATAAATTTGCACTGAGATCATTTATATCCACCTGTCTTTGATTAGCTTATTCACTACACATTCAATCTTTGGATGATTCAAACAACAATGCAATATTATTTGGAAATAGGAATAATGTAAATCTTTTAGAAATACCCAGAGCTACAAGGTCCTCCTCTTTGATTCAGTCAAAGATGTACATAATGATTTCTTGAATATATTGGATGGATGTGACCAACTCTACCAGGTACTATTCAGTATTTAACCATACATGTCCAGAGATATTAAGATTAAGATATTAAGATATTCATTTAATAGTCACATGTACATCGAAACACACAGTGAAATGTATCTTTTTGCGTTACTGAGAATGTGCTGGGGGCAGCCCGCAAGTGTCGCCACTCTTCCAGCACCAACATAACATGCCCACAACTTCGTAACCCATATGTCTTTGGAATATGGGAGGAAACCGGAGCACCTGGAGGAAACCCACGCAGCCACTTGTACTCACTTCATGGGAATGGTTACCTGAATCACATGCTTCCTGTTTTTATGTCCTAAACCCATGTTACAGTTTTGGCTTAAACTTTAGGGTTGCTGCTTGATATTACTTCACTGTACATTGAAAAGTAACACAAGTTAGTTTACAGTCTCATGATGGGCACATCCTCTTCCCAAGGCTCCCTACACAAGGGTGTGGACATAGGGATCATGAACCTAATTTGCTTGTTGGAACCCATCCTGTGAAAGTTTTGATCCAATGCTAAATTTCATAAAAGGTATTCATAGGTGTAATGGCACTGTGCATAACACAACAAATGAACTGAGGTACCTGGTCTGACAGGAACAGTTGGCTGGCGAGTGGGTTCTCGTGTAACAGGCAGCGTTGACAATGACATCATCACCTGCTCCTGTATGTTGGGCAGAGAGCGGAAGTCCTCTATATTGAGGCCCAAACTGGGATCACTTGCGGTTTCTTTCACTTGTGCTGGGTCTACGTCCCTGGTTCCTACAGCAAAGACTGTAACAGCTGCTCGCTTCAGCGCATCTGCAGATTGCTTAACGTAATCTCTGGATCTTCCAGCCATGATGAGCACCAGTATCTGAGGAACTCCTATGTCTTTCCTGCTTCCTGAGGATCTGGTGAAGTGATTTGTAAGGACGTAGTCCAGAGCTGCCCCGGTATTAAGTGGCATCCCACCCCTCTGTCTGAGCCCTTCCACGTGAGACATAATTTCATCTTCCGAAGAATATGTGTTCAGATAGAACTCAGTCTCTGCATAATTGCTGTACTGTACCAGACCTATTTGAACTCCGTCACTTCCAATGTCAAGGTTCTCTATTATCAGTGTGAGGAACTCTTGGGCAAAAGCAAAATCTGTGTCCCTGACATTATCCGATGCATCAATAAGAAATACAATGTCTCTCTTGATTGTTCCTTCTGCTGGAAGTGAAAAAAAATATAGTATCACAGTTATTTAACTGCTTACAATAGTTAGCCACGTCAGTGCAGAAGATTTGTTTAATAACTTGTTTCATATATTCATTAAATAAATAGCAAAAAACAGACTATTCTGGCCAATTGTGTACTGGCGTTTCCCAAGTCCCCTATTATCTTGACATCTTAACACATCACCTGCTCTGTCAACTCAATTCCTATTGAACTCCTGACTCCCTCACGGTTTTGGAATTCTACCTGACCTGATGAGAATGGTTGGCTGGTGTGTGGTTAGCTGGTGTATTGTTGTCTTGCCTCAGGTACTCTAGGCACCTCCTCTGGCTCCATTATCATCTGTTCAGTCACAGCCAGAGAATCATTCATAGTGGCTTCCCTTTGCCCACTTGGTCATTACATTTGTGTCCCCTGAAGATGCATTTTTAGCCCTCTCCTGCTTCTTATCTAATTGTTAATTCTCGGTAAATTCAACCAAATTCACAGTGTTCGTTTCGTCATTTAAGCTTTGATTAACTGGCAGTGAATACAGGTCTGCAGGCATAGAGTTAATAGGTGAATGGGCTTGGTGCATGGATTGCTATCAGCCAGGGTAGGGAGTTTAAAAGAGCTGTTGTGAAGAGTAAATGTTACGGGTACAGGGCTCCTCCTGGGAGCTGGGTGCTAGCGCTGCACTCTGTAGGCCAGGATCTGCTCGGCCACACCTGCTTTAAGCATCACCGGACAGGCCTCCCTTCCTAGCGAAGGCTTGCCCCTCCACAAGTGGCCAGTGACATCTACAGCCAGGGGCATTGAAGTACAGGTGCCAGCTTGCCCATGGGCAAAGTTGAAAATCTGTTTGGCTCCAGATGACTTAGATGAAGACCTTAATGGGGCAAGCTAAAGGACAAGACTGATGGGCTGGCACAATGAAATGCCTGATGCATTAGGAGAGCTGTCAGGAAGCCTGTATTCATTGTCAAGGAGTCTGGGGCCTATGGTACAGGCCTTTGTGCAGACTTTTGAGGCAGTCCTTTCCAGCATGGGAATGGTGGCCGACTGCATGGCCACAGTTGTGGAGCCAGTCATGACGCTGTGTCTGATGGCCAGTGTCGCAACTTCCATTACAGGCTGCAACCCACCCAAGCACTACACTGAAAACTCAGACTGCTGTAATGCAAGGCCAGCCGGCTGCCATGCAAGCTCAGATAGTGGCTATCAGATTTCAGAGTGGTTTAACACTGCAGTCCACAAATCTATCCTCAGATAGATGATTGGGATTGCTGAGGTGTTACCCCAGTGAGGTGGCAATGGCACCACGGAGCATAAACCTGCCAACATCTCTCAAGAAGTCAGTAGATTTTCTCCCACCACTGACACTTCAATCACCTTCAGCCAGCCACCGCAGACAAGCGGCCACGCATGCCAAGATGCTGCAACCATTCAAAGCCCAGAGCTGCTTGAGGTTGTGTTCCCAGGTCATCTTCAGCCTCCTCCATTGAGAGCCAACAGTTCTGTACCAGTCATGCTGCAGCCACAGGGGGAACATGGGACAGGGACTCGAGGAGGGCTGAAGGTACAAAGCGGACAGGCACTGAGGGTATATGCAAGTTTATTAATTTGCTTTTGTGTGCAAATTGGCATGATTTAATTTATAAAATTCTTTCTTTCTTTCTTTTTCAATCTTTTTATTAGTTTTCAAATTAATACAGATTAATATATAGCATCAATGTTTGTACATGTAATACAAAGAGATCTGGATAACAATCATGGCATAGATAATCATAAAGAACAATAAGATATAAAAAATCTGTAGATCCCACGATCTCTTAGTAAATGAATATAATACAAAAGAAAGGAAAGAAAAAGATGTATTATATAAATTAAAAAAAGAAAGAGAAAAAATAACCCCAAATCAATAAGAAAAATAATAAACAATATAAACTAAACTAAACAGAAAAATTTCAAAAAAAAAACAATCAAAAAAGAAAAAAGACTGGACTAAAATTTCTCATTAGAAACAGAGCAATATTATGTCATCAAAATTCATTTGGTACATTTATTTTGGGGTGATTTTATTCTTGCTTAGTGGCCATGCAGATATTTCATCAATTAAATGGTAAGGAACTTCTGATGAATGGGGAATTGGATCACTGTCATCGCTGACATATGAACATATGAGTTCTTAAATGGCCTGGTTAGAAGAGATCACAGCTAGTTACCTCCTTTTTACATTTTGTCTTCCTTCTCCTTTGCTTCTGCTTCTCACCTGCACACTGCACACGATGGTAATACCAGTCCTCTCATGATTTTCAGATGTTGTATTGGGTAGCAGGCTACAGCAGTCTTGAAACCTAATCAGCATAGTACTGGAGGGATGTTCTCGTAAAATTCAGATAATGGAAGTGTTGTTCCAACACACTGCATTACATGTCATGCAGCAGCATAACTTTCACTGTGACATGTAGTGATGGACATACAGTTAGTGGTTCCCTTTACCATGGGGAGAACTCTCAATGGTAAAGAATACGACAAACTGTGTAGACATTAATTGATTAGACAACATCAGTGGCATCCCTTATGTGTCAGTAGACAGTAATAAGAAGGACACTTTGACATGTTTCTAGTATTTCTGCTCTACCCGGGAAGGAGCCAAATGCATAGAAGTTCACCACTTTATTCAACTTAACAGCCACTGACAATGTGGTCGTTGGCCTGCTCTGAGGTTTGCCTTGCTGATTTTAGCGAGGACATCATTATCAAAACACACACGTTCCATGGACTGCTCTTCACTGAGTTTTAAGAAGAAGAATTACTCCCTATAGCCCTGTGTGAATGGGGGCTCCTGCTGGAAATCCTCCGCCACATCGTCATTGTCCCTCTTCAAACACAGCTTTTCTTGTCCTGCTTGCCCCTCTGCTTATTCTTCCAGTCATGTCATATGCCAAGGGGAATGCATGCCAACACTGGCCCACGTTTGGGAGCAACTGATCTATCCTTGGAGTCAGGAAAAATTGTCCTTCAGCAATTGATGTATCATACCCTGGGATTAGAGCCACTTGAAACAATTATATTTGTAGAACTGAACCATGAGGCAGTAAAATCAAACAGAGCTAACCTACAGTATGAGTGGCTGATGATCCTACTAAATGGTACTGGTGTTGTTGCTAGATTGGGTGTAGGTTTGTGATGGGGGTTCAGTCCTGAGTCTGAATAGCAGCAGTGCTGAGTGTTAATATTGGTATTGGTTTATTGTTGTAACTTGTACGAGGTACAGTGAAAAACTTGGCTTGCATACCGATCATACAGGTCAATTCATTACATAATGCAGTTACATTGAGTTAGTACAGAGTGCATTGAGGTAGTACAGGTAAAAACAATAACAGAATACAGAGTAAATTGTCACAGCTACGGAGAAAGTGCAGTGCAGGTAGACGATAAGGTGCAAGGTCACAACAAGATAGATCGTGAGGTCAGAGTCCATCTCATTGTATAAGAGAACCGTTCAATAGTCTTCTCACAGTGGGATAGAAGCTGTCCTTAAGCCTGGTGGTATGTGCACTGGCACCAAATATAATTGATGCACACTAAGTGGTGTAATGATCTGCAGATTCTTCAATTTTTGATCTTGCATCTACTTTGAAGTGATGAAGAATTATATGTTATCTTCTGCAAATGATTTTAACACAATTTTAAGAATGATTTGCGTCCAGTAAGTCCTTGTTTGAATGGACATTATAGGTGTTGTGGGTATCCACACCAAGGATGTTGGGAGGAGATACATTGTTCATTCGAACTTTGGTTGTAATAGATTAAATTATTTTGCCTTGATCTTTCTCTGGATAAGTAATCTAAGAGGAGGAGGATGATGATGTGGCGATATAGAGATAATTAGGAAGAGCACTAAATGTTTCCAGCTGGGGGTGTAATACCACCAGCTCAGGACTAATGGATCAATTACCAAGTTGCCTCTGTAGTAATAGTGAGGATATAACAGTAGGGATTCAGTTGTTCATGCTGATCTAAAAATAGTAACTAGAGCATATCTTTGAAATTTTTAATAATCGTGCAAAGGAATAATTCTGCACTGGGACCATCAATTGCCACACGTTGCTGATTAGCTTGTGAAAATCAAAAAAATTTGCAGATACTGGAAATCTAAAACAAAAACAGAAAATGCAGGAAATACTCTGAAGAAAAATTCTCCTTTCCATACGAGAAATACTAGAATTTTTAATCCAGTGCAAGTTCTTGTGTAAAGCCCCATCACTGTAGTATTAAGTCTGCAACTAACACAGCAAATGAACTGAAGTACCTGGTCTGACAGGAACAGTTGGCTGGCGAGTGGGTTCTCGTGTAGCAGGCAGCGTTGACAATGATATCATCACCTGCTCCTGTATGTTGGGCAGAGAGCGGAAGTCCTCTATATTGAGGCCCAGACTGGGATCACTTGCGGTTTCTTTCACTTGTGCTGGGTCTACGTCCCTGGTTCCCACAGCATAGACTGTAACAGCCGCTCGCTTCAGCGCATCTGCAGATTGCTTAACGTAATCTCTGGATCTTCCAGCCATGATGAGCACCAGTATCTGATGAACTCCTTTGTCTTTCCTGCTTCCCGAGGATCTGGTGAAGTGATTTGTAAGGACGTAGTCCAGAGCTGCCCCGGTGTTTAGTGGCATCCCACCCCTCTGTCTGAGCCCTTCCATGTGAGACATAATTTCATCTTCCGAAGAATATGTGTTCAGATAGAACTCAGTCTCTGCATAATTGCTGTACTGTACCAGACCTATTTGAACTCTGTCACTTCCAATGTCAACATTCTTTATTATCCGTGTGAGAAACTCACGGAGCTGAAGAAAATCTGTGTCCCTGACATTATCCGAAGCATCAATAAGGAATACAATGTCTTTCTTGCCTTCTACTTTTGGCAGAACTGGAAAGTAAAACCCAATGTTATTCACAGTAGATGCAATAGCTATAATAATAACACAAGGAAATCTCTAAGCAGTGAAGAGAAGTGTCTCTGTAATTTGTTGTAGCATTTGTGCTTATATTTAAACCTTAAAGTACCTTCTTAATCAGGAACCAATTCAACATTTAAATATTTACTCACTTTCTACTTAATTTTTCCACTTTTACCGCTATGGATTTGACTTATTCTGTTCTCAAGGAGATTTGGCTTACAGGAGAGAAAGAATTCCATTTTCATAATGGAACAAGGGAGATTCACAAGATTGTTGCTAGAGATGGAGAATTTTACTTCCGAGAAGAGGTCGGCTAGGTTGATGTTTTCTTCTTTGGAACACAGGAGAATGAAAACAGATATAATGGTGATGTTTGTAATTATATGTGAGTCACAGGCAGGGTGAGAGGAAAACCCTGCCCCTTAGCAGGCAAGTCAAAGATGAGTTGATATAGATTGAAGGTGCTTGATAGAAGAATGAGAGAGGAATCAAGGAAATTATTTTCACCCAAATGGTGGTAAGAATCTAGAACTCATAAGGGTTTTGGAACCAGAAACAAAAGAGACCTCAGAGAGCACTTGACATGCCATGACCTACAAGCTACAGATCAAGAGCTAAAATGTCAGATTATGCTAAACAATTCTTTTTGGGTGGCCTGGACATGATGGGTTAGTGGCCTCCTTCTTTGCTGTAAACCTCTACGAGTCAATGATGATGTGAGACATCAATTCATTGTTGCTGTGTCACAGTCATAGATTTCAGAGATTATACTGCACTGAGAGTATATGTTAACCCAGACCCCCCACACAGTTGGGCTATATTGATTCTCCCAGCTAATACATATGGCGATGGGAATTTACAAGTTCAAAACCAAGTGTTCAGTTACTGTTACATTATCAGTGGTTGGAAATAGAAGCAGGAAATAGAAAATAAACTCAGAGATACATTGTCTAAATAAAAGCATTCCATACAAAATTGCTCTGGCTATCTGGTTAAATGATGCTCTGACTCTATTCTGTTTCTCATACCCCATAAGATTATTTCTAAAATCTAAATATTTATGTAGAACTTCTGTTGCTGCAAAGTAGTTGGCTGCCTGTCCCGGACTGGACCATGCTCTTGGCTCCAGGCGCAATCTTCTGCTGTGAACCTGGCATTGCCCAAAGCAGCATGGGGGGACTGTCTCATAGAACAGCTTTGACAACTGGTGAGGCCCAAGCCCCCAGACCCATGGACTGTCAAAGCCATCAGCATGATTGGGGTCAATTTGACATTCACCAACATTCAGTGACATTTGGGACAATGTTTTCTTAAAAAAAAATTGTTTAAAAAATTTAAATGAAAAAATTCACATCCATACCAAAAAATGAATTTAAATTATTAAAACTAAGAAATAAATAAAATGAGCAGATCTAATTACCTTACTCACAGAAATGATGTATCCTGTTCATTTTACTGGAGGAGCCTGAGACCAGAAAAGCTTATACTGCTCCATTGGACTCCATAATTAATTCACCAGAGCAGCTCAGGGATTGGAGGATGGAGCTGGGGGCAAGGCATACTGAGTGCAGGATGTCCTTGCCTACTCAGGCTGATGTCAGCACTGGAAAGTGGGACTTCCGTGGGGTACCAAGATTAGTTCTAGCATTAGTGTTGGCCTTGAATGGAATAGCTGTCCAATATGTATCTGAGTTAGGCACTCATTAGCCCATAGTTATCCTCCTGTTAATTGGGATGCCCAGGAAGATTAAAGACTACCAATTACATAGGCAGAAATTCCCAGCTACAAAGTCTGTTGGATGCAAATTTTTTTTCATCAAGTTAATAATATATTAAGGAAGGTAAAAATAAATATCAAGTAATATCCACTCATGGTCCATGATAAATCCTTCTTGCTATTCTATAATTGTCAAGATTTTTAGTTATTTTATCCTCTCGTTTTACATTGCATTGTCTTTTTAAAAGAACATTCAGGATTTGGCAACCATTTTAAAACAGCTAAACTTGAAATGATATTGCTCTACTAATGATTTCACATTTAAATGTGAGAACCAGCTGCATAACATGTGGTGTATTATAAGTTTAAAAGCTCCAAAGAGAAGGCAGTTTAGAAGGACGAATGGGAAATAGAAGAAGTACCATCTGTGAAGAAAATGGGATCAGCAATTGATTATAAAAGCACCAGGTGAGAAAGCAGTTAAAGAAGAAATATGTCTTCTGGAGATGAAGATTTCAAGAATGAAGGTACGATACAGAGATATAATGAACTGTTTTGAGGGGGGAAGTTGAAAGAAACAAGAATACCATATTAAGAAAAAAATAATAGTGCAATCCCTCCATGTCCCAGCCTCTCCCTATCAGTGTAATTTCCTTTAGTCCTATAACTCTCTGAGAAATCTGCCACTCTCTACTTTGACCTTCCCTGAATTCAGTTCCTGTACAATTATTAGGTTCCATTGGCAACTGTGTATTCTGCTGCAAAGCTTCGAACTCTAAGTTCATCTTTATCACTCTTTCCTAATTCACTTTTTAATACTTGGATCTCGGTTGGTCAACTGCTCTGATAATTTCTCACAAAGCTTGGTGCAAAATCTGGGAGACAAAAGAGACTGAAGATGCTGTAATCTGGAGCAAAAAAACAAACAGCTGGAGGAATTCAGGGCATCAGGAGCATCTGTGGAGGGAAAGGAATTATCAAAGCTTTGGGTCAAGACCCTACATCAGGACTGAGGGAGAGTGAAGGTAGCTGGTGTAAGGAGGAGGGGTGAGGCAGGAGTTGGGAGGTGATAGGTGGATCCTATGTTAATCCCATTTTGTATTCTCCCCACATTCTCATCAACTCCCCCAAGATTCTACCACTCACCTACATACAATGGGTAATTTACATTGGCAAATTAGCCCACCAACCTGCATGTCTTTGGGATGTGGGAGGAAACCAGAACACCCAAAGGAAACCGACATGGTCACTGGGAGAATGTGCAAATTCCACACAGACACCAGAAGTCAGGATTGAAGCTGGGTCACTGGCACTGTGAGGGAGCAGCTCTACTAGCTCTGCCACTGGGCAAACCACTTGGCTCCATGCTCATCACAACCTTGATCCAAACATGGACCAAGGAGCTGAATTCCAGAGATGAGGTGAAAGCATTTGACCGAGTGGGTACTCAACAGCCCCAGATAATTTGAAGTCATTAGGCATCAGAGGGGAAACGCTCCAAAGGTTGGAATCATGACTGACACAAAGGAAGATGGTTGTAGTTGTTGGAGGTCAATCATCCCAGCCCAAGACACTACAACAGGAGCTCCTCAGGGTGGTTTCAAAAGGCCTACCATCTTTAACCAATCAATCTACTCTCAATTGTCAGCAAAGTGAGGGAAGGTGTCGTTGACAGTGCTACCAGGTAGCACTTACTTTCCATTAACTTGTTTACCAATGTCAAATTTGGGTTTTACCAGGAGCAGAGAGTTATAGACTGATACAGCATGGAAACAGGCTATTTGGCCCAACAGGTCTGTGCCACCCATCAACCACACATTTACACTAACTCTATGTATTAATTATACTAATCATTAGCGATTCTCCTTCCATCATAGGTTGCTGATAATTGCAAAGTATTTAATTTCATTCACAACTACTTAGCTAATGAAGCAGTCCATGCCTGTATGCAGTAAGACCAAGTTAAAATTCAGGTATGGGATGACAAGTGGCAAGTAACCAACGTGCCACAGAAGTGCAAGGAAATCACCATCTCTAACATGAGTCTAACCACTTATCCTCAATATTCAACAGCAATAGCATTGCAAGTCCCACTCCATCAACATCCATGGAGTCAATTGACCGGAAACTCAACTGGACCAAACACATACCATGACTACAAGGCAGGACAGAGACTGGGTATCCTGTGGGAAGTCACTCACTTATTGACACCTGAAATCCTTTCCACCATTTGCAAGCCACAGCTCAGGAGGATGATGGAATACTCTCCATTTGTCTGGATGACTGCAGCTCCCAAAAAAATGTTTGACACCCAAAACTGCCCGCTTTATTGGAACTCCACCCATTACCCTAAATATTTATTCCTTCTGCCACCAGAGCACCATAGCTACAGTGTTTACTATCAACAAAATTCATTGCCTTTATTGTCACCCAGGCTACTCCATCAACACCTCCTAAATCTATGACCCCTACCACCAAGAAGGACAAAGCCAGCAGGAGCATGGGAACACCACTGCTGCAGACCTCCTCGAAGTCATGTATCAACTGACTTCAGAATATATTGCCATTACTTCTCTGTTGCTGGTTCCAGTTCCTGGAACCCCCTCCCCAACAGTATTGTGGAAATACCTTCACCAGAAGGACTACAGTTGTTCAAGTGAAAATATGAGCAAAATTAATAGAAAGTTGCAGTTCTGGTGAAAGATCATCAACATGAAACATCAGCTCACTTTCTCTCGCCTTAGCTGATGCCTGATTTGCTGAGGTGTTACAGCATTTCGTGTTTGTATATTTTATACTGTACTTGAGTGGTTGTGGAAAGAACAACATAGTTTCCAAATTTTTCAAAATTTAAACTCTGCGTATAGTCTCCTTCAGGCATTTACAACTCTTTTAGTGGATTCCAAGATGTTTTACAGCCAATTAAATAGTTTGGAATGGTCATACCCGTTCTAAAGCAATAATGTGGAACAAATTATTGTTTAGATGACAATGAAATGCTGAACTATTTTGACTATATAAATCAACTCCCTGTGATAACAAAGGCTTAATGCATCATAACTGCTCAAAAACTGAGCGGCTCCTTATGGTCTGAAGTTTCTCTTGTGTACGTACACCAGTTTGTATTATGCTTCGCGTGCCAGCTAATGTAGCAACAGTGTAAGAAATGAACTGTAATTTCAAGAGGTCATAAACAATTGAAGAGCTAAACTGTTAATTTAGGACAAGCACAGAAACAATAGAAGGAGCAACAGTAACAATGGATAAGAATGGCAGTGCAGAAGATCCATACAAACAGTAGAGAAACCAAATAGGTTATGTAACACAGTTCTGCAAGTCTGTTGTGCATTTTTTCTGCATGTGGCCAATCTGTTATATATTATAATCCATAAAGTAGTTTAATGTGAATAAACTTTATATGTATTAATAATTACAGCCAAAGCAATGATAAGCTAAAACAGAGAACTTCAATAAATACCTTGTTTAATGATAATAATAGGCTGCTCGGTAGTCAGTTGTGGAGTAGGCAGTGTTGATAATCGTGTCAACACCTGCTCCTGTATCTTCAGCAGGGACTGAAATTCCTTTACAGTGAGTACCGTATTGGGGTCACTTGCAATCTCCCTTAGCTGTACTATATCTGCTTTCCTGGCTCCAAAGACAAAGGTTATTATGGCAGCTTTCCTCAGGGCATCTGTTGGTGATTTGATATCATCCATAGACCTTGAACCAGTAAGTAGCACCAGTATTTGAGGGACACCTTCTTCTTTCCTACTTCCTGCGGATTTGGTAAAGTGATTTGCGCGAACGTAGTCCAGTGCTGCCCCAGTGTTTGCCATCCTGCCACCTTTTACCTTGAGTCCTTTCAAGTAATTCACAAGTTCTGTTTTTGTTGAGTAACTGTTCAGGTAGCATTCTGTTTTTACACCATCACTGTACTGTGCCAAACCTACTTGCACTCTGTCTCTTCCAATGTCCAATTTATCAATTAATTGAATGATGAATTTACGGATGTAAACAAAGTTAACATTCCCAGTGGTAGCAGAGCCATCAACAAGGAACACAATGTCTCTCCTGTCCACTTCCTGTGGTACAACTGGAAAATTGAAAGGATTGTAATTCACAGCAGATCATATGTTGTCAGACATGAAACACAGAAAGTGGAACCTTTTACCCAAATTCCCACAATTCCTTGCAACATCAAACTAGTTTAATGAGTCCACATACTTCAAGCTGGGTTTGGATCATTTAAAATATTAATATTATTTAATTAGTTAAACTCAGTAAGAAATTGTTGTATAAATGTGCATGTGGTTGTGCATAGGGCCTGACCAAGTGTATCCTAAGTGTCTTGTGGGAAACAAGCGGAGAAATTATTGGGGCCCTGGCAGAAATGTTTGTATCTTCGTTATCATGGGTGAGGTAGTGGAGGACTGGAGAGTGGCAATTGTTGTGCATTTATTTAAGAAGGTCTGCAAGAACAAGCCAGGAGACTACAAGCTGCTGAGCCGAACATCAGTAGTGAGAAAGTTACTGGAGGGGATTCTGAGAGACAGGATCTATCTGCATTTGGAAAAGCAAGGACTGATTTACACGCGAATGATAGAAAAATAGGGGGCTGTGTGGGAGGGAAGGGTTAGATAGATCTTAGAGCAGGATAAAATGGCAGCACAACATTGTGGGCTGAAGGGCCTGTACTGTGCTGTAGTGTTCTATGATTAGGAATAGCCAGCATGGCTTTGCGAATAGTAAGTAGTGCCTCACAAACTTGATAGAATTTTTTGAAGAGGTGATCAAGAGGGTTGATGAGGACAGGGCAGTAGACATTGTCTACATGGACTTTAGCAAGGTCTTTGACTAGGTCCCACATGGTAGGTTGGTCGGGAAGGTTAGATCACATGGGATCCAGGGTGAGCTAGCCCAATGGATACCAAATTGGCTCGTTGGCAGGAGTTAGAGGGTGGTAGTGGAGAGTTGTTTTTCAGATTGGAGGCCTGTGACCAGTGGTGTGCTGCAGGAATCGGTGCTGGGTCCCCTGCTGTTTGTCATATATCTCAACAATTTGGATGAGAATGTCGCTGGCATGGTCAGTAGGTTTGCAGATGACACCAAAATTGGTGGTGTAGTGGACAATGAGGAAGGTTACAAAAGAATCTAGATCAACTGGGAAAGTGGGCAAGGGAATAACAGATGGAATTTAACTCAGACAAGTGAGAAGTGATGCATTTTGGGAAGTTAAACCAGCCGAGGGCATACACAGTGAATGACATGGCCCTGGGGAATGTTCTAGAACAGAGAAACTTAAGGGTACAAGTACATTGTTCCCTGAAAGTGGCAACACTGGTAGACAGGGTTTTGATAAGGCAGACAGTCTATTTCCCAGGGTAGAAATGTCAAATACTGGAGGACCAAGGTTTAAGGTGAGGGAGGGGAAGTTTAAAGGAAATTTACAAGGCAGGTTTTTTACACGGAGCATGTAACAGTGGATCCAGCAACAATGGATCAGATCAAAGCTCTGCAGTCTTGCCACATCTATTGGTGAATGGTAACAGACGATTAAAATGCTGATGGAAGGAGATAGCTCCAAGAGTATCTCCATTATCGATGGAGGTAGAGCACAGCAAGTGAGTGCAAAGGGAGTTACACAGAGAGTGGTAGGTGCCTGGAACGTGCTGCCAGGGGAGGTGGTGGAAGCAGACACGATGGTAATATTTAAGAGGCATTTAGACAAACACATGAACGGGCAGGGAATACAGACCATGTTCAGGTAGATGGGATTAGTTTGGATTGGCATCATGGTTGGCATAGACATCATGGGCCGAAGGGCCTGTTCTGTGCTGTACTGTTCTATGTCCTCAGAAGAGGTATGGCACGCTTGCCTTCATCAGTTGGGACATTGAGTACAAGAGTCGGGACGTTATGTTACAAGACATTGGTGGGACCACGCTTGAAGTATGGTGTGCAGTTCTGGTCACCCAGCTATAGGAAGGATGTGATTAAAGCTAGAGAGGGTGCAGAAAAGATTCACGATGATGTTGCCGGGGCTTGAGGGCTTGAGTTATAAGGAGAGGCTGGATAGGCTGGTTTCCGCTTTCCCTGAAGTGAAAGAAGCCGAGGGGTGACCTTATGGATGTTTATAAAATCATGAGGGGCATAGATAAGGTGGATGTCTTTTTCCTGGTACAGAAGTCCAAAACAAGAGGGCAAAGGTTTAAGGTGAGAAGGGAAAAATTTAAAGGGGGCCTGAAGGGCAAGTTTATTTACACGGTGGGACATTTGGACAGGTGCATGGATAGGGAAGGTTCAGAGAGATATGGGCCAAATGCAGGCAAATGGGACTAGCTCAGGTTGACACCTTGGTGGGCATGGAAAAGTAGGCCAAAGGGCCTGTTTCCATACTATATAACTCTACGACTCTATGATTCTGGTTGCTAAAGTTAAAAGTTGGAAATTTCTATGAATCATACAACTGATGTTCCATCCTAACTCTCATGTGCAGGATTCCACAAAAGGAGTGTCAGAAATGACCTCACATATCTACACAAGCAACCTGTTCTTTTCATGGACGGAAATTTATCTTTTTAATAAGTAAAATGCTCAGAACTCAATATGTTGATGGTAGGACTGATGGAAAAGATTTTCTTTTCCAATGTGTAATTTCAAAACTTACTTTACTTATGTCTCCGGGTCTTGTGCTCACTGTGAAAGTAAACCTGTCAAAGATCGTTACCTTCAGTGGGAGGAATTGATTCTTCAATCACAAACACTGCTCCGACTTTAGACAAAAGCTGTAGTTGAACAGTCGGCAATTCCTTAAAGTCTCCCAGGATTAAAGCGGAGTCTGGGTCGGAAGTGATCTGTTGCAGCTCCGATGTGTCTGCACGGTTGGCTCCAACAGCAATGGGCACAATACCAGCCTGTCTCATTGCCTCTGCTGCTGGCCCAACATCGTCACTGGATTTCCCGGCAGTGATGAGCACCAGGATTTGTGCGGCTCCGGCATCCCTTCTGCTGCCTGCAGCTGGGACGAAGACGTTCCTTGTGACAAAGTCCAGTGCTGCACCCGTGTTGAGGGGTTTTCCTGTTTTCAGTTTTAATTTTCGTATTGCATTCAAAGCTTCATCTTTTCTTGAATGAACATTGAGGCCAAATTCAAGTCTTGGGTTAGAGCTATATTGTACCACAGCAACTTGATCTGTGTCAGGTCCAACATCAATCTCCTGGATTAGTCTCAATAGAAATTCACGGACTTGTTGAAATGATCTCCCCATGCCGGGAGAGCCGTCAATTAGGAACACAATATCGCTCTTCCTGGCTGAAGAAATTCAGAATGAAATCAATAGAGTTAAATATAATGTAAATACTTGGATAAAAGTGTAAAACAACAAGAACGTTGAGTAAAACAATAAGAATCCACATCTGCTATACTTTCAATTTCAGTGCCTTTCCCAAGTATCGCATGTTCAAAATCCTGCTGTTTACCAGTAACCATAAACTGTAAATACTTTGGTAAAAATGTAAAACTGGAAATTCAGAATATGAAATGAAAACACTAGAAATACTCATCCATGCAGGTGGTATCTGTGGAGAGGCAGAGCCAATGATATAAAACATTAATTCTGTTTCTCCCTCCATTGATATTGCCGTATCTGCTGAGTATTTCCAGCATTTTCTTTTATTATTTTGAGTGAAAATGTATAACAAGTGAATGATAACAAAAGCAATTATAAAAAAATTAAACTTTACTGGTATTAAAATGCACAGTGCTGTTTTAAGAGCACATTCTTCTACTTTAAACGCCTCTAATACTAATATTAGTGGATGAGCAGTGCAGTTTTAACACTGATGTTAATATATTTAATATAAAGTGGTTAATGTCACTATTAGTACATGGACCAGAGAAATATCCTAATTATATCTGCTCATATCGCAGTACTGTGTTACAGGGATCATTTTAAAAGTGCAGTGGCATATCAGTTACATAACTGCATTAACAATCCTGAAATAATTACCCAGAGGCACAAGCTCAAATTGTCAATTTCAATTCAATTAACCAAGTATAATTAAAATCAATAGCCAATACCAGTGAAAACAAGCATGAAATCGCTGGATTGTCCAAACGGTTGGCTAATGTCCTGTGGGAAATAAGTCTGCTCTCTTTGCATAGTTTGGTTCTGTATGGGACTTGGTTCCCATAACAATGGAGCTAACCTTTAATCGCTCTATAACGTGGCCTTGCATGCTATTCATTTGTCTCAAACTTCCACACAATCTCTAATAATGGTACAGACCAGCATTGGCCTACTTACTGGACACAAAAAAATACCCACAACCAGCCCAGTCAATCTTGCCAAGTCCTCCTCACTATCATTTGGAGATTGGAGTCTGTACCGGGAGACCTGTTCCACTGACCAGCACCAGTTTAATATGGTCATGGTCACAGAATCATGACTCTCAGTCAATGACTCACACCTATTTATCACCAGTGTGTTCCATTGACAGGACAGACCCACCAGACATGGTGGAACAGGGGCATATATGCAGTAGGAAGTGGCATTGGGAATTAAGAACATGGCTTCTAAACCCCAGGAAATCTTACAGAAATGAAGTTTCCTACTATTCTTCATGAAGAACACCGCCTGGAAGGTGTACTAGATGTAGCAAGTGCATGGGTTAAACTTGGTGGGCCAATATTGTACTCCACCATAAGCTATTGCATTGTGGCCTGGCCTATCCATTGCATTTGCAATACTATTGAGCCAAAGGACAACCTTGGTCACTGAGGTTAAAAATAGCCCAGTGTCCCTAAAAGTCCAGTAATATTGCAGCATGGCACATCACACATCCTAAACAGAGGAAGCAAAATGCTATAGACCAAGCTGAGCAATCCAGCAGCAATGGATCAGATCAAAGCTCTGCAATAAAGTGAAGTGTAGCTGTGACACTTTACTCTGTATTGTTATTGTTTTTACCTGTACTACTTCAATGCTCTCTGTACTAACTCAATGTAACTGCACTGTGCAGTGAATTGACCCGTAAGATTGGTACGCAGGACAAGTTTTTCACTGTACCTTGGTACAAGTGACAATAATAAACCAATACCAATACCAATCCTGCTACATCTATTGGTGAATGGTGGCAGACAATTAAGATGCTAATGGAAGGAGAAAGCTCCAAGAATATTTCCACCCTCAGTGCATAGCAAGTAAGTGCAAAGAGAGATACACAGAGAGTGGCAGTGCCTGGAATGCGCTGCCAGAGTTGTTGGTGGAAGCAGACATGGTAGTGGTGCTTAAGAGGCATTTAGGCAGGCACATGCTCATGAAGAGAATGGAGGGATATGGATCTTGTGTAGGCAGATGGGATTAGTTTCATTTGGCATCATGGTTGGCACAGACATCATGGGCTGAAGGGCCTGTTCCTGTGCTCTACTGTTCTATGCAAGAGACAAGGCTGAAGCATTTGTACCATCCCTTGCCAGAAGTGCCAGAAGAAGACTAGTTTCAGTGGGTCTCTTCCACTTAGCCCCACTGAAACTAGTCTTCAGCCAATCTGATTCATTCTGTCAAAAAAAATCAACAAATGTCTGAGAGCACTCGTTACAGTGAATGCTATGAACCTAGACAGCACTGCAATTGTGGTGCTGAATATTTGTATTCCAGAACCGGCTGCACATCTTGCTAAGTTATTCCAGCACAGTAACAAAACTGGCATTGATGTGTGAATGTTAAAGTCAATAGGAATCAGAGGAATAGCCTCTCCACTGACTGAGAGTTTAGTCACATTGAACAAAAAGAAAAATGTTTATGGAGCACAATGACCTCAGCCCCAGGACATTGCTACATAAGAATGAGAACGTACCCTGGACCAGACCTGCAACAACTGTTTCATCTATAAAATTATTTCCAATATAATGTCAGAAATGAGGATGTTCATTAGTGATTGGATCATGTTTAGTTCATTTCATAGCTCCACAGCTAATAAAGCATTTCTGTGCCCTCAATACTTCATCAATATTTAAGCTTGAGGTGAAAAATGGCAAGTAATATTTGAGTCGCACAAATGCCAGACAATAGTTATCTGCAAGAAGGAGAATCACTTGATATGTTTAATTTTCAACTCCAGTAGCTTTGCTGAGAACTCCATGATCAAAATCCTACTGTTTATCATTGACTGGAAACTTAAATGGACCAGGTACATAAATACTGTGGCCCAAGAGCAGATCAAAACCTGAGTTTATCATGTCAGTAAGATCCGGACTACTGAAACGTTTTTCACATTCTATAAAGCACTAGTCAGGAGTGTGATGGAATATCCTCCACTAGCCCAGGTGAGTGTGCCTCCTACAACAATCAAGAAAGCTCATCAGCATTCAGGCCAAAGCAGCCTGCCTTATTTAGAACACCATCTATCACCCTTCCGTAGTCAGAACATAATGGCTGCAATGTGCACCATCTACAAAATTTAGAGCAGTTTTCAACTTCATCTCAAGGTTTCAACTTCATCTCATATGACTTTTGCTGCTTGGAAAGACTTGGACAGCTAGAGCACTACGAAACTGTCTTTTTTTGTGTAACTTTGTTGTCAATAGAGTATTTGTTATAATATGGGTAATTGGGGGTTAATTTTAAAATTGAATCCAAGTGTTAGATTTATAAATTTTCACTAAAGTGTAATTGAATCTTGGGGGGTATTTAACATCAATTTACAAAGCTATTTTTCACAGTAATAAATAGTGTGCCATTCATGGATAGGAATACATTGTAATAACATTCCCATGCTGCATTTAGCCCAGCCTTTTCAACTTATGAATTTTAACTCAACAAAATATTTTCTAGCAATGCAACTCTTTGATAAATCAAAGAATGACTGTTGTTTGAACAGTAGTTCTAACCACATTTAAGACGAATGAGCAAAACTGTTTTACTTTGGAAATAGTGGCATAAAACACATGTTTAGTTATGGCAATATGAATTTAGGCCATGAATTAGTGTTAAGTGGAAGGCAAATGTATCCAGTTCATGACCAGGTACATTATCCTATGTGTCTGAGGATTACTTGCATCTCTGAAATTCTTTGCCGGGGGTGGGAGTGTATCACAAATCTCTACTAATGTCCTAAACAAGTTTATTTTAGAAAGGATCTATAAACATTGGGGAAGTGCTGGAGCCAGAAGCACCTGTAATCTATATCATGATGAGTGAACACAAGGAGGATGGTTATGCAAATAAATCCCTTAAATCCCCAATATTGCAAGGTATATTTGACAGACAATGAAGCAATTGACAAGAATGTAATTAATGTTCATAAATATGCTAACGATTCAAGTATTGGACAGGAGAGTAAATAAATACAATGCTGGTACCTTCTGCAGTGATAAGAGGTTCCTCCTCGGGTTTTGCTGTTGTTTCTTCAATAACTGCTGTTGGTTCTTCAATAACTGCTGTTGGTTCTTCAATAACTGCTGTTGGTTCTTCAATAACTGCTGTTGGTTCTTCAATAATTACTGTTGGAACACTCAGCATTGTCAGTGGCATTATCAGTTGATTCACGACATCTGGCAAAAAGTGGAATTCCTTCACATTGAAGATCAAACTTGGGTCAATTGCCATCTCTTCCAACTGGGCTGGGTCTGCATTCTTAACACCGATAGCGAAGGTCATGACAGCGGCTCGCTTCAGTGCATCCGCTGCCTCCTCCACATCATCGCTGGACCTTCCACCAGTGATGAGCAGTAAAAACTGGGGAACGTTCTCCTTTATTCGACTTCCTGCAGAACTAGTAAAGTAGTATTTAATGGCAAAGTCCAGCGCAGAGCCAGTGTTGGCCGTTGCCCCACCTCTCAGACTGAGGCTTTTGACATGAGACAGAAGTTCAGCTTCTGATGAGTAAGTGTTCAGGTGGAACTCATCTTCTGTGTCATCGCTGTACTGTGCCAGACCCACTCGCACCTTGTCATGTCCAATGGCCAGATGCTGAATTATTCTTATGATAAAATCACGGACATAAGGCAAATTAGCATTTCCAATATTGTCTGATCCATCAATAAGGAACACAATGTCTCTCTCGCTCATTTCCATTTGTACAACTAGAAAAAAAATGGACATTAGGTCATTAAAAATCCTAAGATTTAAATACAAAATCTCCTAAATTCTGAAACAAATGGAGACAATTCCCAGTTATTCTCTATTTGCTTTTTGGTTCGCCGGGTGAGACCTACAATAAACCCACATATTTGTATGTACCCAATTAAGCTATGTGCTTAATATGAGAAACTTTTCTCCAGGTACACAAAAAGCAACTACCTCAGACTTCTGACTTTCCTGATCACTGAACACTGGGCATTAAAATTAATAATTTATTGCATACTATTTCTGGCATCAATATCAAAAAAAGTCCTGGTCAGAATAATACTTCCCAAATGGCAGTATGGTATTTCCATGTTTCAGGTTATTTAATCTTGGTTTTGCTTTTTTAAAGAAAAATGGGATCTTGTGGGAAAGGTAGTAGTGAGAATAGATTGAAAAGTAGGCAAACCCAGTGATGAAATAGGGACAGAGCTAAGTTGCTAAAATTCTATATCTCATTTCTACCCCTAAATTGCAGTAAATCGCATGTTTTAATGCATTTATTGACACTTGCATCAGCACAGTAGTCACAGTGTTCTAAGTCAGAGGTAGCCCTACAAACCGCTGCAAAGGCTTTGAGCTCTAACATGCTAACATCTCCAGCTATGGAGTTATGTATTCAATAGAAATTGGAGAAGAGCAATCTATGTTTGATGTTCCCACCTGCAATATAAATAATATTACTTTCTTTCATATACTCTTACACAAGTTTGAATAAACCAAATTAATCACACCATGTCAAAGACTATTACCTTCTTGGGTCGGAAGAATTGGTTCCTCAGTCACAAACACTGGTTGAACTTTAGACAGCAGCTGTTGAGAGAGAGTTGACAATTGTTCAAAGTTTACCAGGTTGAAAACAGAATCTGGATCAGAAGTGATCTGCTGCAGCTCCGATGTGTCTGCATTCTTAGCTCCAATAGCAATGAGCACAATACCAGCCTGTCTCATTGCCTCTGCTGCTGGCCCAACATTGTCGCTGGATTTCCCGGCAGTGATGAGCACCAGGATTTGTGCGGCTCTGGCATCTCTTCTGCTGCCTGCAGCTGGGATGAAGATGTTCCTTGTGACAAAGTCCAGTGCTGCACCCGTGTTGAGGGGTTTTCCCTTTTTAAATCGCAGTTTTTTTACTGCATTCAAAAGCTCGTCTCTTGTTGAATGAGCATTGAGGCCAAATTCAAGTTTTGGATTAGAACTATATTGAACAACAGCAATGTGATCTGTGTCAGGTCCAACATCAAACTCCTGGACTATTTTCATCAGAAATTCACGGACATGAGGAAATGACCTCCCCATTCCAGGAGTACCATCAACAAGGAACACAATATCTCTCATATTGGATTTTCTCTCCTTCCTGGGAACTGAGCATAAACATAATTAAATTAGACCATATGCAGTTCTGGTTATCAAATTACAGAAAGGATGTGATTTACAAGCATGTTGCCAGAACTAGAAATTTTTAGCTCAATTGTTTACTCTGGAGCTGTTTCCTTTGGAATAGATGTACTGAGGTGAGATTTTATTGAAGTATGTAAATTGTTAGGGGGACCTAGATGGAGTAAAAAGGAGAGACCTAATTTCCTTGCCAGAGGGATCAAAAACCAGGGGTCATGAATTTAAAGTAATTACTAGAAGGATTAGAGGGGAGAAGAGGAAAAATGTTTTCACCCAAAGGACTGGAGAGGCCTGAAGAGGGTGATAGAGGCAGAATTCCTCAGCGTGTAAAAAGAATTGGGATGCTTACTTGAAGAGCCATAATTTACAGAGCCACAGCCACGTGCTGGAACGTGGGGTTAGGTCAGATAACCCTATTCTTTAGCACAAATATTTTGTGCTAAATGACCTCTATAAGAGGAAACCAAAGCAGCAAGAGGAAATCCACACAGTTATGCAGAGAATGTGCAAACTCCACACGGATGGCACCCAAGGCCATGATTGAACCCAAGTCACTGGAGCTGTGAGGCAGTAACATTAAACGCTGCACCATCCCACCATCCAAAAATCTATAGATCTATGAAGTTGCGGTTGGCTAGCAAGGACTAACCTCTCCTAGGTAGCTTACTACACTCTGCATGTGAAGTATACATTCTATGCATGTATAGCTGACTCTCAGTCCTCAGCTATTGTGTGTCATAAAAGATTAGTCTGAAAATTTAATCCTAATTTCATGGACTCAGTGCTGAGAAGTAGACCTTTAGTGGCCTGTGGGGAGCACACTACCCCACAATCCATTATGAACAACCATCTAAGTAGCCGTTATTGAGAGATGGCCCCTCGAACATACCCATGTCCTGCATCTCCAACACTGTTTATAAAAGGAATGGCAATTAGCTGTGCACTGACAGAATGCAAAATCTGAAGGCACCAGGGAGCCATGCTCAACCTTGTCAGACTGAAAAATAATTATTATTCTGACACAAGCAACATGCAAGCTACATTTTTTTAAAATAAAAGTTAAAATGTATTGAGTAGAAAATATTCAGAAATTGTTGAAAAATAAGGCATAATTGTGTTTGAAAGATTTTCAGACACTTGCATTCTATTGAAGCAAGCCAATGGGATTTGAAAAATATTAACAAGACTCTATTAAGTAATATACTAAATCATAATCATGTATTTGAAACTTAATTGAAGGATCTATATACATCAAAATAATTTTTATGGGCACATTCCATATAATTTGAATGAAGTATTGTATAATTAGATAAAAATAGCAGACTAAATTTCATATTTCTCCAAGTTATACTTTATATTTCTCTAAGTTTAGGAAATAAGGAAAGTTTACTGAGTAACAGTGGGCTTGTAAAGAAGTAGAACATACAGATCTTGAGAAGTAGTGTTCCTGATGTTAAATTTCATCTGTGAGTAATGTTTAATGGATATGTTATGCATAATGTCAAAACACACGATGGTGCATGCAGTCCTTTCATAACTTTTGTGGTCTGAGATCCAAGCTGGTGGTCTTGACTTTGAAGCTCATTACCAGGCACACTACATAACTATATTCATCCCTCTGCTGCAAAGTACATTGACAGAGAAGAGCTACAAAATACAGGGGTAGGTCCCTGAGTCAAGAGTGTTGGAATGTGGATCCAGAAGTCCAGGGTGACAATCGGGAAGTAGGGAGGAGAAAGACAATCAACCAGAATAATGGAGGAAATCATGAACATGGATCATGCAGTCCTGCTGCATCTCCACTGCTATACTGTATTTTGACAGTCTCTGGAACATTTGGTAAATATAAAATTGTTTATAAATGCGCCAGTGAGCAGTAATAACTGAAAGAAGCACAGAACATAATTCAGGTACCTTCTGTAGTGGTGAGAGGTTCTTCCTCAGGACTTGCTGTTGGTTCTTCAATAGGTGCTGTTGGTTCTTCAATAACTACTGTTGGAACACTCAGCATTGTCAGTGGTGTTATCAGTTGATTCACGACATCTGGCAAAAAGTGGAATTCCTTCACATTGAAGATCAAACTTGGGTCAATTGCCATCTCTTCCAACTGGGCTGGGTCTGCATTCTTAACACCGATAGCGAAGGTCATGACAGCGGCCCGCTTCAGCGCATCTGCTGCCTCCTCCACATCATCGCTGGACCTTCCACCAGTGATGAGCAGCAAGAACTGGGGAATGTTCTCCTTTATTCGACTTCCCGCAGAACTAGTAAAATAGTATTTAATGGCAAAGTCCAGCGCAGAGCCAGTGTTGGCCGTTGCCCCACCTCTCAGTCCGAGGCTTCTGACGTGAGACAGCAGTTCAGCTTCTGATGAGTAAGTGTTTAGGTAGAATTCAGCATCTGTGTCATCGCTGTACTGTGCCAGACCCACTCGCACCTTGTTACGTCCAATGGCCAGATGCTGAATTATTCTTATGATAAAATCACGGACATGAGGTAAATTAGCGTCTCCCACATTGTCTGATCCATCAATAAGGAACACAATGTCTCTCTCGCTCATTTCCTTTGGTACAACTGGAAAAATAAAATGAACATCAGGTGGTACAAAATTCTGGAGATTAAATCATCTTTGTTCACCTTGCAAATTGTACAACAATTTCTAATTTTTATGCCAAATGGAGACTTCAGTCACCAGTTTTCTCTTTATTTCTCAAAGGGTTCCTACTCTGAATTAAGACCATTATTATAAAAGGAAAAATAACTCAAGTTTAAACCAGTCTTAAAGCAACTGGCTAGAAATTGGACCATTTGTATTGTAGGTGTGCTAAATTGGATCTGCACATAGTGATAACACCAAACCTCCCCAAAAAAATCACAAGATTGAGATATCTTTCCTTTAAGGGATCATTATAATGGTTTTCTTTCCTCTGAAAGTGTTCAACCAACCAGACCTATGCACTTCACAAATGGCAGCTACTTTCTCGACAGGCATGATTTGTGTACTAACCCCGAGGAAAGAGATCTCACTATGACAGCCTGAGGCTGCGACAGAGATGAAGACGAATGGGCAGGGATTGGGAAGAGATCACGAAAGATAGGGAGGAGGGGTAAATGTAGAGGGTTGTGGGCGTGGAGCAGGCCAGATCACATCATATGGCCACAACTAACCTCAAACCCCCACGATCAGCAATAGCCAGAAGTAAACAGAGTCCTGGGGGTGTCACAGTATATTGTGTACGGGTTGCTTTATGTGTGATGCACTTTTCAATTTATGGTGAGTTATCTACAAAGGATGTAGGTCATGAGTTTTGATCCAATTTCTGTGGTTAAGTAATTAAAGCAAGCTGCACATATTGATGACACATTGCACAAAATACGACACAGAAATGAAATGCATATTTGGGTGAGTGACACCTGTAAAAACAAGTCTGATATCTCAATGGGTGGGGCTTCTACAGAAATGAGTACAAACAACTCAAACACTCTGGCGGCAGTGTTTTTTTATGGACACTGTGTACAGAAAACAAATGCAAATGGATCCAGTTTCTAGGAGATCGTGACAAAAGACAACTTGAATTCTGTGGGTGAATGAAATGTACAATATTCAGAAAGGACTGTTCAGATCCACAGCATTAAACTATAAGGGAAAGCTTAAGATGAAGATGCATGGCATTTGTAAAAGAGCACAACTTGCTCAAACCCATGACAATCCAAAACACTGGACTTTGTGCTTCTAGCCAATTGCAACAGTCTTATACCATCAGGAACACCGCTCAGTTTTAACAAATTATAGAACAATGTTTTATTATAAATTAAAAACAAAGAAGGCCATTGGTGGAATAACTGCAAAAATAGAAAATGTTTCATGCATTTTATTTCTTTTCATTGCTGGAAGCGAAAAGAATTTTATTTCTTATGATGAATTTAGAATTTCAGTGAAATTTTTGTTCCATGTTATCTTTCTTAAATTTATCAAAGTCGTATACCTTCACTGATAATTATTATTGGTTCCTCTATCACATGCACTGGCTGAGCTTTAGACAGCAGCTGTTGTTGAATGGTTGGTAATTCCTGGAAGGTATTTAATTTGAAAACAGAATCTGGATCGGAAGTGATCTGTTGTAGCTCTGATCTGACTGCATTCTTGGCTCCAACAACAATTGGCACAATACCAGCCTGTCTCATTGCCTCTGCTGCCGGCCCAACATTGTTCCTGGATTTCCCGGCAGTGATGAGCACCAGGATTTGTGCAGCACCGGCATCCCTTCTGCTGCCTGCAGCTGGGATGAAGACGTTTTTTGTGACAAAGTCCAATGCCGCAGCTGTGTTGAGGGGTCTTCCCATCTTCGGTGCCAGTTTTTTTATGGTACTCAAAACCTCATTTCTAGTTGAAAAAGAATTGAGGTAAAATTCAACTTTTGAGTTAGAACCATACTGCACCAAAGCAAGATGATCTTCATCAGGTCCAATATCAAACTCTGGAATTATCTTCAGAAGAAATTCACAGACTTGAGAGAAAGATCTTCCCATAAAAGCAGTACCATCAATTAGGAAGACAATATCTCTCTTCTTGGCTGTGGACATGGAAACATTGATGTATAGGTTAAGGCATTTTACATAACATAGTGTTAGTGAAAATCTTATACAGGATGATAAAACATACCTTGCATTATCACTGTATATGGTGCTCTATTCCACTTCCTTCTTAATATTTCACACACCTCTTGACATTATATTAAAATACTATTTTTCACGATATCTATCAGATGCTATACTGAGAAATTTACAAATGGTGTGTCATTACTAGAGGTGAGTTTTCAAACTAATTTCACAGAGGTTCCAACTAACCAAAGTGCACAATTTTATCCCATCTGCCTCAGCTGAAACTAATGTCAGTGTATAAATAAGAAAAATGAAAGATTGACATTTATCTAGAACCATTCACATCCCTTTCCAGGATACACCATAGTGTTTTAGAGCCAATCACAAGTTTTTAAAGTGAAGTCAGAGTTGTAAGAAATGTGGCAGGTAATTTGCACAGAGTAAGCACCAGCAGACAATAATATAGTAATGTATTGAAAATCTGTCTTACAAATGTTGAACAAGGGTAACTATTGGGCAGGGCACCAGATATAACCTCCTTGCTTTTACTTGGGTTCTTTAATATCTCATCAGAAGTTCAAGATCTTCAAAGATCTCTAAGGGGGCTTGACAGAGTAGATGTTAAGATGCTTTTCACAAGCAGAAGAGTCACAAACGAAAGGACATATCTACAAAATAAGGGGCTGGCCATTTAAAACTTGGGTGCATAGAAACTTCTTCTCTCAGAAGATAGTGAATCTTTGGAATTCTCTGCTCCTGACGGTGGTGAAAGCCAGATCATCAGATATGTTTAAAGTAGAGGAAGATAAGTATTTGAGAGATTGAGGAATTGAGGATTATGGGGAACTGGCACAGAGGAGAAGTTGAGGTCAACACAGACCATCCATGATCATATTGAAAGGCAGGGCAGTCTTGAGCTCCTATTTTCTTTCATTCATGCGTTTCTTGTGTTCTTGTATTCACATATTTTAATAAAAGCAAAGCTGTACTCCCTCATTATTGCACAGAAACTTCAAACTAGATTTCTGTCCTCCAATCACTGCAGTGGGCCTTGAACTCAGAACTTTTTAACTGAGCCACCATTGATAGTGCCAGCTAGCTCTCTAGAAATATTTTATTAACATTCTTTTTCTAATGAAATTCTGTGAAGCTAATTCTGTGAAGCTAATTCTGTGAAGCTAATTCCTTTATTCTCAGCTCAGATCAGTTTTCTGAGTTGATATTTAGTGACCTTTCAATTGCCAAGACCTCTTATCAACATCCTGGGGGTCACCCTTAAACTCATCTGGACCAGGTACATAAATACTATGGCTATGAGAGCAGGTCAGGCTGAGTATCCTGAGGTGAGTGACTCACTTCCTCGTACTCCTAAGTCTTTATACCAATGATAAGACACAAGTCAAGAGCTCGATCGAATACTTCCTACTTGCCTAGATGAGTGCAGTTCCAGCTACTTACAAGAAACTCAACACCATCTGGAAAAAAGCAGCACCTGCATTACACTGCACTAAACATTCATTTGTTTCATCACACCTCCACAGTAGCTGCAGTGTGTACTATCTATAAAACATATTGCAATTACTTGCCCTGACATTACTGACAGCACCTCCCAAACTAGCAACTTCTACCACCTCTACCACCAAGAAGGACAAAGGCTTCAGGCACATCGGAACATCACTACCTGTAGATTCTCATCCAAGTTACACACCACCCCGACCTGGAACTGTATCCCCATTCCTTCATCATCGCTGGGTCTAAATCCTAGAACTCCCTTCCAAACAGCAGAAGGATTTCAGCAGTTCAAGAAGGTGGCTCACTCATGACTACATAGGAATGGGCAATAAATGCTGGGCATGCTGACAATGCCTGGATCCTAAAAAATAAATAACTAAATAAAAATCTATTCAGGTGAGGCACTTTCTTTGGTTGCCAGGTTACTGTCCACTGGATACACTTAATGTCATTCTATTTGATTTCCACTTACCTTGCAGTTTGACAGCTGACCACCATGTTTCTATAACAGCTTCCTCTCATCTCCACCTCTCCTGATCTCAGAGACCACATTATCCCAACCACATTCATTGTCTGCACAGCGTGCCAACAGCCACACCACTTTCTTCCTGCTTCCAAAATCCACTTTGCTGCTTCCTCTAACCTATCCCACATTTTTTCCCCCATGTTTCACTTGGTAGGTTCTTCTGCAATTTTTTGCAAATGATCAAAAAAAAACTGCATGCCATCCAGTCAGAAACAAGGTTCTTTTTTATTGGCTGTGGTAAAAAGACATGGTACTCACTAACAAACAATTGGGAACGAGATTGCAGATATCGGGGAACTGGTTAAAGGGTAGAAAGTATAGAGAGGAACTCAGAGGAGAGGACAATGGTGCAAATAGAGAGACTATCTGCAATCAGAAAGGGAGAACCAGCTCTGGTGAAGGGAAGATAGTCAAAATTTAGATTAGCAAGATGGGGACATTTGGAAAGAGGTTGGGAATTGGACAGAGAGAGATAAGCAGATCAGGAGGAGCACATGGTAGCAGCAATGGAGTCGAAAAATGCATTAACACTACTCTACAGAAAGAGAGGCTGCATTACAGGCTAATGACAGCAATCAAATGGCCCTGGACTGGGACTATATAGCATACTAACACTAATGATTTAATGAAAATCAGTTCTGTGTCTAACACAACATGGATTCATTCTGTACCTTGTTGATTTAAGCTTCCTTACCTGTGATATGAGAGAGTTAGTGGGTAATCTGCTTTGACACAGAGATGGCTGGATCACACCAAGCCAGTGTCCTGACCAATATATATCTGTCAACCAACATCAGTGATAGAGGATTAATATCTGATTATTGTGGATTCATTCACTTTGCCAATAGATCCATGACTATCACAAAAGTCACTATTTCTGTATTTCATGATGTACTTATGTATGGAACGATTGGTCTGGATGGCATGCAAACAAAAGCTTTTCACTGTATCCTGTTTCATGTGACAATAATAATAAACCAATTCCAGAAACTAATTCCAAGTGCTATTACATGCCTGTGAGCATAAAGGCACAATATAAAGGCAAGTTTGTTCTCATCCTTGGACAAATGGAGCGGAATTCTGATGACCCAAGAGAACCCTGGAGTTACCTCAATACTCCTTCCCACAGATATTCCCTCATTTCACTGACCTTTCATGAGCCAGCATGTTATATAACTGAGGTACAATATACTTCTTTCTTTCATTGGAAACAATTAAGAGGCAAAAGGTATCAGGAGAAGAAGGACCAACCTCTAACCATAAATTCATACCTTTCGTTTAATTTCCTTTAGTTGGTGCAAGAATTCTTTTGCCGCTCCCTTTGTCTTTGAGGCTTCCTATACTGTGGATAACTCTTAACTGAGAGGCAATGTGCTGACAAGATTATGAGTTTCTGGAATTCATGAGTAGAGATACAAAAGAGGGGAAGCTATGTTGAAACTTTACAAAACACTAGTTAAACTACAACTTAGAACATTCCATTCAGTTCTGTTCACTTAAATGCAGGGTGCAAAGAACCTAGATAGGTGCAGAAAAGCCTTAGAAAAGAAATGGTTTGAGGGATAAGAGAAGTCATGAAGTTACTGTGGAAAAGCTGGAGTTGCTCTCCTTGACAATCTCACCCTTCCTAGTACAAAAAAAACAAGGGGATCTGCAGAAAACCTTTTTGCTCAGTGATTAGTTATGATCTAGAATTCACTGCCTATAGAGGCACTGAAGACAAAACTGAATAAGCACCTGGGAGGGAATAATTTGCAGTGATAAAGAAAAAGAGCAGGAGAATGGGAATGACAGGATTGCTCTGCTAGGAACCAGTATTGACTGGATAGGCTGAATGGTCTTATGTGTTGCAACAATTCTTTGATTCTATAGCAACATTGCCATGGGGTCCTTATTATCTGATGATATAGCCCCTGTTGCTTGCCCACTGGATCTCCCAAAATCAATCACAGTCTTCTCTTGCCCTGATCAACATCTATTCCATGCTTTTCTCTCATACAGTTTATCAATCTCACTCACTGGTAGCACTCTCACCTCTAGTCCAGAATGTCAGCATATTTTTGACTGAGACTTCAAGTATCTTCATACTTGGAGGAAAAGAATGATGCTATTTGAAGCAGGGCAGTTTTTTGATATTCTGACCAACATTTATCTTTCAGTTTTCATAATAAAGCAATTACCTTTTTGTTTATTTTATTGCTGTTTGTGAGACCTCATTGTGATGTTGTTCCTCACTGTACAATAGAAACTATTACAGAGTCCTTCATTGCCAGTGTTTTGAATTGGGACATTTTGAGGACTTGAAAGATACTGCATAAAATTCTTTTTGAATTCAAAATCTTCAACACCATTTATAAACCCCTTTTCGGTTTCATTCCCCTTATCATTACAAGCCGTGCTAATCCTAAATCTAACTCTTTGGTCTACATTCTAGCCTTGGATTCATCGCACATGCATCTTTCCACCCTTAACTGTATAACATCATACTTGTTACAGCACAGAAGGAGGCCATTCAGGCATCATATCCAGGCCGATTCCCAGCAGAACAATCCCATCCATCACATTCCCCTGATAGCCTTGCAATTTATTCTGTCTCATATGCCCATCAACTTCCCTTGCATTCTGTCATTAACTTACACTAATTAACCTACCAGCTTTGGGATATGGGGAGGAAACCATGGCTCCGGGGGAGTCCCATGCAGTCACAAGTCGAACGTGCAAGCTTTTGGGGTATCTTACCACACAGTTCCCTAAACTCCCACTCCAGCAGAATCACTATCATGAGCAACACACAAAGGCGCTGGAGGAACTTGTCGGGTCAGGTAGCATCTATGGAGGGAAATGGACAGATAATTTCCCTCCATAGTTGCTGCCTGACCCGCTGAGTTCCTCCAGCGCCTTTGTGTGTTGCTCCAGATTTCCAACATCTGCTGTCTCTATTGCCTCCAGAATCACTATCATTCCATACAAAGAACATAGATCATAAAACATAGAACAGTACTGCACAGGAACAGACCCTTCAGCCCACGGTGTTGTGCCAAACTAATTAAACTAGTAATTAAATGCCAAACTAAGCTAATCCCTTCTGCCTATACAATGTCCATATCCCTCCATTCTCTGTACATTCATGTGCCTATCTAAGACCTTCTTAAATACCTCTATCATATTTGCCTCCACCACCACCCTTGGCAGCACATTCCAGGCAGCCACCACTCTCTGTGTAAAAAAATTGTCCCGCAAATCTCCTTTGAACTTACTCCCTCTCACCTTAAATGCATGCTCTCTAGTATTAGATATTTTGACCCTGGAAATGTCTACTCTTGTCTATTGCCTCTCATAATCTTATAAACTTCTATTAGGTCTCCTCTCAGCTTCCACCGCTCCAGAGAAAATAACCCAAGTTTTTCCAACCTCTCGTATAGTACATGCCCCCTAATCCAGGCAGCATTCTGGTAAACCTCATCTGCACCTTCTCAAACTCTCCAAAGCCTCCACATCCTTCCTGTAATGGGGTGACCAGAATTAAATGCAATACTCTAGATGCAGCCTCACCAGAGTTTTATAAAGCTGGAACGTAGCTTTCTGACTCATAAATTCAGTGCTTCTACTGATAAGGCAAGCATTCCATATGCCTTCTTTGCCACCCTATCAATCTGTGCAGCCACTTTCAGGGAGCTATGGACTCGGACCCCAAGATCCACAGTAGTGTAATGGGCAGCATGGTAGTGTAGCAGTTAATGTAACGCTATTACAGCGCCAGCAACCCGGGTTCAATTTTGGCCACTGTTTGTAAGGAGTTTGTACATTCTCCCTGTGTCTACGTGGGTTTCCTCCCACATTCCAAAAGACATATGGGTTAGGAAGTTGTGGGCATGCTACGATAACGCCGGAAGTATGGCAACACTTGCAGGCTGCCCCCAGCACATTCTCAGACTGTGTTGGTTGTTAACACAAAAAAGACGCATTTCACTGTATTTCGATGTACATGTGACTAATAAATAAATATTATTATTACAACAACACTGTTACGGGTCTCCTAGGTATAGATCATTACAAGGATTTGCCCAAACATGGAGATGGATAATGATTTCCAAAGATTTTTTTGATGGACCCCAATGAAATAAAGGTAATTTTAACAGTATTTCAAAATCATAATGACTGAAATGAATATAACTCAAATACCTTTGGTAGTAGTAACCAGTGGCACTTCAATAGGTACTGTTGCTTCTTCTACAGGTACTGTTTGAACACGCAGCCTTTGTAATAATGCTATTACCTGTTCCTGTATGCCTGGCAGAGAATAGAAGTCCCTTACATTGTAGCCCAGGTTGGGTTTAAAGGCTATCTCCTTCAGCTGGTCAGGATCTGCAGCCCCAGCTCCAACGGTAAGGGTTATTACAGTGTTCTGCTTCAATGCATCTGCAGCTCGTCTGATATCATCTCCAGACCTTCCACCAGTGATAAGCACCAAAAACTGGGGAACACCTTCTTCTTTTCTGCTACCTGCAGATCTGATAAAGTGAGATCTCAGGACAAAGTCCAACGCCTTCCCAGTGTTAAGTGTCTTACCACCCTTAAAGCTGAGAGTCCTCAGTAGAGACAGAAGTTCATCTTTTTTTGAGTAGGTGTTCAGATAAAACTCTGTTTCTGCAGTGTTGCTGTATAACACCAGACTGACTCGCACTCTATCCCTTCCAATATCAAGGTTCTCAATTATTTTCGAAATAAAGTTGCGGACTAATGGTAGATTTGAATTTCCAACATAATCGGATTCGTCAATCAGAAACACAATGTCTCTCTGGATCTCAGCTGCAATTGTTGCTAGAAAAAATATACAAATAAAAACACACTAGGTTATATAAAATGAGCAGAAATCATATGAAGCTTGAAAAAATGTAAGACTAGGAATATCCCTGTCTTCCATGGTGACTCACGACAACAAAATGCATGTATGCCAGTCATCCATAGTTCATTATCTTATGATGGTATTCAGGGTAACAAGGCTGTCTTTGCACATCCATCTGTTTTCCTTTCACTTGTTAGAAATGCATAGTTAACATTGAACAGGATGGACCACATGCTGTACACAGGGATATCAGACATGTTACAGCATGGGCCAGAACATTGCATGCAACCTTTCTAGCAGATTATCCAGTGAACCCAACATTTCCTAATGCAAAGTGCAACTCTTCTATGTTGAGGTCAATAAAGCTTTTCTGATGTCAAAAAACACTTGTGCGTTGTGTTCATTTAAACCAAAGGAAATGAGTAAGAATACTTTTCGGAATTACCACAGACATTTACATCAAATGATGCTCTAAGCATTCACAAAAATGGAATGAAATATGGCCCTGAAAATAACAAACAACCTAAACTTGTATTGTATAGAAATCCTGAAAATATCATACATACTGTACATGGCACTATGAAGTGATTATCATAAATCTAGGATAAGTTCCCCACTCCATGGAGCTCTTTGAGAAAGTAACAAATTTGTTGATAATTATCTTTTCAGAAAGTCTGGCAAAATCAGAGATTTGAAAACTGAGATGGAGTATTCGACAAAGGGAATCGAGGCTTGATAGTGGAGTTGAGACCAATCCGATTTTCTTGAAGTGGCCACAAAGATTGCTGATGCAAGAAAACTGCTATTGCCTGAATCTTAACTTATTTTTGTACTCATGACAGAAGGATGTTTCATCAGGGTTTGAGAGCAGAGAAGTTATTTTGAAATTGGTCTGTCTTGGCTGTTGGATTCACATTACTTTGCAATAATCTCAACTAACTCCTTTTGCTCTTACGTTATTTATATTATTCAGGGTAGTTCAATGTTACAGTGGCTTCAAGCATGATGGGGTGAGTACAGGAAAGTGGCAATGAAGGAAAAGATCAGACACTCATTTCAACCATTCCTGTGAATATCCAGGTCATTGCCCTGGGAAAGCACACCTTCTTGGAAGCATAGAAGGAAATAAATATTTGGAGATATGGGCTATAACTGAGCATCTCTGTTCCTGTATAAGTAATGTAGAGACCAAGACTAATGTTCTGGATACAAGGATTCAAATATGACCATGGCAGCTGGTGAATTTAAACACATTAAGAAATTAAATTTAAGAAAAACACTCTAATATTTAAGCCCAGTTTAGGAGGAACTTGTTACATGCCCCTTTGTTTTATGCTACTTGTGCAGGTAAATCTGTTAAAGGTTTTTACCTTCAGTAGGAGGAATTGGTTCCTCTGTCACAAGCGTTGCTTGAACTTTAGAAAGCAGCTGTTGTTGAATAGTTGGCAATTCTCGGAATTCACTCAATTTAAAAACAGAATCTGGATCAGAAGTGATCTGTTGCAGCTCCGATGTGACTGCAGCCTTGGCTCCAATAGCAATGAGCACAATACCAGCCTGTCTCACTGCCTCCGCTGCCAGCCCAACATCATCACTGGATTTGCCGGCAGTGATGAACACCAGGATTTGTGCAGCTCCGGCATCTCTTCTGCTGCCCGCAGCTGGGATGAAGACGTTCTTTGTGACAAAGTCCAGGGCTGCACCCGTATTGAGGAGTCTTCCCGTTTTAAATCGCAGAGTTTTCATTGCATTCAAAAGATCATCTCTTGTTGAATGAACATTGAGGCCAAATTCAAGTCTTGAGTTAAAACTGTATTGAACAACAGCAACTTGATCTTTGCCAGGTCCAATGTTGAGATTGTTAATTATTTCTGAAATAAATTTACGGACGTAAAAGAATGATCTCCCCATTCCGTGAGTGCCATCGACTAGGAAGACAATATCTCTTTTCCTGGCTGTAAAATATTAAAATGGAATCAGAATGAACCTTGCACTGAAAAATATCAGATGTTTGTTTAAAAAAATTGCACATTGGAAAGCCCAGTCTAGAAATCCATAATTTGATTGCAAGTTGTTAAAAGAGATGTTGAATTAATGAAGGTAAGTGAATGACTAGAAGTGTGGGACATCCCAAACCAATCACCCATCCATCCACCCAAGCACCACCTGTTGTAGTGAAGACAGACTTTGTTGATCTCTCACAAGACTATTCAGCCACCTTAACAGTTTCAAAAGTTTATTAAGTCATCTTAATTGAACAAACCTTGAAAATGTAAAGAAGCATGAAAATTTTTTAAGTAGTGTATTTAAATTAACAGGCTGGAGGTACGAATTTTTGATTCCTGTGTTAAACCATGCATGCTGTTGTTTCATGGAATAACGAAGGTGAACACTACCACAAACCCGAGCCTTATAAAAACCTGAAAACACTGCCCAATTAGGTCAATTTATGACATAAAACAAAACTTGTTTTACCTTAGCCAAGCTTGCAATTGATATATATATATATATAAATACACACACACACACACACACACACTCTTGTTTATTTATTTATTTATTTGTTTGTTTGTTTGTTTGTAGAGTGGAGATTAAAGGGAATCTGTATAATTTATATTTATACATCATAGAATTATACCCCACTAAAACAAAGGCAATGTAGCTTATCATGCCTGTTTAAGCATTATACAATTAATTCCATTTCTCTACTCTTTTTCCTGTAACCTGTAAACTTTATTCCCTTGAGGACAAATCCAGTTCCCATTTTTAACTTTCAGTTGAATTTGTTTCTACCACCTTTCAAGCAACTCCTTGCATAATAAAAACAAAATATCCTCATGTTGTCCCTGGTTCTTTTGTCAATCACCTAAATTCTGAGTCTGCTAGTTGTTTATTCTTCTCCCTCTGGGACCACTCTCTCTAACAAAAGTCTTATGATTTTGAAAACTTCTATAAAACTTACTCTTAAACTTCTCTGTAATGAGGAGGATGACCCATGCTTCTCCTGCCTCGCCATAGTATCTATGTGTGGAGCCAGTGGGCACCCAACCATATTAATCCCATTTTCCAACATTTGGCCTATAGCCTTCTATGCCTAGGCAATTGAAATGTTTGTCGAGACACTTCTTAAATTCTTTAAATTGGTAACATAATGACAAGATTATTGAAGCAATATCATACAAAAATAAGCCAAATCAAATATTAATAACCACCTAACGTTAGTTTCCATTAATGTTTCCCTGGGTGTCAGCTTTACTGGGACCTTTGCTGGTAGACTGGAAGAGGTTACATCAGTAGCTGAGTGCTCATTTTGTGAGCTATGGTTTATGAATCTAGTAGTAAAGCTGATTTGCCTGTTTAGTCAGGAAAGGAAAGTCTTTAATTGTATGTACAGTGAGTCCAATACCTTGCGACTATCATCAAAATAAAATCAACATCCATAAGGCTCTCCTTTGGTGTGGTCTTAATTTCATGCATCGAGTCCTTTTATCACTGTCGGAACCAGTCTGCACATCAGCTGCCATTAAAGGATGAGGAAATTGACACAAGAAAATTAAGTATTTCACTTGGTTTTCAGAAACAGTTAGGTCTGAGCCAGGTATCCAATTTGCTAATTTGTTCATTTTTGTGTGAATGACATTCTTACAATTAATATAGCTTAAGGTTGATGGCTTTCTTTTTCATTTTGACATTATTAGGTGCATGCAATGGACATCAGGTCCCATTTGTGGAAAAGTACAGCAGTGTATTTGTAACTCTAAAGCAAGCTGCCCCCATTCATTGTATGTTTTAATTTCAAGTTTTGGCTCCGAAGGAACATGCATTCCACTTGGAAAACTGCAATCTGCCATGAATACAAATAAAGAGAGTGAGGGAAATTGCCTGAATTTTAATTAAATATGTCTGTACTTCTAATATTTCAGCCACTCTCCAGCTGTGATGACCTTGATTGATCTGAAGGAATTATTCATAGCATCTATACCTACGTTATCCTAGAGAGAAAAATGATTTTGTGTCCTGAAATAACTCTTACTCAATTAGCCATTCTCAGTTTAAGGAGCAATAATTCTTTGTATATTTGTGTATAGCAACTGTATCCAATGTTTTCCCTAAAGTTTATTCAGTTGCTTTTCTTGGCCATGAGCCAAACATCACCAAAGAGCAGAACGTAGAATTTCTACTTGTATTTAAGATTACAATCACTCATTATTTAGCCTGAGACTCAACCGATAGGCCGCCCCAGGGCTGCCTGTTGTCTTTCACTAGGTGGAATCCAAAAAAAGATTTTGTAAATCTGATGAAAACACAATGTTTTTAACATCTATCTAAATGTTCCACATGAAAAAAAGACACTCAAATCACTTTAACACCCACCAAATCAAAGAAGGAACACAAATATTTTCCCAATTTGCATGGCAGCTATTCACACCATCTCTGACAAGTGTTTTTTGAGAATGCCAAATACACTCGTGGTCTAAATTCAGAGCCAATTAATTTCAGTGATTGGCTGAGGTATTTTTCCTCATTCTCTTCACATTTCTTTAAAGTATAACAGAGGTTGTTCACAAACAGCTGGACAGTGGCAATTGATATTTCATTCCAATTATTTCATCTCACTGGTAAATCAACAGATTATTCCCCAATGAATATCCTGCAGTTGGTATCAGTAAACAGTAATTGTTCATGATTTCCACTCGTAATCTTTAGAAAAGAGGTCTGTGCAGCCACCTGCTGATAATGAAATAAGATTGGCAGTGATACTCATTGTTGAATCATAGCTTTAAGAATAATTTCCATTCATGTAACACCTTTAATATTAACAGTAACTGTTAACTTTTAACAGGAGCATTATCAACCAAATATAAGCATTATGTTGCATTGGAGATATGAGGGAGATAAGAAGTGATATAGGAACCACAGGAAATGGGTGAGGTCTTAAATGAATATTTCTCATCTGTATTTATCATAAAAAGGACGTGGAAGCTAGTGAGTTCAGGAGATGGAACAGTGATATCCTGGAACATATCAACATTATGAAAGAAGAGGTGTTAGCAGTCTTGAAGCGCATAAAGGATTAATCCTCGGGGCCTAAATACTAATCAAAGAGAAAGAATTAACTTGATTGGTGATACCAAATTCCTAGGACCTTGTTGGAAGCAAGAGAAGGAATTGATGGGGCCCTGGCAGAGATTTTTGTATCTTTGCTAGCCACAATATAGAGGTATATAAGATTATTAGAGGCATAGATTGGACAGAGAGGCAGTATCTGTTTCCCATGGTAGGGGTGTCCAAAACTAGAGGGCATATATTTAAGGTGAGCAGGAGGAGGTTTAAAGGAGATTTGAGCAGTAAAGAGTAGTTGCTATCTGGAATGAGCTGCCAAAGGAGATGATGGAGGCTGGACCAGTAACATTTAAGAGGCATCGGGACAGGTACTTGAATGAGCAGGACATTAATGTAAGCAAGTGGAATTAGTGTAGATAGGTGTAATGGTTGGTATAGATGTGATGGGCCAAAGAGCCTATTTCTTTACTGTACAACTCTATGATATTCTGACTTAAAGCCTGATCAAGAAGTCCATAGAACACGGAAAATAAAACATGGAACATAGAATATAGAATCAAGGAGAATCTTTAACATGACAGGCATTTATATCTGTAGACTAAATGTAGAAGAGTGGCAAGGTATTGCAGGGGAACTGGCTGGGGAGCACTTTATAAAACAAGAGAGGTGGACTGGTAGAGGGGTTCAGAGCTGGGTTCTCGAGCTTCAGGCTGAGGAAGCTGAAGATGCAGTTGCAACTAAACAACTGGTTAAAGTCAGGCATGATTAAGTGGCAAAGATTAGAGGAATCCTTAACAAATTACTGGAGAATAGTTAATCCCTTCAGAACTGTATTGTAGCTAAAGCCAAGATAGGCTCAATTTATGGACACTCAACTAGGGAAAGCATTGGGCATGGTGATCACAACATATAGGTTTGGCACTGGTTGGAGTGTATATGCAGATAGTGTGGGCATTTTCCCTACTAAATTCTTCATTGTTACACCCATATTTCAATCCATATCATCACCAACAGGATAGTCTGGTTGTTATCATATCGCTATTTGTGGAGCTTGCTGGGCAGAGATTACCAAATTTCCCACATGACAACTGTATTTGCACCAAAAAGTCGCTTCTATTGTTGTAAAAACATTCAGGCAAGCTGAGGTCATGAAAATGCTGTATAAATAAAATGCTAGTTTTTCATTTCAGCAACAACCTCTCTGTGTCTTCTCTCTTATTCTGAGGGCAGGTCTTGGTTTCAGTCACATTAGCGGATCTCTGGTGTTTAATCCAAATGGTCATTTATGTCATGTGCCAATCAATACAAACTTCCAGAACTTTATCCAGGTTTTTATCTGGCACACAGACACTATCTAACACAGGCCCCTAAATGTACAATGAAATAATAAACATTGGTAATTTATTTGTTGTTTGCCAGTCCTGCTCAAACTTGTTAACTACAGTCCTCTACTCCAGTCCAAGTGATATCAACTAACAGCAACCACTGGTGACCGAATTTGACACATTCTCAAAGTGGTTAGTTTTACTCCAACTGAAATGGTGCATCATCTGTACACATGACATCATTTGGTTAAGGAGTATTCGATAATACTAAAAATCTGATGATGAGTAGAAGAAATGGATTGCATGGAATTAAAACAATATACCTGTGTAAATGACCACCACAGCATACTGTAAGTACAACATAAAAGTTCGCATTTCTGCTTTCTATTTGAATCTGTCATATCACTTTACATGGAACAACACAGAAGTCTTGGAATATATCACACTGTATTTTTGGAAACTATTTCAGAGTACTAAATCACTTTATGAAATTGGTGACTTTCATAATCTTATTCGACCCGGGTTCAATTCCAACCACTGTCTGTAAGGAGTTTGTACGTTCTCCCTGTGACTGTGTGGGTTTCCTCCGGGTGCTCCGGTTTCCTCCCTCATTCCAAAGACATACGGGTTAGGAAGCTGTGGGCAGGCTATGTTGGCGCTGGAACCACTTGTGGTCTGCCCCCAGAACACTCTACACAAAGGATGCATTTCACTGTGTGTTTTGATGTATGTGTGTATAATAAAGATATCTTTAAAAAATAGTTAAACTTGTTCTTTTCAGCCATTAACAACACAGTTCAGAATAAGTGATGGCTCAGACGCTGCAAAAAGTCAGTTTGTCTTACCTTGTTGAAGGGAATCAGTGACAAAGAGTGAGAGAACCAGACCATAGGTAGCTAGAAAGGTGATTGAGGGCTGCATTTTCATTGTTGGGTCAAACCATTGGCTGTACCACCTGGAATAGAGAAGAACATTAACTGTATTTGAAAGTAAAATCAGAGGAATAGATATTACACGGTAAAGGAAAATCAAAAACAAACTGGAGATGCTGGAAAACTGAAATAAAAGCAGAAAATGCTGGAAACAACTCAGGTAGTCAGGCATCATCTGTGGAAAGGGGAAGAGGGTAAATGTTTCAGGTCAAATAACCTTTGCCAGAACTGGGAAAGAGAGGTAAGAAAAGGTAGAGACTCAAAACACTGCAGATGCTGGAATCTGGAGATAGGAAAAGTGGGTTTAGGTCGCAGAAGAAGTCCATTGAGGATATTCGTACGTTGAAAAATTATTACAAGTAACCTATCCAAAGTCATTTGTCAAAAGTTTGTCTCAAGGAGAGTTATTCTGTATGTTCTGGCCAGTATTTATCCACAACAAAAAGCAGATCATCTAGTCAACATCACATTGTTGTTCATGGGAGCATGGGGGGGGGGGGGGTCTTGGGGGGAGGGGGGGCGATGTGGTGGGCACAAATTAGTTCCTCTGTTCCCTGAATAAAAAAATGATTAGTTTTTTACACTTCAGTAAGAGGTGATACAATGGCTGTAAAATATTCTTGGATGCTGTGTCATGTAAATTCACTTCCACTTTCATCAGTTCAATACAGACATCCTTGGGTAAATTTATCATTGACTCTTGTAGTGATACATGAACACCATTCAGTTTGGTATAACACGAAAGAGCATAAGGAATAGAAGCAAGACTAGTTTTCTCTCAAAAATTGATTTAAGAGAAAACTTGCATGGAATATCAAAATGAACAGGAGAAGTTTCTATGGCTATATATAAAGGAAGAGATTAGCTAAGGTTAGTGTTGCACCTCTAGAGAATGACGCCAGGAAATTAATATCAGGAAACAAGGAAACAGCAGGTGCATTAAACTATTTTGTTTTGTATTGGTCTTCACTGTGAAGGATAACACATGATGACCTAGTTTCGAATAACATGGTACTACTCGAAAAAATGGTAATCAAGATGGACAAGGTACTAGAAAAAATCATGGGACGGGAGGTAGGCAAATTGCCAGGACCCAGTAACCTATTGGCAGTTAGCCTACCTGGACCTATTGACTGAAGTTTTTCAAACTTCATTTAACTCTGGGATAGTACCAGTTGATTGGAAAATGTTAAATGTGACTCCCTTGTTCAAGAAGGGAGGAAGACCAAAAGGAGGAAATTATAGAGCAGTTAGTTTAACATCTATTGTTAGCAAGATGCTAGAGTCACTAATCAAAGAAATAGCTCATCATTTATGAAAGCCAATCTAATCAAATCTAGTCAACATGGCTTTATGAAAGGCAAATCATGTTTGACCAATTTGCTTGAGTTTTTTGAGAATGTAACAAGCAGAATATTTAAAGGGAAATAAGTAGACATGGTGTATTTGGACCACCAAAAGGCATTTGACAAGGTCCCTTATTTGGCTCCTCGTGCATGCTCTGAGATTCAGTAAGATCATGGCTGATCTTTTACCTCAGCACCCCTCCCCAATACTGATCTATATCCCTCTCTTCCCTTAATATCTATAATATTTAGATTTAGTAGAAGGAGGAGGACCCATCTCTCTTGAGCCTGTGCATTTTAAAATAACCAAGCATTGCAACCATTTTTATATGGCCTACAAACCTTCAGGCATAGACTTGTATATTGTGGTATTCTTTATTGTTGAGATGTTGACCAGAGGGTGGCACGGTAGCATAGCAGTTAGCATGAAGCTATTACAGCGCCAGCGATCGGGTTTCAATTCCCGTCGCTGTCTGTAAGGAGTTCGTACATTCTCCCATGTCTGCATGGGTTTCCTCCGGGTGCTCCGGTTTCCTCCCACATTTCAAAGACCTACGGGTAGGTTTATTTGGGTTTAAAATAGGCGGCGCAGACTCGTTGGGCCGGACGGGCCTGTTACCACGCTGTAAATAAAATTTTAAAAAATTTTAAAAAAGGAAAAAGGGAGACCTCATCCCACAACTCTAATGTTGTCCCTATTTCTCCAGAGTATACAGAAGTAAGAACTCTATTCTATGTGTCAAAGCTTCATGTGCATTGGAGAAGTAGGGATAAACATGTACATGGGGATAAACTATATTGTTAAATGCCATGGTCTCTCATTTCATCAATGCTATGCATGTTTTAGGATTCAACAAAAACTCTTCTTATCTGGCCGAGATGTAAAGTAATGGTCAGCAGCCTGGTCTTTGCAGCATTGATTTCAGAGAGGGGAGGGGAAGAAGACTCTCTCTCACTCTCTCTCTCTCTCTCTCTCTCTCTCTCTCTCTCTCTCTGTGCTAGCAAAATGGTAAGTGCATTTATAAAGTCAGGGTTCATGATTTCATTGAACATTGTACTTGAAGGAAATCCATACCCACCCCATCTTCACATCCAATTTTCATAAGAACATAAGAAATAGGAGCAGGGGTAAGCAAAGCAGCCCCTCTAGCCTGCTCTGCCATTCAGTAAGATCAAAGCTAATCACTTCTATCTTCAGCCTTAAATCCACTTTCCTGCCCAGTTCCCTATAATTCTCTTTTCGTCCAAGCACTTTACTTTTGTGGAAATGTTTGTGTCCTGTTAATATAATGGATGCTTGGGATTGTTATTTCATTGAGTGATACGACTTAGATACAGACACATGCAGTCACCAGTAAAAAGGCCATTCTCCTCCATGGAGATTTTAAGGTTTGAAAGAAGTCATATCTAGAGTTTGAGTGGGTAAGTTGTGTTGTTTGTTAAAGGGGTGCAAATACTATGGAATGAAGTTCATTGGTAGCTGTAAATTGGTCTTGTGAACCATTTATGCACGTTTTGTGAATAAAGCGGAGGTATGCCAAAGTCTGAAATCCATTGCTTTTTCCAATTTACGTCAATGACTTGTATTCAAAACCCAATGCAAATTCTCACACAACATTCAATTGATGAGGAGGAAGTCTCATGGTCACCATTTGATCATTATCTTTTTTTTTGGTTTGGCTAAGAATGTATTTATATATGTAATCTAATTGCACACATAAGTGCCAACTTGGCAGAAATGCAGTTTATGAAAATGTGCATAAAATATGGCCTTCACATTCCATGAGCTCTGTCTTTTTGCCATGCTAAAATGGCACATGGTATGAATCGTACCATTCTACACATACATAGGTGCTATTTATCATAACCATAAATGTATTAAAAACATATGTGAAAAGATTGCTTGTCCCACATAATGAAGCCTTGACCAAATTTAGCTTCAGAACCATTTCTCTTGCTCAGCAACATTTACAAGTTATTTCTACTCAGCATTTTTAATAGGAAAACCGTGCCAAGTATTCCACCAAAAATGTAATGCTAACTGTAAGGAAGGATCTATTCTGTGTTACACAGAAGCCACATGTGGCCCATATTTCCCTCCTTTGCAAAGGAAAAAGCACTTTCTTTTTCTAAGCTACCATGAGTGCATGAGCAGAAATAATGGCAACCACTGCATCTATCACATTTTCTATAAACTAAAATCAAATTGAGCTATTATAAATGCTAGTGTGCAGATCATTCATGCATTTCATCATAAGGGTTAAGATTGTGTTTTCCCATTAAATCCACTTTTCCCAAGAAGTGGCACAACTACAGGTTAATAAATACGACATTGTGGCACTCACCGAGTCATGGCTTTATGACGGATGTGATTGGGAACTGAATGTCCAGGGGTACACAGTGTATAGGAAGGATAGGTGGGTAGGCAGAGGGGGAGGTGTGGCCATGATAGTTAGTAATGATATAAAATCAATAGAAAGGAAAGACATTGGGTCAGAAGAGGCGGAATCCTTATGGGTGGAGCTAAGAAATAGCAAGGGTAAAAGGACAATAGTAGCAGTTATATATAGGGCCCCTAATAGCAGTCAGGAAGTGGACGATAAGTTGCAGTTTGAAATAGAAAAAATGTGCCAGAGTGACAATGTGAAGATAATTATGGGGGATTTTAACATGAAGGTGGACTGGGAAATCCAGCAAGGCAGTAGATCTCAGGAGGGTGAGTTTGTGGAATGTCTACGGGATGGTTTTTTGGAGCAACTTGTTGATAAGCCCACCAGGGGATTCGCTGTTTTGGATTGGGTGCTGTGTAATGAACCGGAGGTGATTAGGGAACTAAAGGTAAAGGAACCATTGGGAACTAGTGATCACAGTATGATTGAGTTCAGTTTCAAATTTGAGAAGGAGAGGCTGATAACTGGTGTATCGATATTTCAGTGGAACAAAGGAAATTACAATGGTATGAGAGAGGAGTTGGCCCAAATTGATTGGAAGAGTAAGCTAGCTGGAGGACGGCGGAGCAGAAATGGAAGGAATTTCTACAAGAAATAAGGTAAATGCAGGATAGATATATTCCTAGAAAAAAGAAGGTTTTGAATAAAAAAAGACACGAATGTGGATAACGAGAGAGGTGAAGGCTAAAATAAAAGCAAAAGGGAGGGCATACAAGGAAGCAAAAATTAGTGGGAAAACAGAAGACTGGAAAACTTTTAAAAACCTGCAGAAAGAAACTAAGAAGGTCGTTAGGAAAGAAAAGATGAATTATGAAAGGAAGCTGGCAGATAACATTCGAAAGGATACTAAGAGTTTTTTTAAATATATAAGGAGTAAAAGACAGACACGGGTTGATATAGGACCAATTGATAACGGTGCGGGAGAGATTATAATGGATGATAAAGAGATGGCAGAAGAACTAAATGAGTATTTCGCATCGGTCTTCACTGTGGAGGACATCAGCAATATACCGGTTAGTCACGGGTCTCACGGAATGGAACTGAGTTCATTTAAGATTACTAGAGAGAAGGTGCTAGGAAAACTAAATGGGCTAAGGACTGATAAGTCTCCCGGACTGGATGAGGTGCATCCCCGGGTTCTGAAGGAGGTGGCTTTAGAGATAGCGGAGGCATTGGTGATAATTTTCCAGAAATCAATAGACTCCGGCATGGTTCCGGAGGACTGGAGGGTCGCAAATGTAGTTCTGCTGTATAAGAAAGGTGGGAGGCAGCATAAAGGAAATTACAGACCTATTAGTCTGACGTCAGTGGTGGGAAAGTTATTGGAATCGATCCTCAAGGATGGGGTTATGGAATACCTAGAGGTGCAAGGCAAGATAGGTCCTAACCAACATGGTTTTGTGAAAGGAAGATCCTGCCTGACCAACCTATTGGAGTTTTTTGAAGAAATCACAGGTAGGGTGGATAAGGGAGAGGCGGTAGATGTTGTGTATTTAGACTTTCAAAAGGCCTTCGACGAGGTGCCGCATAAGAGACTGATTAATAAGATGAGATCCCATGGAATTACAGGTAGGATAACAGAATGGATGGAGCATTGGCTGGTTGGCAGGAAGCAAAGGGTGGGAATAAAAGGATCTCGTTCTGGTTGGCTACCGGTTACTAGTGGTGTTCCGCAGGGGTCGGTGTTGGGGCCGTTTCTTTTTACCTTGTACATTAACGATTTGGACAATGGAGTAAATGGTTTTGTGGCTAAGTTTGCGGATGACACCAAGATAGGTGGAGGAGTAGGGAGTATTGAGGAGACAGGAAAGTTGCAGAGAGACCTAGATAGTTTAGGAGAATGGGCAAGGAAATGGCAGATGAGATTCAATGTTGAGAACTGTGCAGTTGTACACTTTGGAAACAGAAATAAGCGGGCAGATTATTATCTAGAAGGAGAGAAAATTCAAAGTACAGAAGTACAAAGGGACTTGGGAGTACTCGTGCAGGATACCTTAAAGGTTAACCACCAGGTCGGATCGGTGGTAAAGAAAGCAAATGCTATGTTGGCATTCATTTCGAGAGGTATAGTGTATAAAAGTAAGGAAGTGTTGATGAGGCTCTATGGGGCACTAGTGAGGCCTCATTTGGAATACTGTGCACAGTTTTGGGCCCCATATCTTAGGAAAGATGTGCTGATGTTGGAGAGGGTTCAGAGGAGATTTACGAGGATGATTCCCGGAATGAAAGGGCTTACGTATGATGAGCGTTTGTTGGCTCTTGGACTGTACTCACTGGAGTACGGAAGAATGAGAGGGGACCTCATAGAGACATTTAAAATGTTGAAAGGACTGGGCAGAGTAGATGTGGCTAGACTGTTTCCCTTGGTGGGTGAGTCCAGGACCAGAGGGCACAACCTTAGAATTAAAGGGTATAGGTTTAAAACAGAGATGAGGAAAAATTTCTTTAGCCAGAGGGTGGTGAATTTGTGGAATTCCTTGCCACATACAGTAGTGGAGGCCAGATCATTGGAGGCATTTAAGGAAGAGATAGATAGATATCTAAATAGTCGGGGTATCAAGGGATATGGGAATAAGGCCGGAAATTGGGGTTAGAATAGTGTGTTTTTTGCGCTCCCCCACCCCCCCACTTTCTCATTTTTTCTTTTTTCCCTTTTTCTTGGAGCAGACTCGATGGGCCGAATGGCCTACTTCTGCTCCCTTGTCTTGTGATCTTGTGAAGTGCCAATTTGGATAACAACTAGTTGCCTCCTTCTTAATCTTAGAGGCCAACCATATCTTTTGAAATTGCATATCTAGAAATTAGATTGCCTAATGCTGTACTTATCAGTGCTACACAATCCAAAATCAATTTTACTAAAGTAAATCATGTCAGCAATGTGAAATTACAGCCATCTCAAAACTGGACTAAATTCTTCATGTCACAATTCATGTTAATGAAACTGATGTTTTCCCATTGGCAGAACTAAAGATGTCAATGGTTGCACAGTGTTTCAGTCCCTTACGACATAAATTGGAACTCCAAGCTCCAGCAAATGACTGTTGTTGAAAAGACACAAATATCAAGGAGTACTACATATCATGTCGGTCATTTGCACCATTTAAAGGGACACTCTGGTTACATTAGGAATTTCACAAGGCAGCTCCCAAACTCACTTGAGACAGTTCATGTCCTTACTAAAATGCTCAGTCAAAGCTCAAACTAACAACAGGTGTTTTTTGGAGTATATAACTAACGGGGCTTGAAAGTCTGAGTGGCCTACTGCTGTTATTAATTTGTATGCCTGTGTGCAGTAAAAAACTACTGTTACGTTTGACTGTGAATATCCTGCACACAACATAAGTGTGGGAGTAGGTGGGAGAGCCAATTACAGGAGGGTAGCTGACTGCACAAACATGCACAGAATTGCACGATTTTAAAGACCCTCTTCCCCGCAACCTTCCACACTCCCATGACAGACTGTGTGCCATTGGTGTCTGGGTGGCATTGGGATCATGTTTTAAGCCTTTTCCATCTTTAAAGAGTGCTGTGGAACAATGTGGTGAAAGCTGGTACTGCTCCTATCTGGACTCACCCAGGCAGGAATTCAATGCACCTTTTAGGGTAAGGTTTATGCTAACATTCTTGCACCCTCATTTTAGACCAATTTCACAATTTATGAGGGAAAATTGAAATAACCCTAGCAGTATGTGTGAAAATGTTAGGATTTATTGGAAAAGATGCATTCCAATTTGCCGGCAATGATTTCCATGTCAATGTGGTGCAAATCCCAATTTATTCTCAAACCCACCCAGTCCCTGCAGTAAACACTCCAATTCACACAGATGTTCATCTGTGTTAAGTATTGTACAATAAAATAAAACAAGATTTTGATTGTTAACACAAATTTTGATATGTAAAGATAAATCTGCATTGTTTATGGTGTCTATTATGATACACTAAGGAATTAAATTTGGAAAATAGCAAAACAATTTTGAAAAAAAAACAAGAAAAACAAGTCAAATGTTTATGTCATGGTCAGATGTCCTATTGCATTTCTATTTTTGTCCAGTTGTTTTTTTGCTGCGTACCCATTCCAAAAATGAGGTTATTATCATAAAAGGAGACAAGGGTTAATCATTGTGCCCCAGTGTATGTTAAATTAATCCAGCTGTAGCACTCTCTTTATCTGTTGGGCCAAATAATACAAGCTGTGGCTGGCAGTTCCGAAAGAAATCGCCGGCATTCAGCCACACACATGGAAGTAATCTCCTGATTCATGTGGACCCTCTGCATATCCAGGACCTGCTGAGCGGCAGATGCCGCCACACCTGTCACTCTGCTCTCTCACTGGACTCCAAACAGAATCAGACAGCAGGGCACTCCCTCTCTGGGATTTCCCTGCATTACATTTAGAGGAAACCGCCTCTCTAAACCCATGCCGGTCAGACCTGGGATTGAATTAGAGACACTATCATTTCACTTGAGATTCTTGGCCTGGAGAATGAGAGGGAAAAAGGTTATTTTTGTTTATTAGAGACATAAGAGACTGCAGATGCTGAAATCTGGAGCAAAAACAAAACAGCTGCTGGAGGAATTCAGCGGGTCAGGCAGCATCTGTGGATGGAAATGGACGGTTGATGTTTCGGGTTGAGATCCTTCATCTTCAGTCTCGTGTCTCCTCTATGGAGGGAAATGGACAGTCGACGTCAACTGTCCTCTTCACCTTCCTTTCCTGTCAGATTCCATCGCCTTCAGCCCTTTGTTGTCTCCACCTATCACCACTTAGCCCCTGTCGCCAGTGTTATCTCCCCCCAACCTGACTCCATCTGCCAATCAACCCCTCCTCATGTGGATCCACCTGTCACTTTCCAGCTCTTACCCCAACCCTCCCACTCACCTCTTTATACTAAGCTTTATTTTAACTTGTTTTATTTTAATGATTTCTTAGAGCATTTAATTATTTTTCAAAAACTGTTTACAGCAAATTTAATAATTTTAAACATCTTTGAATATCAGATGCATTTGAAAACTGTAAAAGTGCCTCAGAGCTTTGGGTGGGAGACAAGCCACCTCCTTTCTGGGAATGTAGCACTGGCTGAGATCTACTGCCAGCTGTGGCCTTGTTATGCTTCTCTAGCAGGCTGCCAGACACAGAGGTTCAGTTTGGTTTCTCCTCCATGTTTGCCCCAGGTAGCTTCAGGCAGGCGGTGGTAACTGCATATTGATAATGTTTGCCAATTAAATTTTCATAGAGTCATAGTGCCAGAGTCATACAGCACAGAAATGGGCCCTTCAGCCAAAATGTCCCTGCCAACTGCGGTACTATATTTATCCCATTTACTGGTATCATGTCTGCAGCCTTCTATACCTTGACTATTCAAGTGTCTGTCTAGAGGGGAACCAGATCCAGCATAATTCAGCTCAATGTAATAGCAAGCCTCTTATCTTTGCCTATTAAGTAGAGAGCTCTGAGCAACTTAAAATGTTTGTGACCGAGGTTGATATTAAAGCAATGGTCAGTTTCGTCCTTTCAACCTAATTAACTTAGAGGCCAAAGCATCCTGATTAACTTGAATCAGTCCTGCAGTTAGAACATAACAAGCATAAAATGGCACTGAACTAAAGGCAGAATTGCAATTAAAAGTTTCTCTTGGTATTTAACAAACAAATCTAGCATAATTAAACAACCGATCAGGTAACAAACTGGGGGTGATAGAAATCATATTGATAATGTTTGACAATTAAATTTTGATAGAATCATAGTGCCATAGAGTCATACAGCACAGAAATGGGCCCTTCAGCCAAAATGTCCCTGCCAACTGCTGTACTATATTTATCCCATTTACTGGCATTAGGTCTGCAGCCTTCTATACCTTGACTATTCAAGTGTCTGTCTAGAGGCCTCTTAAATGTTGTGATTGTATCCTGTGCCTCCCATACAGCCTGGGATAGATCTCATCAAGCCCTGGAGATTTATCCACCCTTGTGTATTCCAACTCTTTCTAACATCTCCTCCTCCTTAATTTTGATACATTCTAGAATATTAACACATCTCACCCTGAACTCACTACCTTCTATGTCTGTCTCATTGCTGAATATAGGTAAGAAATATTCATTTAGGACCTCCCCACATCCCCTGACTCCATACAAATTTTACTCCTTTGATCCCTAAGTTGGCCTATCCTTTCCATATTTAACCTCTTGATCCTAATATACTTAAAGAATATCTTGGGATTCTCCTTAATCTTTGCTGTCGTCAAAAATATTTCTTGGCCCCTTTTGGCCCTCCTAATTTCTTACTTAAATTCTTTCCTGAACTCCCTATATTTCTCAAGGGATTTGTTTTAAGTGGTCTATACTTGTCATATTCTTCCTTTTTTTAATCATCAGAGCCTCAATATCCCTTGTCAACCAGGGGTCCTGAAGCTTGCCATCTATACCTTTCACTGTTACAGGAACATGTTGGTCTTGAGCTCTTACAATCTCACTTTTAAAACCTCCATTGATGGGATTATATTTTAAGTTTCTAAAATATGTAATATAGAATGAGATCTATATTCATATAGCAGTTTTCACAAAGTTGGGAAGAACCAAAGTATTTTATAACCAGACCATCTAAGGTGTGGTCACAGGTTATTATAGAAAATATGGCAGTCAATTCACACACATCAAGTTCCCACAGGCAGCAAAGTGATAGTGACTAGCAAATATGTTTTACTGATGTTGATATAAGGATTAATATTATGTCATGGAGAATTATATGGATTGCCATATAGAAGGTATAAGAGAAATGTGTAACAATTGTTTTTTTAGGCAGTGATTATTTGAATTTGTTAAACCTTAGGATGCTGTGCTTAGGACTGTAATGTGTTTGAGGTCCCAGCAATCCGTCATTAGGTCTGGATGCATTACCCTTTAAGTGTAAGTTTAAATACTGTAGTATCTGTACTGTATACTTCTGAAATCTGTTCATTGTTTGCAAACACAATTATTTTGAGGGATAAATTACAATTCATAATCCTAAATTCATCAGCAGAATGAATGTCTTAGTTGTGCTGCAATCGTATGGGAATTAAAGTACTGGAAATGTTCTAAATTCAGTAACCATGTAAGAGAATTACATTTAGCAATAGAGTACATGCCATTCATTTTTAAAAAGAAAGCATTAATGCATATATTGATGTTATATATATGCATAGATCTGATCTGATCTGATATATCTATAGACATAGATATATCTATAGACATAGATATATTATGCAATATGTTTCTTTAATTCAATGTAATTATTGGAATTGCAAGGGACTTCAAAAGCAAATACCACTCTGACTAGGATACAATGGGATACAGAACAGGTTTGAAGCAAGAAGTAAATGTGAAGTGTTACAAATTTATAAGTTTCAAGAATTTGTGATGTCATTAGCCTCTAAAAACATTGAACGGCCTAAAAATCAACAGTCTCCTAAACCCAGGTATGTACATAGTCTACCTGATGGTGATTTCCAGCACTGGTTTAGTCAGAGTATGGGATCAAGGGACATCATTCAATTGAGTTATCTGAAAAGGTGCCCACAGCATTGATGGTGTATTCCAATTGGCTGATCAAAGATTGATCATGCAACTGCAATATATTGTTGAAGTTGTCACAGATCTCTTTGGAAAGAGGGAAGAATTGCCTCCAATACCCATTCTGCAAGAACATTGAAATAAATGTTAAAAATTTCTAAACCCTTCTTGCCACAACCCAAGTCAAGAGCCCCTTGATGCCATCACTTCCAATTGGCGATGACCTATTGAACTATTCTCACTCAATACACTGGTCTGCTGTTTGTACGTTCTCCCCGTGACTGCATGGGTTTCCTCCGGGTGCTCCAGTTTCCTCCCACGTACCAAAGACATACAGGCTAGGAGCTGTGGGCATGCTATGTTGGCACAGGAAGAGTGGCAACACTTGCAGGCTGCACCCAGCACATTCTCAGTATGCAAAAAGACGCATTTCACTGTGTGTTTCGATGTACATATGATGAATAAATAAATATCTTAATTATCTTAAAACATTTCTGGCATGGGAGATACTGTTCGGCTGTGCTCCTCTGGCATTAATACCATTTGGGATTGGAGAACAACCATACAAAATGTTTTCTGGGGCCAAGTATAACTGGTCCAATACTAATTTCATACTTTTCCACCACAATCTAGCAACATATATTCCAGATTTCTGGCATCCACATACAACTTATGATAAATTATTTTGATTTTGCATTTCCCTTAAAATAAATGTTAGTTCTACACAAAATTCTTCCAAGTGGTATGGTTGTAAGATAGAGTGACACTCAGAGAAATTCTGTCCCGCTTGGCCTATCTACTGCATGTACTATAGTGGTTAAAGTTGCATGCTGTTGCATTTGATCCATTCATGTATTTCCTTCAGACAAGTTATAACTGAACATAGAAATACACTGCCGATAAGCCATCATAAATTCTCTTTCAGCTAATGAGCCAGAGGATTGGGGCTAGCTTCCAAACGAAATTTATATTTGAACATCAATCATTCACACAATCATTTAACCTTGTAGTGTGCACTATTTTCCATTGTTCACTGATGCGTGTCTCTAGTCTGACCACATCCATGATATTGTCTCCATTGCCTCATGACCAAAGCTTGGGTGCAGTTTTATCAAGGAACACTGTACATCTAATATAGGTGTTTTGTGGAGTCTGTTTTGATGGCCAAATGATTTACTTCCATGTTAAGAAATATGTAATAAATGCAAGTATCTAGTGCTCCGACCTACAGGGATCTCACTATCCTTGATGCTCTGTCAGGGAGACATAAATCAGGCCTAAATAGTCCCAACGCTATTCATCAGCCCTCTTACATTCCCAGTACTGATGAAGCCCCTATTGTGAAGGAAAGAGCGAAGACTTGGCTCCGGTACAAGGTTTCAAACATGTGATCATCCACACCATAATCACTTATCCCAATCTTATGCACTACAAAGTCAACACAAGTGCTTTTGTGACAATGACCAAGTCCATTTTGGTGATGTCGGTCGAGGGATTAATATTGGCTTGGATAATGGAGACTACTTGTCTGCTCTTCTTCAAAATATTGCCACAGAATATCTTTGCATTCATGTGAAGGAACCTTGGTGTCATCCAAAAGGGGATCCTCCAACAGTGCAGTACTCCATCAGCATTGCATTGGAATGTCCACCCAGATTTGGTGCTCTGATTTCAGAGTGAGATGTGAGCCCACAAGCCATTGACTCTAAGGGCAGAATGTTAGATTCATTGCAATATCTCTAAAATAGGGCACCACAACTTCCTTGCTGCAGCTAGTATTACAATGTTTAGAAGGTGGGATGGAGGTGGTACTTTAGTGTGATACTCTGGAACTTTTATCAAATTTCTTTAAACATTAGATTTGTCTTCTTAAAATAGGTGATGGTATGTTTCATAAAATCTGTTTTGTTGCCTCTCCCCAGAAATTTCATGAATGTAAGGGGAAGGTACTCTGGGAGTTGCAAACATTTGACTACATTGAAAAACTTGATGAGCCAGCTGATGGAGTATCAGTCTTTTTGTACTTGAACCATGGCAGTCTTTAATCAAGGAGACCTTCCTCAAGCAACACCGTGCACAATGACATGGATTAATAGCATAATCCCACATTATTTTATCCTGTTTTAGGTCAGAACAAAAAAAGAAAATTAATTTTATTTCCCTAATACTGTGATTTCATTTTGTCCAACTCTGTGCCTCCCTTTATCAAAGAGTATAGTCCACGCCTTTGACTAGCTAAACTATTGGCAATCTGCACAGAACTCCCAGGACATGTCATTGTGCAGATTCATGAGTGGCTAGATAACTGCCTACATGGTATCTTATGTCATTGCCCTGAGATACAGCTCTTTCACCAGAGTAAATCTCCCACAGGCTAAAACAGCAGTACCCTCTTGTACCACTGTTGGTTTTCTACAAGGAGAATGATGAAGAACTTTGCCTTCTTTGCCTTGGAAATAAGACCCTTTCACGGGCTGTCCACACTGTTGAATTAGTGACGGACTAATTTAGCATATGGCCCCACAGGTAGTCAAGGCGGTGATTGCATTCATAATCTCCAGGAGCATTCTCAAGGTGAAGTAAGCAGGTGAGTGCATACCCTCTAAATAATCTAAAAATAATCTACAGTCTGGTCATGGATGGATGTATACAAAATTAAACCCATAATATTAAAGATGTAGGCACATGACCCTCCATACACAGGAAAATATAAACACCTATGCAAATTCCCAATAGCCGCTGGAAGTGTTTTCCTTCAGGAACTTTGAAAGTCTGATTCTGCCTAACACACTGATCTGCCAGTAGATACACCATATTGCTCTTTGCCTATATTATTTAGTGAAAACAACAGGAATAATGGCTGTCTTGCATGTATGTTCCTAACAATCTCTTACACTTAGCAGTCCCTTGGGGTCAGTGTTGACTTGCTCCTACCCCTATATTTTGAGGATTCTGCACAGATTTCTTTTGCACATCAGCTACTACACAGCCTTGGTAAACCAAGTTCAATAGTAAGAGCCAAAGACAATTGGAGTCTAGGCCTCATTGCATGGACTTAAAGTATACATACACACACACAGATTCCTAGACACATTCTAATCACACCCAGATGCACTCCGACCACACACGCTTATATGACAACCATATAAGCAATGAGAAAGACTATGACAAAAACACACTGCTTCGATGATACAGCTGTCAGATCAAACTCCCAGCAAGATTTTCCAATGTTCCAGTGAGAGTAAGCACATGAAGACTAAACACGTTTAGAAAATATTCAAATCCATTGGCCTAATGAAAACATTCAGATGAAAATGGTTAACAGTAATGGGCCTCTTGAATCAATTTCAACTAATGAAACTTCTTCCCAGATTGCTCTCAAACTGACCCAAACAGGTCCAATACAGTGGAAGGAATCTTGAAGTGGCTTTTACGCTGACAAGAACGAGGGCTACAAATTATAAAGTTCTTTGTTCAAATTTTAACAAAGCTTTGCCTCTCCTCACAGCACTTAAAGTCCAATGAGATATATCAATGCCATGTCTTGTTGCATTGGCCCTGTTGAGTCAAACTCCAAGCAATTGCAAGAGATGAAAGAGAATAAACATAAATGTTGCAAATTTGAAATAAGGGTGGAAAAGGATCAGCCACTCAGTCAGTGTCTGAAGGGAAAAGAATATGTTAACATTTCAAATGCAAAAGCAGTAGTGTTCCTTCGTAGAAATAGGAAAAACATATAGAACAAGTAACCAACTGCTTTAACAATGAATTCTTATTTACTTTTACTTGTTACATGCCTCCATCACTCTCAGTTTTTATCTTGTTCATGTCTTTGAAAATCCAAGTTGCTTCTGTCTGATTTTAAATCTGTATTGGAACACAATATGTATAGATGGCGCTCAAGTGCTTAAGAAATATTGAAGAGCTTTTCTCAAATAGATCTTATCACCATTGTCAGCAGAGAAGCAATTAATAAGATGATCCAAGGCTTAAACATGTAAGTGCAATGTTTCTATATTGTAGGAAGGACTATTGGATGAGATATTATAGGCCTCCATTGCAACTGCATGATGAGCTGAGTGATAGACAAAGGCAACGCTGCATCAGACACACACTCGGTGTAAAATAGGAATCCCTTTTAACTTGAATGAGGATTCTCACCTGGAGGTTAGACAGGTAAAGGTAAATGTGGATACTTTTGACTTACTTCATTTCAATGTTTCAAAAATATATTAGCATTTTAATGGGTCTCTTTAATTTTAATAACTTCTTTTAATTACCTAAAGAAATTTCAGTAGTTTATAAATTTGACTCTCAGCAACATTTAAAACTTGAACAAAGATTTCCACAAAAGGTGAGGCTCCACCCCCAGCATTGCCTCCTGCCAAAAGCTACCATAGTGTTCTGGAGAGGGGAATTGGGGTCTCAGCAGGACATCAGCTGAGGCCTACTCTCTACTGCAGCCTCACCGTGCCTTGCAGAATGGCTCCAGGATTGGGAAGTCCTGCTTATTTGGACTCCCCCTCACCCTCACCGAATATTTACCCTGACCCCTCCACCCCTAGTTCAGGGTGCATAATGTAATTGGAGAGGCAAATCAAAGTGGCAGTTACCAATAAAACTAAGAATTTTGAATGTGGGGAGAGAATGAGTTTGATGGAAGACAAGGGACGTGTATTCAGGTGGCAGACCAAACTGAATATGACTGTGTCCTTTTAAACATTCAAATGCCTGTTTCAGCTGAATGCATATAAGATCCTATGGATCTATTTAATGGAGAGTGGGTAGGTTTTCAACCTCCCCAACATTTTCCCTCAGATTAAGATCACCATGCACAATTCAGATCATTCATCTAATTTTCTTTGCCATTTATGGGATCTTGGCTGCGACATTTGTCTATAAAACTACAATGTTTCCACTTCAGAAATAAATTACTTTCCCTTTCTCTCTGTTTAAATTGGTAATTCAACATCTTTTACAGTATTTAAAGTAATATGATTTAGATTACATTCTTCATAACTTCCTTCAGATCCTCTGTGGTATCATGAATCTCATTGTGAGTGGTTCCACAGGAAGCTGTAATTCTCGTGCATCTAATCCAAATGGTGCTAATCGACACAGAGGCCTAGACACAGTGGGGTTAGGAAGGGACGTATTTTCCTCTTTGGTCAGTAGTGCTGAACAGGTGTAAGAATTAGCTGCCAATTGTGCTCACTTCTGTTTGACAGCAATGGAACCAGTGAAGGGAAGTGAGTCCATCAAGCAGCTGAAATTCCCGTACACATTTAACACAAGAGATCAAAGCCGAACTGTTCCTCCTGTGAATTTTTAAGATAACCAGCAATGGAATGCATTGTGGCTCAGCACAATCAATTTCAGGCCAGCGACAACATTTGTGTTTTCTAGGATTGACAGAAGTCATGTATCAGAAACATGCCTGGCATCTTTTCTTTCTCCTTGTCCAGCCCTATGATGCTATTGCCAACTGTAATGTGGTTACAGCTGAAATTCTGCAGCTCAACACACACCACCTCCATATGGCACACAAGCACAGTGGTGGGAATGTAGTTCTCATTTTGCTGGCTGTAATGAAACACATTTACACGTTTGCTGCAAATAGCACACAGAGGCATCCTTGGTCGCCCGGTGGTATGGTTCCCCAAGATTCTGTCAGGACAGCCTTGTAAAACATGTTTTTAGCTTTCTGCATGCAGTTCAAACTTTATTTTTTTGTTTTACTTAAAATGTAAAGAGCCCACTGCTCAGGAATATTCATAATTATAAAATCTTGTGAAATAATGGGTTCCCCATACTAAAGCCGAAGATTCTTAAATGAAGGCTGATCTAAATGAAAATCACAAACAAGCCATGGCTTTTCTCAATATTTCTTCATGGAGTTAATAACTACAGCTGGGTGCAATAAAGTACTCACGACTTGTGGAAAGAATACAACAAAAGATTCCAAAGAAACACTCTAATTCATTGCACAATTTAAAGCTAAAAATAAGTTTCACACAGCAGTGAAGTGTTTTCAGAGAACTAACTTTTTACTGGCAAGTCAAAGATATGAAATGATCACTTACAGCTGAGTAAGTACTTGCAGAATGGAATTGTCCGTGTCATTTACAGTATGTGTTCCCACTCGATGTTTCTTCTGTACAGTGTACTATTCATTTGTGTTCATGCTTACAGAGGAGACAAGTAATGAGCTGAAGGATCAGCCTACTCGTTGGAGGATTTTGCTCCAAGCAAATGTAATTCTTCTGTTAAATGACAGATGAAATTCCATTTCATTGAGCTCGCCCATGTCCCTCCCCTTGCATCACTCTTTCCAAGGACTGCATGAACGTTGGATTTACTGTTGCCAGTACCTGATCAAAAGGCTTCGTCTGTGGCCTGAAGTAACTAATTGAATCACTATTATTGGGATTTTTACATCCAAATCCAATAGGTGCCAACTGACCACACAAAGCAGCATATTGTCAAACTCAGCTGAACTGCAATTAATCTGTAGTTGTATCAAGCATCTCATTGAATTGTAGTCAATTCCAGGATGTGACAGTAGAACAGAAAACAATTAATTTTCTGACTACCTCTCCCACCAGACCTTCCTTCATCCCTTCAAGTTCATCCTCTGCTCTCCTTTGCAAACATCACAATAAGTCAAGTCACATTAAATGCAATGTTCCTTTAATTGAAGTTAAATAAGTAAATTGTGCAGGGCACCACATTTACTGATTTGGCACAATCTTGTCTATGCCAGCTTCATTTGCTAAGTTCACTCTTTCTGGCGCAATAGTGATCGGGAACACTGGCAAGGAGGGCTGGACTGAGAAGTTGAGGATTGAAAGGGAGAAGACAGCAAAAATAGGCTTGGTGGTGATCATGGTCAAGGTCATCAACCCAGAGTCTGCGGGTTCAATGTAAAATTTGCCAAGTATAGCACCAGAAGAGGTAACCATGAAAGCAGCCATCAATAAACCTTACTAATGTCCATAGGACACAAGGCGTACAGGATAAAGGTACATGATAAACATAGGAAACAGCAGCAAGTTATTGTATATTGTGGTAAAGACACACTAAGCCCCAAAAAGAGTGAGTTGATATCCCGGTCAAGTGAGGGGTGATTTTGTCCATGATGGGTAGTGGGGGAGAGGGATCAGAATATACTGCAAGGGATTGGACATACTGGATTTGATTTTGCCAGATATCCCCCACTGTCCTAACTCACCACCCAGTCTCTTCCCAACAAACTTACATTCCCTGAAGTTTAAGGACTAACCAAGCTGACATTCTGCACTCAAGAGGCATCCTGTGTGGAGGAGCAAGTCGGCTTCAGGTGAAGCACTGCTGAGGCCCCAGCCAGAGGAACACCCTGACAACTGGCTGGCAAATGCTTTTGAATTGTTTCTAAATGTCAGAGACATTAAAAAAATTATTCATAAAGATTTGCGTAATTAAAGTAATTATTTAAGAAATTTAAAAATAATACAAATTTGTAAAGTACCAACAAATAATTAAAATAAACAATAAATGGATGTAAAAGAAAGTAAGATAACTTAAACACTTCCCTGCAGTTATGTTTCTCCACAGGGTCAGTAGTCCCATTCAGATGAAAGGAATCACCATTTCTACGTCAGCCCTCCTGGTGTAAAGCTGAAGTATTAGATGAGGTCAATTTGGCTCCTTTCTCCAGTGCTTCTTTCCTTCAGAACATTTCAGGCTTTTGCATTTCAGTATGCACATGCCGAAATCCAAAGTGCCCTGAACATTGACTGGCGGATAGCCAGTAGCTCCCTCTGGGTGGAGCAAGCTTTAAAGAGATACAGCACGGAAACAGTCATTTGGCCCACTAAGTCTGTGCCTGTGCTGAACATTAACCACTCATTCACACTAATCCAACATTAATTCCATTTTTACTCCCCCAACACTCTCATTAGCTCCCCTCAGATTCTACCACTCACCTACAAACAAGAGGCAATTTAGTATGGCCAATTAACCTACTGACCCACATGTCTTGGGGATGAGGAAGGAAGCCCTGCAGTCACAGGGAGAAAGTGTGAACTCCATGTAGACAGGTTGAACATAGGGCTTCTAGGGTGGGATGGAAGATGGTTGCAAAGGGTGGGAGGTGGATCACATGGGCATCAGTTGTCCCGGTGGGTTCAGACATCATGAGAAAGTCGGATATAGTCAGAGGTCATGCCAAGGTCATTTGTCATGTGGGAGGTTTGTATAATCATAGATTGGGATCGTTCCTCCTAAGGCATTATAAGTCAAGAGAGATCCTGAAATCATGACAACAGCGGGTTTGGAAATCACATGAGGTCCAGGCAGCAGAACGTCCCCGGGTTCTGACCAAGACTTGGGCTGAAGGTATCACTCCTGCTCCTCCTGGCCCAGAGGCCATTCAATCAAGGCACCCACCTAGAGATACAGCCCTTCTCATTTTTGTTCTCCTGCCTGGTATACCCATTTTTGGGTGATAAAACCCTCTCCACACTCCTTTCTTTATCGGCCTAGTAGCCTGGTCCGGAAGGTGAGATCAAATGGGATCCAGGGTGAGCTAGACAATTGGATACAGAATTGGCTTGGTGGAAGGAGTCAGAGGGTGGTAGGGGAGGGTTATTTTTCAGATTGGAGGCCTCTGACCAGTGGTGCAGTGCAAGGATCTGTGCTGGGTCCCCTACTCTCTGTCAACTATATTAACAATTTAGATGAGAATGTAGGTGGTGTGATGAATAAGTTTGCGGATTTCACCAATATTGGTGGTGTAGTGGACAGTTAAGAAGGTTAGTTAAGATTACAACAAGATCTGGATTAACTGGGAAAGCGGACAAAGGAATGGCAGATGGAATTTAACTCAGAACAAGTGCAAAGTGATGCATTTTGGGAAGTAAAACCAGGGCAGGATATACACAAAGAATGGCAGAGCCCTGGGGAGAGTTGTAGAGAAGAGAGACCTAGGGGTACAAGGACATAGTTCCCTGAAAGTGGTGACACAAGGAGACAGGGTGGTGAAGAAAGCATAATGCACACTTGCCTTCATTGATCGGAACACTGAGTACAAGTGGTAGGACAACATGTTACAGCCATACAAGACATTGGTGAGACTGCACCTGCTGTATTGTGTGCCGTTCTGGTCACCATCCGACAGAAAGTTTCTGATAAAGCTAGAGAGGGTGCAGAAAAGATTCACAGGAATGTTACTGGGATTAGATTGCTTGAGTTATAAGGAAAGACTGGATAGGCTGGGGCTGTTTTCCTTAGAGCAAAGGAGGCTGAGGTGACCTTATAAGAGGTTTATAAAATCATGAGGGGCATAGAAAAGGTGGGTGGCCACAGTCCGACTTTGACTTTGGCAGGCAAATGGGAATAGCTTAGGCAGGCACCTTGGTCGGCATGGATAAGTTGCGCCAAAGTGTCTTGTTTCTGTCCTGTATAACTCTATAACACTTCAATGTCCCCAGAACGGATTGGAACTTCCTTAATACAGGAGGCTTAGATGGGGTAGGATTAATTCAGTGCATTCAAGAGGGGTTCTTGAAACAGTACGTGGAGAATCCAACTGGAGGAAAGAACATACTGGACCTAGTTTTGGGAAATGAGCCAGGCCAGCTGACAGACCTGATGGTGGGTGAACATTTTGGGAATAGTGACCACAACTCATTATGTTTTAAAATAGTTATGAGTAAGGATATAATTAGATCTTGTAGGAAGGTACTGAATTGGGGGAGGGCAAATTACAACAGGATGAGGCAGGAGCCAAGGGGCATTGATTGGGAGCAGCTGCTGTCGGACAAGTCCACGTCTAACATGTGGGAGTTGTTTAAAGACCAGCTGATCAGAGTTCAGGATCAGCATGTTCTGGTAAGGAGCAAGGACAAGGATGGTAAGGTAAGGGAACCTTGGATGACCCGAGAGGTCCTAAATTTAGTCAGGAAGAAAAAGGAAGCATATGTAAGGTTCAGGAATCTAAAATCAGACTGAGCCCTTGTGGAATATAAAGATAGCAGGAAAGTGCTCAAGCAGGCAATTAGGAAGGCCGAAAGGGGCCATGAAATGTACTTGGTGAGCAGGATCAAGGAGAATCCCAAGGCATTTTATACTTATATTAAGAAAAAAAAGAATAACTCAGAAGAGGGTAGGTCCACTCAAGGATAAAGGAGGGAATTTGTGCTTGGAGTCAGAGCACGTGGCTGAGGTACTAAATGAGTACTTTGCGTTGGCATTTACTGAGAAGAAGGATTTGGAGGATAGTGAAAACAGAGTGGGGCATGCTAATGTGGTGGGACAGTTTGAGATTAAGGAAGAGGTAGTGCTGGGTCTTCTGAAAAACATTGTCCACAGGGCCTGTTGGCATATATCCCAGAATATTGAAAGAAGCAAGTGAGGAGATTGCTGGGGCTTTGACAAGGATCTTTGTGTCCTCACTAGCAACAGGCAAGGGCCCGGAGGAGTGGAGAGCAGCAACTGTTGTGCCTTTGTTCAAGAACGGAAATAGGGATAATCCAGGTAATTATAGGCCAGTGAGCCTCACGTCAGTGGTAGGGGAGCTATTGGAGAAGTTACTGAGGGATAGGATTTATGCACATCTGGAAAGGCATGGCCTGCTTAGGGACAGATGGCATGGCTTTGTGCGGGGTAGGTCATGTCTTACAAACTTGATTGAGTTTTGTTCTGAGGAGGTGACAAAGGTGCTTGATGAGGGTAAGGCAGTGGACGTTATCTACATGGACTTTAGTAAGGTATTTGATAAGGTCCTTCATGGTGGGTTGATTCAGAAGATAAATATGTATGGGATCCAGGGTGAATTGCATGTTTGGATTCGGAACTGGCTTGCCCACGGAAGACAGAGAGTAGGGGTGGGAGGCTGTTATTCTGGCTGGAGGTCTGTGACCAGTGGTGTTCCACAAGGATCGGTGCTGGGACCTCTGTTGTTTGTGATATATATCAATGATTTGGATGAAAATGTAGATGGGTGGATTAGCAAGTTTGCAGATGACACCAAGATTAGTGGAATTGTGGACAGTGTAAAGGACTATCAAAGAATACAGCGAGATATAGATCAGTTGCAGATATGGGCAGAGAAGTGGCAGATGGAGCTTAATCCTGGCAAGTGTGAGGTGTTGCACTTTGGGAGGTCAAATGAAAGGAGAAGGTATACAGTTAATGGTAGGCCCCTTAATAGCATTGAGGTACATAGGGATCTTGGGGTCCAGGTCCATAGAAGTGGCTACGCTAGTGGATAAGGTGGTTAAGAAGGCGTATGGCATGCTTGCCTTCATTGGTAGGGGTGTTGAGTATAAGAGTAAGGAAGTCATGCTCCAGCTATATAAGACTTGGAGTATTGCGTGTAGTTCTGGTCGCCCCATTATAGGAAGGATGTGGAGACTGTGGAGAGGGTGCAGAAGAGGTTTACCAGGATGCTGCCTGGATTAGAGGGCATGTGCTATAAGGAAAGGTTGGACAAACCTGGGTTGTTCTCCCTAGAGCGTTGGAGGCTGAGGGAAGACATGATAGAGGTTTTTAAGATTATGAGAGACAGTCAGAATCCTTTCCCCAGGGTAGAAATGTCAAACACCAGAGGACATGCTTTTCAGGTTAGAGGGGGGATGTTTAAACGCGAAGTGAGGAACAAGTTTTTTACGCAGAGAGTGGTAGGTGCCTGCAATGGGTTTCCAAGGGTAACAGCGGAAGCAGACAGTTTGGTGGAGTTTAAGAGGCTTTTAGATGGACACATCAGTATGAAGGGAATGGAGGGATATGGATGATATACAGTAGGAGGACATTTAGTATAAATTGGTGTCAAGATTGGCACAACATCATGATCTGAATGGCCTGTCCAATGCTGCACTGTTCCATGTTCTATAAATAGGTAAAACAGCAGAACGTAGACTTGTGGAAGTTTAGACTGCACCTTACCATGTCCAGTTCTGGTTAACATGAATCGCAGGAGACAGTTCATCACTTGAAGTAACACAAGGAAGAGCTAAGCACTTTATCCCTAGTGTTAGGGTCTGAGTCATGAGGGAAAAGAGACTCAGGTTTTATCACTCGGGAAGGAGGCATCTGAAAGGTTAATAAGTAAAGTTTGATCAAAGTTCAAGTCAAAGTCAAACTTGAGTTTCTTGTCATATGCACAAGTACATGTATGCACAGGTGCAATGATAAACTTACTTGCAGCAGCATCACGGGCACATAGGTTCATATAAGCAGCTTCACAAGAAAACCATAAATCAAACCATTTTTACAAGAAAGATCACAATTAGAACAAAAAAAAGTCCATTTTAGTGCAAAGTGATCAAAGTGGTCATAGTGTTGCTAAACTGTAGTGATTAGGGTTTTGCTGGTTGGTTCAAGAACCGAATGGTGGAAGGGAAGTAGCTGTTCTTGAACCTGGTGGTGTGAGACTTCAGGCTTCTGTACCTCCTGCCCAGTGGTGGCTGCAAAAAGATGGCGTGGTCTGGATGGTGGGGATCTTTGATGATAGATGTTGCCTTTTTGAGGCAGTACCTGCTGTAGATACTACCAGTGGTGGGGAGGGATGTGCCCGTGATGTATTGGGTAGGGTCCACTATTCTCTACAGCTTTTTGTGTTCCTGTGCATTTAAATGACTGTACCAGACCATGATGCAACCAGTCAGGATACTTTCAACAGTACATCTCTAGAAGTTTGTTAGGGTGTTCGGTAGCAAGCCGAACCTTCTTAACTTCCTAAGAAAGTAAAGACATTGGCACACTTTCATTATCCCTAACGTCAGGGTCTGAGTCATGAGGGAAAAGAGATTCAGGTTTTATAGCCCTGAAAGAAAGCATCTGAAAGGTTAATGGGTAAAGTTTAATCTGGGATCCAACATCAAATTAAACCCTGGGTGTAAAATAAGGGGATATGTTTAATTTGGTGAAGATAACTCTGGAACTGATACCAGGAAGTGGATCTCTGGAGGGAGTGCAGAGAAGATAAATCTTGGAGTAATTTAAGCCACAATTGGATGCAGCAGTAAGAAGAAAGAAAGGTTGTTCTGGATCGATACATTTATTTAAACCAAAAGTCCCTCTTCCTCATTAAACATGTGTTGTCCTTGTGATTGCCACTTGGTAAAATCTACAACTCTGATAACACAGTGAGGATTTTACTCTGTGTTATTTGAAGACAATGTAAACATGGCAAATGGAACTGATCCTACAGATTTTTCCACTTAATTGCTCAAGCAAGACATCTGGAATGCTCAAAGATAAAGCTATGAATAGCATCTTATATTTGATTTCAAAAGACCAGTCCAAAGACATCTGCTAAATCTCAGTTAAATATTAAATGAAAACAGTTAACAAGTTGCAACAACATCAAAAGAAAAATTACTATGTCTCTTTACCAGTGACTCAGAGGTAGATCGAACTAAAATTCTATTATGTGTCTCATTCTGTTAGTTCCATGGAGCCAATCAATTACGTATATGTCATTCTTCAGCCACCTTCAGGGAATTAAGTGATTCAGTTGAATTAAACAACATAGGCTTTTAGTTATATTGCACTTATAACATAGTGAAAACATTACAAGCCTTGACAGACATCCGGAGAAAATAGACTTATTCTACTCAATCTCTCAATCACAAGAACCAAGCTAATGAACCTTCAGTTGTCCCTTATTAAGCAGGTAGATTTTCTTAGAGAAGGGGAATGTAAGTGTGCACAATACCCCGGTTCTGATCTCACCAGAGCCCTATATCTTGGAAGCAAGACTTCCTTATTCTTATACTCCCTTGTTACATTGTAAGCTGGTAGGGCTGGTTAGGGAGCATCTTTGGAGAGAGAAATAGAGTTAGCATTTCAGTTTGATGGCCTTTCATCAGAACTTGGAAACACTAGAGAGCCCCAAGATTCACAAGCAGGACTGTCATGATGACCAGCCGTCTTAGGCTCTTCTTATCTCTGTTAAATTACTTATTCCTATCTTAACCTCATTCTTTCTCACCTTCTCTTGTCTAGTCCCACCTATATCTGTGATACTTCTGATGCCATCTCCATCCAACTGGCTCACTTTCATCCTGGATGTCTAATCCCTTAACCTTCATCCCGCACCAAGATAGCCTGTGGGTCCTTCATTTCTTCCTTGAGCAGAGGACAAACTAATTGTCCTTCTCCCCCCTCTCTCTCCTTCACCTGGCTGAAACCTTTCATACATTAAACAACCTGTCCTTCAAATTTGCTCACTTCCTGCAGATCAAAATTACAGCCCTACCCACATGCATCAAAGCAGTCTCTTTGTGCAACACATCGAACACTTCTTGTTTCAGGACCCTTCCCTCACCTTTTCACTGTATTAGTCCTGCTCTCCTAGACAATGTGACAATTCATCATTTGTTGCCAGTTTCCATCCTGTTCTCATTTCTCACAAAGTCCATCCCTGCCTCATCCCTTCCTTTTCTAGCTTCATCTCAGAGGATAGGTAAAACTCCCACAGCTATCTTGATTATTCTTTCTCCCACCATGCATCCTGTAAGGTCTCTAATCATTTTCCCGGTATGTATGTCTCAGTCCTATCTCTTCCAATAACTTCCACACTGGTGCTTCTGAGGTATGTTCCCCATCACCACGGTTGACAGCATTCCCAAATGTGCCTGTTCCATTATCCACAATTCTGTTTTCATCCTCTCTCCTCCTATTCTGAGCAAGGAGAGAGTTCCCCTTGTCCCCATCTTCCATCCCATTCACTTCTACATTCAATGGGTTATCCTCTGTAATTTCTGGTACCTTCAATGTAAGAACGCCACCAGTCATATATTTCCCTTCTCTTTCATCATTCCTAAGGGAACATTTGCACCACAACTCCCTGCTTCACTCTTGCATCTCTAACAACACAGTCCCCATATAGCTCTGATATAACACCTGCTCTTTTATCGCTTCACTTCCCATCATTTGGAAACTCAAACATTCTTTCACATTCATTTGTAGTTCCTCTAGTGTACTATATTTGGTGCCCACAATATGTTCCACTGTACACTGTAAAAGCTAGATATGCACTGCTGTACATAACACTGCTGTGCATAACATGTGCATTGTGCACCGCTGTACATAACATGTCCATTCAATTCACAAGGGTGACCATGAGCTTTAATTCTCCATCCCACTCCACTCTGACCTCTCTGTTTTTGGCCTTTCAATAAAGCAATGAGTAAGAGGAGAGAGGGTGAGAACAGAAGTGCAGAAAATGCAAGACACGATTTTAAGCTCTGTCAACTGTTGTGAAAGTTGAATGCACTGTTGAGGAAAAAGCTCAAGGAACAGCATCTCATCTTCTGACCAACCATTTTCAGCCCTTGGAATCAATATTGAATTCAACAATTTCAGATGACTAGCCTTCCCAGTCTGCAGCAGAAGTGTCCAATTCTGATGAAAAGTCATCAATCTTTAACATTAATTCTGTTTTTTCTCTCTCTGCAGTTCCTGTCTGATCTGCTGAGTATTTCCAGCAACTATAGTGTTTTATATCTCACAGTTCCAGCATTGTCTTTTACCTCTGTTTTCATTCATCTCCCTGGTCTACATCTCCTCCAGACAGATAAGCTGCCGTTAACAAGTCTTCACCACTCTCTCGCAGCCAGCACCACCACTACTTGTGTTATTCAGACTCTCTTGCTCTCCACTGAGTCATAAACATTCCCTTTGTTCTCTCTGTCTTTTCCCCTTCTGTACAATTTAAAACATGTTTGATTTCTAACTTTCAGGTGCTGCCAGAATCATTGAATATCTTCAGCCCTTTCTGTTTTGATTCGAGGTTTCCAGCAGCTGTTTTTTTTGCTCTTCAGAGTTCTTAGGGAAATTGTACCCAGGCTGTTTTTACTGCATTTCTGTGGAATTTCTTCACTTTTCACAACTTTCACAATGCTCACTGACTTGATTTCAGATCATTTAATCCAGTACTAAACTGAGGAATAATATATAGGAGGCTGCACAAGTAGTGGAGGGTGCCAACTGCTCAAAGGAGACCTAAAACCATCCAAGAGGATAGTAAATCTTGGGTCCGTTTCATTCAATGCTGTCCCGGGTATATCTAAAGGCCAGTCCATGGTTTATACAGATATCAAACCAGTGACTAACTTCTTGTTTGAAAAAGTAAATATCTTCCTATTGACATGGGGAGGCAGAAGAATAGGGCAACGAAGTTCATAATGATTACAGAACCTCACAAGTCTAAGGAATGTCTGACTGTGGACATACCTTGCACTTCATTAAGGCTATGGCATTGTGAGCATGCTCCTGTTCACAATGCTGGAACCTTACTGAACTGCAACATATTCCATTATGAATATGGTACACTAGAGCAGATCCAGTTGACTACAGCTGCCACGCAACCTTAATCAGCTGCCTCCCACACAATATGCTACCATTTAATCCTGGACACTAAATACAAATCTGGCTCTGAAGAAGCTGTCAAAGTAATAGCAAGGGAACGTGGATTTAAAATCCTTCGGAATTTTTGATTTAATCAGATGAACTTTATGGAGGGTCAGGGAGTATTTAGCCAGGGATAATGAGCAACAGAGATATTCTGCTTTTTTTCCTCCTTCATTGTGAACGTCTGATTTTAAGCCTAATACTGTAAATTAAATGATTTTGGAAAATTCTGTGTCCAACTTGCAGCTTAGCCACTCAGTTTTAATGGAAAGTTCAGAAAAGAGAAATAATACATCCTGGATATGTAAATGCCCTTTGGCTAAACTTGTAATTAGGTACTCGTGCAGAGTGAAATGTGTATGTTGTTTTTCTTTCCTTCTTACAGCTTTTGGGAATGGTTTAAAGCCTCAGTGAATGACCTCATTTCCAGATCTCCATCTTCCAACAGAGCACAGTCGTATTATTCTACTCAACTATGTGTGATTGAGAGGACCTTTGGCTCCTTGCTAATGCATTTCAGATGCCTTGACTATTTGAGGGAGTGTAGAATCATCAGATGTCTGTAACAAATTTTATTCCACATTGATTACATTATCACCCTTGGGCAGAGTTATAAGAGGACAACATTAATCAATCTGGAGATGATATTGAAGGCAAAGAACATTTGAAGAAACTGTGGCACGGTCTCCAAGGACAGGAAAGTTTTACTTGGACATTAAGTATAATTAATGAGTTTCTTAACTGAAAAGATTACAAAAAACAGGAATCTAATGACTCATTCAGAAATCTTAGCTGAAGTGGAGCCAGGACCTTTGCAATTCCTCTCCGGCTGGTGTGGAGAGTTGGCCTTGTTAGATTCAACAAGGTCAGCTTCTAAATGTTTTTAAGACACATTCACCTTCTTTGACATCTACCAGCAGCAAATAGTTGTCAACAAGGAAATGATTAAGCAATATATACATTGTCTTCCTTCAGGATAGGATATATTACATAAATTGGGTTTTTCCAAGTGCTGAGAAGTAATTTCATTAAGCTGTTTCTCATATTTCTGCTGATTGATTACAGAATCACACAAGTATGCTTCAATATATCCCCACCATTTTTGACAAAAGTAACAATTAACTGTTGTATCCCTTTTGTTTTATAAATCCAGTTGAAAACTTTGTATCCATGAATAGGCAGATTGCATTATGTTATTGAATCTGCATTATATTCCAAACAACTTCTCAATTTAAGTTTCAAAATATTGTTTGTCAAGAAGTGTGAGTCCAAAGAATTGGGCTAGCAAGATCTGGTCCAATAAAGCAAAATTTTCCCCTCCCCTCCATAAGATTCTTTCTTCAAACTATGCCCTCTGGTTATTGATTTGCCTGCACTTAGGAAAAACATGCTCTATTTAAACTCCTCAAAACTTTAAACAAACCTCTTCAATTTCCTTTTAACCTTCTGCTCCAGAAAGAACTATACCAATTTTTCTAATCTTTCCACAGAACTGAAGTTCATAATTCCTGATACCATTCTAATAAATTTCTCTCACATCCTCTCCAAGGACTTGGTATGATTCCTGAGAAGTGGTACTTAGAAAAAGACACAATGCTGTGTTTGTGACAAAAGCAATATATTCCCAAAGCTGCAAATCAGAAACAAAAATAGAAAATGTTGGATAAAGTCTGCAGTCAGGAGTATTTGTACAAAGATAAAAGAGGGAATGTTTCAGGTCCATGATCTTTCATCAGAACACCATCGTTGCCTGTTTTTATTTTATACTCCATTTGAGACATAACAAGTGATTTATTAACATTTTTGGATAACTACCTTGTTTTTGTATTTCACATCTACATTTATAAATCTAAGGATACAATTTCTTTTAACAGCTTTATCTACATGCACTGCCACCTACAGAGCTTTGTTCATGTAATTTCCCAGGTCTCCCATTGCCTGTTCCCTGTTTAAAACTGTAGGATTTAGTTTATTTTCCTTTGTTCCTTGCAAAATGCATCACTTCTCACTTCTCTTGCTAAAATTGATCTGCCATCTGATTTACTACTTCAACACGCACAAAATGCTGGAGGAACTCAGCAGATCAGGCAGCATCTATGGAGGCAAATAAACAGCTTACTTCCCTCCATAGATGCTGCCTGACCTGCTGAGTTCCTCCTGCATTTAGTGTGTATTGCTCCAGATTCCAGCATCTGCAGAATCTCATGCGTCTCTGATCTACTACTTCCGCAGTTTGTATACCTTTCTGTTCCTGTCCTCTTTGCTATTTATTAGATTTCCATGTTATGTGTCAGTTGAAATAATTGTAAGCTCCCAGATCATTAACATGTATTGGAAAGTGCAGTGGTCCCAGTACCAATCTTTGGAGAGCATTACCGTGCACTTCCCTTCAGTCAAAAAACAACTATTCATCAATATTCTTCACAATCTGTCCCTTAACCTTTATTTTCCACTGTCCTTATAATTTTATAGGGTTCAGGATTGCTGTGTATTGATCTATCTTTCAAAAGTCCAATGATTAAATTAACAAATGCTTGAAAACTGAGATGTTACCTGAGTAGATTTTTTTATTTTTTCCAGTCTCATAATCAACAAGGTCTATGGAAAAACAGCTTTGAACACTCATAGATCTCATAGTACATTATCTCACAATGTAGTAGGAGACCTTCTGACCCATCGAGTCTGTGCCATCTCTCAGTGCAATCCCATTGATCCCACTCGCCCACTTATTTCCCTGCAACCTATTCTCTCCCACATGCCCATCAACTCTACTCTGATGTTTTGACATTAGGAATAATTTGGAGTCACCGATTAACCTACTAATCACGTCTCTGGAATGTGGAAAGAAACCGGAGCACCCAGGGGATATCTACCCAGTCACAGGGAGAATGTGTGAACTTCACGCAGACAGCATCAGAGGTCATGATTCAATGCGGGTGGCTGGAGCTGTGAGACAGCAGCTTTTACTACTTATGTCCAATCCTGATGTGTTCTTATGGCTGGATTGATGCCATTGTCATCTAAGTTTGTCTTGGCTGATCAGTCATAGCCCATTTTAAATCATTTTACTATTATTTCTATCACTGATATTGCAGCAGATTCCTCCAGCTCATAATTTGCAATTACATCTGCTTTGGGAAACTATCTGTGGTGAGGCTGCAGTGTGTCGGAACAACGATATCATTACATACTGCAGCAAACTATGTGGCTAGGGTGTTCTGGGATAAGTATTAAAAGCTGTTCTAGTTTTTAGGAAAGGATTAGTTATTTCCTTTAGCAGGAGAAGATTCAAGCCATTTGTTCTGACAAGCAATTGAACAAGTTTTAATGGAATTATGATATGTAATTCTCTGTGATAGTTTAATATTTAGGTTGTGAATGTCATTTAATGCTGAAAATAATTTATCTAATTCATAGAAAATATAACATTCCCCGTTTTTTAGAACCATGTGGGCAATGTGGAGAACTGCAGAAATTCTTGAGCAAGAAATCTAAACTAACAGCTAATAATAAAATAAGGTCATGCTGTTCCTTCATTGCTTCCAACTCAGGTCTCTTCCATTGGTGCTTGCTTAATCCATATAAATGCAAAATCACAAACAAGGGTGTGAGATAAAATTAGTTGATCCACTGTTTACATGCCAGTCAACAATAGTGCCATCACACATAGAATTGATACTCTTCCCACTATCCATGCCCACACCCTCTCCACACACCCAACCCACTGCAAATAACCTCCTGATACGCACAACTCATGAAATTTGGGAAATTAACCCTTTCTAATCATAACATTAGCAAATTCCTCTCTACAAATGTAAATGTCCATTCCATGCAGAAATTGGTCTATTTCCCTCTTAATGATGTGCAGTGAATTTATCATCCAAACACTGAATTTCTGTTTCTTGAAATTGCTTCAATCCTTGAAATATCTCCTCCTACCTAAAAGCAGTTAAGCCGTGTCATGTAGATATCTTAATATCCTTCACCATCTGCAAGGTTCACAATTGGCTGCAATTTATAAAACAAAGAATATAATACCAAGGCTGTGTAATATAAAGGAGGGTTTAGGGGCAATTTACAAGCTGATTTTCAGGGCTGGAGTACTTTCTTTTTCAGGAGTGATAGAATGTATATGTTTTCTTTCAAACAGAGCAGACTGAGGGAAGATTAAAATGGAACAAATAGTCAAGATCTATTTCCTGAGGCAAGAAGCCAATAACTAGAGGGCTTAGATTGTGGGTAATTCGTAGAAGGATTACAGGAATTCATTTTCACTTAAGGACTTTCTGGAACTTGCTGTATAAAAGGCTAGTGAAGACAGAAATCGTAACCATATTTAAAATTGTACCTAGAGGAACACTTGAAGAACCCTATCCTTCAAACTGTGTACTGGCTGGGATTGGTCTGAACAGCCCTTTTATTCCTGCAAATAAACCTCTATCTCTAAGATGTATGTTAATATATATATCTACGTATGTATACTGCAGCTCAGCATTTTCATGAAAACATTACAGCATTTAAAAAAAGAAACATGTTCCTTAATTGACCACAGACATTAATTTTATTTCAGTTGATCCTGAGTTGTTTAAAATTTCCAAATATAATTGCTCTTTTTTTTACATATTTCCATAAACAGTTTGCTCAATGTTCTGTAACATACATCAAAAACTATCAGCTCCCCTTCCTATTTCTTAACTTAATCCATATGTGTTTTTTTTAACATAGTCTCTTAAAACATTCATAGATTTTAGAGCTGTAATATAATTTTTCATTAACGCTTGTACCCACCACGTTTGTGATACTTCAATTCACCTAAAAACCAGGAATCTCAGATTTCCAGTCTTGTCAAAACTTGAGCCACATCTGCATTATTGTCATTATATTCCAACCCAAGTTATTAAAGGTTCTAAATCTTCTATATAGTTCTGAACAGTTTGTGGATTCACATCCCTATCACTCAACCCAAACTCTTTTTTTTATATAAAGAATGTTACTCTTTCGTCCCCAGTTAATTCATACAAACATTTAATATCCATGGCCATTTTTATAGTATTTTTATTTTTCTTTCACATCTGTTTCTCTCACATTCCTCTTACATATATTGTCCCACTATTGATTTCAGATAAGCCTCCTGGGCCAAGAAGTTGGATATCACCTTCTTTTGGCACACTGAACTTGAGCTGTGTATAGCACCAATTACCCGACCAAGTCTCATGCAAAATATGTGAAATTGGCCAGAAGTCATTTAAAAGCAGATCTATGGCAGTTTGCACATAGAATCACACATTAAAACAGGACCTGCCCTATTCCCATCAGGAATTGCTTAAAAATCTTGCAGCTGCTGAGTGATTGCCGTGCTTATCCTGGGAAGAGTGTCAGACCTTAAAGTAATGCTTCACGGAACAAGCCACTCAAAACCTGCCAGACATATTAGAGGATCTAGGGTCTAGTGAAAATGGAATAGCTGGAGGAACTAAGTATTGGTCAAAAAATAGTACAAGGGAAGTTGAGGAGGTTGTGCACTGATAACTATGATTAAGATGGTTAAGGAAAAAAGAATCACAGGAACGTTGCTGCAACTGGAGGGCATAAGGAGAGATTGGATAGGCCAGGACTGTTTTCCCTGGAGCAAAGGAGGCTGAAGGGTGATCTTAGGTTTATAAAATCTGGGGCATAGGAAGGGTAGATGATTAGGGTATTTTTCTCAGAATAGGAGAATTTAAAACTAGAGGGCTAGAGTTTAAAGGTGAGAGGGGAAAGAGACTTGAGGGGCAAGTTTTTCACCCAGAGGATGGTGGGTATATGGAATGAGCTGCCAGAGGAGGTGATAGGCAGGTACAATTACAATGTTTAAAAGACATTTGGACAGTTACATGAATAGGAAGGGTTTAGAGTGATGTAGGTCAAATGCAGGTAAATGGGATTAGCGTAGGTAGGCATCTTGGTCATTGTGGACATGTTTCTATGCTGTATAACCCTATGAATCTATGAATTCTCAAGGACCTGATGATTTAGAGACATATGGCAAAGCAGGTCCTTCAGCCCACCCTCTCCCTGCCATCCATCAGGTACCCATCTAAACTAATCCCATATACCAGTATTTGGTCTGTAGCCTTCTATGCCTTGATGATTTGAGTACTCATCTGGATACTTCTGAAATGTTGTGAGATTCTCTGCCTCCACCACCCTCTCAAGCAGTGCGTTCCAAACTCCAGCTACTCTCTATTTAAAAAAATACGTCCTCTAGCCCCTCCATGCCTTACCTTAAACCTATGGTTACCCATATCACAGAGGTTATGGAATCTCTGTGCTATGGGTAAACATTTGCTCCTGTCTACCCTACGTATGCCTCTCCTAATTTTTACATATCTATCAAGTCCCCCCTCAGCCTTCGCTACTCCAAGGAAAACAAACCCAGCCTATTCAGTCTCTCCTCAGAACTGAGACATGCCAGAGTTCTGAAAGAGATGGCTATAGTGGATACTCTAGTTATCATGTTCCACAGTTCTACAGATTCTGAAATTATTCCTCTGGATCGGAGGGTGAAAATGTGACTCCACTATTTTGGAAAGGAGGGAGAAACAAAATACAGATCTGCCAACCTGTTAGCCTGACGTTAGTGATTGGGGAAATGCCGGAATCTAAAACGAAGGATGTAGTAATAGCTTGAAAAGAATAATTGGTTTGAACATATGAATTTATGAAAAGAAGACCATGCTTCTCTAATCTCCTGGAGTTCTTTGAGAATGTGACTAGTTGAATAGATTGGGGGTTGGGGGGCAGGGGGTGGGAAGCCAGTAAATGTGGTGTATTGGATTTTCTGGGAATATTAAGTAAGGCAGAAAAGGTTGATCAAGAAGGTGAGGGCACATGGAATTGGGGGTAATGTATTTACAAAAATTGAGAATTGGAATTAGTTTATTATTGTCACAGATACCAACATACAGTGAAAAGCTTCTGTTTGCTTGCCATCCAGATTATTCCATACATAATTACATCAAGGTAATAAAAGAAAAACAGAATGCAGTCATAGTATGACAGTTACAGAGAAAGTGCAGTGCAGCTGGACAAATAAAGTGCAAGGGCCACGACGAAGTTAGATTGGGAGATCAAGATTTGATCTAGCGTATGAGAAGTCCTTCAAGAGTCTGATAACAGCAGGATAGAAGCTGTCCTTGAGCCTGGTGGTTATGTGCTCTCAAGCTTTTATACTGGTTACTAGACAGAAAACAAAGTGTTGGAATAAAGGGCTCATCATGATAGGCTGTCATAGTAGGATAGCTCAAGGGTCAATGCCTGGGCTCCAGCTTTACACAATTTATATCAACAATTTGGCTGAGGGGACGAAATGTCATATTTCCAAATTTGCTGATGATACTAAACGAGATGGGATTTTGAATACAGTGGATACTGCAAGAGGCTTCAAGGGGATATGGACAAGCTGAGTGAGTTGGTGAGAACAAAGCAAATGAATATAGCTGGAGAACCATGATGCCATCCACTTTGGTGCACATAACAGAAAAGTGGACTATATTTTTAAATGGTGAGAGTTTAGGTAGTATTGATGTTCAAAGGGATCTAGATTTTCTTGTAAATAAGTTGCTGAAGGCCAAGATACAGATCCAGCAAGCAACTCCACACAGGCAACACTGAAACCACATTGCTGGCCCTGTGAGACATCGGTTCTACTGGCTACACCACTGTGTCACCCCTTATATGGAAGATGTGTGAAATGTTGCGGGAAGAGCTTTGCCCTCTCGCTTGTGCCTGGACTGCACTCTCCGTGGAGGTCAAGGCCAACTGGACTTTCAATCCCTTCACTGTGGGATCTTTCCAAGCAGCCGCACTCATGTCTCCCAATTGTTGCTGACCACCATAAAGCATGGGAAGACTATGTTTTGTTAAGTGCACCGGTAACGTGGAGGAGAGCTTCATCCACGATAAATGTGACCCAGGAGTCCCTTAATTTGGTGCAACTGTGACAAAAGGAACATAATGTTCAGCGGAGACACAAGAGACTGAGGATGCTGGAACCTGGAGTAAAAAACCAACTGCTGGAGGAACTCAGCAGGTCAGGCGGATCTGTAGAGAGAAATGGACAATTGATGTTTCAAGTTTGAGACTGAATCCAGATGAAGGGTCTCGACCTAGAACGTTCAAACTGTTTCATTTCTCTCTATAGATACTGCCTGACCTGTTAAGTTCCTCCAGCAATTTGTTTTTTGCTGCAGACTGTTCAGTGATTTGTAAACACAAGGATGTGAGGAAAAGATTGAAACTGGCTGCAAAACAGCAGGAAATCACAACAGAAATGCAGGCTTGGAATCCACAGTGAATGGACAGTAATTAGATTAACAGCCACATCCAGACTGGAAAGATTCAGGCCCCCTTCATACCCAGTCCTCTTCCCCACTAGGTCTCAAATAATTTCCCGCACCTTCCAAAACTTTGCCACATGGCAACTTGTGGATGCTGTCAGAGTCACATTCTCCAGTGGCAGGACCTACATCAGAGATTGCTTCAGGGTGGAAAGATCTTTTTGACCAATTTTGTGACTTTTGTTTGAAGAAACTGATTGAACATTAACACTGCACACAATCATATTTTAGTGTATCAAGAATTGGTGCAGTCTAATTTCTAGGTATGATTCTTTAAGCCTATTTACCTACTAATTCTACAAGTACCTCATTAACCTATGGCGCTACAATGTTATTCACGAGCATCCCTCTCTGTGTCCCACTGCTCACCTCAGCCTTGTCAATGCTAAGCAAATGATCGGATTTGCTGGACCTGTGATTTAACAGGTCCTTGTACTGTTCCAATGAGTGCTCTTTCAGTTCAAACTTAACATATTTTCTTTCTAACCTGAGCTGTCTAGCATGAGCTTTGGTTCACTGCATCATAAGACCATAAGACATTTGAGCAGAATTAGGCCATTCGTGATTCTTGAAAGAGCACTACTAATGGCTCCATAACCTCTTCAGCTACCTCTTTCAGAACCCCGGGTTGTAGTCCTTCCAGTCCTGGTGACTTATCCACCTTCAGACCTTTTGGTTTCCCAAGCACCTTCTCCTTGGTAATAGCAACTATACTCACTTCTGCCCCCTGACTCTCTCGAATTTCTGACATGTTGTTGGTGTCTTCCACAGTGAAGACTGACACAAAATACTTATTCAGTTCATCCGCCATTTCTTTGTTCCCAATTACTATCTCTCCAGCGTCATTTACCACGGGTCTGCTGTCCACTCTTGCCTCTCTTTTTATATATCTGAAAAAACTTTTGGTATCCTCTTTTATATTATTGGCTACTTACCTTCATATTTCATCTATTCTCCCCTTATTGCTTTTTTAGTTGCCTTCTGTTGGTTTTTAAAAGCTTCCCAATCGTCGAGCTTCCCACTAATTTTTGCAATATTGTTTGCCCTCTCTTTTGCTTTTATGCTGTCTTTGACTTCCCTTGTCAGCCATGGTTGCCTCATCCTCCCTTTAGAATGCTGCTTCTTCTTTGGGATGAACTGATCCTGCGTCTTCCAAATTACTCCCAGAAACTCCTTCCTTTGCTGCTCTACCGCCATCCCTGCTAGGGTCCCCTTCCTATAAACTTTGGCCAGCTCCTCTCTCATGTCTCTGTAGTTACCTTTACTCAAATCCAGGTAATCCTGGAGAGTATGGTTGTTGTATCTGGACTACTGCTTGCAGTTTTGGTCTCTTTATTTAAGGAAAGATACACTTACCAATGGCATCGCAGAGAAGGTTCATAAAACATATTTCAGGGATTTCTTATGAGGAAAGTCTGGGCCTATATGCTCTGGGGTCTAGAAGAACGAGAAGTGATCTGAATGAAATGTATCAGAATCAGATTTATTATCATAGTCTTATGATGTGAAATTTGTTGTTTTGCGGTGGCAGTACAGTGCAAGGACATAATATTACTATAAATTACAAAATAAATAAATAGTGCAAAAAAAAGGAATAATGAGGTAGTGTTATTGAGTTCATGGACTGTTCAGAAATCTGATGGCGGAGGGGAAGAAGCTGTTTCTGAATTGTTGAGTGTAGGTCTTCAGGCTCCTGTACCTCCTCCCTGATGGTAGTAATGAGAAGAGGACATGTCCCAGATGGCGAGGGGCCTTAGTGATTGATGCCACCTTCCTGAGGCACCGCCTCTTGAAGATGTCCTCAATGGTGGGGAGGGTTGTGCCCATGATGGAACTGGCTGAGCCTACAGCCTCTGCATCCTCTTTTGATCCTGCACATTGGAGCCTCCATAGCAGGCGGTGATGCAACCAGTCAGACTGCTCTCCACCATATATCTGTAGAAACTTGCAAGCATCTTTGATGACATACCAAATCTCCTCAAACTCCTAATGAATTAGAGCCACTGGCGTACCTTCTTTGTGATTGCATTAATAACATATAAGACCATGATTGAGCTTGTCAAAGTAGGTGGCTTGTGAAGCCCACTTTCTGCTGATCTCTCACTAAGCTCTTGTTTCCTCTGTTGGGGACACAGTGTTATTCCACATTTAAATTGGATAAAAGAAAGAATTTCTGCTCTTAAAAGACTCGTGAATCTTACCCTGGAGACATGCGGTGGCTGAGTCATAAAGTACATTCAAGGGTGAATTAGTTTGTTAAACCTAGGAGGAACCAAGACTTAAGGTGATCAGCAAAGAAAATGATGGGTTCTAATGAAAGGTCTTTTGTTTTAAATCAAGAAAGCATCATGTTACAGCCTGCAGTGTAAAAACGTCTACAGGAAAATGTCTCTCTTACGCTTTTTCTTACAATCTCTTTTTCCTTTACCTTTCTGTTTCTTTCCTTCCTCCTCTGTCCTTTTTTTCCTTCCTTTTTTTCCTTTTATTCTCATTCTTTTATTTTTTTTCATTCCTACCAGTCATCCAGTTTAAAAAATAAATGCGGTAGTATTGGTCTTTGAGCTTTCACAATCGCCAGACTCTTTTCTCACAAGCATTAATCCTAGTAAAGAAAATATATTGTGTAATGTTATCTATGGCCAGACTTCCATTGAATCTAAATTCTCACACTCTTCTGGCCTTCCACTCTCTACTAATCTCTCAATCTCTCGTTATTCAGTTTACATTCTGCATCTAATCAACAGTTCATGTGCTACAAATTAAAACAATTGGAAAACAGCTGCTGATTATAGCTCTTTTTCAATCAATTGGAAACTGATGAGGTTTGTTTTAATGTAATAAAAGAAACTATTCCTTTTGAGTCAACAAGTAGAAACCAGATTGCATTGCGTAACAATTTTTGCACTACAAAATTCAATTTCAGTCTAGAAAATCAGTTGCAGTGCAAAGTATCGGACCTCCTGCAGGTTATAAGAAGTCAGGTGATTCAGGGCCCTCAGGCATCTGATAAGCTAATACGTGGAGGAACTTAAATGTACATGGTGCAAAGCACACCTAGTTACCTCTTCTGCGATTTTAGTCCATGGTTGGCTGTAGAAACTGTGCACATGACATCTGCTTCCTTGTTAGTTAAAAGGGACATGCTTGAGCAGGCTCAAAGTTCTGAAGTCTGGCAACAGAAGTCCACCTCAGAGAGCTACTCTTTAAGTAAAATACTTATTCTTCACTGGCAGAAGATCTAGTGAAATGAAGAAGAAAACTGGTAACAGTGGTTAGACTAGAAAGGTAAATGAGGATAGCTAACTTACTGAGATATGGGCACAGCGCAAGATGTCAAATGTATTGTGTCTGCTCTTTCAAGGCCAACAGGCCAAAGAATCTCCTTCTATCCTGTAAGTTTTCATAATTCTATTAATTATTTAACTTTACCTCATTCCAGATTACAGTTAATATACTTTATAAATAATCTCCTTGTGGTGAATCATCTCCAGAAGTAAATTAGAAGAACAGCAAGTGGCAAATTAATGCCCTTAAGACTTAGATACTTTCTGTGCCAGGAACAGGACACTAAATCAGTGATGTGCAGCAGGCCATTGGATGCATTGTGGATCTGCTGTAAAATGATTCAGATTGCTTTATTGCCATTTGCACCAGGGTGCAATAAAATTCCTTGCTTGCATGAAGCTCACAAAATAAACAATATACATGGTAAATGTGGTAATAATAAATACAGTAAACAACATACATAATAATAACAAATAAGCTGTGTTGCAAGGCCCAAGGTCACAACTGTGACAGAACAGGCCTTGCACTCTTGCACCAGTAAGTGGGGCAATGGGATCATGATCACGTTGGGAGAGGGCCTGAAGGAAAGGTAAATAAAGAACTTAAAGGGGCCTTACCAGGAGGTGGCTCTCAGAGCTGGACTCCAGGGTTTTGGATTGGTTTTCCAGTAAGGTTCTATTACATGGTGCATTTGGGCATTATGCTATGCAATAATTTCTGGGACTACATATTATGTATTTTACTTGTCACAGAAGTTACTGGAATATATGCTTCATTGGTGAGAATAGTTTGCTATTCCTACCTATCATAGAGTTACACAGTACAGAGTACCCCATTTCCTCCCATCCTGGCTGTTTGAAAGAGCTGATAAACGTTGCAAGTAAGTCTTGGGGAACCAAGACTTACTTGCAATGTTTATCTTTTCAAATGTGAATTCAAGTCCATCTTGAAAGTTAATATTAAATCTGCTTCTACATCATTTCAGGGAGTGTGTTCTAGATCGCAACAACTTACTGCTTAAGTACATTCCTCCTTGTCTCCCCCCTTGTCCTTTTGCCAATTATCTTAAGTCCTATTAATCTAAGCATTAAAAAAGGGGTTCTATTGACTCTAACAAAACCCTTCATAATTTAGAGGACCTGTAGATAAATCCCTTTTTCTCCACATTCTTGATCCCAAGGAGCATTCTTGTAAATTTCCTCAGCATCATTTCCAAAGCCTTGACATCTCCTAAAGTGTGGTGTTCAAGAATGGACACAATATTCAGTTGCAGATAGGAAGAAAAATTCTAAACAGTAAATGGAATCCAAACATGAGTTCATTTCATTGATGGAAGGAATGAGTCAACCATCTTGGATCAGCACTGGAAAAGATAAAAATTTGCTCCCCCGGTTTCCTGTCTCTGGCATAAAGAACATTAAAATAACATTTTAATCAATTAAATCAAAAACATGAGCACATACATAAAGTAACATTTGGCTGGAAAGCTACTAAGTGACTTTACCAGTTAAAAAAAACAACATAACTATAAACTATTGGCAGCCTATGTTATTATTATAAAGATACACTTTAGTAACATCTGTTGCTGCAGCTATCAGTTTCATTTATTCCACAAAACACAAATTTGCAGTTTTAAAATTAGCTGAAATGTAAACAATTACAATGTTTTTGTAGAAAAAATGCTTTACATCTAGGTCAAGCATCTGAGACTAATAAAGCTGTTTTACTTTAGTCTATGATTATGGATAAGAATACAGTATGGAAGTTTCAAAGTTAAATTTTCCGGATGTCAGTATCAGCGCTTTACTGACCCACACACACATTATAAATATCCTTGAGCACTGGGTCCTAGAGGGAGGCTGGGTGGTGCACTATCTCAGAGTCCTCCCCTTTTATGACTGAAAAGTGGTTCAGAACCTCATTAATGAGCTAAAGCTTCCTATCACAGTTGCCCTTAAAGGCGATGTGTAAATTAAGTACAAGGTTAGTCTTGTCCCAGTTCCAACCAGGCTCACAGCATGCTCCTGTCCATAGTACAGGAATATTGTATATAATTGCACACTCTGTCAGGGACCACACCAAGACTGAAGTGGGAAATGGAAATGTTCAAAGTGGTGCAGAAACAGAGCTATATGGGACAGGGCATTTGAGAAAGAAGTTTTATCTGCAATTGACTTGAACCAGATGCTTTACAGGGCAGGCTTGAAAAACTTGCATTCCCTATCCATGTCATTCTGTACCTGAGTCTATGCTGTCAGGGTGCATTCACTAATATTTGAAATGTAGCTACAATACATTTCTGTGACTGGAATAATATATTGAACAGGATAGGGCACAATTTCATGGATGTGGTGATCCATATAAATCCAATTGAGAGGAAGTCCCTTCCCTGCTTGACAGTATGAGAAAGGTTGACATGGACTCCATTTGCAGGAGAAAATTGGGACAAGGTTTTCAACTGGGAACACCCAGCCTTGGGTGTAACCAGTGGACAGAGAATAAAGACAGAAAATGCTGGAAGTGCTCAGCATGCCAGGTAGCGTTTGTCGTCAAAGAGTGCTAATGTTAAAAAAGTCTTTGACGAGATTTTGACAAGGTCCCTCATGGTTGGCTGGTCCAGAAAGTTAAGGCGCAAGGAATCTGTGGTGTGTTGTACTCAGACAAGAGAAAGAGAGAAGGAGCAAGGTAACTCAGAGAACAGGCAGCAACACTGGCAGTTGCCAGAGAGATTGTAAGAGAAATTGAGAGGGAGCAAGGTAAAGCCTACAAGAGCTATAAAAAGAGAGGAACGTATAGTGGGAGTGGTCATACTGGAGTGGCCATTTTGATAGTGGCCGTTTCTGAGGTTGAAGTGCTTGGTTGAGGTCAAAGTGCCGAGACTTAGATGAGGGAGGCTTCAGCAAGAAGACTGAGCAGCCAATACGGTAAGACCAGGTAAGGTTATTCTGTTGTTTTTACACCTGTAGTTGAAGGATTAGAATAGCATCCTGCAGAGTGTGTGCTCCTTCTGTGAAAAGTGAGAGTTCAAGGGGCGGTGAAGTGTACCTGACGATTATGTTTGCAGGAAGTGTGTCCGGCTGCAGCTCCTCTCAGACTACATGGATCAGTTGGAGTGGCAATTGGACTCACTGAGGAGCATACAGGAGGCAGAGAGTGTCATAGATGGGAGCTTCAGTAAAGTGGTCACATCAAAGGTTCACCTAGATAAGAAGGGCAGGCTGGCAGTGCAGGAGTCCCCTGTGGCCGCTCCCCTCTCTAGCAAGTATTCTGGTTTGGATACTATTGGGGTCAATGGCCTTTCTAAGGAAAGCAGCACCAGCCAGATCTGTGGCACCATGACTGGCTCTGCTGTACAGCAGAGAATGACAAAGTCTAGACCAGCAATAGTCATAAGGGACTCAATAGTCAAGGTTGAAGACAGGTGTTTCTGTCGCCACGAGCAAGATTCCAGGATGGTGTGTTGCCTCCCTGGTGCCAGGGTCAAGGATGTCTCAAAGCAGGTACAGAACATTCTGAAAGGAGATGGTGAGCAGCCAAAGTTCGTGGTTTATATTGGTAGTAACAACATAGGCAGGAAGAGGGATGAGGTCCTACAAAGGGAATTTAAGAGATTAAGGTAGAAAGTTGAAAAGCAGGACCTCTGCAGTTTTAACTTCAGGATTACTCCCCATGCCATATGCCAATGAGTATAGAAATAGGAAGACAGATGAATGTGTGGCAATAGAGATGGTGCAGGAGGGAGGGATTCAGGTTTTTGGATCATTGGGATCTCTTCTGGGGTACGGATGACCTGTACAAGAGGGATGGGCTGCACCTGAACTGGAGGCAGTGAGGTTTGCTAGTGCCACCCAGGAGGGTTTAAGTTAGTAAGGCAGGAGGGTGGGACCCAGAATGACAATGAAGCAGGTAGATAAGCTCACTCATATGTAGAAAAGAGGTTTAACTGCACGTACTTTAATGCAAGGAGCCTCACCAGTAAGATGCTTGAATTGAGAGCGTGGATCAGCTCATAGGATTAAAACATGGTAAAGGGAAGACAGGATTGGTAGCTCAGTGTTCCAGGATATATACATTTCGGGGGGGGGGGGCAACAAAAGAGGAGGGGGTGTTGCACTGCTGATCAGGGAGAGCATTATGGCAGTACTTAGGGAGGATATCCTGGAAGGATCTACCAATGAGGTAATATAGGTAGAACTTAGGAATAAGAAAGTGCAGTCACTTTGATGAGGTTATACTAAAGACCTCCCAATAGTCAGCGAGAATTAGAAGAACAGATATGTAGGCAGATCGCAGAAAGGTGTAGGATTGTAGCAGTGGAGGATTTTGACTTTCCCATTATTGACTGGGATTGCCTTAGTGCAAGAGGCTTAGAGGGGGTGGAATTTGTAAAATGCATTCAAGAGGGTTTTCTGAAGCAGTATGTAGAGAGTCCTACTAGGGAGGGGGCTGTACTTGACCTAATCTTAGGGAATGATGTCAGGTAAATGAATGAAGTGTATGTGGAGGAACCCTTTGGTAACACTGACCATAGCTCGGTAAGGTTCAAGGTAATCACGCAAAATGATAAAGCTGGTTTTTGAGTTAGGGCCCTAAATTGGAGGAAGGCAGATTTCAATAGTGTAGGACTAGACCTGGTGGCAGTCGATTGGGAGAAGGTGCAAGGGAGGAAAACAACATCTGATCAGTGGGCAGTATTTAAAAATGAAATAGTAAGAGAGCATGTCCCTGCAGGGGTAAGAGGCAAAGGTGAGAAGTTTAGGGAACTCAGGTTAACAAGGGATATTGAAGATTTGATCAGGGAAAAGAAGGAAGTGTATGTCAGGTTTAGGAAATTGGTATGAAACGAGTCACTTGAGGGTTATAGAGGATGTAGCTGAAAGCACAAGAAACAAATTAGGAGAGCAAAAAGGGGCCATGAAATGATCTTGGCAGAAGGAGAATCCTGAAATCTTTCATGTATATTAGAACCAAGAGGGTAGCTAAGGAAAAAATAGGTTCCCTCAAAGACAAGAGGAGTAATCTATGCATACAGCCAGGGGATGTGAATGAGATCTTAAATGAATACCTGTCAGGGAGAGGGACATGGAGGCTGGAGATGTAAGGGAGGGGTACGCTGATATTCTGGAACATGTCTGCATCAGGAAGGAGGAAGTGCTAGAAATATTGGAGCACATTTGGGTGGATAAATCCCCAGACCCTGACAGGACCTCTCCCAGGATGCTAAGGAAAGCAAGAAAGGAGATTGCTGAGGCTCTGGCGGAGATGTTTACATCTTCATTGGCCATGGGTGAGGTTCCAGAAGGCTGGAGGATAGCTAATGTTGTCCCCTTGTTCAAAAAGGGTAGTAGGGATACACCTGGAAACTACAGGCTGGTGAGCCTTTGATCAGTTGTAGGGAAGTTGTTGGAGAAGATTCTGAGGGACAGGATTTATGTTCACTTGGAAAGGCAAAGACTGATTAGGACCAGTCATCATGATTTTGTGCAGGGGAGATTATGTCTCACAAGTTTGATTGAGTTTTTTGAGGAGGTAACTAAGAAAATTGATGAAGGCGGAGCAGTAGACATGGTTTCATGGACATTTAAGTCAGGCTTTTGACAAGGTCCCACATGATAGCTGGTGCAGAAGATTAAAGCACAAGGGATCTAAGACACATTGGCAAACTGGATCCAAAATTAGCATGGTAATAGGAAGTAGTGGTGGATGAGTGTTTATCTGACTGCAAATTTGTGACAAGTGGTGTACCATAGGGACCGGTGCTGGGACCTTTGTTATTTGTAATATAGTGTGAGAATGTAGATGATGTGATTAGTAAGTTTGCAGACAACATGAAAATTGGTAGAGTCATAGAAAGCAGAGAAGGTGATCTAAGGATACAGAAGGACATAGATCAGCTGAATATTTGGGCAAAGCTGCAGCAGATGAAAATTAATCCAAACAAGTTTGAGGTAATGTGTTTTGGAAAGTCAAATTCTAATAGGGCATATTGAGTAAATGGCAAGGACCTCAGGAGTGTTGATGTACTGAAGGATTTGGGGGTACGTACATATATTTCTGAAAGTGGTAAAGCAAACCACTTGTGAAGTTGCGAAGAAGGCATTTGGTATGCTTGCATTCATAGGCTGATGCATTGAATATAAAAGTTGGGATGTCACATTTTAGCTGTACAAAACATTGGTTAGACTGTACTTGGAGTATAGTTCTACAGTTCTGGTCATGCTAAAGGAGGCATGTGGTAGCAATAGAGAAAGTGCAGAAGAGATGCAACAGGATGTTGCCTGGAATGGAGTGCTGCAGTTATAAGAAGACATTGGATAAGCTGGGTCCATTTTCACTGAAATCTAGGAGGCTGAGGGGTGACCTTGTAGATGATTATAAAATTATGAGGAGCATAGATAGCATAGATAGAGTCTTTTTCCCAGGGCAGGGGAGTTTAGGACTAGAGGGAACAGATTTCAGGTGATAGGGGAGAAATTTAAAGGAGATTTTAGCGGCAAATTTTCACAAAGAGGGTGGTGGAGCCAGATACAATGACAATGTTTGAAAAGCATTTGAATCAGAATCAGAATCAGGTTTATTATCACTTGACATACATCATGAAATTTGTTGTTTTGCGGCAGCAATACAGTGCAAGACATAAAAATTACAATAAGTGACCCAAAAATAAATAAATAAAATAGTGCAAAAGAGGAATAATGAGGTAGAGTTCATGGATTGTTCAGAAGTCTGATGGTGGAGGGGAAGAAACTGTTCCTGAAACATTGAGTGTGGGTCTTCAGGCTCCTATACCTCCTCCCTGATGGTAGTAATGAGAAGGGGGCATGTCCCGGATGGTGAGGGTCCTTAATGATGGATGCTGCCTTCTTGAGGCACCATCTCTTGAAGATGTCCTCAATGGTGGGGAGGGTTGTGCCCGTGATGGAGCTGGCTGAGTCTACAACCCACTGCAGCCTCTTTCGATTCTGCATATTGGAGCCTCCATACCAGGCAGTGATGCAACCAGTCAGAATGCTCTCCACCGCACATCTATAGAAATTTGCAAGATTCTTTGATGTCATACCAAATCTCCTCAAACTTGGAAAGGCACAGAGGGATTTGGGCCTAATGCACGCAAATAGTAGATGGACATCATCATGGTCAGCATGGACAAGGTGGGCCAAAAGGGCCCATTTCTGTGCTACATGGTTCTGTGATTCTATCTATGATTCTATGATCAATAACCTTTAGCAGGACTTCTGTCATTCACAAGCCATTCCCTGAATTGTTATAGTTGTTCCCAGCACCCTGTTTTCAGGACCTGATGGAGTAGATAGAAACTACATCCACTGGCTGGGGAGTCCCAGGCCTGGATGGACAGCCTAAAAAGTAGAATCAGGCCTTTCAAAAGTAAAGTTCAGAAACATTTCTACTCATGAAGAGAAGTAGAATTCTGGAGCCTTCATCTACCAATGGCAATCGGTATAAACATATAAACATGAAATCTAGGAGTAGAAGTATGCCACTCAGGCCCCCCCCCCATTCAATAAGATCATAGCTGATCTGACTGTAACCTCACTTTGTATTTCCCCCTGCCCATGATAAACTTTCACCCCCTTGTGTATCAAGAATCTATTTATCTCTGCCTTAAAACTGAATAGACTCGAACCCTATGCACTGCCCTATGAGGAAGAATTACAAAAAAGCGTGCTCTCTAAGAGGTCTTAAATGGACAACTTATCTTTAAACAATGACCCCCTAGTTTGAGATTCTCCCACAAGAAGAAGCATTCTCTCCACATTCACCTAGTTAAAACCCTTCAGAATCTTATGTGTTTCAAGCGGCTCCCCTTTCACTCTTCTAAACTCCAGTGAACACAAGCCTAGGATCTCCTACATTTCCTCATAAGGCAGCCTTCCCATTCTCGGGCTTAGACTGGTCAACCTTTGCTGAATTGCTTGCAGTATACTTACATCATTTCTAAATAAGCTTACCAAGACAGGACACAGAGTGGTCTCATCAATGCCCTTTTTATGACTGAAACTTAGCCTCACTGCATTTAATGCCCCTAGAAATAAATGCTAACCTTCTTATCCCACCTTCTTATTCTGGCTTTTGCCCTCTTCCTTTCCAGTTCCGATGAAGGGTCTCGGCCCGACTCGTCAACTGTTTATATCCCTCCATAGATGCTGCCTGCCCTGCTGAGTTCGTCCAGCACTTTTTGTGTAATGCTAACTTTATGTTAGTTTTCCCGATGATAAATATAACGTAGATAGACTTCTGTTAAACAAAGGTATGGGCAGACACAGTAGTGTAGCAGTTAGCGTAACGCTATTACAGCGCCAGAGACCCGGGTTCAATTCCCACCGATGTCTGTAAGGAGTTTGTACGTTCTCCCCGTGACTGCGAGGGTTTCCTCCAGGTGCTCTGGTTTCCTCCCACATTCCAAAGACGTACGGGTTAGGAAGTTGTGTGCATGCTATGTTGGCGCCGGAAGCGTGGTGACCCTTGCGGGCTGCCCCCAGAACATTCTACGCAAAGATGCATTTCACTGTGTGTTTCAATGTACATGTGACTAATAAAGAAATCTTGTTATAAGATTCAAGGCAAAAGTAGATAAATGGAATTATTTTACAGATTATCCAAATCTCATTGAATGGTGGGACACATGCAAATAGCCCACACTTGTCCCCATGTTTTTGGAGTCGAGGGTTAACATAGAGGCAAGATTCAAAGGATCATGTTACGTTATGAATCATTTAAGCTGTAGACAATTGCAAATTTACTTCAAAGTAATAAAGCACTGCACCAGCCAAAGAAGTCTCCAGACATTCTGGATCGAGGCAGCCAATACCACAGGCATTTTTAATCCACTCCTGAGCAGGCACCGCAGCGGAGGCAGAGAACCTTCTGGGAACACGTTGACTGTAATTAATTACCCTGACTCACAGATAGGGCAGGGGCAAACAAACCTCCTGCCACACTGGACCTTCCACCAAGGCAACATTTCTCAGCCATGCAAGATGGTGCAAGTTTTTTCAGTATGTGTCACTGAATCATTTCCATCCAACACCAATGCACGGAAATCGATGCACAAAATTTCTGGCTCTTCTCCCTGCTTACTTTACAGAATGCTGATGTGGCTTTAATCATATCCTGCTGTATTCTCTCAATGTAAGCCCCAGGGGTATCACTGTCAGATGGATTACAGCCTTCCACGTTTGTACAATGTGATTTAGTGTTCCATTTCATTCGCACCACCCCCCCACCCCTCTTTCATTAGCTTCCCTTGCATAAGCATTCCACAGCCAAGAGAGTGGGTGCTTAAACAGTGCCACCAAGCAGCCAGCTGCTAGGAGGTCCACAAGAAGAAGCCAAGATTATCTCACCCTCTCATTTTCATCCCAGGAAGGGCCGAGGGCTGGGGAGGAGAAGTGCGGGGGAAAGGAAGTGGGTTACCAAGCCACTTGGCAGTACAAGCAAAATTAGGAAGTTAACCTATGTACTGGTTTTCAAGATGTAGCTATTGCTACTCGGCGAGACCAGTGGTTATTGCCCATTCTCAGTTGTTTTCAATAGACTGTAGGATGACACCTTGATGTTTCACAATTTAAGGCACCATAGCAGGAACTATAAAAGCCACATTCTGATCACTAACTGCACAAATACATAATCTGCTTAATAATTCATGCCACAAAGATCCCATTTTCAAATCAGTTTGCTGGTCTCAGCTAAGATACCAGCTTGATTTCTGACAAGCAGCTTAAAGCTTTGTATTCTAGGAGCACGCGTGTAAGATTGCTACAGACAGAATTAGACATAGCTGGACATACATTTGATTAAAGGTCAATTCAGTGAGGCAGTGAAGAGCTGGAAAAATCCTTGCAGATTATGTCCTGGAAATAAAATGGTGCTTTTAAGGAAACCTTCAGTAGAGGGAGTCAGAGTAACAAAGAATTCTGAGTTGTTTCAGTGTCCATGGGTTTTGTTTTGTAAAGCTGTTCACTGGGACAAATCTTGCTTTATTGAAAGCAGTCAACACTCAACTAACAACAATGCCTTATAAGACAATGTATCAACAGTCATAACGGAAGCAACACACAGTCCTTAAAGCCACATTCACATACACCACAATGCTGCCCCCAAGAAACGAAAGCAGATCAATTTATCACTTTCCTTACTTATCACCTTCCAGCCTCTGCCTCCACCTCTGTCCTCCCCTTCCACCACTTGGCTCTATCTACCAATCGTCCATCTCCCTCCTCACCTGATTTCTATGCCCTGCCAGCCCCTGCCTCAGCAACCCCCTTCCCTCCATGCCCCCCCTCACCTCTTTAGACAGGCTATCTCCCCTCTGCACTTTCAGTCCTGACGCAGGGTCTCGACCCCAAATGTCGACCATCCCTCTGCCTCCACTGATGCTGCCTGACCCACTGAATTCCTCCAGCAGCTTGCTTTTTTTTAATCTCAACTACAACTCCCCCTACCCCACCCTGCTTCCTGTAGGGGCTCCGTTCCATTCTCCCACTCACTCTGACTCCTTTGTATTTGCTTCGATGACAAGATTTTCACATTTTCAAATTTCTCAACAGATTGGAGGCCATTCAGCCCACCTATGCTGGCTCTGAGATGCCTTTGCCTTCCTTTTTCCTTAATATTACCTTTCCCTTGGCTGTAACTGACAGAACACTCTTCACTGTTTCTACACTTCTGTTCTCACCCTTCTCCTACCAGCCAGAACGTGGATGGGGCTCTACCTGTCCTCACTGGTCACCTCACCAGTCGCCACATCCAGCAAATCATCCTCATCCAATGGGAGTCCACAAGCACCAATACCTTCCCCTCCCTTCCCCTCCATTTTCTGTACTTCAAAGGGACTCTTCCTTCATGACTCCCCTGTTTACTCTTCCATCTCCACCAACCGCTTCCCCTCTTGGGCAGTAACCCAAACAACTGCCTTTTTGCTTTGTCCCTTCCGTGGACCCAGACAATCCTTCCATGTGAAGCAGCAACTTACTTGCACTTCTTCTGATCCAAATTCTTCCTATCTCCAAACGCAGATAGGGTGACCACTTTGCAGAACTCCTCTGTTCTGTTCACAAGGGTGAACCTTAGTTTCCAGTCACCTGTCACTTTAATTGTCTGTCCCACCCAAATTCTGAGCTCTCTCTCTTTGGCCTCCTACATCACTGCTATAATGCCAAAGGGTAGCTCAAGGAATAGCACCTCATTTAAACTCGGGAACAAAGAAGCCCATAGGACTTAAAGATGAGGGGCAACTTTTTCACACAGAGGTTGGTGGGTATATGTATTGAGCTGTCAGAAGAAGTGGTTGAGGCAGGTACAATAGTATCATTTAAGAAGCACTTGGATAGGTACACGGAGGGGCAGGACTCAGAGGGATATGACCCAAACACAGAAGATTGTGACTAGCTGGGTGGGCACCTGGTTGGCATGAACTCAATGGGCTGAAGGGCCTGTATCCATGCTATATTGCTCTATGACTCTATGACTCTATGAGCTTAATGATTTGAGATAACCACCCTTTTTCTCTTGCTGCATCTTTCAATTTCAATTTTATTTTTCTGTCTCTAACTGCTGGATGTTACAGTAGATATTACCTTGATAAATTTGGTGTGTGCCCTATCACAGACTTTCCACAGACCTTGCCATCTGTCCCCTTCTCTGCATCTTAAAAAAACACTAGTTTTCTCACTTTTCCAATTCTGATGAAGGGTGCTTGACCTGAAACATTGATTCTGTTTGCCTCCCCATGGATTCTGCCTGCCCTGCTAAGTTTTTCTAACATTTACTGTTTTTATTTCATACAATTTTCTACTCTGACTCCTTTTTAACGCTCCTCATCTTCATCCTCTACTCACAATGTTGCATCTTGATATCCCACAGAGATTGAACCCTTTCTCTTTCCCTGTTGAAATTAGACTCTTCACCTCTGATCTTTGTTCTTTAGGTTATTTCCAATACTCACAATTTGACCATAACTGTTTTCAGCCTCTCCTGCTGCACTTTGGCTGCACTGTGTTGCGCTGACATCAGTAAGTCCTGACACAGTATAATATCACTCATGGGATCTTTGAACTCTCAAGTTGCCTCCACAGTGCCACATCCTCCTCCCTTGGGTCAACCAGCTCAACCTACGACTGAATCTACCCAATCAGTAACTCTGAAAACAATAGAAGCTCTGTAAACACCAAACTCTTTCCCAACTTGAGCAGTCCCATCCACCGTAGCGGCTTTCTCCAGCTTACATGAAATGATCTCACCATATCGCCCCATGCTGAGCTTTCTGCCTTCCACTTCACTGTAGTTCCTTGCAGTGGTACAACCATTATCCTGGCACTTCTCTGGACTGATTATTCCACAAAGGAATTTTGGACTCTTCTTCCCAGCAGGTTTCTATTGAAGACTATGAGTATTCCCATTGTCATGAAAACACTAAGTCTCTGTCCAAGTGGTTCTCTAAGCTTAGACTGCTCATAGTGTCCTCATATCTCAGGCCTCACTACCAGCAACAATATCGCCTTCTGCTTTTTGCATGTGGTCACATTTCTCTATTTGGTGTCCCCTCCCAGGACAATGATGATATCATTCACTCTCGGGAACATCTGCACTCTTACCACCCACAAACTGAGTCTTTTGGTGTGTCTCAACTTTGCCAAACGTGCAACATAGTCCACTGCCAACAATCGTCATTGCTTTACCAGGAGTATACCGTCTCTATTACCTTACACTTGATTCCTACACAGCCACCCTCTCAAGGAACAGCATCCCAAACTCATTTTCTGTGTTGCTGCTTACTAAGGCAAGTAAGAAGAATAGATCCACCAATAAAACATCCTTTATTGAAGGCTGTCAACAATCAACCAACAGCAGTGCATGTACGAGCCTGTCCTGGTTCCTGGTCCAACCATGTAGACGCCACGGCCAAGAAAGCTCACCAGCACTTCTACTTCCTTAGGAGGCCAAAGAAATTTGGCATGTCCTCTTTGACACTCACCAACTTTTATCGATGCGCCATAGAAAGCATCCTCTGTGGATGTGGCAACTGCATTGCCCAGGACCCCAAGAAACTGCAGAGAGTTGTGGACACAGCCCAGCACAACACAAAAACCAGTCTCCCCTCCATAGACTCTGTCTGCACTTCTCGCTGCCTTGGTGAAGCAGCCAGCATAATCAAAGACCCCACCCACCCGGGTCATTCTGTTTTCTCCCCTCTCCCATCAGGCAGATGATACAGGAGCCTGAGGGCTCATACCACCAGGCTCAAAGACAGCTTCTATCCCACTGTGATAAGACTATTGAATGGTTCCCTGATACGATGAGATGGACTCTTGACCTCTCAATTTACCTTGTTATGACCTTGCACCTTATTGTCTCCCTGCAATGCGCTTCCCCTGTAGCCATGATACTTTACTCTGTATTCTGTTATTGTTCTTACCCTGTACTACCTCAATGCACTGTGTAATGAATTGATCTGTACAAACGGTATGCAAGACAAATTTTTCACTGTACCTCAGTACAAGTGACAATAATAAACCAATACAACAACGTATCGAAAGTCACACCACATGATATCCACAGTTTCCCTCATATTTCATGTATACTATAGCTTTAAACTCAGCTATGTTGATATTACCTTTGTGTATTTCCAAAATGCCTTTACCTTTGACTGATGCTCCTACACTATACTTATCCAAGTGGCTGTAGATGGATGACTGTAGGTTTGTAGTGGATAACAAAGCTGTGGTGTGAAAGGGATGTAACGAACCAGCAACAAAAGAAACACACTGAGCATGATTCAGTGTTAAAAACTATTTTATTAATCACTACTTATGATAATACGTAAAATAAAAGTAAAAATGTTAGTATGTTAGAATTCAAAAATGTTAAACCTCGAACGTTAACCCCAAAACTAAACTCTTCGTGTGTGTGTGGGTGGCAAAGTCCAAAACTCCCTGTTCTGGAATGGTTCTTAAAGTTCAGTTCCGCAAGCCATAAGGTGAAACATGAGCAAGGGCTTCTTCAATAACCACCGTTGTCTGAAGATAAGACGTAGATGTAGAAAAACAGAGAGAGAGTACATACGAAATCCAAATGTTCCATGATGGAACCCAAACGACACTCCAGTGTTTACTCGGTAGTGACTGCCTCACCCCAAAAAGCATCCGAATCATGGTCGTCCACACACAAATACCTGTTTCCTTCTACAGGTCAGCAACAAAGTGAACTCCACCGGATTACTTCCAACTTCCATACATGGATTTCAGTAGCAAACACAGTTATTGTTTCTCATCCATCGATAGAGAAAACAAGCAGGCTGGTGTCTCTCTCCCTTCTCTCTCTCTCTCTCTCCTTCTTCTTCTTCTTCTAACTTCTTCAACAACGTCATTACGTCCTTTATCTTCCATTGACGTAAGCACGCCCCACACACACATACACACACACTCTCTATCTTAAAGGGACTTTCACTGAGTCCGTAACAGGGAGAAGAGACAGAAGACAAGGACATAAATTTTTAATAGTTCATATTATTTTCTTCTGTGTTTCTCCCTGCCTGGTTATTTATCTTCCTTCCCTCCATTCCTTCTGGAGTAAACTACTACTCAAACAGTGAGTCACACTGGGATTCCAGTCTGTAATCATTAGCCGGGAGAAGTTTTGTTGCCGTTTATCCCCTGCCAATTCCCCCCTCTTGCAGAGGTGATGGAATACACTTCATCAGCCACTGACTGTTTCAAAAAGCATTTGCTCGTGGGGCCAAAAAGTAGAATGATATCAGGTGCCGGTTATACCCTCACTTCAAGAAGCTAGCCAGATAAGATAATGTAAGGTTAGCTGTGTTGGAAAGTAAAAGCCAGATCCCAGGGTTAGGATTTACAACTGCACCTCAGTACTTTTACTCCTGAAAAGCACTGCTGGCTTCAACAGCTCCTACACTGAAAAGTTCAATAAAAAGAATGATTCCACTTGAAATTATTTCAGTTAAAGGAGAGAAATTAAATTGTATTCTTGGGTGCTGGGCCCAGCAAGAACATTTTATTTGAGTTGGGGATTGGGAATGTTATGAGCAAACTCTTTTCTTCCCATTACCGTCAAAGTATTGTCTCTTTGCAGATGAGGCAGAGATTCATGTGCACCTCCTCCAACCTCACCTGTTGCATTCGGTGCTCTCGATGTGGCATTCTCTACGTCAGTGAAACCAAGCATAGACCAGGCGACCATTTTGCAGACCACCTGTGCTCTGTCCGCAATGGCCATCTTAAGCTTTCAGCTCCCCTGCCCGTTCCCACACCCACCTGCCTGTCCTCAGCCTTCTCCACTGCCAAGGTGAGACCAAGAACAAACTAGAAGAACAGCATCTCATACCCTACTTAGGTAGCCTACAACCTAATGGTATGAACAGTGAATCTTCCAGTTTCAGGTTACCCAACCCCCCGTGTTCCTTTCCCACTCCTACTGGTACCTAGGTTCTCTCTCCTTCTCTTCACCTTGTCCACAAATACCCCCGTTACACAGATTTGCTATCGTTTCCCACCTGCTTCCGTCTACCCATGACCCACATAGCTTTCTACCTGGGCTTCTTCTCCCTTGGCCTACCCTTCCCATCCCCTCCCCCACCTAGTTCCATCTGCTCATCATCCCTCCTTTATCTGGTCCCATGTCACCTTCCAGCCTCTGTCTCTACCCTGCCCCCTCCTCACCCCCCACCTGGCTCCATCCACCTAATTCTTCTTCCCTAACCTGTTTCCACCTATCACCCACCCACCTCTGTCTCTAAACAACCCCCCCCCCCCCCCCACCACCACCACCTGGTTTCACCTGCCCATCACCTGGTTCCACCTGCCAGCCGTCAGCCCCTGCTTCACCCCTCCCTCTCACTTCTTTACGCCAGCCATCTTCCCTCCACAATCTCAGTCCTGATGCAAGGGCTTGACCCAAAATGTTGACCATCCCTTTGTCTGCACAGATGCTGCTCGACCATCCGAGTTTCTCCAGCAGTTTCCTTTTTGCTCCAGATGCCAGCATCTGCAGTCTTTTCCGTCTCCTAAATCATGCCAGTTTTCTCAGAATTCCACGTCTGAATCTCTCCAATCAGGTTTGCATCTCAATCACTGCACCAAAATGTCCCTTACGAAAGTCAGAAATGGGCTCCCTGTGGCTGTGACCATGATAAGCTGCACCTCGTCACCCTTCTGGACTTATATGCAGCCAATGACACAATCATCCTCTTCCAAGAATATTTGTCCATTATCCAACTGACATGAGGATAGTTTTTGTTACATGACAAGTGGTTAGGATCTGTAATGCCAGGGTAGAGGAGTCAATGCCAAAGATCAGAACAGTCATGACCTTATTACATGGAATCCAGGTTTGGGGGAGCAGGGTTTCCTACTCTGCTCTTATGGCTAATGTTCTGATGTCCACATTCCTCTGGCTTCCACATTGCCGTCTCTGGAGGTTCCAGTTTTTATTTACACACTGTCCCTCAGTGGTATTATCTGAAAATTCAGCTTGGTTCAGAAGACTCCCAGCTCTTTCCGAGCACCGCCTCTCTTGACCCCACCAATGCCCACTGCCTGACATCATCCTACTTGTTTAAAGTTCAATTCTGAATAAGCAGAAGTTTCTTCCAACGTCCAACAATTGCTTTCAGTCCCTGTTTCAATTGCCTGTGCTTGGTACCTGACCCAATCACTCTCTCTGACCACTGACTGAGAGTGAACCAGACAACAACAGTGGACCTTGAGATAAGGCTCCAACCACTTAACAGCCCCTTCCCAAGCCTTGTAGCATTGCACATATCTTACCCTGCCTTGGCCTGTCTACTGCTGAGATCCTTGTACATGCATTTGTTACCTCCAGACTTGATTATTCCATCACTTTACTGGCAATTTTTCCATTTTCCATATTTCCATATGTCAAAGAAGGAGGCCATTTTGGCCCTTCATCTATGCCAACTCATAGACTAGTCCATTTCCCCTTTAAATGTTCCCTGTAACTCATTCTTCCCACATTCCCATCAACTCCCCCCAGATTCTACCACTCACCCACACACCAGGGGCAATATGCAGTTGCCAATTCATCCACCAATGCACATGGCTTTGGGATGTGGGAAAAAACTTGAGCATCTGGGGAAAATGCACATGGTCACAGGCAGAACGTGTACACTCCACACAGACAGCACTGCAGATCAGGATTGAATCCAGACTCCTGGAGCTGTGATGTGGCAGCTCTACTAGCCATGCCACTGTGCTGGCTACTTGGCCTGCTGTCAGTACACTAAATAATGTTCATCTGTTAACACTGCCCACATTGACATCCACTGCACCAGACTGAGTGTTTTGAATTATCATTCTTGTCTCAATCTCTTTCCAGTGGTGTTCCACTGGGATCCGTGCTGGGACCTCTGCTTTTTTGGTAATATATTTCAGTCATTTGGATGAACATGTAGATGGTTTGATGGGTAAGTTTGCACAAAGTTGGTGGAATTGTAGTTAGCAAGGAAGGTTGTCAAATGATACAGCAGGATCCAGATCAGTTGGAAGTTTGAGTGGAGAAATATCAGATGGAGTTTATTCCAAACGTGTAAGGTGTTGTACTCTGGGAGGTCAAATACAAGATGAAAGTATACAGGAAATGGCAGGAACCTTAGAAGCGTTGATGTACAGAGGGTGCAAGTCAATAGCTCCCTGAAAGTGGCAACACAAGTGGATAGGGTGGTAAAAAACGCACACAGCATACTTACCTTCATTGGTCAGGACATTGAGTATAAAAGTTGGGAAGTCATGTTGCTGCTGTATAAAACTTTAGTTCAACAACATTTGGCGTATTGTGTGTAGTTCTGATCACTACACTATAGGAAGGATGGAGTGGCTTTTCAGAGGGTTCAGAAGAAGTTTACCAGAATGTTGCCTGGATTGGAGTGTATTAGCTATCAAGACAGCTTAGACAGACTTTTATTGTTTTCTCTGGAACATCAGAGGCTGATGGGCGACCTGATAGAAGTATATAAAATTATGAAAGACATAGATAGGGTAGATAAAGTCTTTTTTCCCAAGGTGGAAATATCAAATACTAGAGGGCATAGGTTTAAGGTGAGAGGGAGAATGTTTAAAGGAGATTTGTGAGGTATTTTTTTACACAGAATTTGTTAGGTACCTGGAACATGCTGCCAGGGGACATGGTAGAAGCAGATATGATAACAACGTTTAAGAGACATTTACACTGATGCATGAACTGGTAGGGAATAGAGGGATACGGAACCTTTGTAGGCAGATTGGATTGGTCAGGTTGGCATCAGTCCCATGCTGGTCAGAAGGGACTGTTCCTGTGCTCTACTATTATATGTTTCTATGTCTTCAAGACTACCTTACAGCCTGCACTGTATCTGTATTCCTCCAGGTCTGGCTTCTTGATCATCCCCAGTTTTAATCCCTCCGATTTTGGTTACAATGGGGATGTATCTACGTCACTTATTGTTTGTGGCTAATCAACGGAATTCCTGCTTCGAGCATTGTGTTAGCAAGCAAATCAGAAGGAATTTAATAAAATACTTACACTAAGTGCTGAGACACGATATATTGTTTTAAGGAGTAACAATGATGGCATCATTGAGAGAAACTTATGAGGTGCCTCTCACTGCCTGTGACTTGATTCAACAGGCAGCATTATTAACATGGAAGTGAAACAAATAATTAGACATTTCAGCATCTTATTTCTCACCTTTGTTTCCTGAAGTTAGAAGTTGAGAGTACAGATAAAGAGTGTGTTTATTTCATAAATGATTCTTTATTATTTCTAATTTCACGCATCCAACATTCCAGTGAATGAAGTTTTCCTCATTTCATCCACACCGTATGAGCATTAACATCAGATATAGAAGTAACTGCAGTGTTAAGCTTCCTGTATTTTGGCACGTTGGTGTGAACTTACCCCAGGTTTGAGACAATGACTGTCACTGCCCTGGTATGGCATTTCCATTTCTCATACAACTCAGCTTTGGTCTCTCTTTCAAATTTAACTGTTTATTTACATTTAGCATTAAACCCGGTAAGTGCTACGTAGCATGGGGCCACATTCAACTGATGATTGGTTGGTTGAATCTGCCCAAAATTATTTGGCAATCAAATCTTACAGATGGCATACTATAACCCTTGAGCTAGATTTAACTCCATCAACTGTTGGCAAATTATGTTGACATGATTATTTATCATATCTCTGCTCTCTGACAGCCTCAGATTTGTTGGAAGCCAAGTCCATCAAAACAAGACCAGCAATCATGGTTCAAACAATAATATTTAATAATACATCAAATTTATATATATATATATATATATATATATATATATATATATATATATATATATATATATATATCTTTCAAAAATTACTCTTCTTGACACTGCCAGGGTTAACAGAGAAGGTGAAGTATTTGTTACAATCATTGTGATGTTCATTAATTGACATGCATGAGCTCCTCTAACCACACACATAATCAAATAGAGACTAATTGTAACAGAGTACATGACCTCCATACATTGCATTCGCATTGAAGCCTCTTGATCTCATGCAAATTAAGTCACATACACCAGTTTTTCCATTAACTGCAGATTGTTTCATAAAATATACAGAGAATAGATAAAGTTTTAAATTTGTAATTGCAGCAATCACTAAAAAGACTAACATTCTTATCACAACACCAAAAGACAGGATAATCCAGCCATTTGAGTTGTTGCTTGGGTCAGAACCAATTCCTTTCTCAGTGATCACTTTGTTGGCCTAGATACAACACAGAGCTTGGAGGTTACATATTATAAACCAATAAATCCACACAGGCATGGCCAACTGGAAAGTCATTTATTTGTCTGTGAAAGAAAAAAGAAATGGGTTACTTATAAGGTATTATAGTTACGATGCTTATGTTTAAATGTCAGAAATATTACTGCCAACTATAGTTCTGTTCATAGCCTACTTCCTGTCATGGGGAGGGTTTGGAAGCTGGGAAATAGGAGGAGACGGGGGGCTGGGCAAGTTGGGGGCAGAGCCTGGGGGTTGAAAACACATTTAAAGGAAAACTACACGTCAGAAATCTACTAGAACAAATAGAAAGTGCTGGAAATACATCATCAAGATCTGCAAAGACAAAAGTCAGATTTTGATGCCTTGAGGATCTTGGGGTCCAAGTTCATAACTCCCTGAAAGCAATAACACAAGTAGATAGAGTGGTAAAAAAGGCGTAGGGCATGCTTGCCTTCATCGCTAGGGACATAGAGTATAAGAGCAGGAAGTCATGTTGCAGTTGTATAAAACTTTGTTGAGGCTGCACCTGGAGCATTGCTTGCAGTTCTGGTCACCCAGGAAGGACGTAGAGGTTCAGAAGAGGTTTACCAGGATGCTGCCTGGATTAAAGGGTATTAGCTATAAGGAGAGGTTGAACTACCTTGGATAGTTTTCTTTGGAGCATCGAGGCTGAGAGGAGACCTGATTGATGTATAAAACTATAAGAGGTATAGATAGGGTAGACAGCCAGAATCTTTTTTCCAGGGTAGAAATGTCAAATACCAGAGGGGATAGCTTAAGGTAAGGGGGGAAAGTTTAAAGGGGATGTGCAATGCAAGTTATTTTACATAGTGTAGATGCCTGGAACGTGCTGCCAGGGTTGGTAGAAGAAGCAGAAATGATAGTCGTGTTCAAGAGGCTTTTAGATAGGCACATGAATATGCAGGGAAAGTAGGGTTATTGGATCATGTGCAGTTAGTAAGCATTAGTTTAATTTGGCATCATGCTCAGCACAGACGTCATGGGCCAAAGGGCCGGTTCCTGGGCTGTACTGTTCTATGTTCTATGAGGAGCGTAAAATCCTTGGTTGGAACTAAATAATGCCTGGTGTATATTACTGTGGCATTACTATTGCTGTGGTGACTTGCTAATACTTCCAGCAGTCTCTCATTGGTAAAGGAGAGAGAGAGAGAATGTAACCATGACCACAGAAAGAGAAAGGTTAATTGCTATTGCCTACTTTCTTGAATCACAAGGATCAAGCTGTGAGCTTTACCCAAGCCTAAAACTTACATTCTTGTTGTATTTGATCCACCCGCAAATATCAGTTTTATACCACTGATCGTTATACCAATGCCATGGCCCAAACTGAGGCAAAGGTAATGAGAGTATAGGAACTCAAATTTCAAAGCTGAGCTGGATGCTAACAGAAAGCTTCATGTTTCACCAACTGAACTGTGGTAACCAGGCTTCTCCCATTGATGTCAACCATGAATGCTTTGGGAATGTTAGGAAAGTGGAACAATATTTAGGTGTTTTTATTTTCTTGCAGTTTGTATCCTAATACTGCCTAGAATGTGACTCTAGGGGCAGCGATCACTTTCTTTTTGTCAAAATGTTCTTTCTGATATTTCCATCCAACTCTCTCCATATATATTACAATATTCATTGGAGTGTAATGTGGTTGAAGTTTCAAACAGTCAGGAGAAAGGCCTCCTTTAACCAAAATTATTTTGCTGAATGTTCACTTTCTTAGGAAGCTGCTTTGCAAGCTTCTTTTGAAAAAATTTTAACAGGTACTTGAGCACTTAGTATATATAAACAACACAGTTTGTTTAAAAAACACACGTTTGTGGCTGTGGCATATATGAATTATTGTATTGTCACCAAACATGTACGAAGTCTGTAAGATTGCAAGAAAGACACTGAAATGTATATTTCAGCAGAATCAAGGCATATAAACTAGAAATGGAAAAGAACCTTCTTTTGGTTACTCCATGGTGATCAGAGGGAACTTACTAAACTTTCGTAGCTACCTACACCCATCCCATGGATGGTTAAGCCAACTGTGCTGGCACCATAGCTAGAAGTTGAGTCACATTGATCCCTTGGTTTACAGGAGATAAGTAACTCATCTGCCAGGCAAACTAATGCAAATACTTCTTTTTCCATTTAAATAATTCAACCCATTTTATAAAATAGAAGAAAAAGTTGGACAAATACCTCCAGCAGGTCTTTCAACGACTTCCACGGCTACCGTTTTTATTATTTGCTGGAGTTGATTCTGAATGTTGAGCAAACCCTGGAAGGTTTTCACAGGAAAAGCTAAGCTGGGGGAGTACACCAGTGGCTCCAGTACTGTTTGATCAGCCTTCTTTAGGCCAATCCCAAATAACACGATTCCAAGCTCCCTTAATTTAGCTGCCTGCTGTGAAATATCATCATTTGACTTCCCAGAAGTGACGAGAACTAGGATCTGTGGAATAGCATTGTCAATCCTGCTTCCTGCTGAGCTGGTGAATATATTCCTTATGACATGGTCCAGTGCCTGACCAATGTTGATTTTCTGGCCGCGTTTCAGTTTGAGTCTCTTGATAGCGACCAAAACTTTTTTCTTAGTTGAGTGAGTGTTTAGAAAGAATTCTGTTCTTGGATCCTCGCTGAACTGTACCACACCAAATTGAACTTTTCCCTCTCCAACATCAAAACTTTCAACTGTCTTTGCCATAAACTTACGAACTGCTGGAAATCCTTTACCAATTTTCGAAGAACCATCAATGAGGAAAACAATATCTCTTCTATCGACACCTGAAACAAGCGAGGGTAGTCATTTGTTGAAAGATTTTCATGTTGTGCTTGTGTAACAAATTGCTGGAAGACATTGTCCTTCTCTAAGTGACACAGATATTGATTCAACAGCAATAACTTAAATTCGTCTGCAAAGGATTATATAGAATATTCAGCACAGCTCAGACAGCCTATCAGTATCTGTGCTCCATTTTTAGCCTCCTCCTGTCTTTCCTCTGCCTACTCTCATTCCCTTTACTCATGCACGGTTCTCTAGGATCCATCACCCACACCATTCCTTGTGATAATGAGCTCCACATTCTCACTACTCTTGAGCAAGGAATTTCCTCAAGGGATGTGCAATAGATGTGGTAGCCTTCCAAAAGATGTTTTATGAGGTGCCGCATAATAGGCTTGACGTCAATAGTGAAGCCAATTGCAATAAAGGGGCAGCCTGGGTCAAAAATTGACAGTAACGTGAAACAGAAAGTTTGTACTTAGAGGAAGGAATGTATATTGCAACCCACAAAGGGACCACTATTCTCCTTAATATATATTAAGGACTTAGACTTGGATACAAATTCCAAATTTGCAGAATGAGACAAAGTTTGGAGGTTCATTATCAACCAAGAGAATAGATGTGGACAGACTGATGGAATTGGCAAATAGGTGGCAGATGAAGTTTAATGCTGGGAAATGGCAGGAAAAATGGGAAGAGGCAATATAAACTGCAGGGTACTATTATAAAAGGGGTACAAGGACAGATTGATCTGGGGATATATATGCATAGTTTGCTAATAGTGGTTAACAAAGCATATTGGATGCTAAGTTCTATAAAATGAGGCATAAAGTACAAGAACAAGGAAGTTATGATGAACCTTTATAAAATTTTGGTTCTACGTGCCATGCTTTAGGAAACATTTAAAGGCTTTAGAGAAGTGAAGAAGAGATTTACTAAAATGATTCCAGTGACAAAGGACTTTAGTTGTGCAGATAGAATTAAGAAACTTGGATTGATCTCGTTGCAACAGGAAAGTGATTAGAGAATCTGATAGAACTATTTAAAATAATGAAGTGTATAGAGAGAGTAGATAAAGAGAAATTGTTACCATTGTTGAAAGGACAAAAAGCAAGCGATGAAAGTGATCAGCAAAAGAATAACGATGACCTGAGGAAAACATTTTTTACTTCTTGAGTGGTTGGAATCTGAAATGCTTTGCCAGGGTTAGCAGTGGAGAAGGATTCAAATGTGGTGTTGAAAAGGGAGTTGGATGAATATCTGAAGGAAAAGCAATTGCAGGAAGAAGGTAGGGGAGTGTGTCTTGCAGTAGCGCTCTTACATAAAGCTGATCTGGACTCAATGGGCCAAACAGTCTTCTTCTGTACTGTAACCATGCTATGATTCTGAGATTTTTGTGAAGCTGCTAATGGATAATTCTTTTTGGATGTTGAGAGGATATTTGGAATTAGAAGGAATTTATAGTGGTATTGTGCATTAAAAATGTTAATTACTCATTAATAGAGGTTAAAATTACACTGTTAAGCAATAATGGAGTGGCAATATTTTTGAATGATTCACAGGAAAATGCTTTACCTAAATAACCTCAACATTCTTAATTTAAAATTCTCATGTTTAAATCTGCCTGTGGGCTTGCCCCAATCTCTGTATTTACCTGCAGTCCTATGTCCCTCATTTTTCTCCATATCCATTCCTCTAATTCTGGCAGCTTGCACATCCCCACTTTACTTCACACCACCAGTGATGATTTTGTGGTCCATTATCAAATAGCTTGGTTACCGCACTGCTGGTATTACACAATAATTTTTTTTGGATGAGATACTCCAAGGAGAAAGATTGGAGGAGCCTGGGGAGAGAAGCAGGCAGCCACGTGGGCTGGTCTGGGTTTGACTGACCCCATTCGCTGGTTGCTCCTGGTATCGACAACAAGCCTGACTGAGATGAACCGGAGCCAGTTTCATAGAGGGGAGAAAGAGGGAGAGAGAAACTGGGGCATCGAGAAATAGTAGGCCAAAGGGGGACAGAGTGAGAGAAAGAGAGCGTGAGAGAGAGAGAGAGAGAAGCTTGAGAGCCAGGCAAAGAGAGGGGGAAGAAGGAGAGGGAAAGAGAACCACAAAGGGGGGGAGAGTGGGGAGAAAGATGGAGAGGAAGAAGCAAGTGAGAAGAGAAGAGAGATGAGGGAAAAGAGAGGAAAAGAGTGTGTGTATGAAGAGAGATAAAGATAGAGAGAAGAAACAAGTTAGAGAGGTGGAGTGAGAGAAAATTCCATTAGTCTGGGCTCCATCTTTCATACACCCACTCTCTCCTTCATGTCCTGTCACATTTTACTTCAGCTCCTTTCACCCTTCCTCCTGTCTCTTTGTGTATCAGAACACACCAAGTTAGACCCCCAACATCGAACCTAAAGTCTCTCAAGGTTGGCATCACAAGTGATCATCTCTCTTGTGCATTGAGTGGGGGATCAATAGCACAATATTGTGGTCATTGGCAGTAGTGATGGGGAGATGGGGGAATCCAAATTCATGATGACCAGGGAGGGGGTTGGGTGGTGATAGGGTCTGGCTTCATGAGGGGAATGTCAAATTACATAGAGCCAAGGGCTGTAATGAAGTCACGTGGCAGGGAACAGGAAAGTGAGATTCCCACAAGCTGAGCTGTAGTGCAAATTGGTAACATCAACTCTACTGTTGGGTGCCTACCAGTGTGAGCTCACTTACTTCAGCATAGGGCAGCAAGTAGAGTAAATACTGCACCAGGAAGGCAACGTTGCAGTAGGTGTCCATTACTGAACGGTCTGTGTAGGGCAACACAGCTGTGACAGTTTACTCTGTATTTTGTTATTGTTTATACCCTGTACTACCTTAATGCACTGTGTGATGAATTGATCTGTATGAACAGTGTGCAAGACAAGTTTTTCACTGTACCTTGGTATGAGTGACAATAGTAAACCAATACCAATGTCAGTAAGGCTGGCAATCAGAGCACTGAGCATATCAGAAAGGTAGACTGTGGTTAGATGTCCAAAAGTGAAGGACAGTCCTGTGTGAGAAAACTAAATTCAGAGTATGAATTAGGCAGTGATTTAGCATTTTTCAAGCAGTGGAAATACTTGTAATCATAGAAAGCAAACTCTTTGGCAGAAGAGTTTGCGATCTATTTATATAGTACAAGATAGTCATTTATCTAAAGTATGTAAATGTCTTGCCCTGCCATGAAGTAGTTATGTGCACGTGGTAGAAGGCATAAATATTCCAGAAAATAAATGGAAGAGAATCCATAAGAGACTAGAAGTTAGGCGAAATAAGAAATAAATCAGCTGAAAAAGAAAGGTCAAAGGATCATAAATCAGCAATAGTAACAAACATCAAAATGATTTGTTTGGACATTGTCAAGAGATTCTGTTCAAAAGAAGAGTTTCAAGAAGTTTTGCAGTGTGACTTGGAGTGCAAGGAAAGCAGGTGCATGCCAGCATTGTCACAGGCTGAAATTGTTGCAGTCTCAGGCAGTCAAGAATGAGATGTCAAGGAAGAACGACTGTCGTCAGTAGTTGATCCAGTCTGGTCTGCTCTGGCCCTGGTATAACTGCTTGGATTTTGTTGAATTTTTAAAATTTGTGTATAGTGCAACCATCGTGGCATTTGAATGTACTGATTCCAGAGTCATTGAATCGTAGAGTCATACAGCACGGAAACAGGCCCTTCGGCCCAACTGGCCGATGCTGACCAAGATGCCCCACCCAAGCTAGTCCCAGTTGCCAGCATTTTGCTCACAAATTTCTAAACCTTTCCAATCCATGTACCTGTCCAACTGTCTTTTAAAAGTTGTTATTGTACCTCCCTCAACCACTTCCTCTGGCAGTTCATTAAACATAGATACTACCCTTTGTGTAAAAAAGTTGCCCCTCAAGTTCCTCTTAAATCTTTCCCCTCTCACCTTAAACCTATGACCTCTAGTTCTTGAAACCCAATTCTGGGAAGAAGACTGAGTGCATTCACCCTATCTATGCCCCTCATAATTTTATACATCTCTAGTCTCCTACACTCTAAGGAATAAAGTCCTAACCTGTCCAACCTCTCCCTATAACTCAGTCCCTCAAGTCCTGGCAACATCCTTGTAAATCTTTTCTGCACTCTTTGCATTTTAATAACATCTTTCCTATAGCAGGGAGACCAAAACTGAACACAAGTGCAGCCTCACCAGCATCCTGTACAACTGCACCATGACCTCCCAGCTTTTATGCTCAATGCCCTGAGTCATGAAGGCCAGTGTGCCAAAAGCCTTCTTCACCATCCTGTTAAGCTGTGACTTCACTCTCAGGGAACCATGTACTTGTACTCCAAGGTCCCTCTGTTCTACAACACTCCCCAGGGCCTGCAGTTCACTGTGAAAATCCTACCTGGATTTGACTTTCCAAAATGCAACACCTCGCACTTATCCGAATTAAACTCCATTTGCCATTCCTCGGCCCACTTACTCAGCCGATCAAGATTCCCCTGTAATTTTTGACAACCTTCTTCATTGTCCACTATACCACCTTCTAACATTTAATTCTCACATCTTATTCTCACCAAGTTTGTTTGCACTATGAATCAATTTAGAATCGAACACTGCCTCATGATGATACAATATTGCTGTTTTTCAAATGTGTGTTTATCAAAGTCTTGGTGGTGAATGGTGGCAGGTTGGACCTTCATTCAAGGGAAAATAAGATTGTCAGCTACTGGCCTGTGGTGTGACCAGAACTGGGTTGGGGGTGGCTGAGGTTTGGGATGGTAATGGGGTGAGGAGAAAGAGGGTTGTGTTTGGTATTGGACCCCATCACTTGCGGGAGTTGGTGGGATTGGGAGCTGGAGACAAGCAGTTGGTGTTGGACTGGGATTGGAAGTAATCCAAGTTCTTGTTGTTCCCGAATAGTCTTGTTCCTCTAAAACTGATAATAAGCAGTGCATAGCTTGAGTTTTGTTACCCCACTGAGCAAAGCTGTTGCTAAGTTCCGTGAGCGGTGGATTACCTGAGCTGATGGTGGATGGTATGGGGACATTCTCAGTGTTCTGCGAGATGCTGAGCAGGTGCAGGTCCAGATCAGAAAGACCCCAGTAGTTGTCAACCTGAAAACTCAGTTTGGGGGAATATGCGATTTGACGCAGTTCACTTCTCTCTACTTCCCCAATGCCGATGGTGAATGGCATCACCCCAGCTCGTTTTAGGTCTTCCGAGGGCTTCCTCACATCATCCTGTGACTTTCCAGAGGTGATGAGCAGCAGAATTTGTGAGATGCCCAAGTGTTTCCTGCCCCCACCAGACTTGCTGAAGACATTCCTCCTGACAAAGTCCAGTGCTGCCCCGGTCTTGAGCTTTCTCCCGCCTTTCAGCCGTAGCCTTTTGACTGCAGCCAAGAGCTCCTCTTTAGTTGTGAGTGCATTTAAAGGAAATTCGACCCTTGTGTCGTCGCTGTACTGCACCACTGATACTTGATCTTTATCTTTTGCAATATCGAAGTTCGGGATTAAGTTGATAATAAGGTCACGAATTAAATAAAAAAATGTTCCCACATGGGAAGAACCATCGATTAGGAAAACAATATCTCGTTTATGACCTGCAATATGAAAGAAAGAGTAATTATTACCAAGGCTACCTGGTGAATCGTCATGTCCTGAGATGTTAATCCTACTTCATAAAACTGATATGTTTCACCACTGCTTGTTCTATCAGCTCCCAACAGGTCCTGAAGCAAAAATTCTTGTTTTTATGTCCTTTCCTTTCTTTATCTCCCTCTTTCTCCCTCCCAGTAGAGTGCGTCACATCAAACACTCTCTGCTACTCCACAGGGGCTATCTCGCTGTGTGGGGCATTCCCTTTGAAAAGTGTTTTTTTATCACCCATCTTCTGCACCCAAGCATTTACAGCAAAATTCTGTGCCACCCAACCCTTTCAACCATCCTCCTCCTCATCAACAGTTGTTGCTCTCATTTCTCCCTCACTACCACTAAAATAATAACTCTCCCTCAATGGAGCAATTGATGCTCCATTTTCTGATTTCTGAAAGAAAGGCCAGTCCCATCCTGTCAAAGCAGACTTCACTCCCATTAAATTATTCATACCAGTACTAGGAAGATTATAAAAAAAACCCTATCTCTCTATTCCACCTCTATTTGGCTCATTCACACTGCTGTTTCATTCTCACTCATTCACTATGAATGTATTTTTAGACTCTTAGTATTTTTTTTAATTTTTATTTTTAGTATTTTTAAAAAATTTTTATTCTCCTCTTTCTATTCTCTCTTTCACTCTCTTCGTCATTGTCTATGTAACATTGTTCCTTACTATTTCTTTTCTGCTCTTATGGCATTATTGGGTATTATGTCTATTGACATGGTTCCTGCTTTCTTAGCATACTTTCTTGAGACTTCTCTTCCTGTTATGTTTACACTTTTGCTCCGTGGCACTTGCATCAAATACTTCTCTGGTGATAACTTCCACCATCTCCAATGGGCACATCATTCTCCACAACTTCCGCCACCTCCAACGGGATCCCACCACTAGGCACGTCTTCCCCTTCCCCCCCTCTCCGTTTTCCGTAGGGATCGCTCTCTCCATGACTCCCTTGTCCACTCATCCCTCCCCGCAGATGACCCACCCGGCACTTATCCCTGCAACCGCACTAAGTGCTACACCTACCCCTACACCTCCTCCCTCACCACTATTCAGGGACCGAGACAGTCCTTCCAGGTGAGGCAGTGCTTCACCTGTGAATCTGAGGGTGTCATTTATTGCATCTAGTGCTCCCGGTGCAGCCTTCTCTGCATCAGCGAGACCTGATGCAGATTGGGTGACCACTTCATCGAGCACCTTCACTCCATCTGCTGCAACAGCCAGGACCTCCCAGTAGCCACCCACTTCAATTCCACATCCCACTCCCATACTGACATGTCTGTCCATGGCCTCCTCTACTGCCACGTTAAGGCCATACTTAGGTTGGAAGAACAACACCTCATATTTTGCCTTGGTGGTCTCCAACCTGATGGCCTCAACATCGATTTCTCTAACTTCTGGTAACTCCTCCACTCTACTCCCCCCCCTCTTTTTTTTCTCCTTCCCTCATTCCTGTGGCCCCCTTCTCCCTTCTCTTTCCCCTCCCCCCGCCTTCATGACCTGCCCATCATTTCCCCACCTCCTTCCCTTTATTTCATGGTCCACTGCCCTCTCCTACCGGATTCCTTCTTCTTTGCCTCTTCTGCCTATAACCTCTCAGCTTCTTACTTCTCCCCCTCCCCCACTCCCACCCTCCTACCTTCCCCCTCTCACCTGGACTCACCAATCCCTGGCCTGTTTGTGCTCCTCCCCCTCCCCCAATCTTCTTATTCCGGATCCTGCCCTCTTCCTTTCCAGTCCCGATGAAGAGTCTCGACCCAAAACGTCAACTGTTTATTTCCCTCCATAGATGCTGCCTGTTCTACTGAGTTCCTCCAGTATTTTGTGTGTGCTTATGTGCTCATTTTCTCTCTCTCTGTTTCTTTCAAGAAGAAATGAAGTTTCTTCAGTCTCCAGGGAAAGCTTGTTCCACTCCTACCAACATTTCCCACATTCCTCACCTGTGTCACTTCAGACTCACTGCTTCCCATGGAAATTAGTGAGGGACTGAAGTGAGTCACTAAATGATTCACTGCCACTCAGGCCAGGCCTACATTACTTCTTTAAAGTGACCATTCCTAATGTGTGAGCTTTAGCTGTGATTGTTAGCAAGCTATTATACCCTGAAGGTTGGCACAAGATGCTGTTGTGGGAAACTATCAACTTAAGCCTGCAGCTTTTCACTTCACTACACTGCAGTCTATCCAAGGCCGTGCACTTAGGGTCTGAGTCATCACATCTGAATTAAGTACTTCATACATTTAGCACTGAAAGGCGGTTGAATATGAGTCAAACACACCTTCAGTAACTCCAGTCGGCATTTTAATAACTTCAACAATGAGTGTTTTCAATGGCTGAAGCAACTGATCCTGGAACTCTGGAAGTGACTTGAAGTCTTGGACTGCAAACAGCAGGTTGGAAGAATATGCAATCTCTTTTAACTCTCGGCCGTCTGCATCTGCAGCACCAATGACAAAGGTGACGATGGCAGCTCTCTTCAGTGCATCTGCTCTCTCCCTAATATTGTCCTTCGACTTTCCAGAAATGAGAAGCACCAAGATCTGTGGCACGTTAGCAACTCGCCTACTTCCAGCGGCCGTGGTGAAGACGTTCCTGATGACATGCTCCAATGCAGCCCCTGTGTTCAACCCTATTCCACCTACTGGCCTCAGTTTCTCCACTGCAGCCAGAACATCATCTTTGTTTGAGAAGGCATTCAGCGGAAACTCGACTCTTGCCTTGTCACTGTACTGCACCACTGCAATGCGATTCCTGTTCTCCCCAATGTTGAGCTGTTTAATTACGCCACGGAGAAATTCTCGGACAAAAGGAAATGAAGCAGCAGTTCTCACTGAGCCATCAATCAAGAACACAATGTCTCGCTCCTGGGTATCAGCATTTTCTACCAAGAAAACAGCCATTAGTTTTGCAGTTAAGATAAATTCTTAAAAATGCATTGCTGAAACTTGAACTAAGTTTTCTTTTGTTTCCCTACCTCTACTAAGTTTTAGAGTCATGCTGTATGAATATAAATTCCTTCAATCTGCCTGGAAGAACACCAGGTGAGGGTCATGACTGAGGCTGAAGTAGCTTGGATACAAGAGAAAAAGTAAATAGTGTATTCCATGCAGGGATACCCTAGATCAGCTACACATTCCTATTGCCATGGGACATAGTGCCACAATTATTTGATTGATTGGGCAAAGTGGCTGTTAGATGAGTAAAAATACCAACTATATCCACAGCTACTCGAGTTAAAACTCCAGGAACAGAACTGTGTACAAGGAAAATAAGTATATTTATCCAAGTAACTCTAGTGGCCTTGATATAGATAGCCCTATTTTTGTTGAACACAGTATGGTTGCTTGATGGACAATATTCCTTACAAATAAATTCACTTCAACTTTTACATGTGGTCATCAACTCTTTCATCACCTATTCTTAAAATGGCATTCAGTACCAAGTCCGGATAAAAATGGTTTATTCCACTATTAATGGTCTGTGGATGTGTACCTTCTTGGTGACCATTCCCAGTCCATGTCTTCTCTTAAACTAACCTATTGTTCCTTTGGATTACTACGTGCATGTATTTCTCTGAACAAGATGGGCCTCCATGTGTTAGATTTACAGTGACTATTAAACCTGTTTGCCACCTTAGTTACCTTTTTTCAAGTATTACTTGCTATGTATTTCTCTCACACTTCATCAGGCAAATAGATTCAGAGTGCGGTTGTATTGAAGAAGTATTTATCCCTACCACAAATTGGGTGACGGACCTTCCTTCTGCATATTACCAGACTTTTGATCCTTACTGAAGTTCGCAAAACCCACCATCTCAAGCTGATCCCCTCTGTGGAAATATACAGAAGTGACAGCCTCACTTCTCACAAACACCATAGAGTGATGTTTGATCGGCTAATGAAACTCTTCCAAAATGTCTCCCATACAACTCTGTGGGATGGAAAAGCAATCGGTGCTGGGAACTGAATAACAAAGAAGGGTTGAAATAGTTTCAATGACACGAGGGCTATGCTCCCTAAATTTAGATTATCTTTGGGGGGTGGGGGGATGGAACTTTTCAAGACAATAAAGGTAAGTGATAGTATAGATTGAACGGTAGATAGATCGATAAGCAACACAGAGGCACAGCTGGTAGAGCTGCTGCCTCACAGCTCCAGCAAGCTGGGTTTAATCCTATCCTCTGGTACTGTCTGTGTGAAATGTGGACATTCTCCCTGTGACCACGTGGGTTTCCCCTGAGTGCTCTGCTTTCCTCCCACATCCCCAAAATATGCAAGTTTCAAGGTTAATTGGCCACTGTAATTGCCCCCCTGTGTGTACGTAGATGGTAGAATCTGAGGCTGATGGGAACATGGGGAGAATAAAATGGGTTAGGGTAAAAATGGGTACTGAATGGTTGGTGCGGACTCGGTGGCTAAAGAGCCTGTTTCTGTGCCGTATATTTCTCTGATTCTATAGACCTATGAGAGGGAAAGTGTTTCTGTTGGTTGGTTGGACTATGATTAGAGAACGTAGTCCGAAAATTAGAGCCAGGTCTTCGGGCCAAGGGTGGTAGAGGTTTGAAATTCTCATCTTGCAAACAGCAGTTGATGGTAGGTTAATGTTGAAATCTACATTTGGTATTGTTGTTAATCAAAGGATTTTTAACAAAGGAGGAGAACAAGGATCACAGATCACCCATAATCCTATTGAATATTAGAAAAAGGTTAAAGGGATAAATGGCTTTCTCCTGTTTGCGTTCCCAAGTATTCAGAGAATAGAATTCACAGGCATTTCAGTGGTTCCTATTAAGTTACAGTAACACAAGACATTTTATCAAATTACAAAGTTTAAAATTCATATACCATTGATACTCTTTATTGTTGGCCATTCAGAAATTAGCTTCACACCACTTAGAGTCGATAACGGCAACAGAATATCCTGCTGTATCTCTGGAAGTGAATCAAACTCCTTCACATTATAAACCATACTGGGGTCTAAAGCAGCCTCTTGTAGCTGCTGTCTTACTGCGTTCTTCGCTCCAATGGCTAAAGTCATCACACCAGATCGTAGCAGAGCATCTGATGGGGTTTTGATATCATCCCTTGACCGTCCACCTGTAATAAGAATCAGAAACTGCGGGACACCTTCTTCTTTCCTGCTTCCTGCATATTTGGTGAAAATATATTTATGGACGTAATCCAGTGCTGCTCCAGTCTTGACCTCAGTGCCTCCCCTCAGTCTGAGTTTGTTTACTTCAGTGATTAGTTCATCTTTTGATGAGTATGTATTTAGATAAAACTCATGTTCTGCAGTGTCACTGTATTGTACAAGGCCTACTCGCACTCTGTCACTTCCAATATCCAGGGTCTCAATTATGCTTGTGATGAAGTCACGAATGGCTGGTAGATTTCTGTTTCCCACATGGAATGATCCATCAATTAAGAACACAATATCTTTCTTGGCTGCTTGTGTTACAACTAAAAACGGAATTACAAATAAATATTTATGTAAATTAGAGGCATGGTTTATCCTCAGTAAGAAGCAGTTTGATTAAGTAAAATTGCACTAGTTTTTCAGAGATGTAACATTAAAACATGAACACCTGTATTAAACTGATAGAAGGAGGCAATGAGTATAAGAGTTAGGATGGCATGTTGCAGCAATACAAAACATTGATTAGACCTCACTATTCTATTGTGCACAATTCTGGTCACCACACAACAGGAAGGATGTGGTAGCAATGGAGAGAGTGTAAAAGAGATTCACCAAGATGTTGCCTGGAATGGAGGGTTGTAGTTATAAGGTGAGATTGGATAGGCTGGATCTATTCTCACTGGTACATAGGAGGCTGAGGGGTTTACAAAATTATGAGGGGCATAGATAGGATAATCAGAAGCTTTTTCATATGACATGGAATCTAGAACTTTTGGGCGCAGGTTTAAGGTGAGAGAGGAGAAATTTAGAGGAGATGTGAGGGGTAAGTCTTTCACACAGGGGGTGGCGAATATCTTGAAGGAGCTGCCAGAGGAGGTAGTGGAGGCAGATACAATTACAAAGTTTAAAAGGCATTTGGACAGGTACTTGTAAAGGAAAAGAGTAGAGGGATATGGGGCTAATGCAGGCAACTGGGATTAGCGTAGATAGGCATGGACAGGTGGGACCAAAGGTCCCATTTGTGTGCTACATGTTTCTATGATTCTATAATTCTATGAATTTAATGCATTTCAGATGCTCAACACTCACACCAGCAGTGCAAGCATGTGACCAGCTCTGGCAAGGTTTGAGGACATTAGTTTGGGAAAGTACTACTTCGTCATTCAACCTAAACTTGTTCTGCTTCAGCACTGGACAATGTTGTATTCTACAGTTCTGCCTCTAGTGAGTTCAAGATTGCTGCCAGGAAAATGGCCAGCTCATTCTGCCAATGATCTCCTTTGAAATAGCCAATATAAATGGGTTCACAGTAGAACTGTGCGAAAAGAAAAAAAACATTGACAGATGCAGCAAATGGATTCACCAAACTGGAGCTGACCGGTGAAAACAAACGTTCTATCTCTTGTTCTTAATTATCTTTCAGCTGCCAAGATCATGGTTCGGGTCATACTTAACCAGACTAATGCCTTGTCCTTGTCCCCCATGTAATCAGATAACCACACTAACCTTTTACAGCCCCATGTGTCCAACTGAGCTGAAGGACTCACAGTGTGGCCATCCTGTGAAGCAGAGAGGGCCACATGTAGCTACTAGACCTCAGGTAGTGTATCCTGAGACCCCACTCTTAGAGTCATGGAGTTGTGAAGCACAGAAATAGGCCTGTCAGCCCACCACGTCCATGTTGCCCTTTTCATCCATCTACACAAATCCCGTTTGTCTATACTGTGTCTGTATATTTCCATGCCTTGCCTATTTAAGTGTCTACCTAAATGTCTCTTAAACGCAGTAATTGTATCAGACTCCATCACCTCCTCTGGCAGCAGGTTCCAAACACTTCCTGTGTAAAAAACTTTTCCCTCAAGTCCCCTTTAAAACCTTTTCCTCTCACCTTAAACCTATGCCCCCTGCCATGAGAAAAAGATTCTATCTACCCTATCTGTGCTTCTTTATTAGTCACATGTACATCAAAACACACAGTGGAATTCATCTTTTGCGTAGAGTTTTCTGGGGGTAGCCCATAAGTGTCGCCACACTTCCGGCGCCAACACAGCATGCCACAACTTCCTAACCTGTACGTCTTTCGAACATAGGAGGAAACCGGAGCACCCGGAGGAAACCCCACCCAGACACGGGGAGAACGTAAAAACTCCTTACAGACAGCGGCCGGAATTGAACCCGGGTTGCTGGTGCTGTAAAGCGTTACTCCTCAGCCTCCTTCGTTCCAGGGCAAACAAGCCCAGCCTATCCAAGCTCTCCCCATAACGAAAGTCCTGCAATGCAGACAACATCCTGGTGAATCTCCTCTGAACTCTCTCCAACACAACCGCATCCTTCCTATAGGGTGGCAACCAAAACTGTACATAGTACTCCAAGTGTGGTCGAACCAGTATTTTGTAACGTTTCAACATAATGTCCCAAGTTTCATATTCTGTGCCCCGATTTATGAAGACAAGCATGCCGTTTGCCTTCGTCATCACACTATCCACCTGTGTTGCCACTTTCAGGGCACTCTGAAGGCTTTTTACAGTTTGTGCTGTTAAAGATGGTTTCACTGTCTCTGAATATCCTTAAGATTCAAGAAAGTTTAAAAATAATTGAAATAGATTTAAATAATTTAAAATAAAACAAAACATTTACCTTTACTTACCTTTTCTATCCAGGTGGTTGACACTATTCAAGCTGTGGTGGTGGGGCAGGTACAAAGTGTATTCAGCCCCTCAGTTCAGTATAACTGAACTCTGATCCTGGACTCGGGGTTGAGCTCAGCAGCAGAATAAGGAGGTCAGATTCACTGGCAGGCACGGACGTCAGGAATGCACAGACCTGTGCAAGGCTGTTAGCTGGCAATTCTATGCTAAATAAGAAATAGGAGCAGCTGGAGGCAAAATGGCCCCTCATGTCTTGTCCACATTGAACAACATCAGGGCAGATCAGATCTTCTGCTCAGTTTCACTTTCCTGTCCTTGCCTCTTAACCCTGGACCCCCATATGTACTAAAAATCTATCTATCTTGACATTGAATTATTCAACCCTCCACAGTTCTCTGGGATGGAGAATTCCATAGATCCATAAGCCTCTGAGAAAAGAAATTCCTCATCTTAAATGGGTGACTGCTTATTCTGAAATTATGTCCCTTAATTCCAGGTTTTCCCACAAAATGAAACGTTTACCTTACAAACCCTTCTTAGAATCTTATTTTTTTAAGGCCACCTGTCATTCTTCTAATGTGTATGATAGGGACAGCCCCCTCAGCCTTTTCCCCCTAAAACATGCCAGGAATCCAGGAATCAACCTGCTGAGCCTGTAATACATCCCGCCTTAAATAAGGAGACCAAAAAGTGTACACAGTACTTCAGGTATGGCTTCATCAATGTCTTGCAGAGTTATAGCAAACCCTCCATACATTTATACTTTTCTCTGGAGCTGTGAGCTGAAGAATAGCACAGTCCCAGCCCACAGCCAGAAGACAGAAACTAATGGTTTCCCTCCAGGATGATGACTTTTCTTCCATTCATAGAGCATATGTTACCTATTTTTCCAGAATACAATTATTTTCCATGGGAGAATAATTAGTTTAGTAAACAGCATTATAACATATCTTCTGCAACAAAGAAGGAGAGCCATTGTCAACAAGTAGAACTGGAACAGAAAACAACTCCTGAATTCACCGGTACCATCCATTTTTGGCTATTATTGACCATATGGCTATATTGTGGTAAGGTTCCTGATGCTGTTAGAGGGAGCTGAGCAGTTCTTTTCCTGAAGAAACAATGACCCCATAAAATCACAAAGCATTGATAACTTTTGAGCAGTTACAATATGATCAATATTATAGACAATAGACAATAGACAATAGGAGCAGAAGTAGACCATTCGGCCCTTCGAGTCTGCACTGCCATTTTGAGATCATGGCTGATCCTCAACAATCAATATCCTGTTCCTGCCTTGTCCCCATATCCCTTGATTCCCCTATCTATAAGAAACCTATCTAGCTCCTTCTTGAAAGTGCCCAGAGAATTGGCCTCCACTGCCCTCAGAGGCAGTGCATTCCACAAATTCACAACCCTCTGGGAGAAGAAGTTTTTCCTCACCTCTGTCCTAAATGGCCTAGCCCTTATTCTTAAATCATGCCCCCTGGTCCTGGACTTCCCCAACATCTGGAACATATTTCCTGTCTCTATCTTGTCCAATTCCTTAATAATCCTGTATGTTTCAATCAGATCCCCTCTCAATCTTCTCAATTCCAGCGTGTACAATCCCAGTCTCTCCAACCTCTCAGCATAAGACAGTCCCGACATCCCGGGAATTAACCTCGTAAACCTACACTGCACGCCCTCTATAGCCAGGATATCCTTCCTTAACCCTGGAGACCAAAACTGTACACAATACTCCAGGAGTGGTCTCACCAGGGCCCTGTACAAATGCAAAAGAATCTCTTTGCTTTTGTACTCAATTCCTCTTGTAATACAGGCCAACATTCCATTAGCCTTCATCACTGCCTGCTGCACTTGCTCATTCACTTTCAGTGACTGATGAACAAGGACTCCTGGATCCCTTTGTATTTCCCCCTTACCTAACTCCACACCATTCAGATAATAATCCACCTTCCTGTTCCTGCTCCCAAGTGGATAACCTCACACTTATCTACATTAAACTTCATCTGCCAAGTATCTGCCCACTTACCCAACCTATCCAAATCACCTTGAATTCTCCTAACTTCCTCTACACGTGTCGCACTGCCACCCAACTTTGTATCATCAGCAAACTTGCTAATGTTATTCACAATGCCTTCATCTAAATCATCAACATAGATCGTAAACACTTTTGTAAATACTTTTACAAAAATAATGGTCAGAAGAGTATTATTGGCTTTAAACTTAAGCCCTAGGCTAAATGGCTTTATTGCTGTAACAAGAACAGAAAATGCTGGAAACACACAGCAGGTCAGGGAGCAACTTTGATAAGATGAAAAGAGTTAATATTTCAAGTTGCCTATTTATTGCTGAAAGCTCAGGTTGCAATGAGAATATTATAATTTTACAGAATATTGGTGAAGTGTTCAGAAAGGAGATTATTTAGAGCTAAGGTGCAAGACAGTTTAACGAAAGCACAGCAGTTCAAAATTCATTTACCTTGGTAGTCGGAGATATCGGCAGGACAGGGTTTGTGTCGCACTATTCAGAGTTGACAAGGGCAAAAGAACTTCCTGCTGTATTTCTGGTAGCGAACGTAACTCTTTCACATTAAAAACCAAGCTGGGGTCTGAACTAATGTCTTGAAGTTGTTGCTTTATGGCATTCTCAAATCCAACTGCTAAAGTTTTAATACCAGCTCGTGAAAGGGCCTCAGAAGGCTGCTTTACATCATCTCTTGATCTTCCACCAGTGATGAGTATCAGAAACTGAGGAACACCTTCCTCTTGCCTACTTCCTGAATATTTGGTAAAAAGGTATCTTAGGACATAGTTTAAGGCTTCTCCGGTCTTGAGAACAGTACCACCTCTCAATCTGAGTTGTCTTACATGAGAGAGTATTTCATCTTTTGATGAGTAGGTGTTTAGAAAGAACTCAGATTTTGGAATATCACTGTACTGTACCAGGCCTACTTGTACGGCATCAGTTCCAATGTCAAAAGCCTCGACTGTTTTTGTGATGAAGTTCTGGATAGCAGGTAAGTTTCTTCTTCCACTGCTATATGATCCATCAATAAGGAACACAATGTCTCTCTTGTCCACTTCTGTTCCATGACCAAATGAAATACACAGTTACTGCAATATAATATCAGCTATTTCCAAACTATTAAATAAAGGTATGATTTCCTCTTAATTTGAAAAGAATTCATTTCTTAAGCAATGGAGATAACTCTTTTTTGAAAACTTAAAACACAAGTCAAGTGGACTTGCTATTTTCATGGTTCTGCCTTTTGCCAAGGAAGACATTTGTCCAGTTGTGGTATGACTTGAAATGCTTTGGTACCTAGGCACAATCTCCTCCACCTCCTAACGTCATGCACTTTGTATTCAGCAATCAATCAGCACTTGGGCCAAACTGATGGCTGATTCCTACCATGGAGAACTTTTCACCCTGCTGCCCTGTCAGAATCTAAACAGGCTGGCAACTTAACTAGGCATGTACTGATAAGTAGCAATAACATGCCATAAGTTTACAAGCAAAGACCATCAACAACAAGAGAGAATCAAACCAATTACCCTTGACATTCAGAGGCATTATTGGAAATGAGAAACAGAAAGGACAATCTCCATGGAGCATATACATTAATTGGCAACAATTGGGAACTAGCAATTTATTAATAATTTTTAAATGTAGTTTAAATGATTTTGTAATGAATGAAGCACATTGGGAAATCAAACCAAATGCAAATAATCTCTGAATACATTTCCCCTCACAAGTAACTGCTTTATTTCAGCAAATCTGAAAAAAAGAGTTATTGCATAATGTTCCTGAACATGAGTTTAATAACAATAAAGTGATTTAGTCAAACCCAGAGTAGTTTCTAAAAGGTGAGATACCTTTTTTAGATGGTTCAGTTGGTTGTTCATAAATGATTGTTACACCAGCCAGTGTTGAGAGTGGTGTCATCACTTGTTCCTTTATCTCTGGGAGAGATTGGAAGTTCTCAACATTGAAGACTAAACTGGGGTCAATTGCAATCTCTTTCATCTGTGCTGGATCTGCATTCTTTACTCCAATGGCAAGGGTCATTACAGCAGATCGCTTAAGGGTCTCCGCAGGTAGTTTCACAACATCCATAGATTTTTCTCCAGTGATGACGACCAAAAGCTGCGGAACTCCATCATCTTTCCTACTTCCTGCTGCTCTGGTAAAGTGATTTTTGAAAACATAGTCCAGAGCTGCACCAGTGTTAACTTCCCAACCGCCTTTCATTCTGAGTCCCTTCACAGCGGTTTGCAAAGCAGATTGTGTTGAGTGGGTATTTAAGTAAAATTCAGTCAGTGCATCGTCACTGTACTGCACCACACCTACTTGCACAGAGTCTGGTCCAATTACAAATTTGTTGACTATGTTTAAAATAAACTTGGATATTTCCAAAAAGTTAGCATTTCCCACAGTGGAACTGCCATCGATCAGGAATATTATGTCTCTCTTGCTGACTTGGGCTGCAAAGTAACATTTGATTAGTTGAATAATGGAAACTTTTGCTTCAATTCATTTCTTTAATCTTAAAGAATAAATTTAGGTCTTGTACTAGAACCATGATGAAGGAGCTTAAAAGAACTATTTTTCCACTAAAGATTGTTAGAACGTTGAATTCTCATAGCCTTTTGCACAAAAATAATTTTTGTAATAACAATTAACCATTGAGATAGTTGTGTACTTGCAACATGTAGGTTCACAGCCTTGTGAGCGAATATCTGAAGTTTGAGAACATGTCCAATGAGATTTGACAGCTCACAGATGGAATATTATTGCTTAGCGATATAAAATTTAAAGTGAATCTGGGCAATGATAACTACAGAGTGTTTCTTTCATTTTAGTTTCCCAATTTATAATGTGCTTTATTCCCAATTTATAATATGGTATTTACTGATTAAATAAGCAAACAAAAAAACACCAAAATGTACAAAATTCAGTGAAGCCTGTCAATGATAAAGATAATTGAATGATTGCAACAAGATTTTTATATAAACTATAAACAATCACCATTCATCATTTTCTGTCCCTTTATTGATGAACAAACAAATGAGAAAGGAGAATCGGCTGAAAGCTTTTGAGGCCTGGAGGGGAAAGTTGGGAAGGTGATAGTGGTGGGTGAGGAGAGTAAGGATTATCAGCCATCAATTTTCAGACAGCTAAGAATCTTCTTACTGAAGTAACCTGAAACACTTCCAAATAAAGTTATATCTTCCTGGCAAGCAGACTCTTTTCAAAATGACAGGAAGCATTACTACAAAAGAAAAATTCTGTGATTACTGCAAATCTGCTATATATGGCCTTATATGAGCTGAAAATGCTGCAGATGTTCAACAAATTGGGCAGATGCTAAGAGAGAGGAAAACACGGGCTACTGTTTCAATCCAGTGACTAATCTGAAGCATTAACGTTGTTTCTCTCTCTTCAGATGCCGCCTGATATGCTCAGCATTCACAATGTTTGCTGCCTGTATTGATGGATTCCTATGTTTGCTGCTCATAGAAAAATCATTCAAAACCTGAATAACACTGAGCAGCTATTAAGGTAGGTAGAACAAATTAATTAAAATATACACAAACAGACTCTTGGAATCTAGTTTTCATTTTTACATGCTCTGCAGATTACTTACAGTTCTGAGAAGACAGATTTTCTAATTGCTGAGATATTTAGCCTTGAACAGGTCAATATCCCTCCAACTTGAAATCTTGTGTACAAACAAAGCTGTTTTATTAGGAAGAAGGTAATCTATTTTGTTGAAGATGTTTGTATTACATCTGCAATTTAAAAAATAGTGCTTCGAAATATTGGAAGTTGCTCACCTTCTACCTTAGATTCTTGCACCTCGATCACCAGTTGTTTCTTGGCCACCAGTGAAAACAGAGGCATCAATTGTTCTCGCGTTGAAGCCATTCGTTGGAAATCAGGAACGAGCATAGTAAATGAAGGATCGGTAGCTATCATTTTGGCTTCAGCTGCATCAGCGCCTTTCACACCAATAACAAATGTAAAGGTGCCCTGCTTTTTTACTGAAAACACTCCACTCCTGACATCATCACTGGACCGTCTTGAAGTTACAAGGATCATTACCTGGGGAACATCCTCTGCCGCCCTGCTCCCAGCTGACGGAGTAAAGTGCTTGTCCATCAAAAACTGGAGGGCCAATCCAATGTTGGCTTCACCTCCACCTTTTTGCCGAATGTTTTTCATTGCTTTGAGCACCTCTGTTCTTGTGTGGTATGTATTTAAATAGAACTCAGTACTAGGGGTGTGGCTGTACTGTACCACGGCAATTTGGATGGCATTGGGGCCAATATTAAGATCTTCAATGAAGTTTGCAATGAAAGATTGTATGAACTGAAATTCAGCAGGTCTCACATTATTTGATCCATCAATTAGGAAAATTAGGTCAGCTGATTCTTGTGCTTTCAAGAGAAAGATAAATGAAAATAGATAAACATGTCAAGACAGGTAGTTCAAAACAAGGTTGCATTTATGCAGTATTGTTCATGCCCTCAGTTTAACCAAAAACAGCATATTGTGCACAATAAAGTTCATAAAGCCACTTAATGTAGGAAATCTAGGAAAATAACATAGGGGAATTCACCAGGTGTTATTCTGAAACCGGGGTAAATGACATCACTGAACTAGAACTAAGATTGAACAAGCAGAGAGAAGACAAAATGTCAAAAATGTATGGGTTATAAGAGGACCGAAGAATGAAGTAGTCAGGATTTCAATTGTGTTCAAACCCTAACGAAGAATAATTTAGTGCTGGGAGTTGGACAATTAAAGCTTGTCACAGATAAAGGGAGAAACTGTGTAGAATTGCAAGTTTGAGAGGGAAAGGAAGATAAATTCCAAGGGGACAATCCTGTGAGCATTGCTGATAAAAACAGGGAGAGAGCCAAGAACAACTGGGATATAACAATTCCGATGATAGAGACAAGCCAGATGTCAGGTTGTTTTTTTGTATCTCATTTAGAAAATTGTGCATTGTCCTGGACCAGCTTCCCTGTCATGGGAGAAGTATTCAAGTCTTGCAGGGAATAAGTCTTATACAGTTAGAATTTTTTGAGAATAAAAGGGCTGTGATCAAATTGAAACAAAAAACACTCAAATTGGTGAGGTAACAAGGAGTTGCATTTATTTCTAAGATTCTCATGAAACTACTTTCAGAGTACCAAAGTGTTACCATAACATATAATTACTCTTGATAACTTACTCAAATCAGGGGGCCATCTAGTGTTTAGTTAGCAATATGCAAGTACTGTCAAAAATAAGTACTTAATGTCATAGAGTCATGGAACAATACAGCACGGATACAGACCCTTCAGCCCAACCAGTCCATGCCAACCACAGTGCCCACCCAGCTTGTCCCAATTTCCTGTGTTCGGCCCATGTCCCTCTAAGCCCCACCCCTCCATGTACCTGTCCAAGTGCTTCTTCAATGATACTATTTACCTGCCTCAACCACTTCCTCTGGCAATTCATTCCATATACTCACTACCCTCTGCATGTAAAGGTTGCCCCCCAGGTTGCTTTTAAATCTTTCCCATCTCACCCTAAACCAATGCCTCTAGTTTTGGAGTCCCCTACCCTGGGGAAAAGACTGTTACCATCCACCTTATCTATGCCTCTTATAAATTTAAACACATCTATAAGGTCACCCCTCATTCTCCTGCATTCCAAGGAATAAAGACCTAGCCTGGCCAACCTCTTCCTATAACACAGGCCCTCTAGTCCTGGCAACATCCTCATAAATCTTCTCTGCACTCTTTCCAGTTTAATCACATCTTTCCTATAATAGGGTGACCAAAACTGTGCATAATACCCCAAGTGCAGCCTCACCAACAACTTATACAACTGCAAATAATGTCCCAACTTCTATGCTCAATGCCCTGACTTATGAAGGCCAGCATGCTAAGTGCCTTTTTCACCACCCTGTCTACCTGTGGCTCCACTTTCAATGAACTATGCACTTGTACTCCTAGGTCCCTCTGTTCCAATACACTTCCTAATGCCCTATCATTTATAGTATAAGTCGTACTCTGGTTTGACTCCAAAATGGATCACCTCACACTTATCTGCATAGAAATCCACTTGCCACTCTTCGGCCCACTTCCCGAACTAATCAAGATCCCCCTGTAATCTATGATAACCTTCTTCACTACCAACAACACCTCCTAATGTGTAGCATAAAATAGAGTCAGTAACAAAATGTGTATGGAGGTGTTCGAAGTCAGCTGGTGGAGCCATGAATTTGAAAGCTAAAGTAGTGGTCATTTCTTAAGTCAGAGGTAATAGCTCAAGAATTTAAAGTCATTGCATCAAGAAAGTCATTATAGAGGAAGGCAGAAGTAATTGGATGGTAAAGTAACATGCTGACGCCAGAAGAATGCTCCAGGGAGTGCAGCTGTGAACTGGTGATGGAGAATTTCTTAAAACGAGGAAATATATATGTATAATTAAAGTTTAATACAATGATGTACTGGAAAAAGACCAACATATGCATACTCTGCATACTAACTCACTACTGCATGTGAAAATGATCTTCACTGCAGCAATGAGTTAGCATGCATAGACTATGCAAGAAAAATGAGCTCAATTGATCCATTAGTAGATGGCATAAATTTGTAGACTGGAGATTGATAGAGAATCATGAATTCCCAAACATGTATTTATATTACTTTTCATACTTTTAAGCACAGGAATAAAGTCAAGTGAAAGCTTTGCAACAGCTTAATGTCAGACAAAATTAGGTAGGTGTTAATAGTCAGTGGAATAAGTGGACTTACACCATGCTTTGCAGTGAAAGTTCAGGAGAATACAGAAAACAATAAATTGAAGTTGGGAATAAATAGAGGTTCCATTCCATTTTGAAATATTTATTGGTGTATTTTAGCAGTTATTAAATATCAGAGAATTTCTAATTTTATGAGTATTCTTATGGCTTATCGAACATTTTTCTCCACTGAAGCTAGCTTGGATGCTTTTCCAGGAATACTGTATTGTGTTCTTTGTGTTTTTGACCAGTCATTATCTGTCAGCAGAGAAGTCACCATCAGATCAGTAACACCTAACATTTATATAGAGTTATCAGGAACAGGAATTGATGTTTCAAAACCATCTTAGCAGTTTATTTTACCTTGATCACTGTATCCAATAAGACAGTTATAAACCATTGCCCAGCCAGACTGAACCAGCTAAATGCATGGTGTTTCTTGTTAACTTTAAAATGCTGCTTCTAACATCTGTTATGAATCAAGAATCCAGTACTGAAAAGTGCAGCTTTCTAGTTATTTTCAATGTTTTTGACAGGTCCAAATGTCACTAGGTGGCAAACAATGAAAATAGGATTAGTGTTATTGGCTTCCCAAAGTGGAATACTTCAGGCACAGTGTTGTGATGCAGGAGATCTTAGAGGGGATTTCTTAGAAATATCAATTATGTCTTACATTGAAATATTCCCAGTAGCATCTGCTTTGTAACAATGGATCCAGCCTGGAGGACTGGGGTGGTGCAGCCGGATGATCCTTTCTCTTCAAGGTCTCACAATATTATCTGGAAGTGGTCTATGTGTAATGAGTCTGAAGCTTTCAATAACTCAAGAAGATAGGAGCAGGAGTAAGCCACCTGGCCCTCAGCTCTGCCCCACTATTCAATATGAACATGGCTGATCTGCCCCAGCCCTCAACTCCACTTCATGCCAGTTCCATATGTCCTTTGTTTCCCCAATCTTTCAGGAGATAATCTTCCCCTTTATTTGATCCAGCCTCCACAACTTTCCATTTGTAATTCAGTACTAAATCACAATTCTGTGGTATTATTGACTTGGGCAGGGTGAGAAGCAGTTACCCAATGAGGAAGGATAGAGCCATCCTCTCTGTTTGGGACAATGAGAGGAAACCTTATTGAAACATGTGAGATTTTAAGGGTGCACAGGAAGGAAAATGTTATAAAGATTTTTCTCCTGTTAGGGACAATATAGAGCTAGAGGGAATCTTGCTTCTTTCCTATTCAGTCCCTCGGGATTGAGGATGACTTGTTTCCACTCTGGTTTTGTGGGTTCTGAGGCAGCTGATGAAGTCAATGTGGGAAATGCAGACTGTCCTACAGACAGGGCAAGTGGTGGCTATCAGGGCAGGAGGCAGATAGTTTGTGAGGTGGTCCAGTCCTTCTCCAACTTGTACAAGGCTTTTTTGTGTGTTGCCGGTGCAGAGACTCAAGGCTCTCAATACTATCCCAACTGTTCCTTCTCCACTATGAACTGTCATGAGCCAGAGGTTCCCAGCAATCAGTGGGAGGTTGCATTCTTTCAAGGAGCCTTTGAACACATCTTTGAATCTTTTCTGCTGCCCTTCTGGATAAAGGCAGTGCTTGTAAGATAGGAATGAATAGGAATTTCTTTCCTGAGAGGGTTATGAATCTTTGGTGTTCTCCACTCCAGAAAACTATTAATGCTGAGTCATTAAATATAGCCAAGCCTAGGATGGATTTCTGGGCTATAAGGGAATCCAGGTTTATGAGGATCAGGCGTGAAAGTAGACCGAGGCCAAGGTCAGATCAGCTATGATCATGCTGAGCAGCAAAGTCAGCTTGTGAGGTCTTTTGGCCTGCTCCTGCTCCCATTTCCAATTTTGTGTTCTTATGCTGCATGGTCACAACAGCAGGTGGGTTACTATGGATTAGGTGCGTTACTGAGGTTTACATGGAAGGTTTACTGCTTGCCCAGCCTGACCTGAGAATATCTGATGATCCAGGAAGAGGGAGAGAAATTACCTTCACATATGATCTGGATTATGCCAGGCTCTGGGATCACCAGCAATCATCGGAGTAATGGCAAGAATGAAAGACGTGGCTATCTCTGATTTATAATGATAACAGAAGTTCCTGGAGCTGTTGGTTGAATAACCAAGACCACACTTCTTTTCCAAAAGTGCTGTTTCACTAATGTAGATTCTGTGGCTCTTTCTTGTCTTTTTATTGGCGAGTACAATACAATGAATATGTGTAAGTTTAAGAACTGTGTCCTCCATGTTGTATGACATTTGATACACTGTTGGGCCAGCCCATAATGGTTGAGTCTTGACTGCTTTCCATAAAGTGTACTTTATTGGTAACTCTATCCTTATTTCTTGCCTTAGTAAATGGCAACACAATCAAGTGTACAGTGTAGGCACTACGTTGGCACCAAGTGCATGGTGTTGCTGTTTGGGAGAGTAGCTGGGCAGTAATTAAGTGGGTGGTGATAGTGAACATTGCAGATATAAGAGGTCTCGATCTGTAGGTGAAATGAGCAGAGATGTTCTTGAGGGCAAAAAATGTTGTTGAAGTTTAGGGAGAGGAAATGGAACAGAAAAATATGGCCACACGCAAAAAGAGAAAGCTGATATCGTTCCTGGTGGTAGGACATGAGACATGTGGGAAGTTAGTGAGTTTACATTCACTGTGAACCATGGGCAAGGTCCCTGATGAGGGCATGAGAGAAGCCCTGAGGGACATTTTAACCCAGCATCTTCGGATATTTTCGAGAGTTAACAGTTTAGCAACTGGGACCAGAGGGGACAGTCAGCAAAAAAGTGCAATTTTCAGATCTTTTCTGGATCACGAGCTGCAGGATCCTTTAGTATGTGGGCTGGAAAATGAGAGAAGTCAAGCACTACTGACATGTGGGATCTAACGTCCGAAGGAGCGTGCAGAGTTGCCACCTGTTTGGAGATGTCACCAAAAACTGTAAAGCAGTTTTGAGCAGGGGGTGATTGTAAGGTGTAAGCAGGAAGTAAGCCCACAGAAATGGTAATGGCAGCAGGGTCATCTTCTTTACAACCAAGTCAAGTGGATGCTACAAGTGGCTTTGATGAGAAGCCAGAAGGTCATGTGATTGGCACAGACATATGGATACAAATGACAGAAGGCCTTGCCAGATATGTAATGAGAGCCACTGACTTCAAAATGCCTATTCTGATGGCCGGTGTTGGAATTATCACAGAATGGGGGCCACTGTACAGGGGTACATCTGCCTAAGCATTGTAACTGTTGGAAAAGTCGACAAATCCATTTGCCTTGGATGCAAGAGGGAAGGTTATGGAAGGGTCAAAAGAAAAAAAAAGCTGCAGATGATGGAAATCTGGAATAATCAGGAACCCGAACATTAACTCCATTTCTCTCACCACAATTGCTGCCTGATCTGCTGAGTATTTGCAACATTCTCTATTTTTGTGGAATAGTCCCACCGGGTACCATGCACATGGTGGTGAAAAGGTGGAATTTATTGCACATCTGAAGAGGAAGACAAAAAAAAAATTCAATAACATATTATTAACTGAGAATGCCTTGGTAAGTATCTATATTGACACTGCTACATCAGAATGTGTATAGGAAGCTCCTCAAGCACTATCCATTGAGGTGGAATAACATTTTGTTGCATACCCATGTGGGAGCAACTCTCCAATTTAAGAGACAAGTATACCGTGGGTTGTCAGTGGAGAAGGATGGGCCCAGTCACCTGTCATGGTTACGAGCTCGAGGTGTGGAGCAATGATCATGAGTATTGGTGGATTGATTTCCTCAGATTGAGGGACTGCGTGTTTGAGAGAATCACATTGTTGGGCAGTGAAGAGATCCAATAGCCACTCATCCTTTGTAGTGCACTGGCCTTCCCCAGACACAACATTGGTCAACAACTCTTGAAAGGTGTCAAGGAGTCTGTAGTTCACACTCATAGCCAGACCAGAATTACCAACGGCATTTCTCACAGAGTGGTCATAGTATGCAAGAGATCAAAAGCTACAGTTTCATTATCTGAGAAGGAGTGAGAAAAAAATAACAGGGCATGAGAGTGTGGATATAACAGACAGTTCTCTCCGTAAGGATAAGTGTGCTGATCAAGGTACAGTTATTGATAACCCAGCACCATTGCAATTGGAGCTTAATGATTGGTCATTTGAAGAACAATGTGATGGCTGGGCTGAAAGCCAAACTGAGCAGCTAATTGCAAGACCTTCCCAGAAGGAAGTATGCCAGAGTTGAGCCAATGCATGCAACAATTACATGCTAGAGAGATTAAAGGAAGGTTGAGTAATATAGAGCCAAGAGCTGTGATGAAATCACTTGGAATAATAATGTTCCCAGAAGTGGAGCTGCAGTGAGTTAGTAATATCAGTGAAGAATACACCTTTTGGGACATAAAGGGAATTTTGGGAGCATGTTTTCAATGTTGGGGGTTTGCGTTATTGGCTGGGTTTCTGCAGCAGGATCTGAACACATGTTTAGTTCACTACGGACAGCAAGTAAAGCACCTGCTGCAGAACAACAGCAGTGAGATACTTGGACAGGAGGTGTCCATTCCTGAAGTCTGCAGAGGCCACCATGATATGAAAAGACAAATCTGTGGAGAAAAAGATCATATGTGCCAGGAAGGTCAGCCACAGCAAGATGTCCCAAAATGCAGAGTTCAGAATAAGTTCAGAGTACCTTATGGTAGTGATTTAGTGTAGGAACAATGGGAATATTTGTAGTCCTCAACCAGAAGCGGTTTGGAGGAAGAGTCCATGATCAGTTTGGACATCACAAGGCAACTTGCTCCAAGGATTTCAGGACAATGGCTGTACCACTGCAAGGATCTTCAGTGAAGTGGAAGGCAGGAAGCTCAGCATGGGGTGCTAGTGAGATCATTTCATGTAAGTCGGAGAAAAGCACTACAGTGGATGGGACTGCTCAAGTCTTGGGAAAGAGTTTGGTGTTTACAGAGCTTCTATTGTTTACGGAGTTACTGATTAGGTAGATTCAGGTGTAGGTTGAGCTGGTTGACCCAAAGGAAGAGGATGTTGCACTGTGGAGGCAACTTGAGAGTTCAAAGATCCCATGAGTGATATTATACTGTGTCAGGACTTACTGATGTCAGCTCAACACAGTGCAGCCAAAGTGCAGCAGGAGAGGCTGAAAACAGTTATGGCCAAATTGTGAGTATTGGAAATAACCTAAAGAGGAAAGATCAGAGGGGAAGAGTCTAATTTCAACAGGGAAAGAGAAAGGGTTCAATCTCTGTGGGATATCAAGATGCAACATTGTGAGTAGAGGATGAAGATGAGGAGCTTGAGGAAGGCATCGAAGAAGAAAATGATAGTTGTGTTCATGGTATTTAAAACAAACTGGAATATAGTGTATAATGGAACTGCTGTAGTAGTTAACAAGTATTATTAGCATGTTAGAGTTTAGTGTTTAACAGTAGTTGACGTCTTGAAAATACGTTACCCAATTTTTTAATATTTATACATAGTTAATGCAATAATTGTGGTGGAAAGATTAGCATGAGTGAAGCTTGTTGAGAGACGTTATTTACAGAACCTATCTGTACTTATTGGTTGGTGCATTGCTGCAACTCATAGAGATGCTGCCTTACAGCTCCAGCCAGGTTCAATCCAGACCCCTGATGCTGTCTATGTGGAGTTTGCATGTTCTCCCTGTAACCACGTGGGTTTCCTCCCAGTGCTCTGTTTTCCACGCACACCTCAAAGATGTGTGAGTCAGTAGGTTAAATGGTCATTGTAAATTGCACCTAATTGTGTAGGTGAGTGGTAAAATCTGAGGGAAGTTGAGAAGAATGTAGGGAGAGAGAAGTAAGTGGGAATACTGTAGATTAATGTAAACTGGTGCTTGGTGGTTGGTGCGGTCTTGTGGTTTTAAGGGCCTGTTTCCATGCTGTATGGCTCTGTGACCATGGATGTTAGGAGAGCCTATCGTGAATTTTGCAGCAGGAAAGATAAAGAGACTGAGTGAATTCAGGTGTGGTTAAATGTATTACTATATGTATATATATGTAAATAGCTGATGGGTTTATTTTTTAAGTGTAGACAATATAGTGTAAATGTTTAAGTACTATGTGTACCATGTGATATGACATTGATAAACTACTGTTAAGGACAGAGAAATAAAAGACTGCAGATGCTGGAATCTAGATGAAAAAACACGATGATGCTGGAGGAACTCAGCAGGCCAGGCAGCATCTGTGGAGAAAAGCAGGTGGTCAACGTTTCGGATCAGGACCCTTCTTCAGGACTGAAGATAGGAAAAGGGGAAGCCCAATATATAGGAGGGCAAAGCAGAGCAGTGATAGGTGGACAAAAGAGGGGAGGCAGGGTGGGCAAAGGGTGGTGATAGGCAGATGCAGGGGAGGAGTGGGAAGCAGATCCACCAGGGGATGTCAAAGATAAGGAGGAAAAAAGGGGGGGGAGAAAAAAATAGGCTAAGAAAGGGAAGAAAAGAAGAGACATGGTGGGCGTGGAGGGTGTGGGGGTTACTTAATGTGGGAGAATTCAATGTTCATACCGCTAGGCTGCAAGGTTCCAAGACGGAAAATGAGGTGCTGTTCCTCCAGTTTGTGCTTGAAATTTTCCTGGCAGTGGAGGAGGCTTAGGACTGACATATCTGTGATGGAGTGGGAGGGGGATTTAAAGTGACTGGCAACGGGGAGATGCAGATCGCGGTTACAGACGGAGCGCAGGGGTTCTGTGAAACGATCACCTAGTTTGTGCTTAGTCTCACTAATGTAGAGGAGGCCACACTTGGAGCACCAAATGCAATCGATGATATTATGGGAGGTGCAGGTAGATCTCTGTCTCATCTGCTAATCTCTGTTAAGCATGTTTTGTTGGTAGCCCTATACTTGTTATTTAATGAACAGCAGCAGAAAAGAGTCAACGGACATTACAGTCAGACAGTTTTACACGTTGATAAGTTGGGTAACAAATCAGTGCATGGAATCATAACATGTTGTTAACTTCACATTGTTGGCTCTGGCCACTTATGCAGCTTTCTCCTTCCTGCTTCAGAACATGCACTCAGCACACAGTGCATCCTCACACTATCTTTTGAAACTCTGGTACTGAACATTTTATTAAACACATAGAACCATAGAACCATAGGACAATGCAGCACAATACAGACCCTTCGGCCCACCATGTTGTGCCGACCTTCAAACCACTCCTAAGACTCTCTAACCCCTTCCTCCCACATATCCCACGATCTTAAATTCCTCCATATGCTTATCTAACAATCTCTTGAACTTGACCAACATATCAGCCTCCACCACCACCCCAGGCAGCGCATTCCATGCACCAACCACTCTCTAAGTGAAAAACCTCCCTCTGACGTCTCCCTTGAACTTCCCACCCATTACCTTAAAGCCATGCCCTCTTGTATTGAGCATTGGTGCCCTGGGAAAGTGGCGCTGGCTGTTCACTCTATCTATTCCTCTTAATATTTTGTATACCTCTATCATGACTTTCCTCATCCTCCTTCTCTCCAATGAGTAAAGCCCTAGCTCCTTTAGTCTCTCCTCATAATCCGTACTCTCTAATCCAGGCAGCATCCTGGTAAATCTACTCTGCACCCTTTGCAACGCCTCCACATCCTTCCTATAATGAGGCGACCAGAACTGGACACAGTATTCTAAGTGTGGTCTAACCAGAGTTTTGTAAAGCTGCATCATTACTTCATGGTTCTTAAACTCGATCCCATGACTTATGAAAGCTAACATCCCATAAGCTTTCTTAACTACCCTATCCACCAGAGTGGCAACTTTCAGTGATCTGTGAATATGAACCCCCAGATCCCTCTGCTCCTCTACACTGCCCAGAATCCTGCCATTTACCTTGTATTCCGCCTTGGAGTTTGTCCCTCCAAAGTGTACCACCTCACACTTCTCTGGATTGAACTCCATCTGCCACTTCTCAGCCCAGCTCTGCATCCTATCAATATCCCTCTGTATGTTTTGACAGCCTTCCACACTATCCACAACACCACTGATCTTTGTGTCATCTGCAAACTTGCTAACCCAGCCTTCCACCCCTTCATCTAAGTCATTAATAAATATCACAAAAAGTAAAATGACATCATATATCATTTCTAGTCAGAACTTCTAAACTGAAAGGACTGAAATTTAGCAACAAACTATCTGCTGGAGGAACTCAGCAGGTCTGCATCAGGATTTCGACTTAAAATTTCGACAATTCCTTTCCTCCCACACATGCTGCTCGACCCACCGAGTTCCTCCAGCAGATTGTTTGTTGCTCCAGATTCCAGCACCTGCAGTCTCTTGTGTCTCCACTGAAATTTAGAAGTCTGGCTCCCACTTTTTTTATCAGAGCAAAGATATTCTCTCAGCATGAGGTGTCAAGAATAGCATGTCAATTACAGCAAAGATATCTGCATTTTTATGAGATAGCTGATGACGTATAAACAATGAATATATTACATTTTCTATTGTCCTGTAGAGTTTTATTTACACTTGTGTTGTCTACACAGACCTTTAAGCCCAAGTTTTTCAACTCAGTACCGATCATACAAATAAGGCATTCAAATGGATGCGAAAGCATAGATTTTCTGTTGTACCACTTTTCTGTTTTACAAAGGATCCTCACTTGTGAATTTTTGACTCACTTGTGAAGATTGTATGAGCTGATCTTGCACCAAGCTTTTTGGTACTAGTATTGGTTTATTGTTGTCACTTACCGAGATACAGTGAAAAGCTTTCTGCTGGTTTCTCTCCCGCCCAGCTGAAGGGGTCAATGTAAAGTTTATTCTGACCTAAATCCATTCAACTAAAGCTTTCAATCATTGAATGGCAGGCACAAACCTACCTCATCCTGTAGTTAAGAATCTCATGAAGGCTTTCTTAAATCACAGTACTGCCTGCTGGCATCAGCCTGGTAATGTTGATCCCCTCCTATATACCTCTGACCTTGGCAATGGCAGAAGTGGCTGCAAGAGGCAACCTGACGCAGCAGCATTCAATGATTCTTTATCTAGAGGTTTCAATAGTCTTCTGGTTGCTGACCTGGTTCACAGAAGAATGTTTACAAGTATTGCTAGGGATCTGCGATTTGGTGGAACTCAAGTCAGTCAACTCAACCTGATTTCCCCTTCCGGCTGTTCTGACATCTGGCCATAAGAGAGAAGACGACTTGTTCCAAAAGACAACTGCAGGGCAGGAGAAGCCTTGAGGACAGGGTATATTGAGGTTGTGGTCAGGAAAAAGAAGTCATATGTCGGGTATAGGTAGCTGGAGAATCAAATGAATCCCTTGAGGAGCATAAGAGATGTAGGAGTATACTTAAGGAAATTAGGAGGGCAAAAAGGGTACATTAGATATCCTTGGCAGATAAGGAAAAAGAGAATCCTGAAAGATTCTATAAGTACAGTATATTAAGAGCAAAAGGGTAACTAGGGAGAGAACCGGTCCCCTTAAGAATCAATGTGGTCATCTATGTGTGGAGCCACAGAGATGGACAATATTTCAGATGAATACTTCTCATCTGTATTTACCAAGGAGAATGTCATAGAAGCTACAGAATTCAGGAAAGAGAACAGTGAGGTCCTGAAAGATATCGGTATTATGAAAGAGGCGTTGGTGGCCTTGAGGCGCATAAAGGTGGATAAATCCCCAGGGCCCAACCAAGTGTATCCCATCCAAATGTACCATTACCCATTGCAGTGCCTTCTTTGTAAATAAAGTAGGCATTGAAAAGTGAGAAGGCCATCAAACAGAATGCAATCCAAATACCAATAAGCACCCTTTAACATGGTGATGCTTTTCCTACTTCCCTTTATTTTTGCCTCTGACTGAAAGAACACTTACATGAAAATGAATGGAAAATGACAACCCTGTGCAGAAACAACAGGGTTGTCATAGTGGGGGACTTTAACTTCCTCAGTATTGATTGGAACTTCCTTAATACAAGAAGCTTAGATGGGGTGGGATTTCTTTAGTGCATCCAAGAGGGGTTCTTGAGAAGTATGTGGAGAGTCTAACTAGAGGTAAGAACATGCGATATCTAGCTTTGGGAAATGAGCCAGGCCAGATGACAGACCTGATAGTGGGTGAGCATTTTGGGAATAGTGACCACAACTCATAATAAGATAGTTATGGGTAAGGGTAAAATGGGATCTTGCGGAAGGTACTAAGTTGGGGGAGGGCAAATTACGACAGGATAAGACAGGAGCTAAAGGGTGTTGATTGGGAGCAGCTGCTGTCGGACAAGTCCACGTCTGACATGCGGGAGTTGTTTAAAAACCAGCTGAGCAGAGCTCAGGATTGGCATTTTCTGGTAAGTAGTAAGGACAAGGATGGTAAGGTAAGGGAACCTTGGATGACCCGGGAGGTCCTAAATTTAGTCAGGAAGAAAAAGGAAGCATACGTAAGTGTTAGGAAGCTAAAATCAGGGTGGGCCCCTGTGGAGTATAGAGATAGCAGGTAAGTGCTCAAGCAGGTGATTAGGAAGGCCAAAAGAGGTCATGAAGTGTCCTTGGTGAGCAGGTTCAAGGAGAATTCCAAGGCACTTTATTCTTACATAAAGAAAAAGTGGATAACTAAGGAGAGGGTAGATCCATTCAAGGATAAAGGAGGGAATTTGTGCTTGGAGTCAGAACAAGTGGCGGAGGTACTAAATGAGTACTTTGCGTCGGTATTTACAGAGGAGAAGGATTTGGGAGATAGTGAAAACAGAGTGGGGCATGCTGATGTGCGGGGACATTTTGAGATTGAGGAGGAAGTAGTGCTGCGTCTTCTGAAAAGCATTAAGGTGGATAAATCCCCAGGGCCTGTTGGCATATGTCCCAGAATATTGAAAGAAGCAATTGCTGGGAGATTGCTGGGGCTTTGACAAGGATCTTTGTGTTCTCACTCGCAACAGGCGAGGTCCCAGAGGACTGGAGAGCATCAACTGTTGTGCCTTTGTTCAAGAAGGGAAATAGGGATAATCCAGGTAATTATAGGCCAGTCAGCCTCACACCAGTGGTAGGGGAGCTATTGGAAAGGGTACTGAGGGATAGGATTTATGCACATTTGGAAAGGCATGGCCTGCTTAGGGATAGTCAGCATGGCTTTGTGTGGGGTAGGTCACGTCTTGCAAACTTGATTGAGTTTATTGAGGAGGTGACAAAGGTGCTTGATGAGGGCAAGGCAGTGGACGTTATCTACATGGACTTTAGTAAAGCATTTGATAAGGTCCCTCATGGTAGGTTGATTCAGAAGATAAAGATGCATGGGATCCAGGGTGAGTTGCAAGTTTGGATTCAGAACTGCCTTGCCCATAGAAGACAGAGTAGGGCTGTTATTCTGGCTGGAGGTTCGTGAACAGTGATGTTCTGCAAGGAACAGTGCTGGTTGTGATATATTGGTGGAGCTGTGGACAGTGTAAAGGACTATCAAAGAATACAGCAGGATATAGATCAGTTACAGATATGGGCAGAGAAGTGGCAGATGGAGTTTAATCTGGGCAAGTGTGAGGTGTTGCACTTTGGGAGGTCAAGTGAAAGGAGAAAGTATACAGTTCATGGTCGGCCCCTTAATAGCATTGAGATACTTAGGGACCTTGGGGTCCAGGTCCATAGTTCACTGGAAGTGGCTACACAAGTGGATAAGGTGGTAAAGAAGGCGTATGGAATGCTTGCCTTCATTGGTGGGGGTGTTGAGTATAACAGTAAAGAAGTCATGGTGCAGCTATTTAAAACTTTAGTCAGACCACACTTGGAGTATTGTGTGTAGTTCTGGTCACCCCATTATAGGAAGGATGTGGAGACCATGGAAGAGGTGCAGAAGAGGTTTACCAGGATGCTGCCTGGATTAGAGGGAATGAGCTGTCAGGAAAGGTTGGACAAACTTGGGTTGTTCTCCCTGGAGTGTCGGCAGCTGAGGAAAGAACTGACAGAGGCTTTTAAAAAAAATGAGAGGCATAGATAAGGTAGACAGTCAGAATCTGTTCCCTGGGGTAGAGATGTCAAACACCAGAAGACATACTTTTAAGGTAAAAGGGAGAAGTTTAAAGGCGATGTAGGGGGTAAGTTTTTTACCCAAAGAGTGATAGATGCCTGGAATGGGTTACGAGGGATAGTAGTGGAATCAGGCAGTTTGGTGGAGTTTAAGAGGCTTTTAGATAGACACATGAATATGAAGGGAAGGGAGGGATATGAATGACAAACAGGAGGAGGATATTTAGTATAAGTTGGCATCAAGATCAGCACAACATCATGGGCCAAATGGCCTGTCTAGTGCCATACTGTTCTATGTTCTATGTATGAAAATGAAGGATTTTGTGGTTCCTCGTGTATATTTCTGGTGAACTACAAATGGGCTTCAAGCACAGAGGTCAAGAGGACAGCATATTTTAAAAAATGGTTATTACCATGCGTGGCCACAATATCAGACCACAGGTCCTCCCCGAGTTATGAACACCTGACCTATGGACATGAGCATTTGGGAGATCAGCAGGATGGATGGGGATGGATTTGACTGCCGCTGCGGGGCTGCAGGCATCTTCTGCTGGGTGGGAAGAAGACATTTCCATGTGCCTTCTCTCTCCCCCACACCATCCTCCCATACCATCCCCCCACCCACCGCCCCACCCCAGGCTGCAACAATTGGGAGCTGGCTCAAGCCAAGCTGAGCTGAGAGCACTGAGCAGACACACTCACTCACTCACTGAGTCAGTGAGGTCGGCTGATGGCCACTCCTCCCGCGCCTGCTCGCTCTCCCGTCACAACCGTCTCTGTGATCCTCTCCCACACACCGTTGTTGTTCATTCCTGACTAACAAACAGTTCAGATTAGGAACAGTTCTCAGGAGTGGAATCCCCTTGTAACCCGGGGACTGCCGATATCTACTGCTTCCTTGTCTGATTTGTCATCTATTTCTTCTCATGGTTTTCTGAGGTGCTGTTGGGTGCCCTCCTACTTCAACCCTGTTTTAGGAATGCAAGTTGCTATTTTTATTTTAATTGAGTAAAGAGCTTGCTCACTTAAACACCATGTTTCAGGAACCAATGCATTATCATGAACTGCAAAGGCCTTTCTACATAGAGTTAGCAAGATGGAACTAAAACTAAGGGTTTCAGATTAATAAACGGGTACATCAATATACGGCTTGTAGTCCTGACTGCTGTACTTCATGGTTCTGCTCCCTTTATTTTGAATCTCTTAAAAACCAGACTTGAATAAGCTTCTGAAGATCGTTGCAAAATCTTCTATGTCCAAATTTCCTCTTGACAAGTAGCGAAGCACAGAAAGTGACTTATTCATTTTGTTGTATTTCTTACCCTGTCGTGTTTCAGTCACAAAGTATAAGAGGACTAGACGAAGCACAGCCAGCAGGGACACAGAGCGCTGCATTTTCATTGCTGGAGCAATGCTCTTTGTGGTAAGACCTGCAACAGACAGGAAATTACATAATCTCAAAATTGCACTTTTCATCAAGTAGCAGCTATTTGGTTACTCTGTTATAAATTATGAATGGGACATAAAAACATTCACAAACAGATCAAGTAAAGAATTTCGGAGTCATTGCATCTCTGTGAGAGCGGTGCAAGCTCTCGGGCACCCAGAATAGTTGAAGCAGAAAGAATTAATTCGCTTAAAGGTAGGCCTGATGAACATATGAAGGTTTAATGAGGTATGGGCACAGGTCGGTAATATATCAGTAGAGTTGGAGAAGGTTTGTAAAGGAGGCTGGACTGAGTAGGTTGTCCCACAGTGCTCTTGCATAGGCTTCCAGGATTTAAAACATGGTGGCAATGAAGGAACAGTGATATACTTCCAAGTTAGGATAGTGTGCAGTTTGGAGGGAACCTGCAGGCAGTTATGTTCTCATGGTTTGCTAACCTTATCCTTCCTGGCGAAAGAGCTTGTGGGTTTTGGAGGTGCTTCCAGAGTGGCCTAGGCAAGAAACAGCAGTGCAATTTGTAGATGATACACACTGCTACACTGGTACTGTGCATCAGTGGTGGAGGGAGTGATAGTTTGGGGGTTGGGGAGTTGAGAGATGGGAGTACCCATCAAGCAAGCTCCTTTGTTCTGAATGTTGCTGAGCTCCTTGAGTGTTTTTGAAGTGGTGCTCGACCAGGCAAATAGAGAGTATTCCATCACACTCTTGATTTGTGCCTGATAGATGATGGAAGAACTTTAGAGTGTCAGGAGATGAGTCAGAGTGATGCTGTGGGAGTATCTGCATCAGAAGGATTTCAGCAGTTTCAGAAGGTGGCTCACCACCACCTTCAAAGGGAATCAGGAATGGTCAATAAATCCTGGCCTTGCTAGCAATGTTCACATCCTGAAAAATAAATAAAAGAAACTAAAAAAATTCTGAGCTTATGATGGAAAGAAAGCCATCGATTAAGCAAATGAAGATGGCTGGGCTAGGGGACTGCAGTGATGTACTTGGATAGGGATCCTCCAACACCTGCAACAATCTTCCTCTGTGTAAACTATGACTCTCACCACTGGAATTTTTTTTTTTACCAGGAATCCCATTGATTTCAAATTCACCAGGGCTCCTTGATGCCACACTTGATCAACTGATGCCTTGGTAGTCATTTTCACCTCATCTCTGGAGTTCAACTCTTTTCTCCATCTTTGGACCAAGGCTATGATGAGATCTGGAGCTGAGTGATCACAGGAAACCCAAACTGAGCACCAGTCATCAAGATATTAGAAAATAAGTGTCATTTGACCTTCTGTCACTATGCTGATGATTGAAAGTTGATTTGTTGGTGTTGTAACTGTTCTGGAACAGCTTAGATTGTTCTGGAAAGGAAACCCTCAGTAATCCAGCTCAGATTTTGTTGGGACCCAGAGCCATTGTGTATCCAGCATTCCTCAGAGAGTCAGGACAGGGTGTACTTTCTCAGGTTTGACTGACCAAGTCAGTTCCTCTTCTGACTGTAGAACCAATATTCATACCTTCTGATCTTTATCCCCGTCGTGCACTGGTATGGGCACATGAACACTTCCTGATTGGTCATCTAGATCTGTGCTCTCATTACTGATTTTCCAACTGTTTCTTTCCATGTAAGGGCAGGTTGTAAGGTTCCAAAGTGAACAATTTATCTTAGATAAGTCACTATGGCAAGGCTTGCCAGTCTACTGTTAAACCTTGTGAATCACAAATTGTCCTTCAATTATCAGGAGTTACCACTTGAGCAGACTTTGCAATCTTCTTGATATAATGAACAGAGCAGTGCAAGTTTCTTGTCTTGTAGTCATCAATGTCTGTACTTTATTAGTTTGGGGTTTTTCTTTGTTTAACCATTTGTAGATTGGGAGAGCAATACTTAACAGATGGTTTCTATTTAACCTTACAGGGATTGGGAGAATAATTATTCCACACCAACACTTTCAGCCATTTCTTGATACCTTATGGACCAAATAGAACTGACTGAATACAGGCTTCTGTGATGGTGGGAATCTTAGGAAAGGTCAAGATGGATAATCAGTTTGACACTTCAGACTGAACATGATTGCAAGCTATGCCTTTATATCTCAATGCCTCACATTGTTGATGATTGGGATGTTCTGGAGCCTACCCTTGCCTTTAGCTTTATTTATTTGTGTACCTCGATTTGCAACTAGGTCGCTGAACTGTGGTGCTTTGATCTGATTCTTTGCTCATAGGATCTCTTAGTTCTGTCCATTGCATTTTGTTTTGCTATCTAGTGTGCATGTAGTGCTGTGTTCCAGTTTCACCAGTGTAACCTCTCATTTTTACATAACCCTGGTTAATTGTACTGATAGAGTGAGGGATATGTTGGACCATGGGGTTAGAGATTCTGGTGGTGTACGTTTTTTGCTACTAATCAGCAACAGCATCTTATTGGGTGCCCTGTTTTTTGCTGCCAGATCTGTTCTGTCTATCACTTTTAGCACTATTACAGGGTTACACAATACAATAGAGGGTGTTCTTGGTGTGAGAACGAGTTTGTCTCCAGAAGGACAAAGCAATGGTCACTCCTAACAATGCTATCGTGTACAGATGCACTTGTAACAGGTAGATTGGTGAGGTAGATTGGCAGGCACGGTAGTGTAGCAGTTAGTGTAACCAGCGACCCAGGTTCAATTCCAGCCACTGTCTGTAAGGAGTTTATACGTTCTCTCCGTGCCTGCGTGGGTTTCCTCCGGGTGCTCCGGTTTCCTCCCACATCCCAAAGACGTACTGGTTAGGAGCTGTGGGCATGCTATGTTGGCGCCAGAAGCATGGCAACACTTGCGGGCCACCCCCAGAACACTACGCAAAAGATGCATTTCACTGTGTGTTTCGATGTACGTGTGTCGAATAAAGGTATCTTATGAGGTCAGATAGGTTTACCTTTTGTGATTATTCACTCACTACCTGCTGCATAGTTGGTGTGGCATATCTGTCCTTAGGGATTTAGTCAATTTGGTCAGTAGTGGTATTGGTTTTGGTATTGGTATTGGTTTATTATTGTCACTTGTACTGAGGTACAGTGAAAAACTTGTCTTGCATACCATTCATACAGATCAATTCATTACACAGTGCAGATACATTGAGTTAGTACAGAGTGCATTGAGGTAGTACAGGCAAAAACAATAACAGAGTACAGAGTAAAGAGTCACAGCTACAGGGAAGTGCATTGCAGGTAGACAATAAGGTGCAAAGTCTGCTACTAAGCCACTCTCGGTGATGGATATTGAAATTCTCCACCCAGAGCACTTCTGTGCCTTTGCTGCTCTAAGTAATTTGAAGTTTTGTTCAACATGGAGGAGCACTAATTCATGAGCTGAGGGAGGCAATAGATAGTGATCAAGAGGAGGTTTGCATGCCCATGTTTAACCTGATAGCACAAGACGTCCTGGGATCTTAAATCAATATTGAGGGCTTCCTGGGACTCCCTCTTACCTGGAAACCACTGTGATGCTACCTCTGGTAGCTCTGTCTTCCATGGATTGTGATGGAGGACACTGGTCCATTGTCTGTAAGGTTTGATACTATAAGAATGACTTTGTCAGGCTGTTGCTTGACTAGTCTGTGGAAAAGCTCTCCCAATTAATATACCAGCCCTCAGATGTTTGTGAGAACTTTGCAACATAATAAGCATGAGTTCTCATCAAGAATGAAAGATATTGACCAAAGAGGAAAAAAGCAACATCAAATTAAAAGAGAAAACATTATACAAGGCAAAAAAATGAGCACAGATTCAGAAAACTCTGGAGATACAGAGAACAGCAAAAGTAGACAAGACAGAAAGTTTTATAAAATGAGAATTAAAAAGAAAACCTTCAAGAAATACCAAAGTCAACACACATTTTTACAATTATGTTAGAAAATTGTGTGTGGTCAGAACCAAAGCATACTCCTGAAAAATAATTGCAGTGGTATTGTAAATGCAAATTATAAAATGGCAAACATGCAGAATAATCATTTTGCAAGGGCATTTACAGGAGAGGAAGAAGATTGCATCTCAAAAATTCAAGGAAAGGAGTCATAGAGTCATACAGCACAGAAACAGGCCCCTTGGCCCAACTCGAGAAAGTAATATTGAATCAGTGACAAGAAAGAAAAGACAGACAAGCCCTCAGCAGCAGGTGGTTCTCATCCTAGAATTTGACGTGGGTGAGAACATTGTCAATGCCAGAACTATAATCTTCCAAAATCTCCTCAATTCAAACTACTCTGCATCTCAGTCAGAGAGATGGCAAGAAGGAAACTGAAGAGCAGTTAGGTAAAGATCTGATTTTGGAGTGTACTGGAGTTTATAATTAAGGATAGTTGGAAGTTTTCAGTTGATCAGAGACACACAGTAAAGATTTGTAAAAGATAGGTTGTTTCTGATGAAGCTGAGTGGAATTTTCTAAGGGAACTAAAATAGCGGTCATGGAGACAAGGGAATTCTGTGGATGTTATTTATACAGAATGGGTTTTCCAGAAGGAATTTGACAATAGTTTTTAGCACTTTTGGAGATCGGATACAAAGCCACCTATCCAAATTTGTAGATAATGAAAAGACAGGTATCATCTTCCACAGAAGCATTAAACTGAGAGGAGTTATCACTAAATTAAGGAATGGCTAAAACTGTGGCCATTCTGATTTCAGTATGAGTAAATGTCATGACATTAATTTCAGAGCAGAAAATGGCAGCATTCTAATATATTAAAGATTTCAAGCCAGAAGCAGTATATGCATAAAGAGACTTGAACAACATGTGTAGATCATTAACATTTCCTTCAGGCATAGAGATTTTTTTTTAAATGTTAATGGGATGCTGACCATTATACCCAGAATACTGGAGTAAAGGAGGAAGAACGTTATATTACAGCAGTACAAAGCCCTGGTTAGATTACACCTGGGTTACTGTGAGCCACAGTAGAAACCACACTTGCAGAAAGATATATTGGTCTCTGTGGGAAAGATTTACCAGAATCCCATTTGAACCCCTGGATTAAATTACAACAAAAGTTTATGCAAACTTGGGTTGTAATTCTCTGGAATGTGGCAGATTTAATGGAGGGGTTTGATTGATGTTCTCAGGATGGGTTGTTGAGAAATAAACAATTCTTCTGGTTGAGGAGCAGGTAGGGCACAATAGTCCAAAAACTGCAGACAGGCCTTTCTTGGGTGAAATTAGGGAACATGTCCACACGGAAGGCAGTAGCAAGTTGGAATTTTCTTTTGCATCTGACAATTGATCCCAGGATAATTGTTTATTTTAAATTTGCGATTGTTTGATACAAATCCATCAAAGTTATTAAAGGATATGGGGATACAACATGTAGATGGAATTAGATGACAGATTAGCCATGATGTCATTAAAAGGTAGAAAAGAATTAAGTGGGTAAATACCTAATGCTAAACTCTTGGGAGAGACTTTGAATTTTAAAAATGTTAACCTTTGGCCATCCCTAACTCAACTGGCTTTATGTATTAAAATGCATGCCATACATTTCTGGGAAAAATGTAGTTCAGTTAATAATAGATATGTGCTGGTACTAAGGCAAAATTAGCACCATCATTTATCACCACTTTCAACTTGTATGGTTTGCTTCCATTGGGGTCTGAGTAAAATCATTGACCTCAGCTTTGGGAAATCGTCATGAGGACATGATGATCGAACAAGGCCCATGACACCTTCTCTGGGAATAAGTAGATTTTCATACCTCAAGAAGAAATACAATTTAAATAGAAACATTACCCTGAAGTCATAGCAAGCTACCACTTTAAAAATCCCTGGCATTGGAGATAGATGTGATTTTGGCTTTGATTTTACAGAACATATTTGGGGATTTGTGTGAACTCCTGTTTTAAATGATGTTAATGTGCAAAATTCTCCTCCCTAATTGAGAAGTTTTGTTCATTGCAACCACTATCTTGGCATCGGCAAAGCATAGAGAGGTGCTGATTAGTTAGCACTTCATGAATTATTCACTGGTGAAGCAGTAGTCTGATCCTCTTTTCAAACACATCATTATCTCTGAATCTGTGCATGTAGGAAAAAAAATCTGCACTGAATCTAAAACCAAGTGGTAAAAGATTACTGCATTGATGATGTTTTGCTTGCTAAGTATTTCCAGCATTTGCTGTTTTTATGGCAAAGGATCGAGCAGCATTTGATGATCAATGAACATACACTTCAGGGAGATGGGCTTTGGCATTGATTGCCTGTGCCCCTCGAATCTTCATTGTATAACTGCTGTTTAATACTGAACATTCTCCCTTTAGTCATCTCCTTGTGTCCTGTTTTAGGGTCATGTTGGTGAAACGATAATGGACCAAATGGTGTTGGCTGCAGCCAGCAGTCCCAATCACCAGTGTTCAACCACTGCCAGACACACATAGCCCCAATGTAAGGGGGACAAGCTGAGTGGCAGGTGCCAGTGCATCTTTCAGGGTACTCTATCGCTGGAGTCGATTTGGAGTCTAATGACACCCTAGACGTGCTGAGATTTCCAGCCATTACACTGTGGAATCCACCTCTCTGATCCCAAGGCAGCGCGGGCCTGTTATAGGATCGAGAATCCATCTATGTTTATTGGGGTACCCCTGGCCTAGAGAATAAGAGATTTTTTTTAAAGAAAAAATTTAACTAATTTTGTTTTAAAACATTTTGACAAAATTCTTATGGGCCAGATCACACTTGATCCACATCTCTTACCCACATCTCTAGTATGGCCTCCAGGCTATTCCCATAGTTCCTAACGACCTCGGGGCCTCACTGCTACAGCCACCTTGTGAAGAGTGGTTTGTGCAGAGGACTAGGCGCAGGCTGCAGATCCCAAAGCCCCATTCCCAGGCTGCCCTGATAGCTTTTGGAGGGCTCATGCAGGGAAGGTTTTTGTAACTGTTTCTAAATTCATCTGATGATCAGAGACATTTATAAATAGTTGAAGTATATTTTAAAAAGTAAATGTCAATGAAAAACTCCTATCTGTGCAATTTAAGCAAAAACATCATTTTTAATTATGAATAAAACAAACAAGCCATCATCCTTCACTTGCTGGTAGACAACACTACAAATGAATGGGAGCTGGCTGCATGTGCCACCCAACGACCCAGATATGATGTGTACCTGGTTACTCGGCTTAGGTAGTGAGTGAGCACTGGCATCTAAACTCCAGCGCATTCCCTACTGCAGTACCAAAGTGTGGAAGTGTGGCAGCACAGTACGCACTGAACCAGGAAGAGCACTGAACTGAACTGGTGCCAAGGCATGAGAATATTTCAGGCCAATAGTTTAGAAATGCCTCCTTTCCAAGGGTATTAGGGCAGAACCTCGCCACCCAACTCCCAGGAGCAGGAAGCCAAATGATTCAGCCCTCTGCACCCAGCCCAGTATATGTGGCAGGCAGATGCTGCTGGTGGGGACCATGGGTGGCAAGCAGAACCCAACTCCATTCAGCCCATTTCTAGAGCCCTCATTTGGTTCATGCGAGAATCCAGTGGAAAGAGAAATTAGGTAATAACTTTTAGAGAAAAAAGATAAGATATCATTATTAGTCACATGTACATTGAAACACACAGTGAAATGCATCTTTTGCATAAAGTGTTCTGGGGACAGCCCGCAAGTGTCGCCACACTTCCAGCGCCAACATAGCATGCTCGCAACTTCCTAACCCGTACGTCTTGGGAATGTGGGAGGAAACCGAAGCATCTGGTGGAAACCCACGCAGACAGAGGCAAAACGTACAAACTCCTTACAGACCGTGGCCGGAATTGAACCCGGGTCACTGGCGCTGTAATAGCATTACACTAACTGCTACACTACCGTGCCTGCAGTTGCCCTCAAAATATAATTTACAAAACAGAGGACTTTTTGCCATTTATAGATCCACTGATGTTCTTTTTAATTTAAGTTCTCTGTAGGAGTTCAGCTTCCTTTAGCAAAAGTCAGTTGTCATGGGATGTTTCATGTTTAATCCTACAATTACAGTGTGAGCAGCATGGATGAATTGCATTGCTGCAAACCATTCCAGCAAATATTTGGCAATAATAAACTGGAGAAAAGAATCAAGATCCAGTTTTCTCCTGTTTACATTTGCCACAAAATTGGCACTTGTGGAGAGCAAGAGCTCCATCAGCAGCTGGGCTACAAAAATGATCTGAGCAGACAACTTTATTCTAAAATATGGAATGAACAATTTCCTTTTGGAAACCTTTTCAAAACCTCTATTTGTTTATTTCCAGATCCCTTCACAGCTGTTGCAGGAGCTTGAGCTCCTGGTGTTGTACAGAAACTATTAACCACTGCAGTCATATGCTGAAGACAGTAGTATATACCTGGTTTTGGTCTCATGGATATCTAACTAGCAATTCGAATGTGATTGTCAAGGTGGTCAAGCTTCATCATATCCTTAGAGAATCTCTCACTTCCCAACAGTGATCTGAAGTGAGACCAGCAAAGAACGGCCCTAAGAGAGATCACTACTCCTCTAAGTGGTGGCAGGGTATCTTTCATACACACCTGGAAGGGCAGACAGAGCCTTAACATGTCACCTGAAATACAGCAGCTCCATTAATGCTGCAGCAAAGTAGATTACGGACTCAGTTCTCTGTTGTAGTTAGGGGAAGCAGTGGCAAAAATAAGGTGGGATCCCACTTTCATCCACTGTAATGCTCAACATTTGATCTCAGACCTGTTGTCACTGAGAGAGCAATGGAGAGGCTCAAGATATTTCCCATAGAGATAAGGTTCACCTGGCATTATTGTTAAAGGACAGGTCAGTGAATGCCATTGTCAGCCATAAACTTGTAGTTGGCCAAAGAGTTCATGAATTTGAAATTAATTAATTTCTGTCAGAGAGAAAAGAGAAACTATGGGGAAAAAGCTACTTATTTCACAAAAGAATTAATCTTTAACACATAAAGTAAGCTTTATTTATCTAATATATTTTTGAACTGAATTATGACATCAGTTACTGAACGTTGCCTTGTGCAATGTAAATAAATTACTTTAACAGTTCACCATCAAATTAAGTATTTCCTACAAGGAATAAATCCCAGTGTATCCCAGGTAACAGTGATAATAGATTTTTTCAAAAAATAAAGGTAAAATAAAGCAAAATGATAAACTTCATTGGGGTCTTAAAGCTTCTTAAAAGGAATTAGCTCCTGCAGTCTAATTAGAATTGCAAAACAAACACTTACCGTCAAAGCCACTGTAATAAAGTAAATGTGAACAAGATGTTCATCTGCTGATCTCTTTTGGTGGAGTAAGTTGAGTCAGAGCTGCTTCTCTCTATTTGAAGAATATTATTTACAGTTTTTTTTCTACTCAACTCAGTACAAGAGGCATGTACTAGGATGTGTGTGATAATCCATCCACTCATTGGTGGATATTTTGGGAATGTATGCAGTACTTCTTGGTTCGGTCAGAATTAATTTTTCATTGTTTTTGGTTGTTTTGATATTTTGCACCTCAAACTGCCTTTGTCTATCGAAAAACATTTTGGATTGGGCAATTGGTACAGCAGCAAGCAGTCCATTTGGAATGTGAGATTGCTATATCCCTACCTGCCAAAAGTGAAGGTATCATTTTTATTTTTCTAGCAATCAACAAACTAAACCTCTTCTCTCTATTGTTTTAATTAATTTGCTCTTGACTTTGTATTTTAGACTTCCATTGCTGGTGAGAGATTCTATTCAACTGGGATGATTGTTTTCTTAAATATCCATTTTGATACCATTTGTGATGTTCCCTTGAGGTAAGCCTGATGGGAGTAAAGGTAAACTTTGAACATTTTTATTGCTTTTCTATGGAGTCAAGAGGATCATGATTCTTCTTTGGGACAATAGGAACTAATGAGTCTTCCCTCCTCTATCTCTTCCGAGCATCCGTCTCCACCCACCTTCCCCCATTCTGGAAATCCTCACAAAATTCCTTTCCTGTAAATAAGCGAGTCTGTTCCTTCAGTTCCTCCCATTCCCTGGGTGATGCATACTGATGGAATAAGCCAGGGCACCTGAGGAGTCATACAGATATGGCCCAGTAGTTAAAGTCACCCAGCCCTCACATTGCCAAGGCCAGGGTGGTTTACCAGCTGCCTCAGCCTGTGTTCATCTTGGTATTGGTTTTGGTATTGGTTTGTTATTGTCACATGTACAGAGATACAGTAAAAAGCTTTTTTTTGCATGCCATCCAAACGTATCATCCCATATATAATCACATCAAGGTAGTAAAACAAAAGAATACAGAATATAGTGTTGTAGTTACAGAGAAAGTTCAGTGCAGTGCAGGTAGACAAATAAAGTGCAAGGGCAACGACAAGGTAGATTGGGAGATCAAGAGTTCGTATTTTAGCATACGAGAAATCTGTTCAAGAGTCTGATAACAGTGGGATAGAAGCTGTCCTTGAATCTGGATGTATGTACTCTCAAGCTTTTGTATCTTCTGCCTGACAACAAGAGGTGAGGAGAGACAATGACTGGGGTGGGAGAGATCTTTGATCATGTTTGCTGTTTTTCTGAGACAGCGGGAAGTACAGATGGAGGCGATGGAGAGGAGGCCGGTTTACAGGATGGACTGGGCGGCATTCACAACGCTCCATGACTTGTTGTGGTCTTGGGCAGAGCAGTTGCCATGCCAAGTTGTGATGCATCTGGACAGGATGCTTTCTATGGTGCATCTGTAAAAATTGCTAAGAGTCATTGAGATGTCAAATTTCCTTAGCCTTCTGAAGAATAAGAGGTGTTGGTGTGCTTTCTTGGCCATGGCATCTGTGTGACTGGACCATGACATATTGTTGGTGATATATACACCTAAGCTGTCAACCATCTCCACCTTAGCATCATTGAAACATTTACTCCACCCCACTTCCTGAAGTCAATGACCAGCTCCTTAGTTTTGATAACAAAGGTCTTGGCAACAAAGGGTCTTGACAACATTCCACTAGCCTCTATCTCTTTCTTGTTCTCCGTCTCATTGTTATTTAAGATCTAGCCCACTACGGAGGTGTCACCTGAAAACTTATAAATGGAGTTAGAGCCAAATTTAGGCAAACAGTTGAGTATTTTAGGGAGTATAGTAAGAGGCTGAGGACGCAGCCTTGTCGGGCACCGGTGTTGAGGATAATTGTGGAGGAGGTGTTGTCACCAATCCTTACTGATTGTGGTTTGTTGGTCAGGAAGTCAAGGATCTAGTTGTAGAGGGGGGGTGCAGAGTCCTAGGTCTAGGAGTTTGGAAATGAGCTTGTCTGGAATATGGTATTGAAGGTGGAGCTGTAATCAATAGATAGGAGTCTGACGTAGGTGTCTTTGTTATCTATATATTCCAGAGGTAAGTGCAGGTATTTGGCATCTGCAGTGGGCCTTTTTCACAATAGCTGAATTGCAGTGGGTTGAAGTTGTCTGGGAGGCTGGAGCTGATGTGTGCCATGATTAGCCTCTCGAAGCACTTCATGATGATGGGTGTCAGAGCCACCGGGCTGTCGTCATTAAGGCACACTATCTTGTTTTTCTTTGGCACAGGGATGATAGTGGCCCCAAGCCGAAATCTGAGCAAGAAAAACAAATCAAGTTTTGTATGGATTCCTTTACCAGAGTCAAAGAATGTTAACACTGGATTTGATTAAAAGGATTGCACTATCTTTGTTCTTTTAAATATAAATTCTGATGCTGTGTATTTGTAACATTTCCTGTTATTGTTCTTTACAAATATGCTGGCACTTGTCTACATTATCAAAGGGACAGAACATTTTCCAAACCACCCAGCTCTACCTCACCATTATCACCAGCAGCCCCTCCCCAGTCTCCAAATTATCAGATTCTTCATCCAACATCCAGTCTTGATAAGCTGATACTTCTTCCAAATAAATACTGGGAAGATCGAAATCAATGTCTTTGGTTCCTGCAATAAATCTGCCCCAGCCACCAACTCCACCACTCCTTAGCCACTCTCTGAGGCAGAGACTTACTGCTCACGACACTAGTGTCATATTTAACCCTTAGTTTAAATATCAATCACACATCGATCCCAACACTAAAACCAATTATTTCACCCTCTGTAACAATGCCCAACTCTGCATCTGACTCAACTCATCTGCTAGCAAAATTTTCATTCGTGCCATTTTGTTACCTCTTGACCATTACAATGCACCAAGGTCACTTCTCCTCATTCTACCCTCCCTCATTTTACCCTCCGTGAACTTGCTGTCATTCCAAAACTTCACTGCCTGTATCCTAACTTGCACCAGGTTCCATCCATCCATCATTCCTGCAGGATGACCAGCACTTTGATCTCAATATTCTCATCCTTGCTTTCAAGTCATTTCTTGGCTTCACCTCTGTCCATGTGTGATTTTTTTTCCCCCCCCAGTTCTCCAAGATACCTGCAATCTTTGAATTCCAACCTATTATTGTTCCTGATTTTAATCACACCAGCACTAGTAATTGGCCCTTTAGCTGCCAAGATCCTTAACTCTCGCGTTCTCTTCCTCTCTGTCTTTCTTTAAAAGCCATCTCTTCAACCAAGCTTTTGTTCATGTGACATTGTATTTTCTTAGGTGATGTGTTAAGTTTTATTAGATAACAGGTTCTGTAAAATATCTTGTGACATCTTACAATTTAAAATGCATTATATGGATACAAGTTGTTGTTCAAACTAATAATTCCAATGTCACAGAGCACTGCTTCCAACAGCGAACTCTGAGGTACAGAAAACCAACATGAAGGAGCTTACTTAATTATTCCTAGTATGAATTTAATAGAAAACCTGAGGAATTCTTTGTGGCTGATTGCCAGTCACAATATTAACGTAGTCAAGTTTATGGAACCATGAAAACGTTGCTTTTTGCTTTAGAATGTCAGGTACCAAAGCTTACCTGGTCATGATCATGGTGATGGTGCCAATGATCCAAGGACCAGAGGTCAAACTCCATCTTGACAGCTGTGGAACTTAAACTCTGTTAGTAATCTTTTTCTTGCAAAGTCATCGGTAATGACAAAGATCATTAAAACTTACTGGACTAGATTATTGTAAAAACCCATCTGATTCATTACTGTATTTCAGATGAGGAAATCTGCCATCCTTAACCAGCCCAGCCCACGTTACCCAAGAGGCACCAACGTGCTCATCTTTGAAATGGCCAGCATGCCACTTAGTTCAAAGGCAATTAGGGATGGACAATAAATGCTGGCCTTTCCCGTCACCCAGGTCTCTAAAAATAAATAAATAAATAGATGGGTGGGGTTTTTTTTAGACTTTTCGTAAATACCCGCCCTGGAGAAAAACACTGACAGAAATTTTCACGTTAACACATACTTATTGATAAACAGAAGGAGGCCCTTTGCCCAGTGGAGTTCATGCCACCTTCCAGCAGAACAATGCTATCAGTCCCATTCCCATTCCTCCTATTTCCCCGTACCTGTCCAATTTACAAGGCATTTCCATTAGGAAATTGCTGGGCTATCCAATCTGACTGGAAATGCCGAGGCAGATCAGGTAATCAAAAGGAGACAGCATGGTCTGTTGCTCGGATTCTGAACATAATGGCTGCAAAACTTGTCTTTGTAGCCCCCATTGTTTGTCCATCACAGATGCGGATTTGCTGTACAGTGTGCATATGTACATTCATGGAATGAGTATGGTGTTTTGGGAGTGCTGCTCTTGCACACTGGGAATACACAGAATAGGAAACTCGTGATATCAGTCTGTGCACAACACTGATTTGTTGTTAGCACTGCTCAATGATGCAGCAAGTGCCATGTGTTCAATGCATGGAGAACCAAGCCTTCAGCAGCAAGAAGAATCCAGCCCCTCAGCTGTAATACTTCAATTACTTGATGGTTTGCTACAGGGTGACTTAAGGACTTCTGGCTGGATTAGTTTACAAATTTGTCTTTTTTTCAGTCCTTGTGCCAGTTTTGTGGTCTACTTCAGAGTCTCTGAAAGAGAGAGACATCATGGAAACAGGCCCCTTGCCCCACTGAGTCTCATCAACTATTAAGCACCCATTTTATACTAATCCCACCCTAATCTATGTTATTGTCCCCACACTTACAGCACACTTCTAGACCTGATAGAAGGTTATAAAATTGTGAGAGACATAGATAGAGTAGACATCTGGTACCTTTTTCCCCCAATGTCAAAATATCTAATACTAGAGGGAATGCATTTATGATGAGAGAGGGAAAGTTCAAAGGAGATGTGCGGGGCAAGTTTACTTTACACAGAGAGTGGTGGGTACCTGGAGTGCGCTGCCAGGGATGGTAGTGGAGGCAGATACAATAGAGATGCTTAAGAGACTCTTAGATAGGCACATGAATATGCAGAGAATGGAGGGATATGGACCATGTGCAGGAGAAGGGATTACGTGTCATTAGCTTAATTAGTTCAACACAACATTGTGGGCCAAATCTATATATCTATGTAATTCCCCTCAAATTTATCTATCTATGTAACTGATCTATCTATGTAACTCCCCTCAGATTCTACCACTCACCTACTCACAAAGAGCAATCCACAATGGCCAATTAACCTCCCAACCCACACATTGTTTGGTATGGGAGGAAACCAGAGCATCTGGAGGAAACCCATGTGGTTACCAGGAGAACGTACAAACTCCACATAAACAACACCAAAGATCAGGATCGAACCTAGGTCACTGGAGCTGTGAGACAGCAGCTCTACTAGTCATGCCGATGTGCCACCTTGACAGGTTGTCCAGAAGGAAGTGGTAGTGTGTGGTGACTGCAGCCTTAAACAGATCGCTGTTGCTTCCAGACATAAGTGCAGAGATAATCATTCTCCTAGGAGTCCAGCATAAAAGGGAGAATGAGGAGGGAGCACACAACACAAGGAAATATACCAGAGGAGGACCTTCAGCTGCCTTATTGAGGCAATAAGGTATTTCTTCTACCTGCAGCTCAGCAAGGAGGTGTATTGAAGGAAATTCCCCTTCCTTAAGGGGGTCCTGATAAAATAGTGTATGCTGTAGCCATGTAGCATGTTAGCAGCAGCTGTAATGGTCAGCTGGAAAGTTGGGTGGGGCAGTGGCTGATGGAATTTAATCCAGACAAGCGTGAGGTAATGCACCTTGAGAGGTCAAATTCTGGTTGGACATTTCAAATAAATGGCAGGGACCTTAGAAGCATTGATGTACAGAGAGACCTTAGGATGCAAGTCCATAGCTCACTGAAAGTGGTGACACAGGTAGATAGGGTAGTGAAGAAGGCCTTAGGTACGCTTGCATTCATAGGCAGAGGCATTGAGTATAAAATTTGGGAGGTCATGTTGCAAGGTACAAAACATTGGTTAGACTGCACTTGGAGTATTGTCTACAGTTCTGGTCACCACACTACAGTACAGTAATTCACAGCTGCAATATCCACCATGCATTTGCCCACTCACTCAAACTGTCCAAAGCACACTGGAGCCTCTTTGCATCCTCCTAGCAGCTCACGCTCCCACCCAGGTTTGTGTCATCTGCAGACTTTGAGATATTATATTTAATTCCCTCATCCAAATCATTAACATATGTTGTGAATAGCTGTGGTCCAAGCACTTAACCTTGCAGTCCCCTTCTAGTTACAGTCTGTACATGGAAAATGACTCATTTATTCCTACCTTTTGTAGGAATACACACTGCAGTAATCCACAAGGACATTGCCTTGAATGGAGGGCTACATTTAGGCTGTGTTTATTCCCATTGGAATATAGGAGGCTGAAGGGTGACCTTATCGTAGTAAGAAGGGAGAAATTTAAAGGAGACCTGAGGTTTAAGCTTTTCACATAGAGAGTGGTGAATACCAGGAACGAGCTGTCATAGGAAATGGTAGAGACAGAAAGAATTACAACATTTAAAAGGCGTTTGGACAGGTACTTGGATAGGAAAGGAAGGATATGGGTCTAATGTGGGCAAGTGGGATTGGTGTAGATAGGCGTCACGGTCGACATGGAAAGGTGAACTGAAAGGCATTCTCCTGATATTTTCACTTTGCACTAGCCCATCCTTGCATCCATGTTTGAGCTGCCACGACTGACCGAAGGTGACTGCTGAGGCACAAGGGCTATCTTCACACTGCCTGGCTCTTGACTCCAGTGCAAGGACAACAGCAGGATATAGCCACAATGAGAACCATACTGCCACTCAAAACCTCAAAACAGAGTCATAAATTTGCAGCACCAAAGAAGCCCTTTAAGACCAATGTTCACAATGATCAATAAAGCCACATCCTGCCCAATCCCATTTCCAAGCCCTTGGCTCTTGGTTATGGCACATCAAGCACTTATGCAAGGACCTTTTTAATGCAATAAGCATTTCTGCCTCAGACAGTGAATTCCAGATCATTTGCTTGCCCTACCCCCCAAGTAAAATATTTCCTCAACTCCCCACTAATCCTTGAACCAGTTACCTTAAATCTTCACCCCTTGTTATTGGCCTCTCTGCTAACAGAAATGATCCTATCTATCCACACATCTAGGTTCTTCATAATTATATATTAAAATTAAATCTCCCTTCAAACTTCTCAGTTCCAAAGAAAGCAATCCCAACACAGTTAATCTCCTCTCATTTATAAAAGTCTCTGTTCCTGACATCATCCACATAAATCTCCTCTGTACCTTGTCCAGGGCTAATACTTCCTTCCTGCAGTGTGTTGATCAGAACTCTATGCAATAATCAAGCTGTGGCCAGCTGGTGTTTGTACCACTCTAGTGTAACCTTCTTGCTCTAGTCATGCTCCGGCCAATAAGGAAAATTACTTGTTTTGTCCTCAAAAAACAACATATCACCCTGCCCTGCTATCTTCAGTCATCTCTGGATATACACTCCAATCTTCCTCTGTTCATCTACACATTTGAAGTGCTCTACAATTTCATCAAGTAGACCACTAAACTACTCAATCTCCTCTATCTCATAGCTTCAGCATTGTTTTTTCTTCCCTTTTTCTTTCCCTCCTGTTTTCACTTCTCCTATTTACATGTACTCCAAACAAATCAGCTATGATTAATAAGTCTTCACCACCCTCTCTCAGCTAGCACTTTCACTACATGCCTAATTCAGCGTCTCTCGGTCTCCACCCTATCACAGAGATCCCATTTGTCCTCTCCATCCCTTCTCTGCAAATTAAAATATGTTAGAAATCAAACTTTTCCCATTTCTGATCAAAAGTCATCAACCTGAAGCAGGGCGCGCAAAAACTGACTGTAAAAGATACCAGAAATATATGAAAAGAGAAATATTGGTGAAGACAATGGGAGTCACCTTACAATGAGAAACAGGGGAATTTGTAGTGGGGAACAAAGAAAGGGCAGCCCGAGTGAATAAATATTTTGGTTCTGTCCTCAAAAGAGAACACAAATACCCTTCCAGAAATGTTAGGGAACCTAGGGTCTAGTAAGAGGGAGGAGATAAAGGAATGAAGGAAGTAAGTATTCCTAGGGAAACGTTGGGAAAATTAATGGGAGTGAGGCTGATAAATCCCCAGGACCTAACAGTCTGCATTTCAGAGTACTTAAGGAACAGTTATTAGACTCCAGATCAATCTTTTTTACACCCTGATAGCTAGTATTACCCCACAATTCAAAAATAAGGGATAGAGAGAAGGCAAACAACTATAGACTATTAGCCTGACACCTATAGTGGGGAAAATGCTGGAGTCCACTGATAAAAAACATAACAGTGAGCATTTGGAAAACAGTGACAGGATTAGACAAAGTCAGCATGGATTCACAAAACAAGTGATCACACTTGACAAATCTACTGGAATTTTTTGAGGATGTAAAAGTAGAGTGGATGAAGGAGACAAGTGGATGTGTTGTTTATGGACTTTTAGATGCCTTTTGACAATGTCCCATGAAAGACATTTGTGTGCAAGATTAAAGCACATGGGTTTGGGGTAATGTAGTGTCATGGATAGAGAGTTAGTTGGCTGACAAGAAACAAAAAGGTAGGAATAAATGAGTCATTTTCCATGTAACAGACAGCAACTAGGAGGTTAAGCGCTTGGACCACAGCTATTCACAACATATGTTAATGATTTGGATGAGGGAATTAAATCTAATATCTCAAAGTTTGCAGATGACACAAACCTGGGTGGGAGTGTGAGCTGTTGGGAGGATACAGAGAGGCTCCAGTGTGCTTTGGACAGTTTGAGTGAGTGGGCAAATGCATGGTGGATATTGCAGTGGTCCTCTGGGCTGCCCTTTGCCCTCCCCATGTCTAACGGCCACTCATGCCTAGTAACTCACCACTCACAGAGCCCAGTCTGAACCCGGCACCAAAGTACACAGAGTTGGGGCTGTAGGTGTCGGGACTCTCGGCTATCTGCAAGGAGAGAAAAAAAAAGTGGGATAATTTGGAGGAGAAAGTAAGAGATGCATCATCTGCAGTCTTCAATTCAAAGAGATGAAGGGAAGTGAAATGTGAGGAGGTCAGGCATGAGCATTCCATAATCTTGATTTATGCTTACCCACTGACCTTGGGCTCTCTGATGACTGTGCCAATGACAGGTAGCACTCTGTCCTCCAGGGTTGGAGGTGTTGGAATGGGTGGGGAGGGGGGAGGGGACAGGGGATGTTGGTTGAGATGCAGCAGCTCCAAAATCCCCTTCTGGTTTGTTAATGCTGTCGCCTCAGTTGAGTGAGGCATTTTCCTGTGGATAGAGATGGAAGTGCATGAGTGTCTAGCAGGTAATATTCTGCTGTAGATTTAATAGCAAGTAGTGTGTGCAAGATATGAGATGTGGTCTGTGAGGATGCAGTGGAGTATTTGAATGCTAGGTCTGAGTGCTAGTATGAGTCCTAATTAGTGGGCATTGTTGGTAGGTGAACAAAGGGGCTGAGATGCATTGAGGCAATAAAGTGCATTTGGTGGGAGATGGGTTTTATTTGAATGACTTTAATCTCAGGTGTGGGTCTTGAAGCAACATTGTATCCTTGCCTTTGGGACATTTTGCATTGACCTCAAAAGCCCCCTTCAACCCCTCCTGCCTTAGCCCAGAGGACCTCCTAGCCCCGTATGGGTAGAGGATATCTCTCTTTCCTTCACTTTATCTGTCAAGGTTTCCAGTGATGCAATTAGGGCTGTTTGCTCTGATCTAGCAAGTCTTCTAGCATCACCAATTTCAGCTACAATGCTCTTCAGTTTTAAGAGGTGTAGGAATGGCTTTAATCAGTGCAGGCTAGCATGAATTGGTGTAGCCCATTCAAGTCAATGGGCCTGTGGTAATTTTGTTAAGACAAAGTTAATTTTTAAATGAGCCCAGTAAACACTTACATGGGAGATACAATGGAAACATGCAGAACAGGAGAAATCACCGCTACCACATTGAATACGATCATAATAAGATAAAGATAACCACATACAAACTTACAACTCTGTCATGAGGATACGGTGGTAGTGGAGTGCTTGCATTGACAGACTAATAAACAAGAGGTCGAGTTGAGCAATCCAGATAAATGAATTCAAATCGCACCATTGCAACTCTGGAATTTAAATTCAAGATTATTAACAGAATGTAGATAAACAACAATTAGACTTAGTAATAATGACCACAAACCTGGTATGTTGTTATTAAAGCCCATCTGCATCACTAAAGCCTTTCAGGGTCTACCCTACATGTGATTGCAGATCCACAGCAATAAGGTTGACCATGAAATTGCCCCTCAAGACATGCAGTCATATCAAGACCGCTATGTTTAAGCGGATAAAGAATAACATAGGCAGAATACTTGGCACTGATCTAGGTACCAAATTCAGACACAGCAATGTTCTGAAATATAGAAGTTTCAAGGGTACAAAAGGGCAGGGTGTTGCACTGCTGATCAGTGAGAGCGTTAAGGCGGTATTCAGGAATGATATCAGCCAATGAGGCCATGTGGGTAGAACTTAGAAAGAGACTAAGAAAGAGGCAATCGCTTTGATGGGTTATACGATAGGCAACAGGAATCAGAAGAACAGGTAAGTAGACAAATCACAGTAGGTTGTAAAAACATAGGGTAGTAGTGGTGGGGATTTTAACGTCACCAATATCAACTGGGATTATCTTTATGTAAGGGCCCTAGATGGGGTGGAATTCTTAAAATGCATCCAGTGTTTTTTTTTAAAGCAGTACGTAGAGAGCGCTACATGGTGGGGGGCTGGACTCGTATTAGGGAATGAGGATGGGAAGGTGCTGGAAGTGTCTGTGGAAGAACCCTTTGGGAACAGTGACCATTGTTCCCAAAGGGTCCTGGAGTAAGGGTCTTAAGTTGGGGGGGAGGACTTGGCTAGAGGAAAGAACCAACATTTTATAAGTAGGAGGCATTTAAATGAGAGATTGTGATAGTCCTGACCTGAAATGTTGACTGCCTGCTTTTCTCCACGGATGCTGCCTGGCCTGCTGAGTTCCTCCAGCATCATAGCGATTTTCTTCTAGATTCCAGCTTCTGCAGTCCTTTGTTTCTCTTGTAATAGTTCAGAGTCAGGGTGTCCCTGTAAGGGTAAGAGGCAAAGATGGTAAGATTAGGGAACCTGTCAGGTATAAGCAATTGGTATCAAATGAGTCTTTTAAAGTTGATAGGACATATAGGAATGAACTGAAGAAAGAGGTGGTTGAATCTGAGTCACTGTCAACATTTAAGAAGCGTTGAGATAAGCACTTGAATTGCCTAGGCACAGAAGACTAAGGACCAAGTACTGGGAGATGGGATGAACATGAGGGGTGCTCACTGGTCGATGTGGACAAGCTAGGCCAAATGGCCTGTTTCCATGCTGTATGCTTCTATAACCTTATAAGTTAGGAAGGCAAAAAGGGGACATGAAATGACCTTAGCAAGCAGGATTATGGAGAATCTCAAAACCTTTGATAAGTATGTTAAAATCAAGAGGGTAGCTAGGGAAAGAGTAGGTACCAACAGGGAAATCTTTGAACGGAGTCAGGAGATATGAATGGAATCCTAATGGTAGTGTAGTGGTTAGCATAATGCTATTACAGTGCCAGCGACCCGGGTTCAATTCCAGCCACTGTCTGTAAGGAGTTTGTACATTCTCGTGTGTCTGTGTGGGTTTCCTCCAGGTGCTCCAGTTTCCTCCCACATTCCAAAGATGTACAGGTTAGGAAGTTGTGGGCATGCTATGTTGGTGCTGGAAGCGTGGGGACACTTGCAGGCTGCCCCCAGAACACTCTACGCAAAAGATGCATTTCACTGTGTGTTTTGATGTACATGTGATTAATAAAGATATATCTTATCATCAGTATTCACCGGGGGAAGGATGTGGAGGCTGGAGAGTCAGGGGAAGGGTACACTGATATTCGGGGATATGCTTGTATCAGGAAGGAGCAAGTTTTACAGATACTGGCACACATTGAAGTGGATAAATTCACAGATTCTGATGGTGTCTATCTCAAGATGCTAGGGGAATCAAGGAAGGAAATTGCTGGGGTTCTAAAGGGAAGTTGCGCCTCTTCGTTAGTCTTGGGTGACGTACCAGGAGACTGGAAGGTGGCAACTGTTTTTCCATTATTCAAAAAGGACAGTAGGGATAAGCCAGAAAACTACAGGCGTATGCCTACAGTCGGGAAATTATTGAAAAAATTTCTAAGGGGCAGGATTTATTTTCATTTGGAAAGGCAGGGACTGATTAAGGGGAGGCATCATAGTTTTGTGCAGAGGAAATCCTGTCTCACAAATCTGATGTAATTTTTTGAGAAGATAACTAAGAAAACTGATGAAGGCAGGGAGGTAGATGTGGTATACATGGGTTTAAGTAAGGCTTTAGATAGGCTAGTCCAGAGGGTTAAAGTGCTTGGGATCCAAGGTATGTTGGCAAACTGGATCCAAAACTGGTCTGGTGATAGGAGGGTTGTTTTTCTGACTGAAAATCTGCAAACAGTGGTGTACTGCAGGGATCAGTGGTGGGACCATTATTGTTTGTCATATATAAATGACATGGATGAGAATGCAGGGAGTGTGATTAGTAAGTGTGCAGATGACACAAAAACTAGTGGAGTCATAGATAGTGTTGTCTAAGGATACAGCAGGACACGGATCAGCTGAAAAATTAGATAGAGTGGTGGCAGATGGGAATTTAATTCAGACAAGTGTGAGATAATGCAGTTTGGGAGGTCAAGTACTGACATGACATATATAGTAAACAGCAGGGACAGAGACCTTGGAGTGCAAGTTCGCAGCTCCCTGAAAGTGGCCACACAGGTGGATAGGGTAGTGAGAAAGGCATTCTTCATGTTTGCCTTCGTAGGCAGAGGCATTGAGTATAGGACTAAGGATGTTACGTTACAGCTGCAGAAATCTTTGGTTAGTCTGCACTTGTAGTATGGTGTACAGTTCTGGTTGCCATACTACAGGAAGGTATGGTAGCAATAGAAAGAGTACAGAAGAAATTAACCAGGATGTTGTTTGGGATGGAGGGCTTTAGTTATAAGGAGAGATTGGATAGGCTGGGTTTGTTCTCACTGGAACCTAGGAGGCTGAGGGGTGACCTTATTGAGGTTTAAAGTTATGATCATAGATAGGATAGACAGTCAGGGACTTTTTCCTGGGACTGGGGAGTCTAAAACTGGTCAAAGTTGAGAGGGGAGAAACTTAAAGGAGATCTGAGGAGTACGTTTTTCCCCCACACAGAGAGTGGTGGTTATATGGTAGAGGCAGAAAAAAATCATAATGTGTAAAAGGCGTTTGGACAGTTACCTGGATAAGAAGGGAGTAGAAGGATTTGGGCCTAATGCGGGCAAATGGGATTAGCGCAGTTAGGCACTATGGTCGGATAGACAAGTCAGGCTGAAGGGTCCGTTTCTGTGCTGTACAGCTCTATGACTCTAAATCACTCCCTTCCAACCTTCCGAAGTCCTCGTCTCAAACACCTCTGTCTAAACTGGGAGAGCAACAGAGAAACAACAACATTACATAGTCATTGTCACAAATATATCTGTCCATGACAAGATTGGTAAGAGTGACCACTGCACAGTCTTTATAGAAATAAAACTATTTAATCACATTGACAACACTTTCCATTGTGTTATGTTTCAATGCAACTGTGATGGATTGGATAGACTCAGAACAGATATGGGAGTTCAAACCTGGATATCCACTGAGCTGCAGCAGAAATATCCACCACCAGTCTGTAACCTCATGACCCAGCTAGGAACAACACAAGCACTTCTAGGGGTAGAAAAAAAAGAGAGATAGGCTGGGAAAGGGAAGAAAGGAAGAGACATGGTGGGTGTGGAGGGGGTGGGGGTTATTCAGGTGGGAGAATTCAATGTTCATGCCGTTAGGCTGCAAGGTTCCAAGGTGGAAAATGAGGTGCTGTTCCTCTAGTTTGCGCTTGGAATTCTCCTGGCAGTGGAGGAGGCTGAGGACTGACATATCTGTGATGGAGTGGGAGGGGGAGTTGAAGTGACTGGCAACGGGAAGACGCAGGTCGCAGTTACGGACAGAGTGCAGGTGTTCTGCGAAATAGTCACCTAGTCTGCATTTGGTCTCACCAATGTAGAGGAGGCCACACTTGGAGCACTGAATGCAGTAGATGATATTATGGGAAGTGCAGGTAGATATCTTTATCACCTAAAAGGACCATTTGGGTCCCTGGATGGAGGTGGTGTAGGGGCAGGTGTTGCACCTATGGCGGGGGCAGTGAAAAGTTCCCAGAGTGGGAGCGGGATGGGTGGGAGTGAACTGGGGAGTCATGGAGGGAGCAGTCCCTGCAGAAAGGAGTAGTGAAGGGAAGGTATGCTTGGTGGTGATGTCCTTACCTTTCACCCCTTCCACCGGTAGATCTTCTTTCCCCCTCCTCCCCTGCACCTGCCTAGCACTATCTCTTACCTGCATCTACCTATCAACACCTTGTGCCCACCCCTCCTCCCCTCTTTTGTCCACCTATCACTGCTCTGCTTTTCCCTCCTGTATATTGGGCTTCCCCTTTTCCTATCTTCAGTCCTGAAGAAGGGCCCTGACCCGAAACATTGACCGCCTGCTTTTCTCCATGGATGTTGCCTGGCCTGCTGAGTTCCTCCAGCATCATCGTGTTTTTCATTTAGATTCCAGCATCTGCAGTCCTTTGTTTCTCAGTTTTCTGCCCTATCTGACTACCATAAGCCTTCATCTCCCTGTATTAGAAGGTGCCATCAAAATTCACATTATCCTTAAAGTAGGGATTAAAATACAGACGGCCAATGTTTTGTAAAATGTGGGTTAAAGGCAGAAGTCTATTTGAAAAGAGTTTCTTCGAGTCACAGAATTTTGTTCCACACTGGATTCTCACTGTAATGAATCAAGATTCATCAGTCTAATTAATTTCATGCTACATTGTTACTACTATAACGGATCCCCGAAAATACCCTTTCTCCTGAAGTCTTATGAACGTGGTTTGTTTCATCTAATCACTAATTCAGATTTATTTAATCTTTGATCTAACTTTGTAATGTCTTTGAAATGAAAGGGTTAAACACCACTTGGTTATCTCAAACTTTGCATCACTGTGAGACTAACAATATTTAATATAATTTAATCAGAATATTCAGTTGAATAATATTTTGAGTAATACTGGCATTAAGGATGAAGTAAATCAAATGGCAGTGTAGTCAGGCAAATAAATCCAATTGCTTCCACTAATTCAAATCAGAACATTTTCCATTGTTTAGAAGGCTATTAAATTATGGAAATCTGAAACTAATCCAAGGCAGAATAATTAATCTTTTTTCTACCACTTAATGAAAAAGGCCAAACCTAAGCTACTTGGAACTGGACCAGATTGACTTTTTCCCAAAACAGATAATAGTTGCTCTAAAATGTCTATATTGTATACTGTAATCCAGTTTCTGGGATTTAGAATTAAATGCTTGTTATGGAATCTTCTGACACTGGGATTTTAATTTCTTATTTTATTATAATGGCTTATATCAAGCCTATAACACAGGAATAGGCCATCAGGCCTACACCAATGTTTATGCCTAAAACAGAATTCCAAACTTCTTAACCATCAGCACATCCATCGAGTGTTTTCTCTCTCATGAGCTCATCATTAAATGCTTCAATCCTCCTTAACTCAAACAATTGTAGTGTGTGCCTTTTCCTGACTGCTGTCTACTGAATCTCCTGTTGGATTTATTACCGACCACCTTGTACTTTCAGCATTTAGTTTTAGACTCCCCATGAGAAGGAAACATTTTCTCTGCATCTACTGTTTCAAACTACTTGGTCATCTTATCAAGTCAGCCCTTGAACTTCTCTTTTCCAGAGAAGAGCTGCTAGGCCACCCAGTGCTTCACTTCTGGAATCACATTCAGGATCTTTTTGTGCCTTCTTTGCCATCTTTCTACACATCCCCTAAAATGGCAATTCCAAAGGCATTTTAATCAACACACAGGTTCTCTGCTTTTCAAATCTTTCCCTTTAGGAATGAATACCAGTGCTTGTTTTTAAAAGGTCTTCTTAATCTGTGTGCCACATTTAGTAATTTGTTGAAGATATCACTGGGTCACTTTGCTATCTTTACTCTAGAAGTTTATGGTGCAAGTAGTATATTATTTCATTTTCTTCATCCAAAGTACCCCCCATTTCCCAAAACATGCCCAATTTTCACATTTATTAATGGCTCATTGTTCTTGTTCAATTCCGGCCATTGTCTGTAAGGAGTTTGTATGTTCTCCCCATGTCTACATGGATTTCTTCTGGGTGCTCCGGTTTCCTACCACATTCCAAAGATGTATGGGCTAGGAAGCTGTGGGCATGCTATGTTGGCACCGGAAGCGTGGTGACACTTGCGGGCTGCCCCCAGAACACTCTACGCAAAAGATGCATTTCACTGTGTATTTTGATGTACATGTGACTAATAAAGATAACTTACCACGTTCTCTCTTTCTGTTTACTTGTGTTGACTGTAAAGTTTCAAAATTCTACTTCCAGTTCCAATTCACAGAGCATCATTGTGAAAATGTAAACAAGAATGTCCACAGTACCAATCCCTGTGGAACATCAATTTCCACAACTTACAAAGCTGGGTACCTACCTTTAATGTATTCTATTCTGCTACTGTTATCTTATTCATAAGGTTTGAAGTTAGTCCAGTCACATATTAAAGGTTTTTTGAAAATTCAAATATATTTCATTTGCAACATGACATATCTCCGCTCTATCTCTTACTTCATTGGAAAACTTAGGCATGACCTTTGCTTTTGAAATGTATTCTGCCTGAACGAGCATATTTTCAGGTTCTAGATGGTTTTGGAATCCGTGGATAAACATCCCATCATCATTCCTGTCACCAAAGTTACCCTGATTGGTCTATAATTTCCTCCACTTGTTCACTTTTCCCTCTTCAAGAATAGCTGCATGTCAGAGCTCTGACATCTTTCCTTTTTCTAATTAATTAATTTTCTGTCTTCTTTCAATATACATGGGTATATTCTTTCAATATACATGGGTGCAATCCATCAAAAACAATGCTTATGTCCTCTCGAAGTATGCTTAATTTGCTAATTACATACCCACTTACTATCTTGAAAATGTTAATATATAGCTTTTGCTTTTTTCTAATGTGGCATCTGCTTTTTTAGCCCCCCCCCCCCCGGTAATTATTGTGGCAAAGTAACTATAAAGTGTCTCAGTCAATTATCTGTGAGTTCATCTTGTCCATCCTTAATGGCCCTATCCCATCCTGCTTTCTCACTTGTTACCTCTGAAGCAAAACATTAAGTCATTGTGTGAGTTGCTTCAACATGCAGACTGCAGGAAATTAAAGAAAAAAGCCCATCTTCAAAAAACCCACTATTTAAAGTCTTGCCCATGTTTCTCACAGTCCCAAGAATGATATTTCAAATATCAGGCTTACCAGGCAGCCAGTTTTCGTTTATGCAAAACAGCTTTCATAGAAAATATATGAGGAAATTTTAAGCACATGTAAATTATTACCAGCAACACACAGTGTTCCTGTGTGTTGATGATAATAATTCTTGTGAATCAGTGGAATGAATGAGCTAAAGCCATCTGAGAGTCCAAAAGTTATTTTTATAGAACCCAGAAGTACCGCTGTTGGTGGATCAACAAAAGACAACAATGTGAACTTGGCTAGAGGAAAACCCAGAATAGCTTCCTGCACTAATTTATGTGCTGATTGGAGGGTAGTTTCCAGCAGCCACACATGTACAGTTAAATGTAGAAGTAGGAAGTGACTGCCTGAAACATGTGCCTCCTCTAGAAACTATGCAAATGCAGCATGCCATTGGCACTGGCAGACATGAATCAGCCTGGAGTTGCTGTGCTTGTCTTGATTAAGCACATTAAACTCACCACAAATTGACAGCTCTTGTCCATTCCCATGTAACTAACAGTGCAGCAGATGGTGCAGCTGCCTCACAGGATCCTTGGATCCTGCTCTTGTGGAGTTTGTATGTTCTCCCTGCGACTGCATGGGTTTCCCCCTGGGTGGTCTGGATTCCTCCTACATCCCAAAGATGTGCTGGTGAGATAACTGGCTACTGAAAATTGCCTCCAGTGCAGGTGGGTGGCAGGAGTTTCAGAGGGAAGTTATTGGGGATGCAAGATAGAACAGGTTACATGGAAGTAAGTGGGGGAATGCAATTGATGAGATTGTTCTGAGAGCTGGCATACACCCAAGGGGCCAAATGGACCCCTCCTATGTTGTAACTTTCTAAAAAATAAACTTTGTTCACTTCATCCAGTTTTTCTTTCCCTCTCTTTATTTAACTTTCTTTTCCTAGTATGACATTGAATAAATTCTTCCAACTTGTCACCTCCTGGTTCAGACTCTGATGCTTTCCTAGCAATTCTTCACGTCATTTAATTCTAGTAGATACACAATCTTTTAGAATGAGTGACACAAGAGACTGCAGGTATTGGAATCCAGAGCAAAAATAAACTGCTGGAGGGGGGGAAATAGACCATCAACTGTCCAGGTCTTGACCCAAAATGTCGACTGTCCATTTCCCTCCACAGATACTGCTTGACCTGCTGAGTTCCTCCAGCGGTTTTCTTTTGTTTTTAGAATGAGTCTCAAGACCCTGTAGAAGGCCTGGTCTCATTTTGATGATGAGCCAATGGTGACTTTCCATGCAAAGTCCTATAGAAGGTCTATGAGAAAATGCAAGTCTAGCAAGTGGCTGCTACCATTTGTTCACCACATTGAGTGAAATACAGCTCAACAATTTTCAGCACTTTTTTCAGTAGTCTCCAATGGTCACTACTTATTACGCTCTCTAAAACCAAAAAATGTAGTCAGAGATTATGGGGCATAAACTCCTCAAAATTCACCATCCAGTGTCCCATCAGCTATACATCACTGTTATGGATCCCCAATTCCTGTAATAATGAGCCAACTGCCTGCTTCAGCCCAGTGATGTAGGTGACTAAAAACCAACCAATTTAATTTTTCATGGTTCACTTTAGGCATGCATTGGACAGGCGAGATTATGATTCAACTTTGGAACCATTTTGCCTCCTTTGTTTGCCCAGATATTAGATTCTATGGGACAAACACAGGCAAATGGGAATACCTTAGATGGGCATCTTGGTCAGCATGGATGAGTTGGGCTGAGGGGCCTGTTTCTGTGCTGTATTACTCTATGACTCCATGACTCTTCATTGATCAATGCCAATTTCAGCCCACACTGCCATTGCTCCTAGCATATCTACTTGAAAACAAGCATAAATATTTGAATATGTCCTAGCAGGGAGGAAATATTTTTGCCACAAGTAAATGCATAAAATCATAAACAATCTGTCCAAAGTCTCTAACTACTGAAATAATTGACCTTATTTTTTTCCCCACGAGTTCAAAGCAAGATTCCTCCAGTTCTTAATTCTTGCACTAAAAATTAAACATCCAAATTCAGTTGATGTCCAAATTAATCCGCATTAATCCAGTTGTGGATGAATGTGGATTAATTTGAACATCAGTTGAAATGTGGCTCTAAAGCTGATGGTTTATGAAGGGGCTGAATAGACATCACTGGCTACTTCTCCAGTCAGCTCACTCAATTATCATGTGCTGTCAACTATGATTTCTTTGGAGATGTTTATTTTCTTCCATTTGAATAACTTCTGATCAAAGTTTGTTGTTTTGTACTTGGGAATGATGAACCAGAGAACACTTTGCACTTTAGGACCAGATGTGATCCTAACCTCTCGTGTTGGATATCCTGTGGGAAAAATACAGAATAAATCTGTTTCTTTATTCCAACCATGTGTCAGCTGTGGCTCATCTGGTAACAAACTTACTTCTAAGTCAACAGACAGCAGGATAAAGTTGCAGAGCAGAGACCCAAGAATAATGACCTCAATTGGCATTCTAGTGCAGTGCTCAAGGAGTGCTGCTCAGTCAAGGGGAGGTGTTTTTTTTTGGATGAGATGTTAAATTATCCTCTCAGGTGGACATAAAAGATCCCATATCACTATTTCAATGAAGAGCAGATGGGTAATCCCCAATGTCCTGACCAATTTATCACTCTCAACCAATATCACCAAAATCTGATCTTCTGGTCATTATCACATTGTTGTTAATGGGACGAATAAGAAAATCAGCTCCAATATTTCCCACGTTACTACAGCAAAGTGACCATACTTGAAAAGCACTTCATTGTCTGTATTATACTTCACATTGCCCTGGATTTGTAAAACAAATCAAATAAAATCAGGTCTTTCCTTTCTGATATAGAAACAGCAAATTTTGGAAATATCTAACAGGTCAAGCAGCACGGGGGAGAGAGGGAGAGATTTTTGTTTTTATTTCAGATTTCCAGCATCTGCAGTTTTTCACTTTCCTTTCTGACCTGTAGCTCCCAGCACTATCCAGGTTCAAATTAGTGCAAAGTACACCCGAGGAGCACCATCACACATTGATGTCCTTACATCTCCATCTTTCTAATGGGCATCATTTCCAGGAAGCGGTTAGACAAAGAACAGACGCAGGGAAGGATCTACAGAGGAGCTCCAAACATTGTCTGATCCTTAAAGGCAGCAGCAGCTTCTAAGGATAAATGGGGAAGGGTAGGAGAAAACTAAATGGCCTTTATGGGAACAAATTATATGGTCAGCTTCTCAGCAAGGATGCATTATTATACAACAAACAATCTGATGCGGTGTATCGACCGGAAACATCGACAATTCCTTTCCTCCCACAGATGCTGCTTGATCCATTCAGTTCCTCCAAGATTGTTTGCTGTTCCAGATTCCAGCGTCTGCAATCTCTCATGCATTTTTATACTTTTTACTCCCTCAAGCCTGCCAGAACTTTTACTGTTAGCAAGATGACTATGTCTAAATCTAGCATCCTCAGAATACATTCACTTTGTGTCCTAGTAGCAGTGATCTGAACAGAAGTCTGTGCAACCTTCCTGTCTGCCTTAGAGGCTGCTGTTGAAATGTCTGTGGTGTGGTGAATTGGAAGTGGAAGGAAGGGAAGCGTGTGTGTGCGTGTGTATGTATATGTATCTGTCTGTTTGTGTCTGTGACTGCTTCTGTGTGTGATTGTGGACTTGTAGACTGATGGCTAGAAAATAGTGGAAGGATTAGCTTGAATAAGAGAGGTTTTTCTTTCCATTGATTATGGAATGAATTTTCGAGGCAGGGTATAATGGGCTGACACTATTATATAATGCAGTTAGCTCAGTCAGTGTGACTGGTCAGCAATGAATTTCTGAGCACTAGTGTCCAAGCAGCTGTTCAGGAATTGGTGGTGATGGATTCCAGTGAGATCTTCTCCCCCAAGAACTGCCTTGCACTCTATTGGAGGAAATCTGTGCACCGGACCCATTTGCATCATTACCGCATCTTCTTCTGGTAATCCAGAAAGCCCAAAGAGGAGTCATAGAATCACAAAGTCGTACAGCGCAGAAACAGGCCCTTCGGCCCACCACGTCCATGTCAACCATTGTACTTATCTATGTTAATCCCATTTACCCGCATTTGGTCCGTAGCCTTCTGTGGAGAATCTTCTTGATTCAAAAAGGAAATGGGGATGGGAGCAATATTGTCCATGCCTCCCTGCATTGCATGGGTTTTTTCAGCTGTTTTATGGGAGAATGGCAGAGGAAAGTTCACTTTATCATATTACTTAACCCCTAGAGTAGCATCATCACACCACCATGCCATTTCTATTTCCTACATATTAGTTGAAAGGCTGTAACTGGAGGAAATTATATGCCTTTCCATTCATTTCTAGCAAGGACTGAGCTGTGTCAGATGTCCTCTCCATTCCCCACATTCCACTGCATCCCCTGCCACCTGAAACTAAGATGAATGAAATAATATGATTAAACTATTGTGCTAAATGGTTCAATGGGTAAATCACAAGAAGTAGAACAGTCATGCACTCAGTGCTATGCTGGTCTGCTGACTTTGCCTGAGTCAGCATGGTCAACAGTTCAATAACCATCAAGTGTTCTTTGGTGGGTAATATTCAGCACTCTAATTGAAGTGGCAGATGTAAACAGATGTGAAATCAGGCTGAAGTCAGGCATTGATGCCTTTTCTCTGCCTGTAAAACATGCTCCATAAGGTCCATTTTGTACTCCCAGGGGATTAACAATGTTCAGCTCTTGGACTGAGTCATGCAATATTCCCCAGAATTTTGTTTTAAGGTCAGACTAAATCAAGTAAACTGGTTTCCATTTTGTGCCATAAAGCACAAATGTGCCTCAGCTGAACTGCTCCATTTCCATTGAAATTTCACACCTACATGTCTCACCCAGTGTGATGACGTCACAACAGTGATCTCACTGCAGGGTTTAGAACAGTGCAGAATCACATTCTCCAGTACTATGGACCCCTAATGCTGTATGTAATGCAATGCATATCAGACATCTTTTATCAATGCTTTTATCAACTATGGTGTAAACTGTTCGTCAAATTGTACACTAACATCTCTGTCTGAAGGATACTTGTTCACATAACGAAGGAACGCTGCATCAATGGAGAGGTTCAGCCCTCAAGTAGATGTAAAGGATCCCATAATACCATTCTTCCAAAGAGTAAGGGAGTTATCTCTGGTGTCCTGGTCAATATTCATCCCTAAATCAACAGCACTAATAAAAACAGATAAGATAACTAAATGAGTCACATGTACATCAAAACACATAGTGAAATTCATCTTTGCGTAGAATGTTCTGGGGGCAGCCCACAAGTGTCGCCACGCTTCCGGCGCCAACATAGCATGCCCACAACTTCCTAACCCATATGTCTTTGGAATGTGGGAAGAAACCAGAGCATCCAAAGGAAACCCATGTAGACTCGAGGAGAACGTACAAACTCCTTACAGACAGCAGCCGGAATTGAACCTGGGTTGCTGGCGCTGTAATAGCATTACGCTAACTAGCAAGATGTCCATTGTCATGCACTACCTTTCTCTGATAAGATGGCTTGGAAAGTATTGTCACTCTCACTTCCCATGGGTGATATCCATGGAGAATTACTGGGTGAGGCTTGAGAAAGTGCCCCAAAATATTTGATTTCCTCCAAAGCCTTCTTCAAAAGCAGTGCAATCTCCAGCAGCAAAGAAAGATGAGCATGGCTTTAAGTAGAATTCTAAATTCTCAAAAACAGTTTGATTATTTCTATTCATCTGGTTGCTCTTGAGAGGTCATTGAATGAAATGTCATCCACATAAGAGTGTGTCAGCAGGTAATTAATTTTCAACCACCCCTTTTCCTAACCTCTTGGCTACTGTTCATAGGACTCATTTCAACTCCTTTTTCAAGGTAACCTCTTGCACTTAAATGCTGGTGCAGCAGCTTAACATCACATCGACATGTTGGCTCTTTAAGTCCTAAGATATCCAGGGAAAAGGCCTTAATCCAGAAGTGCTCAAGACTGGTTCTCAAGACATCTGCACCTTGAGGAGAGACCAGGAATTGGAGAAAACATTCAGAGCAGGAAAAAGAGAAGAAGGAAGGGAGAAATCCAGGAAGCTGGAGACATTGGATAGTGATTGGGAGAAATTGATGATACAGGGAGGTTGACACTGGCAGGACAGCTTAGATTTTTGGGAGAGTGAAGAAATCAGAGGCCAGTAGATCAGGGGTTGGAGATCTTGTGCGGACCAATGAGGTCAACACTGCTGTAACATATGTGGGAGGACTGAGATCAGCAGAGAGAAATCAAGGAAAGGGAGATGTCAAGAGGATGAGACATATCAAGGAGGTGGGAGACATCATAGGGAGGAGAAAAGGACAGTATGAGAGTAAGAGAATGGCAGAGGCTAGAGGAGGGGACGAGTTTCTTGGGAAAAAGATGGGAGAAGGATGAGACATCAGAAGGAAATTGGGGAGAAAGGAGAAACTGAGGGAGAGCAGGAAATGTTTGGGGGCAAGAGAGAGGAGTAGGCTAGAGAAACTACTATAGAGACATTGGTCGTGGAGCAATTACTTCAAAGGCAAAGATAAATGGGAGATAGTTTGGTCGGTGAGAAGAGATGGGAGTGATAAAAGGAAAGAGAAATTTGGAGGAGAGACCAGGTAACCATGGAAGGAAAAAAAATACGGGCAGATGTAAAGATTAGGGAGAGGGGTGAATTGAGGAGAGAAAAATGAGTATGGTCATGAGGGGACAGAAGGCTTAGGAGGACCTGAGAGAATGAGGGAAAAGAAGTGGGTGGTGGGGGCAGAGAGATAAAATCAGACAATGGAGTTGAAAGAGATGATACCCAATGGGTGATTCAAAGCAAGGGTTCATTGCAGTGGGATTAGTCATCATGTGGGGGGGGGGGGGGTGAGGAGGTTGGGGAAGGGTTGGTCACTAAACTGTGTGGAGGAATTGGAGATGAGTTTCAGGCGACTGACAAACATGGGTGAGGGGTTTGATGATCACAGGAGGGATCAGTGATCTGTGGTCAAGTGTTCAGTAATCAGAGAGGGAAAGTCAACAAACAGTGAGGAATGTCAGTGACCACGTTGGGGGGAGCAGGATCAGTAATGGAGGTTGGAAGTCAGAACTGCGGAGGGTTGAAGACTGATGTAAGGCAGTGCTCAGTGTGAGGAGGCGGGAGTGATCACTGTAAGGGTCTGGGTGATCACATCAGAAATCAGCGATTATTGATGGAGTACCAATTTGCAGGGGTCATTGATCACAAGTGTGAGGTTCATAGTGGGGAGGGTGGTGATCAGTGAGCAGAGATCAGTAATTAGGGTTAGCTCTGGTTACTGTGGTAGGGCAGACAGTGATCTTAAGAGCATGATAGAGAGTTTATAGATTGTGATAGTGGAGACTTAACACTGCCGTGAAATGCACAGTCTACGTAAGGTAAGGGGAGGGTTCCTGCTCCTCTTAGCCCTCCAGCATTGCTGTCAGGGATTTTAGCAAATCCAGCACTTTGCATACACTTTTACTTCTGGAGGTCCCCAGGCCCAACAACATGGGTTAAAAATATAGATCATGATAAAATGGTGATATATGACTGCTTTAAAAAAAATTTTTTACTAACTGACTATTCTCCTTAGTGTGGATTAGCCACCAACCATTCACTCCACCTCCATTAAAACTGGAAGCAGGCAGGTTTGGGGTGATTAGGTTGGGTTTTGAAATTCTGAGCATTTCAATTTCCCATCCAACCCAAACCCACTCATTTTAGTACATTAAATCTTGCCCCAATAGTTCCTATTTTTAATACACAATGTGAGACCAAATGTTTAGTCTGTCTGCAGCATGAAGATTTCAATACAAACCATGCTGTTTGAATCAAGCAATCAATCAAATCAGGTAAAGACAGAGCGTCTTAATCTTTGTGTCCTTTTAGAGCACACAAGATAGGCAAAGCTCATTAAAGAGAATGGAAATCTTTAATAAAGCCATAATGTCTGGTTCGGCATCTGAAAGCAATATCCCTTGTATTCAAATTTCTTGATGTATGATTATTCTTAAGCACCCCATTATTCACTGACTTGTAAACTATGTTTTCCAGATGTTAGAACATTAAAACTTTACAATTGTTTATACACATTTATAATTTTCACTTTGTTTAGGTATTTTTTATAAATGAAGATAAGTGCATTTTTACAACCTATCATGACTCACCACACCATTCTCCACATCAATCTCTTCTTTCTTTTGGCCTCACAACCATGACACATATCTTTCAGTTCCTCCTCATGACTGTCAACTTGTAAGCACATATACTTCTGGCCATTCGTGTTCATTGTATCTAGACATCTCCTACTCCTTTCAATACTTATGTCCTATACTCTGTACTTAACTCTTCTCTTTAGTGTTGCAATTTATAGCATTAACTATTCAATCACTCATCCAGGAGCAATCATCAAGTCAGTCATTGCCCTAATTGCACAACATAATTTAATTTCTAGGCTGCAGTCCACTTGATTTTACAGCCTATCTGGAACTTGAATTGAAATTGACATGTGTCTAAGTAATGGATAACCAATGTAAAGATCTTTTTTTTTGAATCTTTTTATTAGTTTTCAAATTAATACAGATTAATATATAACATCAATGTTTGTACATGTAATACAAAGAGATCAGGAGAACAATCATGGCATGGATAATCATAAGGAACAATAAAATATAAAAAAATCTGTAGATCCAACAATCTCTTAGTAAATGAATATAATATAAAAGAAAGGAAAGAAAAAGATTTATTATATATATAAAAGACAAGAAAAAAAAATCCCCAAATCAATAAGAAAAATTATAAACAATATATCAAACCAAACTAAACTAAACAGAAACATTTAAAAAAAAAACAAAAAAAAGGAAAAAGAAAGACAGGACTAAAATTTCTCAGTAGAAACAGAGCAATATTATGTTGTCAACTCCATTCCTCTAAGTTGGAAAGTTATTGAAAGGGGATCTATATCATGTGAAAATATTGAATAAATGGACTCCAAATATCTTCAAATTTAAGCAAAGGATCAACAGTACCACTCCTAATTTTTTCCAAGCTTAAACATGATATAGTTCGAGAGAACCATTGAAAAGTAGTAGGGGGTGTAAAGATCAATAAACAACCTTGCAATGGAAATTTTTTTCTATCACCTGCTTATAATAAACAGGACTGAAATGGGCCACATGCTGACCATTTTTTTTAGAAGTTAAGCAGAGCTGAGATTCAGAAGTCGGGTCCAAGAAGCATTCACAGATTTCTAATGTGGTGTGCATAGACACCACATTGGTAATTGGTTTATTATTGTCACGTGTTCCAAGATACAGTGATAAACTTTGTTTTGCATGCCATCCACACAGATCCTTCCACAACATAAGTATCTCGAGGTAGTACAAAGGGAAAGGCAATACAGAATTCAGAATATAGTGTTACAGTTACGGAGAAAGTGCAGTGCAGGTAGACGAATAAGGTGCGAGAGCCACAACAAGGTAGATTGAGAGATCAAGAGTCCATCTTTATCGTACAAGAGTCTTACAATAGCAGGATAGAAGCTGTCTGCGAGCCTTGAGGTGTGTGTTATGGTTAAAGGGGCTGAGGAGCTGCATGACTGAGTTGTTGTGGCAGCATCCCGAGCAGAGAGAAGATGATGCACAGAGCATGTAAATTTCAATTTACAGTAACAACAATGTTACCTTAACCTCCAAAAGCTAGCTGATCATACCATAAGTGGAATGGAAGACTCCACCCCCACTCCCCACCAACATTAGTTGAAGGTGATCAGGAAGAACTTGCAGGTCAGTTTCTGGATTATTTCTGCTGGGTGTTGGTACAATTTTTACATGTTTTTGGAGGTTTTCTAAAATTTGAGGTCTCTACAAGGAGTGGAGCTGTTTGGTCCATTTGTTATACACTGTACTGAAGTCGCTGTGAAGTATGTGTGAACTGGCAGAGAATCCTTAAGCATGACTGAGAATGAGGATGAGCAATGCAAGGCTACTGCAGAGCAAAGCAGGCTGCTGGAAGAGGGGTGGGGTAAATCATATGAATTAAAGGGTGGAATGCTGAATAGTAAAGATCATTAGATGAGGAGGGTGTAATGAGTTAAGCTAATGCTGCAGGTTGTAGGATTGCTACTGACTCATGTTAACAACTGTTTTGTAATTGAACTTATTCCTGCACCAGATCCTTGTTCTTGGAACTACACTCCTGCCATTGATTTCTGCGGCTTCTTGCCATTTTCTCCTGCCACTCCCCCACACCCAACTCCCCCTCCTGCCCTCTCCTACCAGCACTGCAGGTAACAAAATTTCTCCTCTACACATCTTGCATGAAGGCCCCCACTACACTGTTAGAAAAATATGGTGCTTGCTTTCATGCATGTTCAGTCATGCTGTTACAGCTGCAGAAAGGGTAGATAATGTAGAAGGATCCTCTCTAGAGTCAATATGGGTGGAAATTAGGAACAAGAAAGGGGCAGTTACCCTCCTGGGAGTTTTCTGTAGGCCCCCTGGTAGAAGTAGGGATACTGAGGAGCAGATTGGGTGGCAGTTTTTGGAAAGATGCGAAAATAACAGGGTTATTATAATGGGAGACTTCAACTTTCCAAATATTGATTGGCACCTAGGGTTTAGACGGGGCGCAGTTTGTTAGGTGTGTCCAGGACAGATTCCTGACACAGTATGTAGACAGGCTGACTAGAGGGAATGCCATATTAGATCTAGTTTTAGGTAATGAACTGGGACAGGTGACAGATCTATCAGTGGATGAGCATTTTGGGGGACAGTGACCATTGCTCCATAACCTTTAGAATTGTCATGAACAGGGATAGGAGCAAAGAGGACGGGAGGATACTTAATTGGGGAAAGGCAAATTATGAGGCTATAAGGCGAGAACTTGGGAGTGTAAATTGGGGTGACATTTTTGAAGGGAAATGTACTATGGAGATGTGGTCGATGTTCAGGGATCTTTTGCAGGATGTTAGGGATAAATTTGTCCCGGTGAGGCAGAGAAGGAATGGTAGGGTGAAGGAACCGTGGGTGATGAGAGAGGTGGAACAACTAGTTAGGAAGAAGAAGGCAGCATACGTAAGGTGTAAGCAGCAAGGATCGGACAGGGCTCGTGAGGAATATAGAGTAGCAAGGAAGGAACTTAAGAAAGGGCTGAGGAAAGCGAGAAGGGGACATGAAAAGGCTTTGGCGAGTAGGGTTAAGGATGATCCCAAGGCCTTTTTCTCGTATGTGAAGAGCAGAAGGATGGCTAGGATAAAGGTAGGTCCGATTAAAGACAAAGGTGGGAGATGTGCCTGGAAGCTGTGGAAGTGGGTGAGGTTCTCAGTGAATACTTCTCTTCAGTATTCACCAAGGAGAGGGGTCTTGATGATGCTGAGGACAGCGTTGGCGAGGGTAATGTTCTAGAGTACATAGATATTGAGAGAGAGGATGTGTTGGAGCTGTTAGAAAATATTAGGACAGATAAGTCCCCAGGGCCTGACGGAATATTCCCCAGGCTGCTTCGTGAGGTGAGGGAGGAGATTGCTGAACCGTTGGTTAGGATCTTTGAGTCCTCGTTGTCCACGAGGATGGTACCGTAGGATTGGAGGGTGGCGAATGTTGTCCCCTTATTCAAGAAAGGTAGTAGGGATAGTCCACAGAATTACAGGCTGGTGAGCCTTACGTCTGTGGTGGGCAAGCTGTTAGAAAGGATTCTAAGAGATAGGATCTATGAGCATTTAGAGAATCTTGGACTGATTAGGGAGAGCCAGCATGGCTTTGTGAAGGGAAGATCTTGCCTCACAAGCCTGATAGGGCTCTTTGAGGAGGTGACGAGGAAGATTGATGAGGGTAGTGTGGTGGATGTGGTCTACATGGATTTTAGTAAGGCGTTTGACAAGGTTCCGCATGGTAGGCTTTTTCAGAAGGTCAGAGGCCAAGGGATCCAGGGAGGCTTGGCCGTGTGGATTCAGAATTGGCTTGCCTGTAGAAAGGAGAGGGTGGTGGTAGAGGGAGTGCATTCGGATTGGAGGGCTGTGACTAGTGGTGTCCCGCAGGGATCGGTTCTGGGACCTCTACTTTTTGTGATATTTATTAATGATTTAGATAAGGGGGTGGACGGCTGGGTTAGCAAGTTTGCAGATGACACAAAGATTGGTGGTGTTGTGGATAGTGTGGAGGGCTGTCGAAGCTTACAGATGGATATTGATAGGATGAAGAGCTGGGCTGACAAGTGGCAGATGGAGTTCAATCCAGAGAAGTGTGAGGTGGTACACTTTGGAAGGACAAACTCCAGGGCAGAGTACAAGGTAAATGGCAGGATTCTGGGCAGTGTGGAGGAGCAGAGGGATCTGGGGGTTCATATCCACAGATCACTGAAAGTCACCTCACAGGTAGATAGGGTAGCTAAGAAGCTTATGTGATGTTAGCTTTCATAAGTCGGGGGATCGAGTTTAAGAGCTGCGAAGTGATGATGCAGCTTTACAAAACTCTGGTTAGGCCATGCTTAGAGTACTGTGTCCAGTTCTAGTTGCCTCATTATAGGAAGGATATGGAGGCATTGGAAAGGGTGCAGAGGAGATTTACCAGGATGCTGCCTGGATTAGAGAATATGGATTATGAGGAAAGACTAAAGGAACTCGGGCTGTTCTCATTGGAGAGAAGGAGGATGAGGGGAGACATGATAGAGGTATACAAGATATTGAGAGGAATAGATAGAGTGGACAGCCAGCACCTCATTCCCAGGGCACCAATGCTCAAAACAAGAGGACATGGCTTTAAGGTAATGGGTGAGAAGTTCAAAGGAGATGTCAGAGGGATGTTTTTCACCCAGAGAGTGGTTGGTGCATGGAATGCGCTGCCTGGGGTGGTGGTGGAGGCTGATACATTGGACAAGTTCAACAGATTGTTAGATAAGCATATGGAGGAATTTAAGATAAAGGGATATGTGGGAGGAAGAGATTAGATAGTCTTAGGTGTGGTTTGAAGGGCAGCATAACATGGTGGGCCAAAGGGCCTGTATTGTGCTGTATTGTTCTATGGTTCTATGGTTCTATCCTTCAATATATTTCAGCACAGATGGAAACCGAGAATGACTCCCACTTCTCATATCACAATGCATAGCTCTCCTTAAAGGTTTTACTTATCTAGTGCTGGGTACTTCCTATATTAGGCTTCCTGCTGAGGTGTCAGCCAATAACCACCAAGAATACCAGTAGGTACACATAGTAATCATGAAAAGCTGCAGCCAGCATGTTTAATGTGCTGCCTGTGGCACAATAAATAAGTGCAGGTTAATCATATACTGCAACTCCCTTTTTATTAGGTTATTCAATTTAATCAGCATGAAATCTAGATTTTCAAGTCTAAAGTCCATATCTTTTTGGATTAAAATAACATAGCATTTTAAAAAGAAACTCATCAGATGGGATACTGTTTTTCTGAATAATTATGATCTGTGAACACTCCACAAACGGTTTTGCAACTTGAAACAACGAGAGAAAGCATTAGACAACTAGAGACAACCTTAATTTGCTTAATGTAAAACAATTACAATGTCGTCTGAAAAGATTCTGCCCAATTTCAATGCAAAATATCAACGGAATCACTTAAGAGAGCAAACTCATGAGGTTCTGTGACTTGTGTTTGTAAATGGTTAAAATCAGTATTGCTAAGGTTCCAAATCTCTCAGTGTTGAATGAATTTTCGCAGATCCTGTTCAGACAAGCTGGCGTACAGGCCCTTTTGGTTGAAGTCATGACTTGACCTCATTCAGCTCCAGCCAAGATGATAAATTGTCATTTCACAATCCTATGCATCATAATGGATAAAGTTGGATATGCTTCACTGCATCAGTGGTTACTGTCAAATAGAACAACTCCACCAGATGGAGGGATAAAACCCAGGACCAGTAACTTGGCTGGAACCAGAAATATTTTTTTATGTTGCAAAGATGTTTGCCTCAGAAAAATAGGTCAGATATATGCAAAAATGTGGGTCCAGTGAATTCAAAGAAAGGCTTTATAAGTGGCACCGTTTTAAGATTTTGGAAGAGGATGTTGTGGCCGTGGCTGCAGCAGTTGGCAGTTCCAGAGGGGGTCTTCACTGAAGTGCAGATCTCCCACCTGCCTTGTAGTGGTTCATTGAGAAGAATTGCTCCCTGAGCACATTGTGCCAATATTAAGCTCCTGCTGAATGACCTGCTCCCTTTTCTTGCCCACCTCAATACCCTTCACGCAGCTTGTCCCACCATGCATCCCCTTTCCTTACATTCCTATCGTGCTGTGTGTCAAGGGAAAGGCTCTTTGTAAGTGCACGTACTTCTGATGTCTCCTCCAAATGCTGGCACCTCTGCTGCTGCAGCATTTCTTGTTATGGAGGTATTAACTGGGATGGTGCTCAGGAGAGAAGCAGGCTTTGAACCCCCAACCTCATGAGGTAGATGAGAGCTATCCTCTGAGTCCTGGACAAAATTGAAGAGTTTCTGCCTGTCAGAATCCCTAGTTCCCCAAATCCTGTTCCAAAGTAGAGACATGACACTAAGGGTTTGGAAGTATTGATGCAACTTTCTTCATAAAATAGCTTATGGATAGCAAATGGGTAGATAGAGAAGCATCTCCTGTACGTATGATGTGAAAAGCCTTGTCACACTATTGGCACAGCAGGTTGACCCCGCAGACACTCAGATGGGCTGATATAGTTTGCTGCAGGAGACCCTTCCACATGCGATGAAAATCTCCACCAAATACTATTTGGACATGTTGAAGCTTAAACATGCTTCAGTAACTGTGCCACCACCGCCCACCACAACTTCACACGACAAGAGGAAGTATTAAACGTTCATAAAGTCTGAGGAGCAGCACAATGCCACAACTGGTAGAGCTGCTGCCTCACAGCTATAATAACCCAGGTTCAATCCTGACCTCGGTTCTGTGTGGAGTTTGCACCTGCTCCCTGTGATTGTGTGGATTTTCTCCAAGTGCTTCCTTCCATTCCCAAAGACATGTAGGTTGGTGAGTTAATTGCCCACTGTAAATTGCTCCTAGTATGGGGATGAATGGTAGAAACAGGAAGAGAGCTGATGGTATTGTATGGAGAATAAAATGGGATTATTAGAGGAAAGCGTAAACACGTGCTTTACAGTTGGCATGGACTTGATGAGCAAAAGAGCCTGCTTCTGTGCTGTATGGCTCCAGTTCTATGAATCAAATAGCAACTAGTCTTGTTATTCTTTATGGTTAACTCGGCCTTGCAGATTTGCAGCGTTTTGTCCAGGTGTGAGCTCTCCGTGCAAGCTTCTTGTCTTCCATTATAACTTCAACAGTGTGCTGTTTCTTCTGCCCACACTCACACCACATTGAAATCAAGATACATTGAACCATTTCCTTTTTTCCAAAATAGGACAAAGTCGTCAGCAATGGCCATTCTAATTCTGATGGGTACCATCTTCTCCACAGGGATTAGGACATGTCCCTGCAACTGACCCCCTTCTGTAGTTTCTGCGACAAGTGATTGTACTATCTTTTTATGCAAGGGAGATAGGTGTCTCTGAATGTCCTGTAATCTGTTGTGTTGATGTGGCTGTTTTGGTTGAATAGTTGGCGGTGTGAAATATAGCTCTGAGGCTCGCGGGAGGGTTAAGTGTGTGAGGGTGAGGTGAAGGACATGAACATTAGCTATGGGTCTTATCGTTAGGTCCACTCTTTTAAGCAGTGAGTTCCAGAACCCTAAAACTTTCTGTGTTAAAACAGTTTTCTTCATCTCTCCTCTAATCTTTCTACCAGTGCCTTCAAATCTATGGATCTCTATTTTTCACCTTCATCTAGAAAGACACTGATCAGTCAAGAACAGTCAGTCTGGACTTGTTAAGGGAAGGTCACATCTGATGAGTTACATTGCATTTTTTGAGGAGTTGCCAAGGAGGGTTGATGAGGGCAGTGTATTTGATGCACTCTATGTGGATTATCAGGGCTTTTGATGAAATCTTACATACCAGGTTGGTCAAAAAAGTAAAAGCTCTGAGACGGTGTAGTAAATTGGACCAAAAGTTGTTTTAGTGTCATGAAACAAAGGGTAACTGTTGATTGGTGTTTCCCTGACTCAGATCTCAGAGGCCTCACTACTCAGTCCCATGCTGTTTATCATGTATATTATCGATTAAATGGAGGGCACGATCAACAAGGTTCCAGATATTACAAGAATTGGCTGTGTGGTTGACAGTGAGGAGGAGAGCTACTGGCCGCAGGAAAATACAGATAGTCTGGTCATTTGGGCAGAAAAGTGGCAAAAATGAACTTATGGTAGTGTACTGGTGCAGTAAGGCTAAGGGGATGTAAAATAAATGGTGTGGAGCAACAATAGGATCTTGAAATGATGCCTACAGATCCTTACAGGCAGCAGAATAGGTTGGTAAGTTGGTTAAAAAGGGATAGGGATGCTTTATAGCCAAGGATTAGAATGTAAGAGCCTGGCCTGGCGACCAAAGTTTCAGCGGGGGAGCATTTTGAGAACAATAATAATAATATTGTAAGTTTTAAGATATTTATTGATAAGGATAAGACTGGATCTCGAGGGAAAAGTGCTAAACTGGGAGAAGGCTAATTACAATACTATTAGACAGGAACTGGAGAGAGTAGTTTAGGAGCTCCGTTTGGGGGGTAAATCCACATGTGACATGTGGGAGTCCTTTAAAGGCCACCTGGTTAGACCTCAGGGCCAGCATGTTCCTGTGAGGATGAAAGGTAGGGATGACTAGGTTTGGGAACCTTGGATGACAAGAAATATTGTAGGTTTAGTCAAAAATGAAAACGAAACATATGTAAGATTTAGAAAGCTGAAAGCAGACAGGGCCCTTTAGGAGTGCAGAGGAAGCAGGAAAAACAAGGATGAGAAACACAATGATGCTGGAGGAACTCAGCAGGCCAGGCAGCATCTGTGGAGAAAAGCAAGTGGTCAACGTTTCGGGTCAGGACCCTTCCTCAGCTCCACGGATGCCGTCTGGCCTGCTGAGTTCCTCCAGCATCATCGTGTTTTTCACATAGATTCCAGCATCTGCATTCCTTTGTTTCTCTAGGAAAAACAAGGAATTTGGAAGGCTGAAAGGGACTTGGCAAGTAGGATTAGGAAAATCTTAAGGCATTTTATATGTATATTAAAAGCAAAAGGGTAGCTAAGGAAAGGGTAGGTGCACTCAAGCATAAAGGAGGGATACTATGCTTGGAGTCAGAAGAAGTAGGTGAAATCCTAAATGAGTATTTTGCATGGGTATTCACCAAGGAGAAGGACATGGATGACGGTGAGATCAGGGAGGGGTCTACTGATATTCTAGGGCATGTCAATATTTAGAAGGAGGTGTTGGGTGTCTTGAAAAACATTAAAGTGGATATCCCTGGGGCCTGATGGAATCTATCCCAGGAGACTGAGGAAGGCAAGGATAGAGATTGCTGGGGCCTTGACCAAGATTTTTGCATCGTCTTTAGCCGCAGTAAGGTCCCAGAGGACTGGAGAATAGGTAGTGTTGTTCCTTTGTTTAAGAAGAACAACAGGGAGAAACCAGGAAATTATAGGCCAGTGAGCCTTGCATCATCAGTGCCAGGGAAATGATTGGAAAAGATTTTTAGGGACAGGATTTACTTGCATTAAGAAAAGCATGGACATTAGGGATGGTCAGTGTGGCTTTGTGCAGGGAAGGTCCTGTCTCACAAACTTGATTGAGTTTTTTGAGGAAGTGACGAAAATGATTGATGAGAGTAGGGCAGCGAATGTTCCTACATGGACTTTGGTAAAGATTTTGACAAGGTCCCTCATGGTAGGCAGGTCCAGAAGATTACATCCCATGGGATCCATGATGAGTTGGTAAGTTGGATACAAAATTGGCTTGGTCATAGAAGACAGAGGGTAATGGTGGATGGGGCATTTCTCTGACTGGAGGTCTGTGACAAGTGGTGTTCCACAAGGATCAGTGCTGAGATCTCTCATGACCTGGATGAAAATGTAGGTGGTCTGATTAGTAAGTTTGCAAATGACACAAAAATTGACGGAGTTGTAGATAGTGAGGAAGATTGTCAAAGGGCACAGTGGGAGATAGATTGAAAATAGAGCTGGAAATGTGAGCAGAGAAATGGCAAATAGAGTTTAATCCAGACAAGTGTGAGGTGCTGCATTTTGGGAGGTCAAATGTAAGAGGAAAGTATACAGTAAATGGCAGGACTCATGGGAGCATCGATGTACAGAGGGTGGAAGTCCATAGCTTCCTGAAAGTGGCAACACAAGTAGATAGGGTGGTTGAGAAGATGTACGGCATTCTTGCCTTCATCAGTTGGGGCATTGAATATGAAAGTCAGGAAGTCATGTTGTAGCTTTAGTTTGGCCATGTTTGGAGTATTATGTGCAATTCTGGTCACCACACTACAGGCCCTTCGACTCACCAAGTCCACACCAACCATCAACCGCGCATTTACACTAATCCTTCCCTAACCCATTTTATTCTCTCCACATTGCTATCAACTCTCTCAGATTCTACCATTCACCTGCACACAAGGAGGAATTTACAGTGGCCAATTAACCTACTAACCTGGCCGTTTAGTGTATGTAGAAGGAAACCAGAGCACCTTGATGAAACCCATACGATCATAGGAAGAACATGCCAATTCCACACAGACAATAATTTCAGTCTGATTACCTAAATTTGCAGCAACATGAATGAAACCCACAGACACAAGACTATAAGTCTGAGGTCACATACAAGGCAGACCAGGTAAGGATGGAAGGTTCACTCCCTGAAAAACATCAGTGATCCAGATGGTTTTCTATGACAATCCTGTGGTTTCATGGTCAACATCACTGATACTAGTTTTTTTTAACATTTATTCTGTTACTGGGATTTAATTTCCCTATTGCCATGTTGGATTTTGAATTCAATCAATAGTTCATGCCTCATTATATTAGTCCAATAACTTCTTCTCAGGTAGTCGCTGGCAAGTGAGGATGACTTGCTCTCACTCCAGTATTGTGATTCTGTGGTAACTAATAAGGCAAATGGGGGAACTACAGACCCTTACACAGATGGGGCTGGAGATATTCAATGGCAGATGGGTGTGTAGTTTGTGAACCAGTGCACTCCTTTCACCACTTACGCTAGACATCTGTGTGCGCCTGATATATGGACTCGAAGTTCTCAATACCATCCTGTATACTCCTTCTCCACTCTGAGCAGTTAAGGGCCAGAGATTCCCAGGAGTCAGTGGGAATATTGAACTTCTTCAAGAAGGCTTTGAGCACATCCTTGAATCTTTTCCTCTATCTGCCTGGTAAGCTCTTTCCATGACAGAGCTCAGAATAGAATGTCTGTTTCAGGAGTCTGGTGTTGAGAATGAGAGCAATATGGCCTGTCCAACACAGTCAACTAAGTGTAACCAGGGCCTCAGTGTTGGGGATATTACCCTGGGAAAGGACACTGACATTGGTTTTCCTATCCTCCTGGAGAATTTGGTAACTTTTGCAGACTGGTGGTAATTTTCCAGTGCCTTGGGATGCCGGCTATAGCTTGTCCAGGTCTCAAATATATATAGGAGGTCAGGGAGTCACTGCTGCCTAGTAGACCAAGAGTTTTGTGCCAGATATAAGGAGTCCTTCAAATACCCATTTCCTTAATTCACCAAGGCTGTGCTAGCACATTGAGTGTTATCATCGATGTCTGCCTTTGCTGTGGAGAGATAACTCCCAAGATATGGGAAGTGATCAATGTTTTCCAGGGTCTTCCTGTGAATATTTATTACGATGCTGTGGGGACAGACAGGTAGTGGACCTTTGCCTTGCATATCTTGAGTGTAAGGTCCATCTTCCTGTATGCTCCACTGAATAAGTTGATGGTGGCTTGGAGCTCAGCCTCTGAGCATGCACACAACACCAGCATCAGCTGCACACTGAAACTCAGCTGCCAAGGTCAAGGTGAACTTGGTTCTGGAGTGTTGCCAAAGGTTGAACCATTTCCCATTAGTTTTGAACATTAGCTCCATTACCACAGGAGATTTGTTGGGGGTGAGGTGCAACAATGCGGAGAAAAATATTGAGATAATCTTGAGCAATGTTGTAACTTGTTGGATACCAGTCTTCACTGTGATTGAATAACTTAACCATTACGCTATTGTATATGGGTCAAAATCCTGGAAAACCTTACCTTAGACTGTGGTTGTTCAAGAAGGTTACACATCACCTTCTCAGGGGGAACTAGAGATGATCCCAGTCTTGTCAGCAACCACCTCCTACGGAATGATTTTTTTTAGTTATCTTAGGACAGTTTAGGGATTAAGCCCAGTCTTCTCCACTGAGAAATCAAACTGGTATCTTGCATGATCTAATTAATGTGTGGGCTTTAATTCTTAAGACATGAAATTGCCCTTCACTTTGCCCTGGCCATACTGTGGTGTCTGGTTCATTCTCTTGCTTGGTTACAGATGGAAACCTTATTGTGGCACCTGAGAAGTCTTGTATATGCCATATACCCTAGTCTCCTTACCAGCCATCTGGTTTTTGATAACAATATCACAATCATCTTTTCTGACCTTCTGCTTTCTAATGGGAGCAAGCATTGTTTTAGCCTTTTGCACTATCATTTATTATGAAATGCTTCTGAATAGGTTGCAGTTAGATAATAAATAATCCCAAGATTATCTTCTAGAACTTGAGCTCAATCCAAGTTAGACATATAGAGTTAAAGTTTACCACTGCCTGATTTGAAAATGTTTTGTCAACAATCTAATTAAAAATTATAGATCACTTAAAAGGCTATTAAATTATCTAATATTTTCAAATATGTAACACATTTCTTTAAACATCTGTTACTAATCATGATTCATGCTGTCATAAAAAAAGGCAAAACGTTCTACTTGTTTTGAACATTTTGACAGCCTCAGAAGCCATCCAGGTGTCAAACGAAGAATACAGAGGATAAGAAGTATGAGGTCCTCAAGAGTGGAAAGTCACAGTCATGGAATTAAGATAATATGATGGATTTAGAAGGACAATTTATCAATTACATCTAACTGAAATATTCACTGTGGAGTTCAGGCCATGACAGAAAATCCAGGCAGAAAGACAGGGAGTGAATTGTGCCAGGGTTTAGAATGCATTATACCCCATTTAACCCAGCAATATCCTTGGAGTTATTGGAGAGAAAAAATATAAGAAAAGCTGGTTGTTCAAAAAGCATGTTCACTATTGCAGGAGACATGCTATAATGTCCTTAAGAACCATGATTGCTTCAACATTTCCCACTGTCTCCATGCTGAGGTGGAGAGCCGGCTGCCCAGTGAATGAGCATCATGTCCTGTATGCAGGCTTGTTCTGCCCTTTCCATGTGTTGAGGGTAAGCTTCCTTTAGTTGTAGAGCAGGCTACTTTCCCTTGCTGAGGCATCTGTTGTTGGTAATTAGGATCATAATGCAAGACATTGAAGGTGCTGGAAATCCAAAATAAAAACAGGAAATTGCCGGTCAGGCAGAGAGACAAAACTGAGTTAATGTTACAGTTCTGATGAATAGTCATGCAACTGAAATGTTGACTCTGTTTCTTTCCCCACAGGTGCTACCTGACAAATTCACTTGAAAATGGAGAAAAATCAAAACATATGGATTTTTTTACTATGTGCCTGTTCTGTCCTGCCAGTCATCTCACCTCACCCTAACCCCTCCCCCCCCACCCAACCAAGGCACATCTAGATGACAAAAAGGCATGGAAGCATCCAAATTTGCATGAATCTCCCAAGTCCGACTTTGTATCATCACTCAGGTTGCTCCCAAGTAATTTTTACCTTGTTTGTCACCAAAAATGCCAGTTAGTAAATTGATTATATCAATTGTGTCCTAGTAAAGTGAACAGCCAACTAAACACATCTTTCTAGGGTTAATGTTCACCTCACTTCCACTGAAAATCAATAGGTCACTTGACAATTAAAAATCAATTTTTTTGGAGATTAGTTTAGTGAAAGGAGAAAATGCAAGTTTCAGTTGTGGTCAATTAAATAATGTGCAATGCAAATATGGCAATGTGGGAGTGAAAAATTAATGCCTTTCAGTTTGGTTAAAACAAAACTCCCTAGTCCAATTGGGAGAAATATTAGAAGAACCATAGGTCAAAGACAGAAGTTCAATACTGTATTGACAATCCTCCAATCCATTTGCAATTCTATTCTATATCAGTTCTGATGAAAGATCTTCAACTTGAAATGTTAACTGTTTCATTTTCTAGAGATCTGCCTGACCTGTTGAGTTTTTCTCGCATTTTCTGTTTTTATTTCTGATTTCCAGCATAGAGTCATACAGCACGGAAACAGGCTCTTTAGCCCAACTGGTCCATGCCGACCAAGATGCCCCATCCAAGCTAGTCCTTCTTGTCAGCGTTTGGCCCATAACCTTCTAAACCTTTCCTGTCCATGTACTTGTCCAACTGCCTTTTAAAAGTTGTTATTGTACCTGCCTCAACCACTTCCTCTGGCAGCTTATTCCACATAGATACCACCCTTTGTGTAAAAAAAGTTGCCCCTCAAGTTTCTATTAAACCTTTCCCCTATCACCTTAAACCTATGCCCTCTAGTTCTTGATTCGCCAACCCTAGGAAAAAGACTGAGTGCATTCACCCCATTTATGCCCCTCATGATTTTAGACACCTCTCTAACACAGCATCTGCAGTGTTTTGTTTTGACTTGCAATTCCATTATATCCTGCTTTTGGAGCACAGTCTAAATGAATTTAAAGTAATAAGGATTAATAATGATTAGACTTTACAATATTCATTATCCCATTAAGATGAGATATAGTAATTAGCAAGGCATAGATTTAGGAAAGTAAATTCACATGATACTTCACAGAGCAATTTATGTAATGTGTTTAAATGAATTCATTTGGTTATACTGCATTTTTCCCAATTATTTTCTTTGAATCCTAGGGCAAGTTGCAGCAACTCTCACAATTGCATAGAATGCTATCTCAGAGCTTGTGTGCCTCGAACAGGTTATTAAACATTGTGAGAAAGATTCATAAAGCAAGGAGCCATTGATCTGACTGGTGGCATGAGGTACAAGCCCAAAGCTCCCTGGAAGTGGCAACACAAGTAGATAGGGTGGTAAAGAAATCATACGGCATATTTACCTTTATTGGCCGGGAAGCTGGGAAGTCATGTTGCAGCTACCTAAACCTTTGGTTAGACCACATTTGGAGTATTGGGTGCAGTTCTGCTTACTACATTACAGCAAGGAAGTGGGGCCTTTGGAGAGGCTGTAAAAGAAGTTCACTAGGTTGTTGCCTGGATTTGAGAGTTTTAGCTACACGGAGAGGTTGAACAAATTTTGATTGTTTTCTCTGGAGTGTCAGAGGCTGAGGGTTAACCTGATAGAAATATTTAAAATTATGAGAGGCATAGATGGGGTAGATAGTCGGAGTCTTTCTCCCAGGGTGGAAATATTGAATACCAAAGGGCATAGCTTTAACCTGAGAGAGGTAAAGTTTAAATAGGATTTGCGAGGCAAGTTTTATTTTAAACACAGGGAACGGTAGGTGCCTGGAATGTGCTGGCAGGGGAGGTGGTGGAAGCAGATACAATAACAATATTTAAAGAGGCATTTAGACAGGGACATGAACAGGCAATGAATGGACAGATACAGACCATGTGCAGGCAGATGGGATTAGTTTAAATTGGAGTCATCATCTGCACAGACATCAAGAGCCGGAGGGCCTGTTCCTGTGCAGCACTGTTCTACGTTCTAATGTTCTGTGAGATATGCTCAATGTGGCATAATGAGGTAGTGGTCAGCAGCATACACATTGGTCTCCGATAAGCATGAAGTCTCTCAGTGTGACAAAAATCAGGACACTTCTGCTTGCCTGATCCGTTGCTTGACAGATGGCAGAACTTATGACGACAACGGCATTTAAGATGAGGGGGGTAGGTTCAGAATAGACGTGAGGGATAGGTTTTTTACTCAGAGAGTGGTGGATGCCTGGAATACGTTGCCTGATAGGGTGGTGGAGGCAAATTCATTGGGGGCTTTTAAGAGGGGCTTGGATTGACACATGAATGAGAGGAAAATGGAGGGATATGGTCATTCTGTAGGTAGGAGGGATTAACTATGTCGGCACAACATTGTGGGCCGAAGGGCCTGTTCTGTGCTGTACTGTTCTATGTTCTAACTGATAGCTGAGTCATGCAAGTCACAGTTCCCAGATGGTCAAGGATCTTAGGTATAGGACTGAGAGCAGTTTGCCACCTCACTTATTCTTGCTGCATATACAATGAATAGTTTCATATCCAATGAATGCTAGGTTAGATTACATTGGAGGAAACATGAAGTGTAACAGGTATGCTTATGCTTTATTTTTAAGAATATGGAATTTGGTTGATCAGAAATTGAACTCCCAGTTGAAAAAATGTTCTTGTTGAAGAAGTGGACAAGATGATAGATTCCCATGCAGAGAACATATCTCCTGCCCATGGGAGCTTGGTATATGGCTTCAGCAGTAGAATCATGCAGCCCCTCCCACTAATTTTACCCATTGTTTTTCAGTTGATTATCCTTTCTTTCTGGATGCCACATCGCGAGATTTCATTACATTACCTAAGAAATTAAAATGACCCCGGAGACTTCGGCTATCTTGCACTGTGGGATGTCACCTGATTTGTCAAGCCATCCAAAAATGTTGCTTCAATTTACAATATTTTCTAAGACTATCTTCTAACGAACACAAGAGCTAAGTGCTTGGTAATGTTAGGAGTGTGCGATGGAGGGACAGGGTCACCTACAGAGATGTTGGTGCCAACTAGCCAGTGGTTCCAGGGAGTAATTCGGGTTAGCTGCAGTTTGCGGGACTCTGGACTGCACTCTGCAGTTCCGCATCTGAGCACTCGGGAACGCGCTGGAGGTCAGGTGCGTGTTCACTTGACCTCTCACTCACTCACCTGGGATTCACCAGTGAGTTCAGCGGCCTTCCATAAGTTAGAGGGCCGAAGGCCAGACATCTGGGCCCTCAGTTTGGTGTGGTCAATATCACCAATCTTCAGTTAAAAGGTAAGTTTTTTATTTATTTATGTCTTAATTAAAATAAGCATAATGTCTTTAAATATTATTTATTTTTTGCAATAATGCTTTTTCAGTATCTTAATTGCTAACGAGCCATGGAGGCAATGGTTGAGTGTAACACAGGAAGCGACCAAGAGGGGCAGGCCATCTGAACCCTGATCTGGCTCAACATCAAAAACAACGCACATGATAGTGTGGAGACTTCAGGAGATCTCGTGTTATAATTAGCAAAATGATCAATGTTGGACCTGCATAATCTCCCCCCACTATTATAGCATTTTCTGCATTCTGTGAACTTTAAGTTTGGTTTTCAGTGATGATCGGTCGTTCTTCAAGCCACAGGTGTCACCAGATGAGTTGCAGAATATAACGAAAGTTGTCACATCTCCTTACATATACTGTATATGCACACACACAAGAAATAGGAGCAGGAGTAGGCCACCTGGACCCACAACCTTGCCCTGCCATTAAAATTGATCATGGATGGTCCGCCCTAGGCCTCAGCTCCTCTCTGTGCACCACACTGTCCTGTTCCCTTATCTTTCAAAATCTTCTTGAGCTCCTCTTTAAATACCTCAAGGTTTCTAGCCTCTGCAACCCTCTAAGTTAGAGAACTCCAGAGATTCACCGCTCTCTGTGAGAGGAAATTCCTTCACACCTGGTCTTAAATTACTGCCCCTTTATCTTATAACCACATCTCCTTGTTTGAGACTCTCCCATAGTGGAAATATCTCAACGTCAGTCTTATTTTCCCCTGAGGATCTTGTATGTTTTACTCCTCATTCTTCGAAATTCTACAGAATACATTGAATCATACAGCACAGAAATGGGCCCTTCAGCCCACCACATCCATGCTGACCTTTTTACTCATCTACACTAATCCCATTTGCCTGCATTAGGACCATACCATTCGATGCTTTGCCTGTTTAATTGTGGTAATCAGTCTTTAACGTACATCCCCAATACACTTCTGACTTTTATGCTGTTCATGATCAGACAACTTTTCATCTCAGGATTTAGCCTCGTTAATCTCTCTGAGCTACCTCCAACGTTACTATACTATATATTATTATACTACCATACACTCCTATAACCTTTATTTATAACCTATAGTAACGTAAGTTACTGTAACCAAAACTGTGCCCTGTACTCCAGGTGCAGCCTCACCAACATCCTGTGAAATTGCAGCAGTATTTCTCTATGTTAAATTCCAACACCCCGGCAATAAAGGCCAATTTGCAATTTATCTTCTTAATTATTTGCTTCAGCTGCAAGCCAACTTTTTGTGATTTGTGCACAGGAACGCTTAGATCCTTCTGTACTATACTCATTTGCAGTTTCTTTTCATTTAGATCATTTTCCTTTTTGAATCCTCTTACCAAAGTGTATGACCTCATACCTCCCGAAATTAAACTCCATTTGCCAAGATGTTGTCCACTCACTCAACTCATCTGTAGCATGTTGCAGAGTCCAAATATTCTCATTGCTGCCTGCCCTCCCACCCATTTTCATGTCATTAACATCTAGGATACCTTGCACTCTGCCTTCTTCTCCAAGTCATTAGTACAGATAGTAAATAATTGAGGGCCAAGCACTTATTGTTGGGGTCTCGACTAGTTATGTCCTTCCAAATGAAAAAAAGATTGATTTATTTCAACTCTCTACCTTCAATGTGATAACCAGTCTTCAATATATGTAAACACTCCTCTGCAATGCCATGGACTCTTGTATATTAGCCTTTTGTGTGGCACTTTATCAAATGTCTTCTGGGAGTCCAAATACACCACATCTACAGGTTCCCCTCTATTGACTCTGCTTGTTATATCCTCAAATAACTCAAGCAAATTTGTGAATCATGATTTCCCTTTCATAAAACCAGGGTGATTTGGTTTGTTTGCATTAAGCTTTTCTAAATGACTACGTATTTCTTCCTTGATTATAGAATCAACAGATGTTAAGCTAACTGGCCTATAGTTTCCTGCTTTTTGCCGCTTTCCCTTCTTGAACAAGGGCATCATATTTTCTGTTTTTGAATCAGTTAGTACCTCCTGGAATTCAAGTGAGTTTTGAAGAGCTTCAACCAATGTCCCTACTATCTCTGCAGCCACTTCTTTTAAAACCCTTGGCTGAAGGCCCTTGGATCCTGGCAACTTGTTAACCTTTTGTCCCAGAAGCCTTTCCAATACCTTCTCCCTTTTCATAGGGATTGTTCTTTCTTCTTATTTAAAACTAGCCCATCTGTTATCCTTGGGATATTTACAGTGTCCTTCACCATGGTTTAAATTATCTGCAATTTCCTGATTTCCCCTTATTAATTCCCCAGTCCACTTTCAATTAATATTACAGCAGAACTGATTAGTACTGATACACGCAGAGAAAACAAGTTGCTGGAAATTGTAGAATTCAGTATTAAATCCATAGGACAATGATGTACCCAGCCAGAAGATGAGGTGCTGTTGGTCAATCTTACGTTGGGCCTTGTTAGCACCCATGCAGGAGGCCACAATGGATAGGTCAGAGAGTGCAAGTGGGAGGGAGAATACTGGACTTTACCAACAGCCCTGACCTGCATTTCACAGCTTTTACATGTCCCTTTGTATGTTTTCTCCCTACCTAGTTTCCCATCATTGACCAATCAACCAGATGGCTTCATCAACAGCTTATCACATGGCAGCCCTGATTGCACCCTATCAGAGACATTCCCTTTGTCCTCTTCATCTCTCACCAACCCTCTTTGACTTAAAGTTAACTTGTGTCTCTCTTTCCTGACAAAGGATCATCAATCTGAAATGTTAACCACGTGTCACCTTCCACAGATGCTATTTGACCAGCTGACCATTTGCACCATTTCTGATTTTATTTCCAATAGCTGTAGGTTTGTGACTTACATCGTAATGTCAGTTTTCAATTCACTGCAGTCTTCTCCTCCAACAATAAAACAAACTGCAGGAGGAACTCAGCGAGTTGACCAGCATCTGTTGGGGGGAGAGGAATTGTCTAAGTTTCCTGTGAGTGGAGATAGCCAGTAATAAGGGGAGAGTGGGAGGGGTGAGACAGGGACCGATTGATGATAGGGGGATCGAGGAGGGGTAAAGGATGGTCGGCAGAAGGAGCCAGGTGGAGGAGGGGGGAGGGGTGAATTTGGGAGACAGAGGCAGGTGGACGGTAGCTGAAAGCAGACAAGAGGAAATAAAAGGCGGATGGAGCCAGGTGGAAGGAGGGACGGTGAAGGTTGAGACAGCTGCTGGAGGGTGATAAGCAAGGACACAAAGGCTACAGAGTGCTGGAATCTGATCAGTAAGAAAGGTGAACCATTAAGGGAGAGATGAAGAACATAGAACAGTGCAGCACAGGAACAGTGCAGCCCTTCGGCCCACAATGTTGTGCCAATCCAATTACATACGTAATAAAATGCCCAACTAAACTAATACTTTCTGCCTACACAATGTCCATGTCCTACCATTTCCCTCACATTCATGTGACTATCTAAGAGCCTCTTGAACGCCTCTATCATATTTGCCTCCACCACCACCCCAGGCAGCGCATTCCAGACACCCACTACTCTCTATGTAAAAAAACTTGCTCTGCACATCTCCTTTGAATGGATGCGCTCTGGTATTAGACATTTCAACGCTGGGGAAAAGATACTGGCTGTCTACTCTTATCTATGCCTCTCATAATCTTATAAACCTCTACCAGATCTCCCCTCAGCCTCCGCCGCTCCACAGAAAACAACCCAAGTTTGTCCAACCTCTCCTCATAGCACATGCCCTCAAATCCAGGCAGTATCTTGGTAAACCTCTTCTTCACCCTCTCCAAAGCCTCGACATCCTTCCTATAATGGGGTGACCAGAACTGAATGCAATACTCCAGATGTGGCCTGATTAAAGTTTTATAAAGCTGCAGCATAGCTTCCTGACTCTTGAACTCAATGCCTCAACTAATAAGGCAAGCATGCCGTATGCCTTCTTTACCAACAGATGGAACTTCTTTACCAGAGCAGGTGGAACTAGTTGGGGGCGGGGTGCAGTGGGTGAAGTCTTTGGGAAGTAGGTGGATTGAACCAGGAGTGGGAGGAGTACAGCAATGAAGTAAGCCATGTCAACAATACCAGCCTGGAGAAGGAATTGTGGTCATCAGGACATCAACTGCACCACGGGTGCCAGCAAATTAGACAGGGTCATGTAAGTGTGCAAGTCCACTTCCACTAACAATCTCCTTTTGTTCAGAGATCACAAATTCTTCCCAATTGTGACCCACTTGCACCATTTTGCCTTGAACCCCTTTATAGATACTGCGTCTTTCTTCCATACTAAGAGATTCGCCCTTCTTTTTTACCTCGCCTTCTATAAACCTCAGGCTCCAGTCTCAGTTCAGTAAGACAGACTCTTACATTTTCATCCCCAGTTTTGTATGTTGGACTCTTCTGGTAACTACTGTGGACCATAACTTAAACACTCTTGGACTTTGCAGCATCAAGGGACCATGTTGTTATTGTGGCAGATACCTCTCTAAAATGAACTGAAGCATGGTATAAACAATGTTGCTAACATGTGACACAATGTCTTCCCACTCCTTGTTCAAGCCACCTACTTCCCACAGACTTCACCCACTGTATCCCTGCCCCTACCTAGTTCCACCTACTCTGGTAAAGAAGTTCCATCTAGTGGTAAAGAAGGCATATGGCATGCTTGCCTTCATTAGTCGAGGCATTGAGTTCAAGAGTCAGGAAGCTATGCTGCAGCTTTATAAAACTTTAGTTAGGCCGCATCTGGAGTATTGCATTCAGTTCTGGTCGCCCCATTATAGGAAGGATGTCGAGGCTTTGGAGAGGGTGCAGAAGAGGTTTACCAAGATGTTGCCTGGGTTACAAGGCAAGGTGATAGTTAACCTGCCAACCTTAAAACATCTGTAGAGCTAGAATCGAGAAGCCACAAAACGATATACACTGAAGTTTGTATATAGCTTTATCTGAAATTTTTCTAATTGAGAGCCCTGCACCATTGGTCTTAAATAGAAATGTTGTATTATGGATCTTGTTGATCACACTCAAATCATTCATCATCTTGAAACTTCTTGGCTACTTCAAGATCATCAGAATGTTTTTAGTTTTGATATTTGCACATATGATCCCGTTGCCTACATTTGCCAACTCAACTTTTAACCTTCGGCTGAATCATCTTGTTATTGCATTGTGTATCTCCCTGAATTATTTGAAATGATCTTTCCCTAAAGCTATGAACTTGATTACACAACTTCTGCTTATAATTTCCTGCTGTCATTGTTGGCTTCTTCTTCAGTTCCCATTAATTCGATTGTCTCCCAAAGATCCATTATCCTCTCCCACTTTGTTCCCAGGTTATAATACTGGTTTCCTGCCTTCATCCTTATTTCTCATGAAATTTTTGTTCCCTGCTTTTACTTAGGTTGCAAGAAGCACTGCAGTGAAAAACAAACTGCTGGAGGAACTCAGCAGGTCAGGAAGCATCTGTGAAGGGAATTGGACAGTCGACATTTCGGGTTGAGACCCTTCATTTGGACTCAACCCAAAACATCGGCTGTCCATTTCCCTCCACAGATTCTGTTTGACCACAGAGTTCCTCCATAATTGGTTTTTTGCTCCAGATTCCAGCAAAGGCAGACACTCACAAGAAGCACTCTTTTTCCCTCACACTCAATAACTAAACCTAAAGGTGTTTCTACAATAAATACATTTTTTTTCTTTCTATAGTCTTCCTCTTTTGAAGAAGTTATCAAAATCCAATACTTACACAATATTTAGTTTTTTCTTGTACTCAGAGGAAGGTCTAACTATTTGATAGATGAAGTTGTGCCATTTCTAGGGTTCTTGATATATCTTAGATGTTGAAATAAGTGCTCTCTTCCACTGGTGCTCTGTTATTTTCTGAGTACTTCAACCAATATCCATTCAAATATGTTTTACCAGGTGCTTTATCGATTTTAGGAAACAAAAGAACACAAGTCGGATCCCGCTGCAAATGCAGCTTCATCCTCTCTCTCTCTCACACACACACACACACACACACACACACACACACACACAAGACATACGCACACACACATAGTTAATCGTACAATACTTAGCTTAGGCACTTTCAACGCCTTTTTTAATAAATGCTTTGCTTTCTCACTCCTCTTTCTCATCAGAAAAATTAAGAATTGCCCTGCTATTTTGCTATCTTTGAAGTTACTCTAAATTTGATATACAGCATTCCACTTGTGAAGGGTATGTGAGTTATCCATTGTTTATTGTTTAATATGTGCTTCTACAAAGATGTACATGGAGCATGCTGTATATCTAGTGATACTGTGTAGGTATACGGTACATCCTACAAGATATAATTTCTCTGCTTTCAGTGAGCAGTCAGAAGGAAAGAATCCTGCATTTGCCAAAAGATAAGATACCTTTATTAATCACATGTACATCGAAACACACAGTAAAATACATCTTTTGCGTAGAGTGTTCTGGGGGCAGCCCGCAAGTGTCACAGGAGAAATTTCTGATCTAGATATTGAACTGATATGTGGTGAGAGTTGATAAGAGTTAATAGAGCTATTCTAAATGGCAGAAAATGGCGTAGATATACTTCCTTCAGATAGAAATCTGCAACTCTTCACTTCAATGTTCAGATAGAAGGGCACCCTGGCCAAGGACCACAGACTTATCTTCTCTTTTAATGAGCAGATGGTTCAGAACCTTCCTGTAGATAAAATGTCAAAGAATAATTCATTTTGATGTTCTCATCTGCACCACATCATCTTGGAGTTGATGGAAAATAGCAAGCATTGTCATAACAGAAAACCTAAAGTCATGCATAAAGTCATGCCGGTGAGCCTTACGTCAGTGGTTGGGAGATTACTGGAGAAGATTCTTAGAGCTTGCATCTGGAAAAGCATAGACTTACAAGGGATAATCAACATGGTTTTGTCCAGGGAAGGTCATGCCTAACAAAGTTTTTTTTCAGGAAGTGACGAAGATGATTGGTGAGGGTAAGGCAGTGAATGTTGTATATGTGGACTTTAGTAAAGCTTTTGACAAGGTCCCTCGTGGTGGGCTGATCCATGGAGATTTAGTGGATTAGATTCAAAATTAGCTCAGCCATAGAAGACAGAGGGTAGCGGTGGAAGGGTGTTATTTTGACTGGAGGTATGTGACCAGTGGTGTTTCACAAGAATAAGTGCTAGAATCTCTGTTGTTTGTTTTAAATATATAAATGATTTGGATGAAAATGCTGGTGAGTTGATTAGTAAGTTTGTAAACAACACAAAAATTGACGAGATTGTCAGAGGATTCAGCTGGACATAAACTAGCTAGGAGTGTGGGCAGAGAAATAGCAGATGGAGTTTAATCCAGACAAGTGTGAGGTGTTGCACTTTGGGAAGTCAAATACAGTAAATGACAGGACCATGGGAAGCATCGACGTACAGAGGGATCTTGGGGTGCAAGTCCATAGCTCCCTGAAAGTGGCAACATTATTAGATAGGGTGGTAAAGAAGGCGTATGACATTGTTGCATTCATCAGTTGGGATATTGAGTGTAAAAGTCAAGAAGTCACATTGCAGCTGTATAAAACTTTAGTTAGGCCACATTTGGAGTATTATGTGCCGTTCTGGTTGCTGTGTTACAACAAGGACGTGGAAGCTTTGGGGAGGGTGCAGAAGATGTTCACCAGAATGTTGCCTGGATTTGAGAGTATTAGTTAAAAGGAGAGCTTGGACAAACTTGGATTGTTTTCTCTGGAGCACAGAAGGCGAGAGGCAACCTGATAGAAGCATGTAAAATTAGGAGAGACATAGATAGGATAGAAAGTCAATTTACCAGGGTGGAGATGTCAAATACTAGAGGGCATGGGTTGAAGGTGAAAGGGGGAAAGTTTAAAGGAGATTTACAAAGCAAGGTTTATTACGCAAAGAGTGGGAGGTGCCTGGAACGCTCTGCTAGGGGAGGTGGTGGAAGCAGATACGATAGCAGCATTTAAGAGTCATTTAGCCAGCCACATGAACAGGCAGGGAATGGAGGGATATAGACCATGTGTAGGCAGATGGGGTTAGTTTAGATTGGCATCATGGTCAGCATATAGTGGCTGAAGGACCTGAACTAGAGTGTTGGAACAACTGTAGGATTGAAGCTTAAACTTGTAAAAATGCAATGGAAGATTGTGATGTGGAAATGAGAGGAGGAAGTGGGTGCTGGAGATGGTGGGGGAGACAGTTGTCTTTGGTTGCTAGTGATAAACAGGTGCAGAATTGCACTTGTCTCCCATATATTTGGATCCATGAACATGCATGGATGATGATATTGCATTTAACACTGGTCACCTATAGGTGATTCTTTTGCATTCAGTTTCTGACCTGCTTCTTGAGGACCAAAGTGTCAACAACAGTTCTCATCTGAATTATGTCATCTTGAACTTGATTCCTAACATGCACCATTTTTACAAAAAAGTCAGTCTTGCATTAGGTCAGGCTAGAAAGTGATATTAGTGCTGAAGCCTTTCTTTAGACCACAGAGATGAAGGATACCTTGGAGAATGTTGTAAGCTCTTGTAGTGTATTGTGGGTTCATCTGTGCTGCTCCCCAGAACAGAGTATCAATATTATTAATTTGCATAAACATGGAGCTTCAAGGAAACACAACTAACCATTGCAACAGTGAGTTTTCTGCTTTGTAACATAATACTTCCACTAAATATAGAAAAACAGTGTTTTTCTTTAATTACAGTCTATATTGGCTTTGCTTCAGGAAATAACATTGAGCTTATGCTTTTATTAATTTAAAACATAATTTCTACACAGACCCATTTCGAGTAAGCTCCCCCAAGCCTATAATTCTCCAAGTTCCTGTAACTTTAGCCCCTTGTGTATATCCCATTTCCTTCACCTACAAAAACCTAGTGAGCCTTCAGCGATTTGGCTCTGGAATTTGCTTTCTGATCATCTCTCCTTCTCTAACTCTTCCTCAACTTCATGATACACTTTAAAATCTGCATAATACAAAATGAGAACAGAAAATACTCAGTAGGTCAGGCTGCATCTGCAGAGACAGAAACAGAGCTAACATTCAACATGGTGATTGTGCCTGGATACTGACTGTTTAAAATAGGATTTTTAAAATTAATTTGTGGGATTTAGACATCACTGACTAGGCCAGCATTTATTGCCCGTCCCAAATTGCCTCATGAACTGAGTAGTTTTCAAGAGCTGACTTTGGTCAAACACATTAATGTGTTAGGGTTCATATGTAAACCAGACTAAGGGTGGCAGGTTTCTTTCCCTAATGTTAAATAGTGAACCAGCATTCTGGTTGTTCCATGGTCATCATTACTGAAAATAATTTATTTTAGCAAATTTATTTAAGTTCCTTATATGTTGCTATGGGACTCAAACCAGGTCTCTGGGTTTGATCCAGCAACTTAACCATTATGCCAATCCATCCCCTGAAACATCCCTGCTGAGTTTCTTGCTGAAATCTCTTTTCTAAATGATTGATTTTAAAATAAACATTTCCCATGCCTTTTTAAGATTCCACTGTCCAAAGAGGGGAACAGAAAGGGACTGGGTATTATAGTCTTAGTGAGGTGGCTTTTGAAAGAATGAAGGTTAGATTCCAGTTACCTCCTAAGTTACTCTGATGCAATTGCTATAAGACAACTACCTCACGTCAGAATGCTTTCTCTGCAGCAATGGTACTAAATGAGATAAAAATAAACTTAGAGGCATATTAATATTTGGGTTCAGTGCCCAGGACCTCTCCCCTTCAGGGGGTCTTGGGAAAATGGTGGGGTTGTCTTACAAGTGCTGAGCATGCAACTTTATACACGAGGCTAAGGTTGTTAACGTTCCCAGATTGTACAGAACTTCCCAGACCTTAAAGGATAATTGGCTGACCTATATTACTCTGACATATAAAGTCAAATTTCCCATAAAAGAGCCGGAGGTTATGAGGCCCGGAATCTCCAGGATAGCCCCAACACCTTAAAAGGACCAGCCATTGTTATCACCACTTAGTGAATTTAGAATAGCTTGGTGACCAACAAGAGCACTGAGGAAGCAGTGGTCAAAGACTGGAAGTAGGGGCCCACCTGATGCCAGTCCCTGTCCCTAGAGCCTCACTCGATGAAGGTGCAAGTTTTCAAGGCCTAACCAGTGCTGTTTCAATCCATGGGGCCATCTGATTCTGCACTGGGTTCTTGAGGCCATCAAAATGCCAGAGGCAGACCTGGCACCAGGGACCAAGGACCCAGGACCCAGGAAAACATTGGGCTCCATGTGATATTCTGAACCCAAGTCCAGGTCCAGGTCAATATCCACATCTATGCAGTATTGGTGGGCAAAAGTTTGTCACTATAACATGATACGTTACAAATTAGTACAGGTCTGTCATTGTATAACACTGAAACAACTTTGGTAGGCACAGGTCTTTCCCTGTTCAACACTTAGATCAGTACTGCTGGGCACAGGTCTGTCATCATATAACACTTGGGTCGAGTACTTGTGGGCATAGGTCTATCACTGTATAAGATTAGGCAATTGTACCAATGGACACAGCTCTGTCACTAACACTAGCCTGCAGCACATAGGTTCAACGCTGTTCAATACTGAGGTAAAGTATAGGCGAGTTCAGATTTCTTGGTATATAACTCTAGGCTACAGTACTGGTGGACCTACGTCTTTACAGTAAGGCACATCGCCCAGTGCTGGGGAACACAGGTCTGTGACTGTATAAACCTAGGGTACAGTACTGCTAAATGCAAGTCTATCACTGTATAACAATAGGCCACTGTACAGGTGGATACAAGTCTATCACTGAATAACATTGCGGCATTCTAATGGTGTGTACAGGTCTCTCGGTATATAACGATGGGCTACAGTGTTCAGGTATGTACAGGTGTACCATTGTATAACAAAATTGGTGGGTATGGGCTTGTCATTATACAACACTGGGGTACAATAAGTTTAAGTTTGTTGTCACAGGCATATATACCATGGAAATACAGGTGGGTACAAGTCAGTCATTGTACAACACTAGACTACAGTACTGGTAAGCACAGTTCTGCCACTCAACAACACTGCAATACAATACCAGCAAGTACAAATCTTTCAGCATTTAATGGGCTGTGGTCTGTCACTGTACAGCACTAAGATACAATACTGTAGAAACAGGTCTATCACTGAATAACACTGGGGCACACTATTAATAGGTACATATCTGTCACTGTATAACATTGGGGTATGGTACTGATGGGTATTGTTCTATAACCATGTAACACCAGGATGTAGTCATACTGGTGGAAGCAGGTCTATCACGTTATAACACTGGAGGTTAGTATTGCTATAAACTTGTCTGTCACTATATATTACTGAAGTACAGTACTGGTGGCTACAGCTCTGCCACTCTATTACTCTGGGTAATAGTACTAGGGAGGGGATGCACAACCATCACCATATAACATTACAGGCTGTCCCTAGGTAATGAATGGGTTCCAATTTTGCAGATGTCCATAAGTCAATTTTGTCCATAAGCTGGAAAATACACAAAAATGGTACCCATATTTCCACAGTATTGTAATGAATGACATCAAAAACACATAAAACTGATAAGGAAGGGCAATTCCTAAAAATGAGGAGACGAAAGAAACTAGTTCTGCCATTCATAGAAACAAATGTCTGTATGTACGTCAGACTTTTAAATTTAATAGTATTATGGGAGCGAGCTTGTACATAAGTTGGGTGTTTGTAACCCGGGGACAGACTGTACACTATGATACCAGGGAATGCAAGTCTGGCACTATATACCAGTGTATAGTGACAGACTTGTTACCAGTACTCAATTACATCATTAAACTGGAATGAGTGCAAACCAGATTTGTGAAAATGCTGCCAGGACTCAAGAGCCTGAGTTACAGGGAGAGGTTGGACAGGGTAGGACTTCCTTCCTTGGAGTGTAGGAGACTGAGGGGTGACCTTACGGAGGTGTACAAAAGCATATGAGGCACAGATAAGGTGAAAGCACACTGTTTTTTTCCCGGAGAATCAAAAACGAGAGGGTAGAGGTTTAAGGTGAGAGGGGAAAGATTTAAAAGGGTCCTGAAGGGCAACTTCCTCGCACAGAGGGTGGTGCATATATGGAACGAGCTGCCAAAGAAATTGGTTGAGACAGATACAACAACAAAACTTAAAATACATTTAGACAGGTACATAAAAGGTTTAGAGAGATATGGGACTAGCTTAGATGGGCATCTTGGACAGCATGAACAAGTTGGGCCAAAGGGCCTGTTTCTGCGCTGTATTACTCCGTGACTCCACTCGTGGACACGGACATGGAGTGGACATGGTCTGTACATTCTCCTCGTGTCTGCGTGGGTTTCCCCCGGGTGCTCCGGTTTCCTCCCACATTCCAAAGACGTACGGGTTAGGGAGTTGTGGGCGTGCTACGTTGGCGCCGGAAGCGCGGCGACACTTGCGGGGCTGCCCCCAGAACACTCTGCGCAAAAGGTGCATCTCACCGTGTGTTTCGATGTACCTGTGACTAACAAAGATATCTTGTTACTGCTAAACAATAGGATACGTCATCTTATTAGCACCATCTTCTTTTCCTTAAACAGCCCCTTTTGCTGATGATGACTTGCTTTCACTCCACTTCCTCACCTGGGTTGTGAGGTAACTGATGAGGCCACTGTTGGACATGCAACTTCTTCCGCAGATGGGGCAGGAGGTGCCTGACAGGGCAGGTGGGTGGGTATTCTATAAAGAGGTGTGCTCCATCTGCTATTTTTGCTGGGCTTCTCAGCACTCCCAATCCACGTACTTGAAGTTCTCTACGGCATCCTGAATGCTCCTTCTCTACTTTGAGCAATCATCGACCAGAGATTCCCAAGAGCCAGTGCAGACATTGCATTTGTGTGGAGGAAGTTTCGAGCACATCTTTAAATCTTATTCACTGTCATGATGGTAATCTCTTCCCAGGAGAAGAACTCCTGTTTCAGGAATCTGGTGTTGGGAATGCAAGTAATGGGCCTGCCTAAGAAAGCCAGGGCTTTGTACTGGGGATGTTGGCCTAGGAGAGGATGCTGACTTTGGTTTGCTTATACTTTCAGTGGAGGACTTTCCAGAGACAACATTGCTGGCTTCTTTCTAGTGCCTTGAAATGCTTGGTGGATTATGAGTTTTGTGCCAGGTTTGAGATCCTGATCTTGAAACACCCTTTTTGTCAATAGACCAAAGGCTGCACTGATGCATTGAAGGTGATGGTGAATTTCATCATCAATGTCTGCATTCACTGAGGTGTTACACTTGGGATATGGGAATTGATCCATGTTTTTTAGAGTCTTGCTGTAAACCTTTATTGCTGGAAGGCAACAGTGTATAGTGGGGACAGTTTGGTAGAAACATTTTCTCGCCAATGCTGAGTATAAGGCCAATCGTTTCACATACTTCGGTGAAAGAGTTGAGAAGTCTCGGAGCTTGGACATCCTGCTTGCATACTGAAGCTCAACTGGTGCGATTGGTTCTGGCATGTCACCGTTGTAGGATGAACAGTTTCCCATTAGTTCTATAGATTAGCTTCACTGCTGCAGGAAGTTTGTTGGAAGTGAAATGCAGCATTTCAATGAGAAAGATTGAGAAAAGTGTTGGGACAATGATGCAGCCTTGTTTGACACTGGTCTGCATTGAGATTGGCTCTGCTGTAGATCCATCGGTTAGGATCATAGCCTGCATAGCATCCTGAAGCAAATATAAGATGGGGTTGAATTGCTATGGCCAGATGAATTTGAGGAGACTTCCCCACAGTTCCTCCCAGTTGATGGAATCAAGGGCTTTAGGAAGATTGAACAAGACCATGGATTAGTGCTGGTCCCTGCATTTCTCTTGGTGTTGTCACATGGTGAAGATTGTGTCTAGTATGTCTCAAGATGGTTGAAATTCACACTGCAATTCAGGGAGCTCTTCAGCAACAGGGAGGAGGAGGCTGTTCAAGAGGACCCTGATGTTGATTTTCCCTGAAGCAGACAACAGCAAGGCCGATCTGGAGTTATGAGTTCAGTCATGAATCCACAATCTCATTGTTCATTTGTGGGAATACTTGGGTACGGCACAGGTGGATACAGGTCCTCCGCTATATAATACTGGGGTACAGTATTGGTCAGTAGAGGTCTGTTACCTTATACATTAAACTATGGCATATTTGGGCACAAGTACTGCTGAGTCTTTATAAGGCATTGGTCAGACCGCATTTGGAATATTGTGAGCAATTTTGGGCCCCGTATCTAAGGAAAGATGTGCTGGCCCTGGAGAGGGTCTTGAGGAGGTTCACATTAATGATCCCAGGAATTAAAGCTTTACCATATGAGGAGCGTTTGATGTCTCTGGGCCTCTACTTGATGGAGTTCAGAAGGATGAGGGGATATCTCATTGAAACCTACCGGGTACTGGATAGCGTGGACGTGAAGGGGATGTTTCCATTAGTGGGAGAGTCTAGGCTCTAATGGCACAACCTCAGAATAAATGGACATCCCTTTAAAACTGATTTGAGGAGGAATTTCTTCAGCTAGAGGGTAGTGAATCTGTGGAATTCGTTACCACAGAGGGTGGTGGAAGCCGAGCCATTGAGTATATTTAAGGCAGAGATGGATAAGTTTTTATTGGTAAAGGGTACAGATGGGCACATGACTTTGTTATAACACTGCAATTCATTACAATTGAAGACCTGATGGAGGGCTTTTAAATTCAGCAGGACAGTATGTTGTACAATACAGGTCTGCCGACATATTACACTAGAATAATATTGTACTACAATACACTTGTACAATGATAGGCCTGTACCCACTGGTACGATACAGAACAAGTTGGCTCAACTCCATGACCAAACGTTACTGCTTTACAGTAGGATGGACATGGAAGAACTGTTATCACTTGTGGGTGAGAAGGGGGGCATAAATACAAAATAGCCACTAGCAGATCAAATAAAAGATGAATGTGTCTTTTTTTCATTTGTAGGAACATGGAACTCCCTGGCTTATACTAATGACATGTTTGAATAGAGGCGGGGTGCATATGATGAGAGGATATTAGCTATAAGGAGAGGTTGGACAAACTTGGATTGTCTTCTCTGGAGTGTTGGAGCGTGGGGGCTGACCTGATAGAAGTATATAAAATTGTGAGAGGCATAGACAGGGTAGACAGAGTCTTTTTCCCAGGATAGCAACGTTAAATAGCTTTAAGGTGAGAGGGAGAAAGTTTAAAGGAGATTTATGAGGCAGGATTTTTACACAGAGAGTGGTAGGTGTCTGGAACGCACTGCCAGAGGAAGTGGTGGAAACAGATACTATAGCAATGCTTCAGAGGTATTTAGACAGACACATGAACAGGCGGGAAATAGAGGGATATAGACCATGTGCAAGCAGATGGGATTAATTTAAATAGACATCATAGGCCGAAGGGCCTGTTCCTGTGCTGTACTGTTCTATGATACATGAGGGAATAGAAGGATGTAGTGTTGGTACAGTGGGAAGAGATCATTTGTGGGAGGAGAGGGTTGTTCATATGGAATGTGACATGGTGAGGAGAAATCCTTAAAGTGAATTTGTTGTCTTTCTATCCAGGGCAGATTTGAACCTTTCCCAGGAGAGGAAGACATCATGTAGGCTGAACCTTCAATGTACTGGTGAAGGAGTGCTACATTTTCGTGGGTGCTGTGATATGGATTAAGATGCTGAGGTACTGGAAAAGGAGCTATGGCATTTTTGAGTTGTCAGACATTTATTTCTTAATGACAAGAATAAATAGATTTACTGTCCTCCAGAGTTTTGGCAGTTTAAAAGTAAGGACGTTCTGTGACTCTCTCATTGTTTTCCATGTGACTTGGCTTCATCTTCTACTCAGCAATCTGTAGTGAAAGAATCCAATTCATGTTCCAGCTGGAATGTTTCATATAATTGTGGTAAGCTTTTTTTAAGGAACTTGTTTCCAACTCCACTCTCTGTAGAGAAACAGCTGGGAAACAGAAGGGAAATAAAGACAGTGTAGTCAGTCTTGAGTGAGACTGGCATGCAGGGACAAGTGTAGATGAGTCTATAACCTACACACGTTAGTATCCTTCTTTGCTTTGATAAACTTGCTCCAATATATATCCCCAGTGATTTTGCTCGATTGACTTGTATTTTACCAAAATGGATTGCAAATACTGAATAGCTTGATGATCTTTGTCGAAGGTTTGATATGGTCTTGCAGTAAGGATCTATTCAGATAAAAATTCTGAGGCTCGCTGTGTGATTGGTACTGAGTTCCAGAGAGTTGGTAGTTGGAATATCTTTGGTCTCAGTATTGTCATGGAAAATCAGTCAAGTTTCACAGTGCTGATGCCTTTCCATGTAAATGAAGTGGATTGGCATCACACAAAAGAAAGAACTTAACTTCATCAAGCAACTTTCACAACTTGTGGATATCCCAAAGCTCTTTCTAACCAATGAAGAACACCCAAGATGCCTGTCAATTGTAAAATAAATTGTAAAAATGGGAGCAGGGGTAGGCGGTACATTTCCTCAAGCTTGCTTCACCAGATTGGTTACCTACACAAAGTACAACTTGGTGGATGATGATTGTCCTGTGCATGGCATTCTGGAGGGAATCTAAATCTGATGATTCTGATGATACAAAGATAGGAGGAAAAGCAAGGTATGAGGAGAGTGCAAAGAATTTGATAGGGTTTGGAGTGGGGAAATGTAACATTCACCACTTTGGTAGGAAGGACAGAAAAACAAATGGTTAAATGGTTAAATGTATGCTTAGCCCACTGCTCCACTCTCTCTACATTCATGACTGTGTGGCTAAGCACAGCTCAAATCCCACCTATAAATTTGCTGATGACACCTCTATTGTTGGTAGAATCTCATATAGTGATGAGGAGGTGTACAGGAGTGAGATAGATCAGCTGGTTGAGTGGTGTTGCAACACAACCTTACACTCAACGTCAACAAGACCAAGGAACTGATTGTGGACCTCAGGAAGGGGAAGTCAGGAGAACACACACCTGTCTTCATTGAGGGGCCAGCGGTGGAAAGGGTGAGCAGCTTCAAGTTCCTGGGCATCAATATCTCAGAGGATCTATCTTGGGCCCAAAACATTGAACCAATCATGAAGAAGGCATGCCAGTGGCTCTACTTGATTTGGAGTTTGAGGAGATTTGGTATGTCACCAAAGACTCTTACAAATTTCTATAGCTGTACAGTGGAGAGCATTCTGACTGGTTGCATGACAGCCTGGTATGGAGGCTCCAATGCGCAGGATCGCAAGAGGCTGCGGAGGGTTGTAGACTCAGCCAGCCCCATCACGGGCACAACCCTCCCCACTATTGAGGACATCTTCAAGAGGTGGTGGCATCCATCACTAAGGACACTCACCATCCGGGACAAGCCCTCTTCTTGTTATTACCATCAGAGAGAAGGTATAGAAGCCTGAAGACCCAAACTCAATGATTCAGGAACAGTCTTTGCACTGTACTGCTGCTGCAAAACAACAAATTTCACATTATATAAGTCAATGATAATAAATCAGATTTTGATTCTCAGAAGGTCTACAGAATGCTGCAGCAAGGAGATCAGCATGTTCTCATACAGGAACCACAGAAAGTTAGTTTGCAGGTAGAAAAAATAAATAGGAATAAATAGGAAAATTAGGAGTTTAGAAGAATGAAAGGCAATTTCATTGAAACATATAAGACCCTGATGGGGACTGACTAGATGCTGAGAGGATGTTTTCCTCCTGAGGGATTCTAGAGCTAGGGAACATAGTTTTAGATGGAGATGAAGAAGAAGTTCTTCCCTCAGATGGTCAGAAGTCTTCAAAATTACCTATTACTGTAAAACTGTATATATTAAAGGCCAAAGTAGACTTTTGGTCTTTGGTGGGTCAAAGATTATGAGGAACAAGCAGGAGAATGGAGCTGAGGCCAAGATCAGAGTAACTATATCTTATTGAATGGTGCGGCAGACTCTAGAAGCTGTATGGTGTACTCCTGCTTGTACTTCTTATGTTCTATGTCGAATGCTACCCTAGCAAAAAGCAAAGAAAAAAAATGCTGGGCATGATTTTTTGTTAAGCTAAAAGTTGTATCATTGCTTTGATGTCACCACTTTTTACTTTGTAGATCACATCTTCCAGACACTTCCTTAAATGCATTGATGAGACCTTGTCCAAATTGTTCCTTCTACACTGCTGTTAAATGAGACTTTCGTATAGAGCCATAGATTTATATAGCATGGAAACAGGCCCTTCAGCCCAACTGGTCCATGTCAACCAAGGTGCCCCATCCAAGCTAGTCCCATTTGCCAGCGTTTGGCCCATAGACTTCTAAACCTTTTCAATCCATGTACCTGTCCAACTGTCTTTTAACAGTTGTTATTGTACCTGCCTCAACCACTTCCCCTGGCAGCTCATTCCACATAGATGCCACCCTTTGTGTAAAAACAAAAGTTGCCCCTCAAGTTCCTATTAAATATTTCCCCTCTTACCTTAAACCTCAGAATCAGAATCAGATTTATAATCACTGACAGATGACGTGAAATTTGTTTTGCGGCAGCAGTACAATGTAAAGACATAAAATCTATAAATTACAAAAATAAATAAATAGTGCAACAAAAAAGGAATAATGAGGTAGTGTTTATGGGTTCATGGATCATTCAGAAATCTGATGGCAGAGGGGAAGAAGCTGTTCCTGAATCTTTGAGTTTGGGTCTTCAGGCTCCTGAACCTCCTTCCTGATGGTCGTAATGAGAAGAGGGTGTGTCCCAGATGGTGAGGGTCCTTAATGATAGATGCCACCTTCTTGAGGTACTGCCTCTTGAAGATGTCCTCGATGGTGGGGAGAGTTGTGCCCATGATGGAGCTGGCTGAGTCTATAACCCACTGCAGCCTCTTGCAGCCTCCACACCAGGCCGTGATGCATCCAGTCAGAATGCTCTCCACCGTACATCTATAGAAATTTGTAAGTACCTTTGGTGACATACCAAATCTCCTCAAGCTCCTAACGAAGTAGAGCCATTGACGTGCCTTCTTTGTGACTGCATTAATGTGTTGGCCCAAGACAGATCTTCCGGGACGTTGACGCCCAGGAACTTGACGCTGCTCACCCTTTCCACTGCTGACCACTCAATGAGAACTGATGTGTGTTCTCCCGACTTCCCCTTCCTGAAGTCCACAATCAGTTCCTTGGTCTTGTTGACGTTGAGTGCAAGGTTGTTGTTGTGACACCACTCAACCAGCTGATCTATCTCACTCCTGTACGCCTCCTCATCACTATTTAAGATTCTACCAACAATAGTGGAATCATCAGCAAATTTATAGATGGCATTTGAGCTGTGCTTAGCCACACAGTCATGAATGTAGAGAGAGTGGAGCAGTGGGCTAAGCACACATTCAACCAATTGTTTTTCTATCCTTCCTACCAAAGTGGTGAATGTTACATTTCTCCGCTCCAAACCCTGCCAAATTCTTTGCACTCTCCTCATACCTTGCTTTTCCTCCTATCTTTGCATCATGAGATTTAGATTCCCTCCTGTATGCCACTCAACCACTCAACCAGAAAATCTATCTCTCTACCTTCTAGTTCTTGATTCCGCAACCTTGGAAAAAAGACTGGGTGCATTCACTCTATCTATGCCCTCATGATTTTACACACTTCTATAAGATCACCGCTCAGTTTCTTATGCTCCAAGGAATAAAGTCCTAGCCTGTCCAACCTCTCCCTGTAACTCAATTCCTCAACATCCTTGTAAATCTTTTCTTCACTCTTTCCAGTTTAATAACATCTTTCCTATAGCAGGGAGACCAAAACTGAACACAATACTCCAAGTGCAGCCTCACATGCATCCTGTACAACTGCACCATGACCTCCCAACTTTTATACTCAATGCCCTGAGTCACAAAGGCTAGTGTGCCAAAAGGCTTCTTCACTACTCTTTATCTGTGTCTCCACTTTCAGTGAACCATGCACTTGTACTCCAAGGTTCCTCTGTTCTACAACACTCCCCGGGGACCTGCTACTTACTGCGAAAGTCCTACTTGGGTTTGACTTTCCAAAATGCAACATCTTACACTTGGCTAAACTGCAAAGTTGTATTTGCTGCACTTGATGTAGCCCTTTCCTCTTGGTTGACCAAACGTAGATCAAATAGCTTCTTTGCCAAACGCATCCACTGTGTAGACCGTTACCACCATGCATCTCGGTACTTCAATCTTCTCATCCCACTCAAACTCTGACCTCTGCTTTTGGCTTTCTACATTATAACAATGAATCTTAGCAGAAAGACAGGCTGGTTCATTGTCTGAAATTGGCCACTTAGTCAGAACACCATACTGGAGGGAGGGGTCATTGATTGACACCTTTGAATCCCATTACACTGGGCCTTTCTTTTCTACCTGTTTCACTGTGCTACTACTTGTATAATTTGTTTTGACTGTCTTTAACTTTCTCTTATTCCTTCTATTATTATGTTAACATTTCAGATGGTTATCCATCTCTTGTTTTCATTAAAACATTATGTGCAATTCTAATTCTTCACAGCTGCCACCTTAAGTATAGTTGTATTGCAATTTCATGGAGTCCTAATTAAGATTCTATGCTTGAACTTAACATTATTGTCCACCCTGGTTGACTGATTAAAAAGTTTCAAATATTATTGATTGCTGATGGATACGTAGACTATCTTTTCTTCATTGGACCTATGTCACAAGCTTAGGCTTATCCTGAACAAATCTTTCTGAACTGCGACTTATGATATACGGCTTTCTGTTATAAATTGAGATTGTTCATCCATTTTCACAAGAAAACGACGACCATTGTCAAGGAAGGTTGCAGAAGGTTGCAAGTTCAAGCCCAACTCTTGAGTCTAGTCTAGGCTATCACTTCTTTGCCAAGTGGTGCGTGATCCAAATTGGAGCTGCCATCTTCTGGCTGAGGCATCAAGCAAACAGGACATAAAAGATAACATGGCACTATTCAAAGAATATCAGAGCAGTTCTTCTCAGGGAAGACGCAGGTTGAACAAAACTTCTTAATGATTTCAGGAAGAAAATCAGTTAATATGGTCTCCTGTTTTAAAGCTATATCATCAATGCTGTTTGCATTCCTTACTTAAAGAAGAAATTTAAATAATCTTTTATCTACTGTGGATCCTACCAATTTATAAACAATGTAGACACTTTTAATTATAAAGATTATTACAAAAACAATTTTCATGCATGGCTCCTCCACATGACGCAGAAGGTTGCAGATTTAAGCCTGACTCTTGAGTCTAATCTAGGCTGTCACTTTCTTGCTAAACAGTTAGTGTTCCAAATTGGAACTACCATCTTCTGCCTGAGGTATCAAGCAAACAGGACATAAAAGACTGCATGGCACTATTCAAAGAACATCAGAATAGTTCTTCTCAGGGAAGAAGCCGGAAGCTGGTCTTTATCCCACAAATAAATACACTGGTCTTCGATATCCTTACTGTTTGTGGGAACTAGCTAATTGACCACTGCATTTTCTGCAATACTTCAAGAAGTCCTTCATAGGCTATAGAGTGCTCTGGATATTCTGAGGGGTGGTGGAAATGCAATTTTTATTTTTGTGGTGTGGGGAACAGATGAGTGACAATACTGAAGCCCTGAATGTTCATCTGGTGGGTATTAGGCTGCATAAATAGGGGAAGGCTTGGGTATGGTGTAATTCAGGTGTTCAAGTGCTCCATTAGAACTTGGTGTTCAATATGAATTAAGTAGTCCAGAGTGACAGAACCCAGTTAGGATTTCAGGTCTAGTTTCTTCTTAATAACATTGTTGTTGAGATTCTTCCAGAACTGCTGGTAAGAAGTCAGTGCCTTCAGGAGAAATAGATGTGAGCTGGGAAACAAGACCACTTTGTTCTCTATTACTTATTTTATCTCTGGGTTCAGAAATTGTGAAACTAATTCAACATATTAAGAATGCAGAAAGAAAAATAGCAAATATTGGAAATGCTCAGCAGGCCATGCAGTACTTGTGAGAAGAGAAACAGAGTTAACGTTCCAGGTTAAGAACCTTTCATCTGAACTACAAAAAAAGAGAAAATGCTGGAAATACTCAGCTGATGTTTGGTCTCTGACAGAAACTATTAACTCTGTTTCTTTTTCTTCAGATGCTGCCTGAACTGCTGAGTGTTACAAACATTTTCAGTTTTTATTTTAGATTTCCAGCATCTGCAGTTTCTTGATTCACATTAAGAATGCAGATTGAACAAAAATTTTGATGCTTTCAGGAAGAAAACCAGTTAATATGGTCCCCTGTTTTGGAGCTATATCATCCGTGTTGTTTGTGTTCCTTGCTTAAAGCAGGAATTCAAGTAGTCTTTTATCCTTTGTTAATCCTACCAATTTGTAAACAATGTAGACAGTTTTAGTTATAAAGATTGTTACAAAAACAATTTACTTGTTTGGTTCATGCATCTGACTCAGAAGGTTGAAGGTTCAAGCCTGATTCTTGAGTCTAATGTACGCTGTCACTCCCTTGCCAAGTGGTGACTGTTCCAAATTGGAGCTGCCATCTTCTGTCTGCGGCATCAAGCAAGCAGGATATGAAAGATTGCATGGGGGAAATGCAATTTTTATTGACACCCAGTTTGTAAATGTTATTCAAATAAGATGGAAGAAATGAACTTTTTTAACAAAATTATCCTAATTTAAGAGATAATGTACAAAATTACCTTTTCTGATTTTGGTGTGGGGTAGGAGGAACATCCCACCTTTCTGAATATTTAAGTTATGCCTCGCACTATGAACCACACTATAAATCATATGGGGATATGATTTCTGGTGAAATGCATTTGAAAGAAATGGTTACAGGTATGTTATGTGGTTGAAGATCAGGGTCATGAGCTTTTGAAATATTTAATATTTTAAGCCAAATACTGAACTATTTGTTTCCCAAAGCTGCAATGCCAAGGAGAGATTACATAAAGAGTGAGGTTTTAAGGTTTTGAAATTAATTTATAGGGTAGAGAGAGATTAACATTTTCCACAGATGAATGAGTCACACAATGCAGAGGAGAAGTTCGGAAGCACTAATTCTTACCACAAATGGTATTAGAAGTGTGGATTGATAACATTTTGCGAGTGAAGGAGAGAAAAAGATGTGAAGCCAAGAGAAGTGGATGGACTTTAGACACAGATCAGCCATGATCTCATTGAATGGTTTGGCAGATTCAAGAGGCTGATGGCCTACTCCAGCTCCCACATTTTTATGTTTAACAAGCTTCCAAACTTTGTAAGTAATTTTCCATAACTTGTGAACAAGGCAACAGTTTTGTTTTTTTAATTGTCTGCATCAAAATGCAACAAAATTAAAGATTTAAGAAATCATGTTTGATTACTCTGCAGGAGTTCCTTGAAGACGTGACTAGAATAGATAAGGGAGAACCATTAGGTATGGTGCATTTGGAGTACAGATGAAGATGTAAAGAGGCTTCAAGGTGTATGGATACGGTGAGTGCATGGACGAAAACATGGCAGATAGATGTAGTTGGAGAAGTGTGAGGCCATTAATTTTGGTGCACATAACAGAAAGGCAGAATACTTTTATTGGTGAAAAACTGGATAATGTTGATGCTGAAAAAGATGTACACAAAACTGCCCAACAAGCAGGTAATTAGGAAGATAAATGGTATTTTAGACTTCATTATGAAAGGATTCAATACAGGGAAAAGGAGGCTTTACTGCAATTGTATAGGGCCTTGGAGAGACTGTACTGGAGTATTGGGTACAGTTTTAGTCTCCCTATATAAGAAAGGATATGCTTGTCAGGGAGGGAGTGCGGCAAAGATCCATTTGACTGATTCCAGGGCTGGCGGCTTTGTCATTTGAGGGGAGATCAAGTAAATTTGATCTGTATTCTCTCGAATTCAGAAGAATGAGAGGTCATCTCATTGAAACTTACAAAATTCTCACAGGGCTTGACAGGCTGGATGCAGGGAGGATGTTTCCCCGGCTGAGAAGTCTAGAACCAGGGATAACAGCCTCAGAATAGGGGTTAGGCTGTTTAAGATTGAGCTGAGGAGAAATTTCTTCATTCAGAGGATGGAAAACCTTTACCCCGCAGGGCTGTGGAGAATCAGTCACAGAGTTCATTCAGAACAGGGATTGATAGACCTCATGATATTAAGTGAATCGAAGGATATCAGGATAGTTCAGGGAAATGTTCTGAAGTAGAAAATCAGCCACTATCATGTGTTCTTATGAAAGAAAACCTTTCCTAATAAATAAAATGTCTACCAGATGGTTATAAAGTGTAGTTTTGCAGAGGTTAATTCACCCTTATGCTGCAGATCAATCAAATTTCCCTTGACTGAGATGCAATGCAACCTGTGGCTGAAAATCGAGTGCAGTAAAAACACACCTGAAGCTGTTGGTGGGGACAGATTTTTCACTGGTCACCTGATATAAATAAGAGTAGCAGTGAAGTGAAAATATCATCAAGCAATTTACCACCTCATTTACAGCATCTTTGCCAAGAGGCTTTAAATAGTTGGCCAGAATGTTTACCTTTTTAGCCAGAAGGCCACTTATAACATGCAAATCAAAGTTCTCTAACAAAGAATATGGGAGCTGAACTGCAATATTGATATAAGACCATAAGACCTAGGAGCAGAATTAGGCCATTTGGCCCATCATGGCTGATTTGTTATTCCCTCTTAACCCCATCCGTCTGCCTTCTCCCCATAACCTTTGACACCTTTACTAATCAAGAACCTATCAACCAACGTTTTAAATATATCCAATAATTTGGCCTCCACAACCGTCTGTGGCAATGAATTTCACAGATTCACCACCCTCTGGCTAAAGAAATTCCTCCTCACCTCTGCTCTAAAGGAACGTCCTTCTATTCTAAGGCTGTGCCCTCTGGTCCTTGACTTTCCCATGACCGGAAACATCCTCTCCACGTCCACTCTATCCAGGCCCTTCAATATTCAATAGGTTTCAATGAGATCTCCCCTCATCCTTCCAAACTCCAGCAAGTACAAGCCCAGAGCCATCAAACGCTCCTCATACGTTAACCCTTTCATTTCTGGGATCATTCTCATAAACCTCCTCTGGGCCCTCTCCAATGTCAGCACATCCTTCCTTAGATATGGAGCCCAAAACTGCTCACAATGCTCCAAATGTGGTCTGACCAACACCTTATAAAGCCTTAGCATTATATCCTTGCTTTTAAATTCCAGTTCTGTCAAAATGAATGCTAACATTGCATTTGCCTTCCTTACTACCGACTCAACCTGAAAGCTAACTTTAGGGAATTATGCACTGGGACTCCCAAGTCCCTTTGCACCTCTGATTTCTGAATTTACTCCCCCTTTAGAAAATAGTCTATACTTGTATTCCTTCTACCAAAGGGCATGACCATACATTTCCCTTCACTGTTTTCCATCTGCCACTTCTTTGCCCATTCTCCCAACCTGTTCAAGTCCTTCTGCAGACTCCCATCTTCCTCAACGCTACCTGCCCCTCCACCTAGCTTTGTATCACCTGCAAACCTGGCCACAAAGCCACTAATTCCATCATCCGGATCATTAACATAGAATGTGAAAAGTAGCAGACCCAACACTGACCCCTGTGGAACACTACTAGTCACTGGCAGCCAACCAGAAGAGGCCCCCTTTATTCCCACTCTTTGCCTTCTGCCAGTTAGCCAATCTTCTATCCATGTTAGTATGTTTCCTGCAATACCATGGGCTCCTGTCTTGATTAACAGCCTCATGTGCGGCATCTTATCAAAGACCTTCTGAAAGTCCAAATAAACAACAACCACTGACTCTCCTTTGTCTATCCTGCTTGTTACTTCCTCAAAGAATTCCAACAGATTTGTCAGGCAAGATCTCCCCTTAAGGAAACCATGCTGACCTTGACCTATTTTATCACGTGCTTCCAAGTACCCTGAAACTTCATTCTTAGTAATGGACATGTAATGGGAAGAGCATAAACAGAGCAAACTCTGAGCATTTGTACATGAATTCATCAGCCTAATCTGTGGTCCTTAAACAAATATATTGTGGGAAAGTCCCCAAACTATAACAAAGCTCTAATGTTTTCCACCACTTACGCTAAATGCACTGCAGAGCAATGCACTGTGTTTTCTTTTATTAATACATAGGATGTTGGCATTGCTGGCATGGCCAGCATTTATTATCAACTCCTAATTGCCATTAAGAAGGTGCTGGTGCTGCCTTGAACTACTGCAGTTGTTCCTGTAATGTCGTTGGGAAGAGAGTTCCAGGATTTGGACCCTGGAATGATATTCCTAAGTCAGGAAGATGTGTGACAGAGTGGAACCCGTAGATGATGGTATTCCCATGCAACTGATCTCTTTGTCCCCCTAGTTGGTAGAAATAGCTGTTTCATCCTTCCAAAAATGGATTCCATTGATCTAGTGCATTTCCATTTATGGAAATATTATAGACTCTTATTAGAAGAGGGAGGCATGTGATATTTCCGCTTTGCAACAGTAAGTGTTCCTGGACAACCAGTCCAGTATATAGCTTGCAAGAGTAACATGTACATGGTTTAGGTATTATGTGTTCAACCTTGTTCATGAAGCATCATTATTCTTTGATAGTTATTCTTTGCTGTTGTACTTTTGGTACATGCATCAAGAATGAACTCATAGACCACAGAACATAGAACAGTACAGCACAATACAGGCCCTTCAGCCCACAATGTTGTGCTGACCTTTAAACCTCGCCTAAGATTATCTAACCCCTTCCTCCCACATAGCCCTCTATTTTAAATTCCTCCATATGCTTATGTAGTAATCTCTTGAATTTGACCAATGTACCTGCCTCCACCACTGCCCCAGGCAGCGCATTCCATGCCCCAACTGTTCTCTGGGTAAAAAACCTTCCTCTGGTATCTCCCTTGAACTTCCCACCCATTACTTTAAAGCCATGCCCTCTTGTATTGAGCATTGGTGCCTTGGGAAAGAGGCGCTGGCTGTCCACTCTATCTATTCCTCTTAATATTTTGTACACCTCTATCATGTCTCCTCTCATCCTCCTTCTCTCCAAAGAGTAAAGCCCTAGCTCCCTTAGTCTCTCCTCATAATGCATACTCTCTAAACCAGGCAGCATCCTAGTAAATCTCCTCTGCACCCTTTCCAACGCTTCCACATTCTTCCTATAATGAGGCGACAACTCCTACCCCAATATCTTTTATGGGACCAGGTAAAGCACACAATCTGTGCATCACTGCCCTCCCAACTGGCCCAGCCTGTGTACCAGTAGAATGCCACTGGCCCAGCCTGTGGTCCATCAAAATGCCACTGGCCCAGCCTGTGCGTCACCAAACTCCCACCTGAATTTCGCGAACCCACCACCTGGCCTACCCTGTGTTCCACTACTCCACCACCTTGCACATCCTGTACACTACTACCCCACTGCCTTGCTCAGCCTGTGTTCCACCATACCCCCACATAGTCCAGCCTGTGTGCTACCTGCCAGTCACAAGCCCAGACCACCAGGCAGTTTCATGTGAGGACTGTCAGGTTTCCAAATCAAGATATGATGTGCATGCAGAACGCAGTGAATTTATGCATTTGACACCTGCCTATAAAATGGGTCAAGCCTTGGAGCAGTATTTCACAAAGGCTTCCCCCACAGTTAATGCTCAACCTTTATCATCACAACCGACCAGAACTGCAAGTGCAAAGGGATGCTACCATCACTATCATGACTTAAAAATAAATTGTTGTTCCTTTAACACTAATCCAGGCATACTGTGGAATTTTAAAAAGGTTCACTTCATATCATTAGCAACAATAGATGGTCAAGAAATATCAGATTTGCCAGTAACGCACATATTCTGATGATGAGCGATCGGTCTTTACACTGTGTATGAAAAGCCTTCCTCTGCTGCCATCTCATGGACGTCAAATTCTGTATTCTGTTACCTAGTGTAAATACAGCTCTCAACTCTGAATAAACCTTTCTGCATCAAACTTCTGAGTTACCGTCCATGTACAACATACTTCCACCTCCACAATTAACCTACCAATGCAATGCTCTGATCTCTGTGTTACCCAAAGTACATTAATCATCCAGTTCCGAGTTAGCCTGTGCAGATCAAACTTTCTGTTCTGAGTTATTCTTGTGTACATTTAACTCCTGGCCCTGAGTTATCCCCTGCAGGTCAATTCCCAGGTCGAACTCTTCCAGTGTATATAGAAGTCCCATCTCTTAATTATCTGGTGTGCATCAAACTCCCTGCCCTCTCATATGGTGTGTACATTCAACTCCTATTTTTAGAAGATGGATCGTAGAAGAGTACAGCACAGGAACAGGCCCTTCAACCCACAATGTCTATGCTGACCATGACATCAGTTTAAGTTGCACACCTGCTTGCAAGTGATCCATATCCATTTATTCCCTGCCTGTTCATGTGCCTGTCTAACTGCCTCTTCAGTGTTGCTATCGTATCTGCTTCCACCACATACCCAGGTGGTGCGTTACAGGCACCTACCACTGTCTCTGTGAAAATCTTGCCTCGTAAATCTCCTTTAAATTTTCCCCTCTTTCCCCTCTCTCACCTTAAATCTATGACCTTTAGTGTTTGACACTTCCACCCTGGGAAAAATACTGACTGTCTACCTTATGTATGCCTCCCATAATTTTATATATTTCTATCACGTCACCTCTCAACCCCCGGCACTTTAGAGAAAACAATCCAAATTTGTCAAGCCTCTCCTTACAACTAATACTCCCTAATCCAGGCAACATTCTGGTGAGTCTCTTCTGTACCCTCTCCAAAGCCTCCACTTTCTTCCCATAATGCAGTGATCAGAACTGCACGCAATATTCCAAATGTGGCCTTACCGAACTTTTATACAGCTGCAACCAAAGTTTTATAGTTATCCTGTGTATATCAAACTCCTTGCTGCGTGTTACTCTGTGTACATTATACTCTGCTACGTGCACACCAATTGCCCTGCTCTGAATTATTCTGTATACTGAGGGTTCAAGTAATCCAAAATATATCAAACTCCCATGTCTGATCTACTCTGTGTACATTGAATGCCCTTCTTTTATTCTCCCTGTCTACATGAAAGTTGCCTTGTGTACATCAAATTTCTACCTGAGTTATCCTGTGTACAACAATCTCGCAACACTGGGAAAACCTGTTTACATCAAAGTACAAGTTACCCTCCCTACTTCAGCAAACCTATGTATGTCAAATTCCTTGCTCTGAGTGACGCCATGGCAATCATGCTCTTCAGCTCTGTGGTATCCTGTGAATAGCGATATCCCATTGACCTCCCACTCTGCTACCCTGTCTACATCAAATTCCCAGCTGTGAATTAGCCCATGTACCTCATCCTCCAAGCCTCAAGTTACCCTGTACTGTCAACACTGTTGTCCTGTGTACCCCAGTCTCCAAGCAGCCTCTCATCTCTGTCTGCATCAAATACTCTAATCCTAGATGCCCCATGTACATCAAATTCCATTCTTTTGCTTTCCCTGTGTATATCAAACTTCCATTTCTGAGTTGCCCTCTGTATAACAAGCTCTCGACTCAGATTTGCCCTCTTTTTATCGAACTCCAGCTCTGATTTACCATCTGTTCTTGAGATGAGGTCTTCCACTCCAGGACATCCTCCTTTTTCAAGAAATGCAGCCTCCCTCCCTACTGTGGTTGACAGATCCCTCACCAGCATCTCCTTCATTTCCCACACTTCTGTTTTCACCCCACCCAGCCCCAGAACAAACAGAGATAGAGTTCCCTTGGTCCTTGCCTTTCACACCACCAGCCTTCACATCCAGTACATCATTCTTCTACATTTCTGCCAGCTGCAATGTGATTCCACCACCAGTCACATATTCCCCTCCCTGCCCCTTTCTGCTTTCCACAGGGACCACTCTCTCCGTGACTCCCTGGTTCACTCATCCTTCCCTCTCCCCAGGCACTTTCTCCTACAGCTGTAGGGTGTGTAACACCTATCCCTACACCTCCTCCCTCACCTCTATCCGGGGACGTTAATAGCCCTCCCAGGTGAGACAGAGATTCACATGCACCTCATCCACCATTGCTTATTGCATTTGGTGCTCTTGATGTGGGCTCCTCTATATCGGTGAGCTAGATGAGCGCTATGCGGTGCACCTGCCGTTTTGTCCACAATGGGCATCTTGAGCTCCCAGTTGCAAGCCATTTTAATTCCCCCTTCCCGTTCCCACACTGTTCCTGTTTGTCCTCAGCCTCCTCCATTGCCAGGGTGAGGCCAAATGCAAATTTAGAGGAACAGCACCTCATATTCCACTTGAGTAGCCTCCAACCCAGTGGCATGAACATTGAATTCTCCAATTTCAGGTAAACTGCTCCCCCTCTGTCCCCTTTCCCTCTCTCCTTCTGATCCACCCAGGTCCTCTCACACACCCCTTTCTTTCCAAACAACCCCCCTCCCTCGTGCAGCCCTCTCTCGCCCAGTTTCTTTTCCCTGCCCCAACCACTCCATCTTCCCATCACCCCCACTCTCCCCCCACTGGGTCCCCTATCCCCTCCCCCCACTGGCTCCATGCTCCACCTTCCTTTCTTGTCAGATTCCATCATCTGCAGCCCTTTGTTGTCTCCACTTATCACCTCCCAGTTTCCGTCGCTATCTCCACCCTTCCCTCCCCTCCATCTGTCAGTCCACCCCTCCTCACCTGAATCCACCTATTGCTTGTCAGCTCCTGCCCCACCCCTCCCCCTCATCTCTTTATACCAGCTAATTCCCTTCTACTCTTTCAGTCCAGATAAAGAATATCAACCCAAAACATTTCCCTCATAGATGCTGCCTGATGCGCTGAGTTCCTCCAGCAGCTCACTTTTTGCTCCAGATTTCAGCATCCAGAGTCTCTTGTGTCTTTTATTTACCCTCTGTCCCTCAAATTCCCATCTCTTACGTGTACTTCAAGCTACCAGCTACATGTTCCTCTGTGTACTTCACACACCCATCTCTGTGTTATTCTGTGTACATCACACTCCCAGTTCTGTGTTATTCTCTATACATCACACTCCCAGCTCTGTGTTACTGTGTGTCGATCATGCTCCCATCCAGGTGTTGTTCTGTATACATCGCCCTCCCATCTTTGAATGATCTTGTGCACATTAAATGCCCTGCTCTGAGTCACCCTGTATATGTCAGCTCTGTTACCCTTACATCAAATTTCCCACTCTGGGTTACCATGTATAAATCAAACCACAGACCATATTTTGGTAAATTGGTTTGTTATTGTCACATGTACAGTGAAAAACTTGTCTTGCATACCGTTCATACAGATCAATTCTTGATCAGTGTATTGAGGTAGTACAAGGTAAAACAGTAACAGAGTGCAGAATAATACAGTTACAGAGTAAGTGCAGTGCAGGTAGACAATAAGGTGAAAGGTCATAATGAGGTAGATTGTGAGGTCAAGACTCCATCTTAATGTACTAGGGAACTGTTCAATAGTCTTATAACAGCGGGATAGAAGCTGTCCTTGAGCCTGGTGGTACATGCTTTCAGGCTTTTGTATCTTCTGCCCAATGGGAGAGGGGAGAAGAGAGAATGTCCAGGGTGGGTGGTGTCTTTGATTATGCTGGATGCTTTACTGAGGCAGTGAGAAGTATAGACAGAGTCCATGGAGGGGAGGCTGGTTTCCATGATGTGCTGAGCTGTATCGACAACTCTCTGCAGTTTCTTATGGTCATGGGCAGAGCAGTTGCCATACCAAGCCGGGATGCATCCAGATAGGATGCTTTCTGTGGTGCATCAATAAAAATTGGTGAGGGTCAATGGGAAGATGCTAAATTCCTTTAGCCTCCTGAGGAAGTAGAGGCTCTAGTGAGCTTTCTTGGTCATGGCATCTACGTGTTTGCACCAGGACAGGCTATTGGTGATATACACTCCTAGGAACTTGAATCTCTCAACCCTCTCGACATCAGCACCGTTGATGTAGACAAGAGCATGTGCACCACCCCCCTTCCTGAAGTCAATGACCACCTCTTTTGTTTTGCTGACATTGAGGGAAAGGTTCGTGTCATGACACCACGTCACTAGACTCTCTATCTCCTTCCTGTACCCTGACTCATCATTATTTGAGATGCAGCCCATTGGTATCATCTGCAAACTTGTAGATGGACTTAGAGCAGAATCTGGCCATGCAGTTGTGAGTGTCTAAGGAGTAGAGGGCTGAGGATGCAGCCTTGTGGGGCACCAGTGTTGAGAATAATGATGCTGGAAGTTTTGCTGCCTATTCTTACTGATTGTGTTCTGTTGGTCAGAAAGTCAAGGATCCAGTTACAGAAGGAGGTGTTGAGTCCCAGTTCTCGGAGTTTGGAGATGAGTTTCATGTGTACATCAGATTCCCTCCTCTAACTTACCCTATGTACATCAATCTCTGGTTTCTCTTCGTACATCACATTCCCAACTCTGCTGTCACACTTGCTTCTATATTGCACCATTAATACATCAAGACATCACCAGGCTCTCATGCTTTACCAAATAAGAATCAACACTGAGCCCTGAAAGGACATACTAAGATATGAAGGCTCTCTCCAGTGGATAGGTTTTAAGGAACTTCCCAATGGAGGAAATAAAGATATGATGGCAGAAAGGTAGTAGGATGGTATTCCAGTGTTCAATAGCTAAGTGCATCTGCTACAGTGGTGTAGTGATTAAAATTTGGGATTGATCTGTTCTTAATCACAGGGACCAGAGTATTGGATGACCTAAAGTTTACTGAGATGGAAGGAGCTTGGCTCTCCAGGAGGGTGTTGAATTGTGAAGTCTTGTTGTGGTGTCAGCATGGATTAGATTTTCAGCAGCTGTTGGGCCAAGGCAGGACTGGACTAAGGTAATTTTACAGATGTAGAATCAGGCGACCTTTGCAATGATTGTGATGTGTGGCCAAATCTGTACACGGGGCCATCTTGAACTTCCACAGTTGCAGACAGCCTGGCTCAGATTCTGGCTGGTGGAGAATAAGAAGGGGACTAACGCCACTTGCAGATTCGTCTCCAAGCCGCACGTATTATAACATGGGGGTCTCTGTTCCTTCATTCAGGCGGGAGCTAATTCCTAGAGTTCCCTACCCTGTTGAGCACTTTTACCCCAAGGGATACATCGGTTCAGCTTCGCGTCCGCACTACCACCTTCGCAGGGATAATAATGGATGGGCAATAAATGTTGTTGTGCCAGGAACACCCAAAGCCCATGAATGAATGCAATGCTGGTGAAGAGAGCGGGCAGTTTATGACAGGGAGACGCAATGTAATGGGTTCCGTCTTCCAAACTTTTAGTTGGATTTTTTTTTTGGTTCATTTACTGTTGCATATCAGAGAGTCTGACAACTGAATGATGTTGCAGACGGGGTGGAATAAAGAATAAACTTCCAATGGCACGTTTACCCTGTGTGTACATTTCTGAGTTACTCTGTGAAGTTGAGACTGCCTGCTCCGAATGTACTCGATGCGTCAAAGTGAAGACCTGTTCGGAACCTGCACAGATCGATTGTATCCATTCATTCTTCCACTCAGTGTCCACAGGCAGCTCTTTCAACATCATGTGTTCGTTTCGTCAGTCGCATGTGATTATCCTTTCCCCGGCGAGTGTGGAGTGGCTGTGACCCTGCAGGGCGAGAGAGATAAAGATCTGCATTTATCCGTGACATGTGATCGTTGTGTAAGGATAGAGTGCTCGGGGAATTGACGCCGGCAGTAACACCGCTGGAGCGTGGGACCGCAGTTGGCCAGCGTGCGGAGACCTCCTGCGCTGAAGTACACTTCATCCCTGTTTGAAAGAAAATTCCGGCTTCGCACTTGAGTGCAACCTGTTGAGTTCAGCCTATAATTCTGGTAAGATATGGTACTGTTAAACTAAATTAATGAAGCTTGGTCTATATTCATACAGGATGTTGGAGTCACTAAATGCTAGTCCTACCAGTGCTTGGTTTTGAAACGATCCTGAAGTGCGCAGTGATAAAAGTGTGACTTTTTTAAAAAGAATCTTAATGCATTGTGGAATCATTAGCATATAGTGATATTACTGTGTACCATTATTGGTACTCTTAACCAGTTGGTAAATTAGTTTGTTATTGTCACATGTACCGAGGTACAGTGAAAATCTTGTCTTGCATACCGTTTGTACAGATCAAGTCATTACAACAGTGCATTGAGGTAGTACAAGGTAAATCAATAACAGAATGCAGAATAAGGTGTTACAGTTACAGAGAAAGTGCAGTGCAGGCAAAGAAAAGGGGCAAGGTCATAACGAGGTGGATAGTGAGGTCAAGAGTCCATCTTATCGTACTAGGGAACTGTTGAATCATCTTATAACAGCAGGATTGAAGCTGTCATTGAGCCCGGTGGTGCTTTCGGGCTTTTGTATCTTCTGCCCAATGGGAGGGGGGAGAGGAGAGAATGTCCAGGGTGGGTGGGGTCTTTGATTATGCTGGCTGCTTTACTGAGGCAGTGAGCGTGATGTAATTTTATAGTTATACAACTGGTAAATTAGAACCCTCACTATTTACCAATTGTTAAAGTGAGTGACATTGATGACTTTTAAAGTGTTCCTCATTTATTTGGGTCTCTTATGCCATTTAGAGAGATATAACTCAGAAACAGGCCCTTTGGCCCACCATGTCTGTGCCCATTTTTACACTATTCCTACTTTAGCCCATTTCCTCCCCACGTTTCCTATCCCCCTGTCCAACCAGATTCCAGCACTCACTGACACACTAGAGAAAATTTACAGTGGCCAAGTCATAAAGAATAATAAACTTGTGGGAGGAAAAAAGCACTGTGGATTTTTCTTCTACTTTAGTTAGAATATTGGTGTACTTTCTCCAGGGAATTCTTAACCCTACAATCTACTGGCAATTCAAAATGGATTACATTAAAAATTAAAAATTACAGTTCAAAAGTGGATTACATAGGTGTTGCATTTTGGAAAGTCAAATCCAGGTAGAACTTTCACAGTGAACGGCAGGGCCCCGGGGAGTTTTGTAGAACAGAGGGACCTTGGAATACAAGTACATGGTTCACTGAAAGTGGAGTCATAGGTTGACAAGGTGGTGAAGAAGGCTTTTGGCATGCTGGCCTTCATAAGTCAAGGCATTGAGTATAGAAGTTGGGAGGTCATGCTGCAGTTGTATAGGACGCATGTGAGACTGCACGGAGTATTGTGTTCAGTTTTGGTCGCCCTGCCATAGGAAAGATGTTATTAAACTGGAAGAAGTGCAGAAAAGATTTACAAGGATGCTGCGAGGACTTGAGGGACTGAGTTATATGGAGAAGTTGGACAGGCCAGGACTTTATTCTCTGGAGCATAGGAGCCTGAGAGGTGATATTATAGAGGTGTATAAAATCATGAGGGGTATAGATAGAGTGAATGCACTCTGTGTTTTTCCCGAAGTTGGGGAATCAAGAACTAAAGGGCATAGGTTTATGATGAGAGGGGAAAGATTTAATAGGAACTTGAGGAGCAACTGTTTTTACACAAAGGGTGGTATCTGTGTGGAATGAGCTGCCAAAGGAAGTGGTTGAGGCAGGTACAGTAACAACTTTTAAAAGACAGTTAGACAGGTACATGGATTGAAAAGGTTTAGAAGGTTATGGGCCAAATACTGGCAAATGGGACTAGCTTGGATGGGGTATCTTGGTCGGCATGGACCAGTTGGGCCGAAGGGCCTGTTTCCGTGCTGTATAACTCTATCAGCAAGGAATTAAAATCTTTTCTCACTACTCTTAAAAGTGCAAAACCAATTATGAAAGATGTTAAGTTGTATAAAGAGTGTGCAAGGTTTTACAGTTTATAGATATTACTTCAAAGACAATTTCTATGGCAACCAAAGGCCTCCAAACAAGCCTCAAGTATTTACCTATTTAATTTATGTGGCATGGAGTTCAACATGCAAACTTTAGAATAAATTAGCAAGAACTTAAATATTTGAAAAATACACAGTGTGAAACAAAATACAAGCAGGTATATTTAAAGCCTGTATTTTTGGAGTAAGATTAGATGGATTGCATTTGACTATTGTAAGTTCACTGGTATGCACTATCTGTTATAAAAATAAACTTCATAATGGGATAGAATTTAAATTTTCACTGAACATTTAGCAGCCAGACACTTTTTTTGGAAAAAAAAGCACAAAAAGGTTGCGCATATTTCTAGTACTATTCAGAAGCCTGGGGCATCCCAAAGTTGCTGAAGTATTTTGGAAGTATTTCTTTTGTGGACCCACAGTAGAAATAAAGGGAAAGATCAGAAGTGGAATCACAATATAAGAGTGCTATATGTGTGATTTTCCACCTGACTTGACCTGTTCATCTACCATGACGTGTGCAAGGGCAACAAGAATCTTGTGGAAAATGATCAAAATGAATGTTTCCTTGGCTCTTCTGTCCAAAGCACAACATGTACAAGAAATTTATTTTTGTTCTCCTTTTTTGCAAGAAATTAGACATAAACATTTGTTTATACTGGAACTGGAATTTAATTTGATAATATGAATGGCTATAATATTCTGTGACTTATCTGGCCTTTGCTCCAAGTGGCAATCGGCCGATTCCATCACTTTCCTTCATGCATCAATTGCTGGCTGTCAACTTAATTTCAGTATATTAAGCAGGAAAAATCAGAACCAGCAACATTTCAATGGGGAATAAATAGACACTGCGCTAGGGATATTGAAAATTTTTTAAAATTTTACTTACAGCGTGGTAACAGGCCCTTCCGGCCCAACGAGTCCGCGCTGCCCATTTTAAATGTAATCATGGGTTTAACTTAGAAAGAAATGTAGAAATATAAGGAGTCCAAATGCAGGATTTCGACCTGAAACATCAACACTTCCTTTCCCCCCCCACAGATGCTGCTCGACCCGCTGAGTTCATCCAGCAGACTTGATGATATAAATTCAATGTAGACAATTGCAGACTGTGGGGAACAAATAGATGAGTATATGGCTGCCAGCAATAAAATTATGGACAGGATGCCATAAAAGCCAGTGGCACAGCTGATAGAGCCACAGCCTCTCAGCACCAGGGACTGGGGTTCAATCCTGATCTCGGATGCTGTCTGTGTGGAGTTTGCACATTCACCCTGTGACCACATGGGTTTTCTCCGGTGCTCCAGTTTCCTCCCACATCCTAAAGATATATGGGTTGGTAGGTCAGTTGGCCACTGTAAATTGCCCCTAATGTGCAGGTGGGTGGTCGATTATGGGGGGGGGGGGGGAATTGATGAGAATGGGGGTGGGGGCATGAATTCAGTAGACACGAGGGCCTGTTTCTGTGCCATATCTCTCTTTGACTCTATGCACTAGAGGGCAAAGTCAGAGAAACATTCACAGTGGTGGAGCTGGGTTTGTACAGTTTAAGGAGACTGCTGGGAGTGATAGAAAAGGATGAAGCAATTGAAATTTGCCATAATTTGCATTAAATCTCAATACTAAAGGTCACTAAGGGCAATTAACTTTTTAAAGAAAGAATTTACAAAAGATGCAAAAATACCTGTTTAGGTTAGTTTAAATATATTAAATGTATCAGGACTACCTGGTTGTAGGTGTCAGCTTCATCTTAGTGGTGAACCAGACATCCAGATTATTAGCCCACCCCAGAATTAAGAGCATATAATCTTAATTGACCACAGCAATGCCGTGGGATTGTTTTGCTTGAAATATTAAACTGAAGCACATCTATCATCTTAAGTGAATGCAAGTATCCCACAGAACTTTCGAAAGTAGAGGGGAGATTTCTGCCAGTGTTCCAGACAATGTTTATCCTTTAAACAACGTCACTAAAAGCTATTGAATGATTTACCCATAGATATTTGTGGTTCCTTGATGTGCATGAATTTCATTGTATGTCCATATTGTACTGATGATTACTGTTTCAACACACTTCATTGGCTGAGAAACACACTGGGGAATTTGAGGTCAGGTATGGTATAGTACAAATGCAGATTTTTCCTTTCTTCATGTTTTTGATTGTTAGGCATCAGAGAGATGTTGGATAAATTACATTAATATTTTGCTATAACATTAAGGCCAGATTATAAGGCTAAATGCAAAACTTTGGAGTTATGGATCAGGTTCAGGTGGAACATACCACATCAATTTTAATAATGAATTCTAATGACATTCAATGAGGACAATGAAAATCACAAGTGTGCAGAGTAAAAGTTCATTTGATTTAATTTGTGTGCTGCCAGAAATGATTTTGGTTCATTATAGAGCTGCGTTTGCCTCTTATGAACTTCTCCAGTAATGCTGTTCTCTCCCAGTCAGAGTAGCTTAGCGTGTGGTGTAGTGCTCTGTGGCAAGATCCATTGGCTGCAGCAGACCTGCAACTTTTATCTGTGACCAACCTTGCATTATTAGCTGAGAGTTTTAGAATCCTTCCTTCACAGTTTCCAAATGAGTTGCAGCTGGTCATTAATCTTTGTTGAGTGGATAGGTACCCTATTCTCAATGGTATTATTTAAAATATTGAGGAGATTTGTTCCAAATATGCCCATACAACTGAAGTTCTCACTGCACCCTAATCATTCATGGCAGAGTACAAAGTGGCTTCTGCTGCAGGTGTGAGAGGCAATTCTGCCTATCTGTGCATTGTATTTCTCCAATTTAGCAAGAACAGCTTCCTTTGTCACATGTGGGGATTCCTAAACATTGTTCTGGTGGATTTCCAGCCACTATGAGAAATCAAATGAAAGGTAGGGCCCTGCGGAATGTTATGGAACAGAGGGACCTAGGACTGCAAGTGCATAGTTCGCTCAAAGCAGCGTCACAGGAAGATAGGGTGGTGAAGAAGGCATTTGGCACACTGGCCTTCATCAGTCAGGGCATTGAGTATCAGAGTTGGGAAGTTGTGTTGCAGTTATATAAGATGTTGGTGAGGCCACACTTGGAGTATTATGTTCAGTTTTAGTCACCATGTTACAGAAAAGATGTAATTAAACTAGAGAGAGTGCAGAAAAGACTTGCCAGGACGTTGCCTGGACTTGGGGGCCTGAGTTACAAGAAGACGTTGCGTAGACTAAGACTTTATTTCCTAGAACGTAGGAGATTGAGGGGTGACCTGATAGAGGTAGACAAGCTCATGAGGGACATAGACAGGGTGAAAGCACAGTCTTTTTCCTAGAGAGGGCGTGCTAAAAAAACAAGAGGGCACAGTTTTAAAATCAGAGGTGAGGGATTTAAAAGGGACATCGGGGCAGCTTCTTCACACATAGGGCAGAGCTGCCAGAAATAATGGTTGAAGCGGGCACATTAGCAACATTTAAAAGCCATCTAGCTAAGTACATGAATAGGACAGATTTAGAGGGTTATGAGCCAAACACGGGCAGATGGGACCAGCTTGCTGGGCAACACAGTCGGCATGGACGAGTTAGGCCGAAGGGCCTGTTTCCCTGCTGTATGACTTTAAAATGGTCACTTGGCCAATGAAAATTTCTCAACAAAGTACATTGTTTTGGCATGTATGATGTACTTTGCCCACCTTTGTGCTGTTTACTTCTATTGCCTATTTCCTAACAGACTTGCTAATATTTATCTGCTCGGTCCCAGAACATTAAAAAGTGTGTACCATATGCACGTTGTGAGGGGGAAGAAACATGGCGGGATGGGGATGGACAGGGTATAGAACATTGGGACTAGGCTTGACCATTTGAGTCAAGTGGCTTGTTTTTGTGCTGGGCTTCTATGTAATACACTGTGAAAACTATTATTACAGCTTTACATGCTTTATCATTTTGTCCTTTCTCAGGTTCAGCAATCTCTTCCATATCACTGTGTGGGATGGTTGTGACAACCTGCTGTGTTATTTGCCACTATTTTCTTATTTCGGAGTGCCTCACTTCAAGAAACTATTCAAGTTTCCACATCATAGGGACAATTAACACTTCACACTTAGCAGAAAATAGAATGGCAGTATGGAAGATTTCAGGATAAAATGTAGCTAACAGATCAGTGCTCTGTGAGCTGCAGGACAAAGCTTTGCAGTTGACACAAAGGGTTGAGACGATTTTACTAACCTTTTTGAGGACACTGTGAGCTTTTCATTGTGGCATATATCATAAAAGAGACCATTGGTGAAAGTGCACAGGGACAGAGGAAGAGAGGGAACAAGAAAGAGAAAACCTTGAATGTTACAGGTTCACATATTCTGCACTGCTGTGGATGTCAAACCGTAGTGACTCATGCCTTTGCATGAATATACCTAATCTATTATCAAGAATTTCTTTGTATACTCCTAAAGGGTGGGTTTGTGTTTATCCAGTGAATTCCATCCATTTTCATCCAATGAACACTTTGCAAACAAAAACTAAGCACATAGTGTTTTCTGATTACACCTGCAGAGCCCAGGGAAATTTTAACATGTAGGTAGACTGAGCCATTCAATTGGTATGTGGAACAGAGCCTGTGTACAGGAATGCATTTTGTCTAGTTACTGTTAAAGGTACCAAGTGTACAACCCAAATATGAATCATTCCTATCCAAATATAATGGTTATCAGGCAAAGTGGTTTTGAATCTGTGGATGACTAGATTCAGCCAAGGGGTGGAAAAGGTACTTTGAGTCGAAATGTCAAGTTACCTCTTTAAAGCACTGTTCACACTAACAGTTCAAAGAACAATCATATCCATCACCTTCTTAGTCCTCAAGGTTCCATATACGAACATCATTCCTTGCTGGCAGTATTTCCATTCAGAAGTTTATTTTTTGCTTTTGCGGTAAGATACAGTTGTACTTGTCCACCTCTCTCAGCCTTTCCACTTCATCTGTTAAGAGAATGGCCAATCTTGAGGGCAACTCAGTCGATGTAAACTAAACATTGACTGGACCACATTTATGAGCTTTGGCTCCCAATCACTGACTCCCATTTCATTTTCAGCCACTGCTTCTTGCTGTACCAGACTGTTCAAATCTATGAAACTCTGTTACAAACCAAATGAGCTTTTGACGCTATACTCTGTCCCTCACAGAAAACGCATAACTCCCGATCATTGCCTGCCTTAGTTCAGCTACTGCCAAAACCAATTTCATAGGTCCTAGTTGATCCAGAACTTCTAGTCCCAGTGGAAAATTCTGTATTTTTTCTAAAACATTGTTCAAAAAGCAAGTTACATCACTTCCCATCCCAACCACATAAGAAGAGAGAGCTGGATTTTTTCAGCTGGATTTTTTCAGCTGGATTTTTTCAGCTGGATTTTTTCAGCTGGATTTTTTCAGCTGGATTTTTTCAGCTGGATTTTTTCAGCTGGATTTTTTCAGCTGGATTTTTTCAGCTGGATTTGTTCCAGTGGCATGTGGAGATGTGCGACTCGTGTTCTTACTTAAATTCAATCAACACTTAGCAGGAAACCTGGTGTTTCTTTACCATATCTCTGACCTAATATTTCTGACCAGACCAGTGTAGACACTGACTTTGAATCTTTAAACTGGTAACAATGAACAAGAGTGGCAATAGTAGTAAATTGCCAATTTGCCACTGGTGATGACCCCTATTCGCTAAGTGGAATCTATTTAAAAGAAATAGCATTATGAAGAAAAAGCCTGAATATTTAAGATCAGTGGCATCTTTTATCTCTCAGTTTGTATTCTAAGGCAATGTTTCTGAACAACTGGTCAGTAGACTGGTGAGACCATGTGAGATTAGATAAAAGAAAAACAAGAGAGCAGGATTTCACAAAATCCCAAACTGCTTGGAGTAAGTTTACATTCTGATCCACTCCAGCTCTGCTTTGGGTCTTCCACTTAAAATTACACTTGGCCATGATTTTCAACTGAACTTGACAGAATCACAAACCAGCAAGTTAAACAAGAATTTTAATTTGTCCATACAATTTATCAAAGCAGGTGCAGTAGGATCAATTTTTTGGAACTAGCTTAAGTTTGGGGAAACACAACTGTGGACAGGACAGTGGGAGGCACAGTGGCCCAGCTAGTCAAGCTGCAGCCTCACGGTGCCAGAGACCCGGTTCAGTTCTGACCTCGGATGTTGTCTGTGTTGAGTTTGCACATTCTCCCTGTAACCATGTAGGTTTCCTCCCACATCCCACAGACGGGCGGGTTGGTAGGTGATGTGGCCACTATAAATCGTCCCCAGTGTGTAGGTGAGCATTGAAATCTGGGAGGAGTTGATGAGGATGTGGAGAGAATAAAAGAGGGACTAGCATAGGGTGATTGATGGTCAGCATAGACTCAGTGGGCTGAAGGGCCTGTTTCCATGCTGTATCTCTCTATGACTCTGTGATTCTTTGAGAGACATGCAGTATAACGAAAGAGAGGTTGGAAAAAGCAAGGAAGCATTTGTTTTGCAACAAAAAATAAAATGCTGCATTTATGAAGTATGGGTATATTCCCCATAGTTCATAAATGATTCCCTATACTTCATATGCCCCAGACTTGAATGTGCTATATACGATGTGATTCTGAGCAATGATGCTACGAAACCTTCCGAAATAATTTCCCACCTTGAAACCAACTAACTGAACCCCCAGTGGAATTTTTCCAGTGGAAGTGAGATGAAGTGGCATTTCAACAAAAAGTACAGTATACTGTGATAATGACAACTAAAGGTGTGTTAAAAGGGTCATATCTGCTGACCCATCACATTGCTAAATACAAATCACCATTTACAATAGGTGAAGACTTTTAAGAATGCCTTCAATAATAGCTGCTTATCATTCAGTCTTGGGTGATACAACTGCCAGGAAAACTAGCCACTTTTATAGTCATACAGCGCAGAAACTGACCCTTTGGCCCACCATGTCTATGCCAACCATCAACTATCTAGCTATGCTCATTCCATTTACCAGCACTTGGTCTGTGCCCTACCATGTCCTGGTAATCTAAATGCTTGCCCAGGTACTTCTTGTCCAGAACGTTATGAGACTACCTGCCTCCACAATCTTCTCAAGCAGTGCGTTCGAGACTTCAACCAATTGGTGAAAAAGTTCTTCCTCTGATCCCTTTACTCTTCACCTTAATCTTATGCCTCTAGTCTTGGACAACTTTGCCACGGGGAAAAGTTTCTTACTATCTACCATAGTTATGCCTATCATAGTTTTGACACCTCTATCAGTTTATCCCCAGCCTCCTCTGCTCCAAGGGAAACAAACCCAGTCCATCCAATCTCCCCTCATGACTGAAATGTTCCATCCCAGGTAACATCCCTGGTGAAGACACAAGAGACTGCAGTTGCTAGAATCTGGAGCAAAAAAAAAAGTGCTGGAAAATCTCAGTGGGTCAAGAAGCATCTGTGGAGGCAAAGGGATGGTCGACATGCAAGACTCTCTGTCAGGACTGAGAGTATAGAGGGAAGATAGCCAGTATAAAGAGGTGAGAGGAAGAGTTGAGACAATGGCTTGTAGGTGATAGGTGGAACCAGATGAGGGTGCGGGATGAGGGACAGATGTAACCAGCTGGAGGAGGGGAGTGTTGAGACAGAGGCTGCTAGATGATAGGTGGAAACAGGGGAGGAGGTGAGGAGGTGGTACAGGGGAGGAGGTGGAAATTAGGCAGATGGAGCCTGATGGGAGAGGGGAGGGTAGAGACAAAGGCTGGAAGGTGATGGAGGAAACAAGATAAGGGACGGATATTGGGCAGATGGAACAAGGTGGGGGAGGAGATAGGAAAGGTGAACCAAGGGAGAAGGAACCCAGATGGATAGGTATGGGAGTGGTGGGCAGGTGGAACCAGATAGGGGAGGGTCTTGGTAATGGGGAGGGGGGGGGGGTGTGGACAATAGAATGGAAAAGGTGAAAGAAGGGAGAACAAACCTGAGTGGACTGGTGAGGATGGGAAAGAAACACAAAGGGTGTGGGTTACCTCGCGTTCATCCCATTGGGTTGTAGGCTGCTCAAGTAGAGTATGAGGTGTTGTCCTTCCAGTGTGCATTTGGCCTCACTGTGCCAGTGGAGAAAGCTGAGGACAGACAGGTTTGTGTGGGACTGGGAAGGAGAGTTGAAATAACGTGCAACCAGGGGCTCAAGACGGCCTTTCTGGGCAGAGTGGCCTCCTCTACACCAGCGAGATCAGGCATGGATGAGGTGACCGTTTTGCAGAGCACCTGTGCTCTTCTTCAATAGCCACCTTGAGTTTTGGTTCCCCGCCTGGTTCCATCTGCCTGTCACCCACATAACTATCTACTTGGGTTTCTCCTCCTTTTGTTCACCTTCTCTATCTCATCTCTCACCTGACTCCATCTGCCCATCAGCCCTCCCCCCCCACCCTCATCTGGTTCCATGTATCACCTACCAGACTCTGTCTCACCCCTCCCTCTCATCTCTATATACTGGCAATTTTCCCTCTACACTTTCAGACCTGATGCAGGTTCTCAGCCATCCCTTTGCCTCCACAGATGCTGCTTGACCTGCTGAGTTCTTCCAGCAGTTTGCCTTTTTGCTCCAACATTCTGGTCAAATGTCATTTGCACCCTCTCCAATGCAATCATTTCCTTCCCAGAGAGTGGTGACTAGAACTGCACACAATGTACCAGCAGTGGCCTAACCAATGTCTTATAAAGTTGTACCAAGATCTCCCTGCTTTTACATTCTCTGCCCTGGCCAGTGAAGACAAGCATCCCGCATGCCTCCTTCACCACCATGTCTACCTGTGTTGCCACCTAAGGGATCTTTGGATATACACCAAGATCCCTTTGTTCCTCAATACTTGCTAAGGCCCTGCCATTCATGGTATATGTTATAACCACTACTCAGGATTAAATTCAGTCCACCATTGTGCTGCCTAACTAGCCAGGTGATTAATATCAAACTGTAACCCAAGACTATCCTCATAATCGACACCACCAACAATGTTCATGTCATTTGCAAACTTACTAATCTACCTCCTACATTCATATCCAAAGCATGAATGTAAATAACAAACAGCAAGGGTCCCGGCATCGATTCCTTTGGGACACCGCTGGCCACAGGCTTCTGATCACAAAAGCAAGTAGTCAGATGATACTGTGTCATAGAATTACTGAAATTGCAGAAGGCATTGTATCCCACCTGACTGGGAGAATGAAACTGTTTGGCTGGTTTGCGATACAGTTCAATGAGTCAACTGATGTTTGTAATGCTGAGGCTATTTTTGTTTATGTGCACCAAGCCTATGAAGGGGTCTTTCATGCAGATTGACTTTGCTGGGAAGAGCAAAGTATAACTGGTGCTGAAACTTTTCGTGTTCTGCATAAGTACATATGGTTATACAATCATGATGCACAGAAACAAGCCTTTCAGTCCAACTCACCCACATCAACTGTGATGCCTATCTACACTAATCCCATTTGTCCATATTAGGCCTACACCTTTCCTATCCAAGTACCCGTCCAAATGCTTTTTAAAAGCTGTAAATTGTTTCTCCCTCTTATCACTTTTGCTGGCAGCTCATTCCATATAACCACCATACTCTGTGAGAAAATCTTACTCCTCAGATCTCCCTTAAGTATCTCCCCTTTCACTTTAAACCAGTGCCCTCAAATTTTAAACTCCCTCATGCAAGGAAAATGACTCTGACTATCTACCCTCATAACTTTATAAAACTCTACAAGGTCACACCTCAGACTCCTATGTTCCAGTGAGAATAAACCTAGCCGATCCAATCTCTTCTCTTAAGGCAAGCATACTGAATGCCTTCTTCACTATCCCATCCACCAGTGTCATCATTTGCAGGGAGCTATGCACTCCAAGGTTCCTCTGTACAACAACATTCCTGAAGTCCCTGCCATTTAAGTGTACATGTCCTATTAGTATTTGACATCCCAAAGGGCATTACCTCATACTTGTCTGGATTAAATTCCATCTGTACCTGATCTATGTCCCTCTGTATCCTTTCACAACCTTCTTTGCTATCTACTATTGATTTTTCGTGTTGTCAACAAGCTTACTAAACAGTCGACCTGCATTTTCATCCAAGTCACTTCTATATATGACAAAGAACAAAGGTCTCAGTGGTACACCACTGGCTATAGACCCAATCAGAAAAACATCCATCCATTACTACCTTCTGCCTCCTGTCACCAAGCCAATTTTGGATCCAGTTTTTGCCAACACACTTTGTATCCCATGTACCCTAACCTTCTGGACCAGGCTACCATGCAGGACTTTGTCAAGAGGTTATCACAGGGCATGGAGTGCAGTGAAATTAATGCATTGGAATTTGTGCTGATGGAGCAGCTGCAATGATGGGCAGATGTTTAGGTGTGTCAGCCAGAGTGATAGAAGTTGCACCAGGTACTCAAGCAACACATTGCTTCATTCATGGAGAGGTATTGGCAGCCAAGAAATTGTCTGCAGAGCTTAACCAGATTCTCATGACTGTAATTAAAACTGAAATTTGGGGAGGCAAATGCCCACAATTCTTGCAGCCTTGTTGCTCTGTGTGAAGAAATGGGCACTGGCCATATCACCTTTTACGTGCTGAGGTGCAGTGGCTATCCCATGGTAAAGTTCTAAACCAAGTGTATGAACTGCGACGTGGACTTGGAGCTTTTCTGTTTCAAAGGAAGTCTCCGTTGGTAGAATGCTTTCCAGGTTTATAATGGCTCACCAAGTTTCCGTATCTAGTAGACAAATTTGATCACTTCAGTCATGTAAATTTGTCTATTCAAGGAAATAAACAGTGTTTGAAATGGCAAACAAGACCATAGCTTTTAAAAAGAAGCTTAAAGTCTGCAAAGAGTCAGGAGCAGTTGTCTTTGCAGTGATGTCTGTTGATGGCAATATAGACATCAGTCGCATCCCATTTAAAATCAACTCTCTGAAATTTGAGGAGTATGCGCCACTGATTCTGAAGCACAGAAAGAAAAGCAATGTATCTATGACATGTTTTCATCTGTGGACACTGAGACCTTTCTGTTGCCAATTTTAGAGGCCGAGTTACTGGAGTTATTAACTATGCTGGCCTAAGGTTACAATTTCAAAACCTGGATAAAAATCAGTGTGAAATATACGGGGCTCGGTGAACGTGTAGTCAGAACATCTTTGCCATTCCATTCTACTAACCTTTGCAAGTGCGTATTTTCAGCAATGCATGTAACTAAAACCAAGTACTAAAAGAGACTGTGTACTGGAAGGGTACATTGAGTATCTATGTGCAGATTTCATTCCCAGATTGAAAAGCTTGTATCAGCGGGCCAGGCATAGAAATCTCATTATTACAGATATTTAGTGGAAAAAATGATGTATCTTAGTGAGAGAGCTTGATCCTGTTATTATGCCTTCTGTCATGCTTTTTTAAAGGTGATGTATTGCTTTCTGCAGTTGACACTGGGAATAGAATGTGTTTAAAAACTAAAACACTCACCCCCAAATCTGCCAGAAGAGATAGGGCCTACATTTAAAAAGAAACAACTACATTCACTTAGTGTCAAAAAGTTTTTTCTAACATGTTAAATTTCAATAGAAAAGAAAACTTTATTTTTATTTTACTGTCACCTGTACTAAAATGGCTGATTTTTCAGATTATTCAATTTAATTAAAATCATTGTGCACTTTCATTTAATTTCCAACTTATATGTCTATATCTAGCAGTAAAAAATAGCCAAAAATAGCTGGGACCTTTAGAGATCCACATCTGTGAAGGAAGATAGCGAGCTGGCCCCTGCACTCAAACACTGCTCTAGGCTACTGAAATCCTGGCAAAAGCCCAGTGTTTTAGAAGTCAGCTGGTAGTCATGTTCATGGTTTTCATTTTCAAAAGCTGAAACGTTCTCTTCTTCATGAATAAATTAATTGTTTCACATTCTTTGCAGATGTTTAGGACTCCAGTATTTTTCCATGAAAATTCTACTCATAGAGCGGCCTTCTGGTCCCGTATAGTGCGTTGAAGTCTTTAGGAGGTGGGACATATTGGTTCTGTGCAGCAATAAAAATCACAGTGCTGGGTTTTAGCAAGCTTACACTGAATTCTCCTCAACAACAGGACTAGGAGTGAAAGAGGCTAAGGGAAGTAACTTCATAGTCTCACGTTGTCTCAAAAGTTCTTCATAGCCATTGAAGTTATACTGAAATATATTTACTGTTTTGAAGTGGAGCATGCAGAATCTGCACATAGTCTGGCTTCAGTAACTACTGGGTTGTTGTATAAGTCATTGTCCTTCAGAGAGGGCAATCTGCCATCCTTACTGTGTCCAGCCTAGTAACTCCAAACCCACCAATATGGTTACCTCTTAACTGCCTCTTCTGTTCGGGGACATTTAGGAAAGGGCAATAAATTTTGTATTGCCAATGATGTCTACATCCCATGAATGGATATTTTTTTTAAAAAAAAGGAGAATTTCATAAACAATACAGAAAAAAGTGACAAAATGATCTATCAAGGATGTGCTTGTCGTGGCCTGGTGGAGCTCTCCTGTTCTTCACATTGTGGCATGGAATCTCATAAGCCCATTTGGTAGGGTACAGATCTTCAGCCAGAAGTGCCAAGTGGATGGAATTGGTTTATTATTGTCACATGTACTGAGATACACTGAAAAGTTTTTGTTTTTGTGCCATCCAGATAGATCATTCCATAAATAAGTACATCATTCAATTCAATGATCCATCTCGGCCTCCTCCAGTGCTCCCCAGCATGATAGACGCCAGCTTTTAGCCAATCTGATTCACTCTATGTGATATCAAGAAATGGCTAACGCCCTTGGATACAGCAAAGGCAATGGGCCCTGACAATATTCTGGCAATAGTACTGAAGACTTGTGCTGCAGAATTTTGACCAAGCTGTCCCAGTACAGCTACAGCACTGGCATCTACCCGACAACGTGGAAAATTGTGCAGGTGCATCCTGTCTGCGAGAAGCTGGACAAACCAGCCCAGCCAATTACCACCCCATTAGTCCATTCTCAATTGCCAGCAAAGTGAGAGAAGGGATAATCGATAACACTATCAAGTGGCACTTGCTTAAGCACAACCTGCTCACAGAAGCACACTTTGGGTTCCCACAAAGTCACTCAGCTCTTGACCTCATTACAACCAAAGTCCAAACATGAACAAAAGAGCTGAACTTCAGAGGGGAAGTGGAGAGTAATTGCCCTTGACATTAAGGCAGCATTTGATCAAGTATGGCATCAAGGATCCCTGACCAAACTGGAGTCAATGGGAAGTGGGGTGGGGTGGGGGGGGGGGGGGGGGATCCCTCTACTGGTTGGAATCATACCTAGCACAGAAAAAGATGGTTTTGGTGGTTGGAGTTCAACCATCTCAGCTATGGGACATGTCTGCAGGAGTTCCTTAGGGTAGTGTCCTAGGTCCAAACATCTTCAGCTACTTCGTCAATGACCTTCCTTCAGTAGTAAGGTCAGAAGTATGGATGTTCACTGATGATTGCACAATGATCAGCACTATTGGTGACTCCAGGTACCTAATACTTGACATACAACTCCTTCCTTTTCCTGATCAGAGCCTCAATATTCCTCATCATCCAGGGTTCCCTAATCTTCCAGCCTTGCCCTTTGCTTTAACAGGAATATGTTCACCCTGAATGCTCCCTATCTCACTTTTTAAAGCCTTCCACTTGCCAGATATCCCTTTACTTGCTAACTGTCTCTCCTAATCAACCTTTGCAAGTTCCTGTCTTATGCCATCAAAATTAGCCTTGCCCCAGTTTTGGAATTTAACTTGTGGACCAGTCCTATCTTTTTCCATAACTATTTAAAAACTAATAGAATTATGGCCATTGCTACCAAAGTGCTCCCCCACTGACACCAACCACTTGCCCAGTCTCATTTCCCAAGAGGAGGTTGAGTGTTGCCCCTTCTCAAGCAGGGCCATCTACATATTGCTTGTGAAAACTTTCCTGGACATACAGTACCTAACTAATTGTGCCCCATCTAATCCCTTAGCAATATGGCAGTCCCGGTCAGTATTAGGGAAGGTAAAATCACCTACGATTACAACCCTATTATTCCTACAGCTTTCTGCGATCTGCCTACATATTTGCTCCCCTAAGTCCCACTGACTACTTGGGGGGCGGGGGTGGGCTATAGTACAATCCCATCAAAGTGATCACCTCCTTATTCCTAAATCCTGCCCATATAGCATCACTGGATGTTCCCCCAGGAATAACCTCCCTAAATACTGCCGTCGTGTTTTCCCCAATCAGAAACACAACTCCCCGTCCTCTCCTTACCTCCACCTCTTTCCCTCCTGTGGCATCTGTACCCCGGAACATTGAGCTGCCAGTCCTGCCCATCCCTCAACCATGTTTATGTAATAAGCTATAATATCATAATCCCATGTGCCTATCCATGCTCTGAGCTCATCTGCCTTACCGGTCAGGTTTTTTGCATTAAACAAATGCAGTTTACCTATCAGACCCTCCCCCTGCCTATTGGACTTGCTTGCTTTAACTTCTGTATCTGCCTCAACTTACTCATCTGCCACATTACCACTTTGGGTCCTATCCCCCTGCCAGACATTTAAGTCCATATTTCCCTGAAAGTGGCAACATAGATCGATAGAGTAGTGAAGGTATGTGGCATGCTTGGCTTCTTATGTGGAGGCATAGAATATAATAGTTGGGTCATCATGTTGCAATTTTATAAAACACTGGTTATATCACATTTCGAACATTGCATGCAGTTCTGGTCTCCACACTGTCGGAAGGTTGCATTGGAGAGAGTGCAGAGGAAATTCACTGGAATGCTGCCTGGATTGGAGGACTTTAGTTATGGAGAGAAATAAGATAGGCTGGGCTTGTTTTCCTTGGAATGAAGGAGGCTGAGGGGTGACCCGAGAAGAGATATATAAAATTATAATAGGCGCAGATCAGGCAGATGGTCAAAATCGTTTTCCCCATGGTAGGGGTGTCAAAAACAAAAGGGAATAGTTTTAAAGGGGATCTTCGGCAAGACATAGAAGGATGTGGACCTAATGCAGGCAAATGGGATGAGTGTCGATGGGCAAAAAGGTTGGCATGGACATGGTGGGCGAAGGGCCCATTTCTGTGCTGTACCACTGTATGACTCTATGACTTTCTCTACATTTACTGTACCATAAATTCAGTGCATTCTCTTACAATGCATCAATGCCACTTCTGTTTCCTCCTTAAACAACACATTTGTAAAGCATTTTAGAGGCTGTTACACAGGACCGAGGCTTTCTGTGTTCAGTGGCGCAGAACCCTAAACCATAGACCATCCCTACAGAGCCTTTGCAATAGCTGCACTGACCTTCAGTGCATCACTCAACACATACTCCTGCATTTTGGAGAGTGCCTGTTGTGCATTCACTTGCAGTCATTTTCCTTGTGTGTGTCTTTCACCGAGTTGATGATCTTCTAGCAGCAGTTGAAGATCGTCTCAGTACTTGTTCCTGGGAACAGCCCACAGAGTCCGGTATAAGATCTTAACTGAAGCAATAGGTATGATACAACAATGCTGCAATTATCAACCATGTGGCATAGCTTTTGGTGACCCACCAACCTTAAGGTAACAATTACCTTTGCAGTTGGTGTCACAGTTTAATATGACACAGTGACTTTGATTCCTTTGATAGAAATAGCTTTTGAGGGAGATTTGAAATGAGTTTGTGGTACACCTAATACAGTTCCTAATGGATATTAATGCATAATACCCAAAGTCAGAAGTCATCTTTCATATCTCACAATGAAACTGGCAGATAAAATATCAATGCATTTCTAATCACCTTATTCCTGTTCTCTTATCATTGCCATTAAGATCTTTACACTGCGTACTCAAAATGCCTGCCCAGGTGGTGTGCATAGGACCAAAACACAATGTTGAACTACCATACTATCCATAGGTAATACACTGAAGATGGCATAATGGCATAACCAGCTGAGGGGTAAGCCCCTCAGTATTTCCTCTAAACTCCCTCCCTCTTATATCATAAAGCACAACCCTCCTTATCTTGTTACATTACTGATGGAAAAGCCACCAGATTTCCACAACTCCTTCCCTGCGCACATGTGGGGTTCTCCGTGAGTGCTGAACCAATATCTCAGCTCATTTTTTTCAAATATTGATTGAAAGTCCTTGAAAGATTGGGCTATAAGGAAAGGTTTAGTAGGTTTAGAGGGATATAGGCCAAATGGGGGCAAATGGGACTAGCTTGGATGGGCATTTGGTTGACATGGATCAGTTGGGCTGAAGGGCCTGTTTCTGTGCTGTATGATTTTGTGAATGATTTCTGATGATATACAGCATATCATGACACCCAATATCCACCAAGTTAAAATCAACCTCACAATCTCCTTTGAAACAATTATTAATGGGAGCAGATCTTGAAATTGGAAATATTGCAAAGAAACCTTTCTATTGCCCTTCCCTTTAACTCTCCATGGGTATAAAATGTAGCGGCATTCATGCCAAAGGAGCAACTTGATCACGGTTGTTGCCAGGCTCCTGAATGCTATTGGAGCTGTAGCCTTCCTGGCAAATGGTGAGCATTTCAACCTCTCTTAAATGAGCCCTGTAATGGCAAAGGAATTTTGAATGACTAGATTGTGAGCCACTTGCCACAAGGAGTCCAACCTCTGTCCTGTCCTTAAAGCCATAGGACTGAAATGGCTGGAAACACTCAGCAAGTCAGGCAGCATTTGTGCAAAGAGAAACAGAGTCAGTATTTCAGATCAAAGACCCTTTGTCAGAACTGATGTTCAACGAATGGTGTTCGACCTGAAACATTCACTCTATTTCTCTTCCCATTGATGCGGCCTGATGTGTTGAGTATTTCTGGCACTTCCTGTTATTTTAGATTTCCAGCATCTTCAGTTTTTTTTATTTTCACTTATTGAAATGGTTGATTCAGTACTACTGCTGGTTATTAGTGGCCTTTATGATGGGAGATTCGACATTGATGTTGCTGTTGTAGCTTAAGAGGAGATGGCTGGGTCTTTGACTGAATGACTATTAGAAGTACGCATGTATCCCATTAGGTGAAAGACTGCTCATTTGTCCAAGTCTAGATGATGTCCACTGCTCATCTGTGGCTGACATGATGCTAAATTGTCAGAGGAATTAGTCCCGTGGTGGCAAAACCTCGAACACTGTGCAAACCTCGAGAAATAACATCCTCACTTTATAATAGGGGGAAGGTCATTGATGAAGCAATTGAGGGTGGATGGGCCAAGAATGTATCTCTGAGATAGTTCTGTGATAATGTTCTGGAGGTGTGTGGGTTAATCTCTAACAACTACAACCTTTGTGTGAAGTGTGGTTTCAGAGCGTTGATCCTCTCAGTATATTCATATAGTTAGATGTGAGCTTGTATTGGAGCTGTTGACACCATCCCAATGAAATCAGGCAGGCTCAAAGATGAGAATTTCAATCAGTTCTTACTGAATGAAGTCCTGTGCACCTTTGTTACAACCTCCAAAACCTGTTTATGCCCTGTCAGATAAGGGATGCAACTTATAGAGAATAAAACCTCTGTTGCAGTCAGGAAATATATCACTCTCCATTCAATATCACTGGATCAATATCCTGAAACTCCCTAATTAGCAGCATTGTAAGGTACCTTCACCAGACAGAATGCAGAGGTTCCAGAAGGTGACTCACCAAGGCCTTCTCTGGAACAGCTAGAGATGGGAATTAAATATTGCTCTTGTCCATGACAGTTGCATTACAGAATGAATAAAAAATTAATTTTTGATACAAATAGTGCTTTCTTTTTAGATAAAGATCACTTCTGGCAGCAACTTCCAAGGACTTTAAATGGTTTATAGCTAACAGAAACTGGAGTTTAATTACTGAGAGGAACTTTTCAATTGAAACATTAAAAAGTGTTTTATAGCTTTAGCTGAATGCCTGTTTCCATGAACAGAGATCCCTTCCTTCACAGCTGTGCTTAAATCTGAGAAATTTTATGATTGATATTCTCTCAATATGTAATAACATTGAAGTTACTATTTCCAAGCGCATTGTGCAATCATTAATGAACATGCTGTCATTTGACATAATAATGGAGAGAAAGTCATTGGTACAAAAGTGGAAAATAACTGGGCCAGGGACATTGTCCATTGCTCATGATTGGAGCAAGGCAGTAACAAGCTCTGCAGTCAGGTGATGCTGGCAGAGTCCAAACTGAGTATGAGCGAACAGACGATTGATATGTAAGTGCAGCTTGACAGCACTGTTGACACCTTCCATCAGTTAGTTGATGACAGTACAGACCAATGGGTGGCGAGGCGCATCTTTTGCACTCACGTGCTGGCTGCACCGTTGATGAAGATGTGGATCTACATGGAGCCTCTTCCTCCCGTTAGCTTTTTAATTGTACGCCACCATTCACAGCTGGTTGTAGGAGGAATGCAGGGCTTTGATCTGATCTGTCAGATGTGTCTGTAATGTGCAGTTTCCCCACTTTGGCTTGAGGTGTTTCTGTGTTGTAGCTTTATCAGGCTGCCACCTCATTTTTTAAGTGTGTCTGAACATGCCCTTCCATTCTCCTCATCAAGCAATAGCTGGATCTTTGCCTTAACAGTAAAATCAGGCTGAGAGATGAGCCAAGGTGAGTAAAAGTATTGAAGATATGCCACCTAGCATGAGAGTAGTGCCACATAATAATATAGATTTTTCCCTGATGTGAAGATGGGACAGTCTCCACAGGAACTGCACAGTAGTCACTCCAATGTTATGCACAGATGCGTCAGCAACAGATAGATTAGTGAGAACAAGGTTTATCCTTTTTGTTGGCTCTTGTACCATCTGCCACAGCTGCAGCACAACAATTATGCCCTCAGGACTTGGTCAGCCCAGTCAGTGCTGATGCTGCCAAGCCATTTTTAGTGATGGGCATTGAAATCCCCTATTCGAAGTATATTCAATGTCATTCATATTCTCAGTACTTCTGAGTGGTTTACAATGTGGAGGAGCTCTGATTCATCAGGAGGGTGTATCCTTGCTTGTGTTTGACGAGATGGCATGAGAGTTCATTGGGTTGTAAGTCAATGCTCGATCTGTGGGACAGCTTTCCCAAAACCAAGGTGTTTGTGAAGAGGACTTTCCAGGATTGACTTGGCTACCTTTCTTCTGGTAGCTGATATCTCATTGATATTAATGAGCCCACAGATCTTCCACGGTGCATATTCAGTGAGGGATTTTCCCAGCCCGAGAGCAGATCTTGTCGAAAGATCAGCTTCAGTGTTTATGTCAGTTCAATATCACATTTTAAACAAATGTTTATATCTTCCTCTCCTCAAGATTTACTTTATAGAATCATCATAAAATCATACAGCACAAACATTTGCAGTAGTTTATTTTTATTTATAGTTGTAACATGCAGCAATCACCATTTTATTCACAAATTATAGCCTATGCTCACAGGATCAACATCCAAATTCTTAGTGGAGAAACTAATTAGCAGTGGTCCCTGTGGGGTCGAAGAGTTGAATTCGAGAAGTAGGGTGAAACCTTGACTGAGTGTGGTTTTATGACACCTGAGAAAAACTATATCAATGAGGATTTAGAGTGAACTTGCCATTATAGAGAGAGACGTTTGGGGTTGTTGGAGGTGCATCATCACAGAATACATTGCTGTTCTCCGGCAATGTCCTCAGCCCAATCATCTTCAGCTAGCTGCTTCACAATGACTTTCTCTCCATCGAAAGGTCAGAACTGGGATGTACCCTAATGATTTCACAGTCATCAGTTCTGCCCACAATAGACAATGAAGCAATTCATGACTACACACAGCAAGACCTGACTAACATTAGCCGATGAATAACAACTAACATTTGTGTCACACAAGTCCCAGGCAATGATAATTTACAATGGGAGAGTCTAAACATTGCGACTTTACATCCAACAGGATTACTTTCCTCAGATCTACCACCATAAAAACTCTGATCCAGAACATGATCAGTCAAATGCAACAAAGGTATGTCAGAGGATGGGCATTATATACCATCACTGTCTTCCTGCATTCTTAAAACATCATTAATCAGATTAGTAATACAGAAGTTTATTTTCGAGAAGATGTATTCAGTGTCTGATATCTCCTTCCTTACTGCATCAGGTTATGAAGATGAGATCATTATGATGCATGGTGTCATTCTTGCCACAGTAATTTCTTATACATTTCTTGGAGTTTATACAAAGATAGAATCTTCCTAATGGAACCTCAATTGTCCCCTGTGGTGCTGCTCATTTTGATAATGCAGAAAACAAAAAAATTCCCTAGTCTAATTTATGATTCACCCACATACAGGTTACAATGTATCATTGGGCACAAAATGATGAATATGAAATGGCATATAGAAAATGACTGGGAATGGAATAGCAGGGGTATAAAATGACGACAGGTTGATACTGAGAGTTTGGATGCCATTGGTTCTAATCGATTCTATTGTCGCTCAGAAAACAAACTGCTGGAGGAACTCAGCAGGTCAGGCGGCATCTGTAGAGGTAGAGGGATGGTCGGCATTTTGGGTCCAGACCCGGCATCAGGACTGAGAGTGTAGAGGGGAGAAAACTGTTATAAAGAGGTGCGAGGGAGGGGTGAAGCAGGGACTGGCAGGTAAGGAGGGAGATGATGGGCAGATGGAGCCAGGTGTAGCAGGGAGAGGGGTGGAGTCAGGAGACAGCAGCTGGTGGGTAATGGGTAGAGACCGATAAGGAGAGAGGGAATAATGAGAGCATCCAGGTGGAGGGAGGGGAGGGTGGAGATGGCGACAGAGGCTAAGTGGAGATCAAAAGGCTGCAGATGCTGGAATCTGATGTAAGGAAGGTGATAGGTGGAACCAGATGAGGGAGGGAGGGATGATGGGCAGGGCACAATGTTCACTACCCTGGCGGAATATCTGTTGTTGTTCTCCTAGTTTGTGTTTGGCCTCACCCTGGCTGTGGAGAAGGCCGAGGACAGACAGGTTGGTGTGGGAATGGGAAGGGAAGTGGGAATGGGAAGGGAAGTGGGAATGGGAAGGGAAGTGGGAATGGAAATGGCATGCAACTGGCAGCTCAAGGTGGCCACTGGGGACAGAGCGTGGGTGTTCTAGTCCACACGTGATCTTGGTGATGTTGAGGAAGCCACACTGAGGGCACCGAATCAGCAGGCAAGGTTGGAGGAGGTGCACGTGAACCTTTATCTGGCCTGGACAGGCTGTTTAAGTCCCTGGATGGTGATGAAGGAGGAGGTGTAGGGACAAGTGTTACACCTCCAACAGTTGCAGGGGAAAGTGCCTGGGGGTGGGGGTGTGTGTGTGTGTGTGTGTGTGTGTGTGTGTGTGTGGAGGGTGGGAGTGGAGGGATAAGCAAACTAGAGAGTCAAGAAGCGAGTGGTCCCTGCAGAAAGCAGAATGTGGTGGGGAGGGGGACTGGTGGTGGGGTCGCATTGCAGCTGGCAGAAATGGCAAAGGATGATGCGCTGATTGTAGAGGCTGGTGGTGTGAAAGGTGGGACCCAAAGGAACTCTATCTCTGTTCTGTCTGGAGCGAGTGAGAGCTCCACCAACCGCAGTAGAGGGGAAGTCATGTTTCCTGAAAAAGGAGGATATTTCAGATGTCCTGAAATGGAAATTGTCATCTTGCGAATAGATGCAGTCAACCGCAGTAGAGGGGAAGTCATGTTTCCTGAAAAAGGAGGATATTTCAGATGTCCTGAAATGGAAATTGTCATCTTGCGAATAGATGCAGTGGAGACGGAGAAACTGAGAGAAAGGGATGGCATCCTTACAGGACACAGCGTAGGAAGAGGTGTAGTCAAGGTAGTTGTGGAGGTCAGTGGATTAATTGTGTCAGTGGATAGTTTGTCTCCTGAGATGGAGACAGAGAGAGCTAAAAAAGGGAGCAAGGTGTCAGAAATGGTCAAAGTGAATTTGAGGGCAAGGTGGAAATTCATAGCGAAGGTGATAAAATTGAGGAATTGGCCTGTTGAGTTCCTCCAGAAGTTTGCTTTTCGCTCCAGGTTACAGCATCTGCAGTCTCTTGTGTCTCCATTACCATCATTCAAGCTAGGATCACGATTAAACAATTTGTGCTTCATGTCTTTTTTAATTTTCAACCTTGTATTTCAGATGATATTAACTATTAAGTGCTCTTATGTTTCCCTGGTGTGATCATGGCAGTTACTTTATACAAGTAAACAGCTGAATTATCCTGTGTGCCGGTGTGTTGAACAATATATTTATTGAGTTAAGTATTATGATTTATAACAACTGCTTTTTTGCAATGGAAAGTCTTGCAGTGTTAGAAAGGATCTACGGCACATTGAGAACAAAGGACTCCTTTAACTCAATTCAGTCACAAGATGTTTTTCATGCTTGTTCTTAATGCTAAAACTGATCATGTCAATTTCTCAGAATGCTTGAGAAAATCAACTGGAGTGTAGCAAATTTAGGTGCCATCAATATAAAATAGTCAACAAGAAATAAAATCACAACTTCCAAAGAAATATTTTTCAGCTGGGGTGTGAAATGTTGAATTTGTTGCAGCAGAGATCAGTAGATAGAGCAAAAGGAAACCTTCAAAAGATCATCCAAATAAATGTAACACCTGCGTGCACACATTTGCCCATTATTTTAATGAAGCAAGCTTGCACTTTGTCAAAAGCCAGGAAAATTAAATTCTTATCATTGAGCCAAAAAGTATAGATAGAATTAAGGGAAAGTTAAGTAGACAGATGTGATAGATAAGGGAAAACCAAAAACTGCAGATGCTGGAAATCTAAAATAAGAAGAGTAAATGCTGTGAACACTCAGCAGCTCAGGCAGCATCTGTGGAGCAAGAAACAGAGTTAACATTTTAAGTTGATGATCTTTCAAATGGTACAAGAAAGAAAACAACCAGGGTTTTAAGAAGCAGAGATGGGGAAGAATAGAGAAAATGTCAGGGAAAGGGGGGAGACCAAGATTTTCCAGGTGACACGGGTAGTGAAGGTGCCACTGAAGAGGGCATGATGAAGGCTTGTTAATCACAGTTGATCTGTCTGCAGGAATGTAAATAGAGGACAATGATTAAGAGCAGTAGAAAGAGAAAAAGCAATGCGAGAACTACAAGATGCAAAACACAAGAGTTGCTTGAAATCTAAGATAAATACAGTGATGGAAATACTCAGCAGATAGAGGAGGAGAGGATTATGCCATTAGAATTAGGCAAGGAAGGATCGGAGAAAGCCTTTATTCCTTTATTTATTCATTAATGCTCATCGTCGTTTCAACATTTATTTTTCATCCCCAATTGCTCTTGATCTGAGGAAGTAGTTGGGAGTTAACCACATTAGTGGGTCTGGACTTATTTGAGCTAGACTGGGCAAGGATGGCAGATTTTCTTCTCGAGGGAGACATGAGGAAACCATGTAGAGTTTTCAACAATCCAGCAGTTTTGTGATTCTTGTCACTAACTGAGACTGATTTTTTAAAAATTCAATGCTTTAATTACTTGAGTTTAAATTCACTAGCTGATAGGGTGGGATTTGAACTCATGTCTGTGGATCAGCAGTTGAAAACTCTGGCAGTTAGTTGAGTAATTTACCCACAATGCTACCACACCCTTCGGCGTACTTTGGGCCAAATATTTATTCCCATGTTGAATGTTTATGTTATTCTTTGACAGTTATTTCTTCTTTCAAAGTCATATTTCTTCTGAGTGACAAGCACATTTTGAGTTGACACTGGCCAGCTCTTTTAAGGTGCAGGGCTTTATAACGTGAACAACGTGCAGGTAGAAGAGATTAATGTAATTAGGAATCATTAGCTTAATTAGGGCCTGTTCCTGCACTGTACTGTTCTATCTTCCATGTTCTAACTGCCTTTCATGAAATGGGACTTGAGCCTTAACTTGAGACTTAATATGTAAATAAAATCTCAGAAATAAATTAAAACAAGTAGGTAAAATGGATGAAAATCAAAAGCAAAACTGTAGAGCTGGAAATCTAAATTAAAAAGCAGAAAATGCTGGAAATACCCAGCAGGTCGGGCTGCAGGTGTGGGAAGAGAAACAGAGTTAATGTTTCGGGTTGAAGACCCTTCATCAGAATTGGGAAGGAGACAAAAGAAGCTTGTTAAGCTGCAGGGAGGGTGAGGGAGGGCCGATGTGTCTGATCGGGTAAAACAGGGGTAACTATGGGCTGAGTTGTAAACAAGGTTGGTTGGTCAGTGAGCAAATGGGAGCAGTTAGAGAGAGAGAACACAGACAAAAGAACCAAGACAAAATAATGTATTGCAGAGCAGGAAGACATGCCCAGCAGGCCAGGCTGGATATGTCCTCTACTTCCAGAGGAAAAAAGAAAAAAAATGGCAAACTGAGCCAATATCACAGATGGATGACTGATACAGACAGAAATCAAGCTACCTGAGGTTGAAGAATTCAATACTGAGTCTCGAAGGCTGCAGCGTGCCCAGACGGAAGACAAGTTGTTGTTCCTCAAGTTTGTTTTGGGTCCCATTGTAACAGTACAGGAGGTGATAAACCGACACAGATTAGGTAACCTTGTTTACAGATTATCCCCCCGATTACCCCAGGTTTACCCCATCAGAGACATTCCTCTTTCTCCACATTCTCTGCAATTTAACAAGCTTCTTTTGCCTGCTCCCCAATTCTGACATAGGGTCTTTGACCTGAATCATTAACTTTGTTTATTTTCCCATTGATGTGGCCTGATCTGTGGAGTATTTCTAACATTTTCTGTATTTTTTTAGACCAAGTGGACCTTAGATTACACTGTGTAAAGTGACAATATACAGTAACGTAGAGCTTTTAAACCTCTACTGTTATATGTTGTGTTTTGCTTCCTATTTTTGAGTCATGGACCATCATAATCAAAGTGATATAAAAGAATGGATGATATACCAACATTTTTAATTTAAATTTTGTTGTATCTGCATGTCTGTAGAGCTCAAAGACTATTCATCTATGATGGTTTATCTGAAACAAGGAAGATTTATTTGCAAATTAAGAATAGGGCATCCATTTTCTGAATATAATTTAGTTTACTGTAATATGCTGGTTGTAAACTAGTAGTATTGCTATTGATTACAATGGGTGATCTTCTGTCAGAAGACAGAGTCATAGAGTTATACAGTATGGAAACAAGCACTTCGGCCCAACTCATCCAGCTGACCAAATTGCCCAACTGAGCTAGTCCCATTTGCCTACGTTTGACCGATATTTCTCTAAATCTTTCCTATCCATGTACCTGTCCAAATGTCTTTTAAATGTTCTAATTGTACCTGCCTCTACCATCCCCTCTGGCAGCTCGTCCCATACTGTTCTTTCAGGGGCTAGCAGCAGTAGTCAGGTCTCTGGCACTGTGTCTGAGGCTCAGAGGGAAAGGGTGCAGTCAGACAGGGAGATAGTGATAGGAGACTCGATAGCGAGGGAGACAGACAGGAGACAGTCTGGGGCCACAGAAGAGATGCCAGGATGATGTGTTGCCTCCCGGGTGCCAGGGTCAAGGATGTCCCTGAGTGGCTGCAGAAAATACCTGAGGGGGAAGGCAAGCGGCCAGAGGTCGTTGTACATGTTGGGACAAATGACATAGTTAGAACAAGGGATGAGGTCCTGCAGAATAAGTACAGGGAGTTAGATAAGAAATTAAGAAACAGGACCTCGAGGGTGGTGATCTCCAGATTTCTCCCAGGGTGAAGTGCTAGCGAGGTCAAAAATAGAAGGATAGGACAGATGAATTTGTGGCTGAGGAGCTGGTGCGTGGAGCAGGGATTCAGGTCCTTGGACCATTGGGATCTCTTCTGGAACATTGAACTGTCAGTCCTGCCCTTCTCTCAGCCATGTTTCTGTTATGGCTATGGCTATAAGAGGGACAGGTTGCACTTAAAGCAGAGAAGGACCAATATCCTTGCAGGGAAATTTGCTAATGCTACATGGCAGGGGGGTGAGAACTGAGCAGGAGCAAGTCATAGGATAAAGCAGTAGCCAGCAAGAGCAAGTATAGTAATCAGGAGAGCCAGGGACACAGTAAAGGCAGGGAAAGGAACCCAGTTAAACTGCATTTATTGTAATGCATGAAGTTTAACAGGTAAGGTGGACAAACTTAGAGCGTGGATTAGCTCTGAGGACTGGGATGTTATAGCCATAACAGAAACATGGCTGAGAGAAGGGCAGGACTGACAGCTCAATGTTCCAGGATACAGATGCTACAGGTGTGACAGAGGTTACACATAAGCAAGGAGGGGGTGTTGCCTTTTTGATAAGGGAGGACATAACAGCAGTACTTAGAGATGACATTCTTGAGGGATCATCCAGTGAGGCCATATGGCCATAGAAAGAAAAAGGGGAGGGTCACTCTAGTGGGGCTGTACTATAGACCCCTCAATAGTCAGCGGGAACTTGAGGAGCAGGTGTGTAGAGAAATTGCTCATAGTTGTAAGAATAATAGGGTTGTATTAGTGGGAGATTTTAATTTCCCTGGTATTGACTGGACTACCCAGAGTGTTAAGGGCCTGGACAGGGTGGAATTTGTGAAATGTGTCCAAGAAAGTTTCCTGAGTCAATATAGAGAGGACCCTAATCAGGAGAGTGCAACACTGGACCTCCTCTTAGGGAACAAGGTAGGGCAAGTAATTGAAGTAGCAGTCAGGGAGCACTTTGGCTCCAGTGACCATAGTTTTAAGATATTGGTATTGGTTTATTATTGTCACTTGACCGAGGTACAGTGAAAAACTTGTCTTGCGTACCGATCGTACAAGTCAATTCATTACACAGTGCAGTTACATTGAGTTAGTACAGAGTGCATTGAGGTAATACAGGTTAAAAACAATAACAGTACAGAATAAAGTGTCACAGATACAAAGGAAGTGCAGTGCAGGTAGACAACACAACAAGGTAGATCGTGAGGTCAGAGTCCATCTCATCATATAAGGGAACTGTTCAATAGTCTTATCACCGTGGGACAGAAACTGTCCTTGAGCCTGGTGCTACATGCCCTCAGGCTCCTGTATCTTCTACCTGATGGAAGAGGAGAGAAGAGAGAGTGACCCGGGTGGGTGGGGCCTTTGATTATGCTGGCTGCTTCACCAAGGCAGTGAGAGGTAAAGACAGAGTCCAAGGAGGGGAGGCTGGTTTTCGTGACGCACTGAGCTGTGTCCACAACTCTCTGCAGTTTCTTATGGTCCTGGGCAGAGCAGTTGCTGTACCAAGCCATGTAGCATCCAGATAGGATACTTTCTATGGTACGTTGATAAAAGTTGGTGAGTGTCAAAGGGGACATACTGAATTTCTTTAGCCTCCTGAGGAAGTAGAGGCACTGGTGAGCTTTCTTGGCTGTGGCATCTACGTGATTTGACCAGGACAGGCTGTTGGTGATGTTCACTCCCAGGAACTTGAAGCTCTCAACCCTCTTGACCTCAGCACGGTTGATATAGACAGGTGCACGTACACCTGATAGAAAAGGATAGGACAGGTCCACAGGTGAGGGACCTAACCTAGAGCAGGGTTAATTTTGGGGGGATTATGCAGGATCTAGCAGAGGTCGATTGGATGAGCCTATTTGAAGGGAATGGAACGAATAGCAAGTGGGAGACTTTTGAGAGTGTGATATCAAGAGTCCAGGAGTAGCATGTTCCTGTTAAGGTGAACAGTAAACCTGGCAAGTTTAGGGAACCTTGGTTCATGAGGGATATTGAGACTCTGGTCAAGAAAAAGAAGGAAGCATACATTGTGTTTAGGAGGTTGGGGACAAGTGAATCCCTTGATGAATATAAACAGATTAAGAATACTCTTAAGAGGGAAATCAAGAGGGCAAAGAGAGGGTATGAGATGATCTGGCAGGTAAAGTTAAGGAAAACCCCAATAAGTTCTTTAGCTATAGTAGAAAGGGAGGACGTCCTGGAAGGATTGTCTACTGAGTCAGTGTGGGTTGAAGTCAGGAACAGGAAGGGAGCTATCACTCTATTGGGTGTATTCTACAGACCCCCCAGTAGCAGCAGAGACACTGAGGAGCAGATCGGGAGGCAGATCTTGGAGAGGTGCAAAAATAACAGGGTTGTTGTCATGGGTGATTTCAACTTCCATAATATTGATTGGCACCTCCTTGGTGTAAAGGGGATAGATGGGGCAGAGTTTGTTAGGTGTGTCCAAGAAGGATTCCTGACACAGTATGTGGACAGGCCAACTAGAGGAGAGGCCATACTGGACCTGCTACTAGACAATGAGCCTGATCAGGTTTCAGATCTCTCGGTGGGAGAGCATTTTGGAGACAGTGACCATAACTCCTTGATCTTTACTATAGCCTTGGAGAGGGATAGGAGCAGACGATATGGGAAAGTATTTAATTGGGGGAGGGGGAATTATGATGCTATTAGGCAGGAACTTGGGAACAGATGTTCTTGGGGAAGTGCACAGTGGAAATGTGGAGGTTGTTTAGGGAGTACTTGCATGGGCTTCTGGATAGGTTTGTCCCATTGAGGCAGGGTAAGGATGGTAGAGTGAAGGTTGACAAGAGACGTAGAATATCTTGTCAAGAGGAAGAAAGAAGCTTAACTAAGGTTTAGAAAACATAGATCATACAGGACTCTGGAGAGTTGCAAGGTAGCCAGGAGGGAGCTTAAGAATGGATTTAGGAGAGCTAGAAGGGGGCATGAGAAGGCCTTGGTGATTAGGATTAAGGAAAACCCCAAAGCATTCTGCACGTACGTGAAGAATAGGAGGATGACTAGAGTGAGGGTAGGACCTATCAGGGATAAAAGAGGAAACATGCCTGGCGTTGGAAGAGGTAGGGGAGATCCTTAATGAATACCTTGCTTCAGTATTCACCAGTGAGAGAGACCTTGACATTTGTGAGGATGGCGTACAACAAGCTGATACACTAGGGCATGTCGACGTGAGGAAAGAGGATGTGCTGGAACTTTTGAAAAACATTAGGATAGATAATTCACCAGGGCCGGATGGAATATATCCAAAGTTATTACAGTAAGTGAGGGAAAAGATTGCTACACCTTTGGCAATGATCTTTGCATCCTCCCTGGCCACAGGAGTAGTGCCAGATGATTGGAGGGTGGCAAATATTGTTCCTTTGTTCAAGAAAGGGAGTAGGGATAACCCTGGCCAGTGAGTCTTACTTCAGCCTCACGTGCCTGATTGAATTCTTTGAGGATGTGACAAAGCATATTGATGAAGGTAGAGCAGTGGATGTGGTGTACATGGATTTTAGTAAGGCGTTTGATAAGGTTCCTCATGGAAGGCTCATTCAGAATGTCAGGAGGCATGGGATCCAGGGAAACTTGGCTGTGTGGATTCAAAATTGGCTTGCCCATAGAAGACAGAGGGTGTTTCATTGTTAGCCACTGGTGAAGTTCCTGAAGTTAGATTAAATGTTTTTAATATTTTTAAGTATGTATGTGTATTTTTAGCCTTTTTACTTCTAACATTTTTAAAAGTTATATTTCTAGGTATTTTTGAATGCTTGTGGAGGTCAAAGACAGAACATCCAGAACGATGAACATTTTGACAGCCAGTTTGCCAAGGGAGCAGGGCCTCTCCAGCTGTCAAAGACGTCCTGTTGGTGCATTTGATCACTTGAGCTGGGAGTGACCCTGCACTGCCCTCTGGTGTGTGGCTGAGGGCACAGACAAGCAGTGATCCTGCAGCCCAGTTGTCACTGGTTGCCTCTAGCAGAATAGGGACACTCCCAGCTCAAGAGGCCAGCTGCACTGACAGAACAACTTTCAGAGCTGGAGGGGCCTGCTCCTCTCCCCACCATGACTGAATGTGTCTGCGCATGTTCATATATGTGTGTGTGTGTGTCTTGCAGTGAGTATGAGTATTTTTTGAAATATTTCTCAAATATCAATTAAATTTGAGCACATATATCACAAATATTTGGTGCTTTGGCTTGTGGCATCTGTTATATCATTGGTTGTCTCTTTCAGTGCATTGCTTTGTTATTTGTGTTACATTTGCTGAGAGATTCTTTTACTTCCAGGATTTAATTTAAACTAACTCAAGAGACCTGTTTGTGACCAGAACAAACCACTCTGGGTAGATGAATATCGGGTATAAGCGCAACAGTTTCACAAAGGAAGATGCATCCAGTATAATGAAGCAATGCTGAATAAAGGCACAATCCCCAAAACCTCAGAGGCTCATCCTCCAAGTGACTGTGGCGTTGTTCTCCTTTCCTCCTCCTGCATCCTGTTGTCACTAGGTCACATCATCTCTCTTTCTCCAACCACATATTTAAAATACTTTTTCTCTTTGATCTTACTGATAATTTCCTGAGCCATCCTATCCCAGTCCGTTACTGGCCATCTTGCCTCTCCACTCTCAGTCCTGATGCAGGGTTTGGACCCAGAACATCAACAGTTCCTTTCCCCCCACCGATGCTGCTCAGCCTGCTGAGTTCCTCCAGCAGATTGTTTATTACCCCAGTCTTTCAATTGCAGATTAAGCAATACCACTTTGGAGCAAAAAAATGCGGATGGGAGAAATCAGAAACCAAAGCAGAATCCTTAGTTACTCTTTCATACATTGGACTATGCCTTGAATGGTATCCTTATGCCATTTGTCTAGAATTCTGTCACAAATGTTGCCTTTTCAGTTACGTAGCTCTTTGGATGTTTCAACTTCTTTGTTTTCTACATCTCCTAAACAGTGTGCTGCCCCTAATTAACTTGTTTCAAGTGCCACAGTTTATCTGCATGTTGGAGTCATAGAGCTAAATAGCATGGAAACAGGCCCTTCAGCCCAACTCATCCATACTGTCTAAGGTGCCTTCCTGAGCTAGTCCCATTTGCCTGCATTTGGCCCATATCCCTTCAAACCTTTCCTATCCATGAACCTGTCCAAATGTCTTTTAAGCATTGTAATTGTACCTGCCTCTACCACCTCCTCTGGCAGCTCGTTCCATATACCTACCAACCTTTGTGTGAAAAGCTTCCTCCTTAGGTCCCCTTTAAATCTTTCCCCTCTCACCTTAAACCTGTGACCCCAAGTTTTAGACTCTCCTATTCTTGGAAAATGTCTACGACTCTCCACCCTATCTATGCCCCTCATAACTTTATAAGCCTCTATAAGGTCACCCCCTAGTCTCCTTCACACCAGGAAAAATAGTCCCAGCCCTTCCAATCTCTTCTCATAACAAGCCCTCAAGTCCCAGCAACATCTTTGTGAATCTTAACTCACAGCCTCTCTAGCTTAGTCACACTTTTCTTATAGTATGGTGACCAGAACTGCGCACAATATTCTAGATGCGGTCTCACCAATGTCCTATAACAGCTGTAACATGACGTCCTAACTGTTATACCCCAGACCCCATTCGATGAAGGCAAGCATGCCATAAGCCCTCTTCACCACCTTGTCTACCTGTGTTGCCACTTTCAGGGAACTACATACAGTACTTGTACACCTTGGTCCCTCTATTCTACAACACTCCCCAAGGCTCTGCCATTCACTGTGTATGTCCTGGCCTGGTTTAACTTCCCAAAATGCATCACTTTGCACTTGTTCTGAATTAAATTCCATCTGACATTCCTTTGTCCGCTTTCCCAGTTGATCTAGAATCTGTTGTAACCTTAGATAACCTTCTTCACTGTCCACTATGCCACCAATTGTGGTGTCATCTGCAAACTTATTAATCATGCCACCTATGTTCTCATCCAAATCATTATTATAGATGGCAAACAACAGTAGGCCCAGCACCAATCCCTGCAGCACACCACTGGTCACCTGCATCAATCTGAAAAACACCCCTCTGAGTCCCATCACCAAGCCAATTTTGTATCCAACTGGCAAGCTCACCCTGGATCGCATGTGATCTCACCTTCTGGACCAGCCTACTATGCAGGATCTTGTGAAAATCCTTACTAAAGTTCATGTAGACAATGTCTACCACCCTGCCCTTGTCAATTCTCTTGGTCATCTCTTCAAAAAAACAATTAAATTTGTGAGACACGATTTCCCAAGCACAAAGCCATGCTGATGATCTCTAATCAGTCCTTGCCTTTCCAAATGCAGATAGATCCTGTCTTTCAGACTCCTCCTGTAACTTACCCACCACTGATGTGAGCTCACTGGCCTGTGGCTCCCCGGCTAGCCCTTGCAATCCTTCTTAAATAAAAACACAACATTAGCCACCCTCCAGTCTTTCGGTACCTCACCTGTGGCTAAGGAAGATACAAAAATCTTTGCCAGGCTCCCGGCATTTGCTTCCCACAAACTCCTCGGACACACTTGGTCAGGCCCTGGGGATTTATCCGCCTTTATATGGCCTCTCTAGCTTAATCACATCCTTCACATATTTCACATCATATAAGTCAGTAATAATAAATCTGATTCTGATTCCTATAATATGGCAGCCAGAAGTACACACAATATTCCAGGTGCAGTTTCACCAACATCCTGTGCAGCTGTAATAGGACATCCCAACTCTTCACACCACGCCCCATCCGATGAAGGCAAGCATGCTCCCACCAACACAGTCCTGCAGTTTAAATTAGTGCCTTGACTTTCACATTCTGAAAGTTTTAAACACAATCCTGCTTCAGCATGTTATTTTGTTAGTTTTATTTTTATGGACTATGACCTCATGACCTCCCTGCACCTTATTGCACTGCACTTTCTCTGTAGCTGTGACACTTTACTCTGTACGGTTTTTTTTACCTGTACTACATCAATGCACTCTGTACTAACTTGATGTAACTGCACTGTGTAATGAATTGACCTGTAAGATCGGTTTGTAAGATAAGTTTTTCACTGTACCTCGGTACAAGTGACAATAATAAACCAATACCAATACCAAACTTTCTTCCTCAACCTTGTATAATACAGTTTTACTAGAGAGAGCAAATATTGTATTTGTTTTAACAATTTTCGTTTTAATGTTAACAACACTCTTTATAGCACTATTCCCTGCAGCAACAGCATTAGTATACTAAGATATGTCAGAAACACCTTAAAATAGGCAGACACATCTGAAACATTTTACCATTAGTTTAAGATACCTCTTACAGCTGCACAAAATGTAAGTTCGCAGAATACCTGATAGGATCAAAATATTTCTGACCATTCTAAACCAAAGCTGTGACATGTTTCAATCAAATTCATCCTTTCTTTATCTGGACATTCTAATAACGAAAACTGCTCTTTTCCCTCCCTGCCCACCCAGCACCAACCCAATCCCACCCCACCCCCAGCCATCCTGCCTGCCAAATGCATGGTTCCAGTAGGGACCTTGCCTACCTACAGCACAAATCAGGAAATCAAATGGCATTCTCCAAAATTCTCCATCTGCTAAGTTTAATCATTCCCATCATATCTTCACGCTGGGTGAAGGTTTCTGCCAGGACCTGTGTTCATTAAAGTAACCTTATGGCATCTGCCCTCCCAGTAACACCTAGCCATGACTTAGAAGGGTTCCTAAAGCTCATTAATCACCTGGTTTCTCTGTCTGATAATGTTATTAATATTAACATTAGTCAGCTAGTGGATAGAAGTATATTATCGGCCATGGGAAGTTCAAAGGCATATTTCAAAGTTGGCTCTGTTAACATGGCATTTAGATTATGGTCAAATTTAAAGAGAAGACTATAGATGGATTTGATGTATTTTACAGAAAGACGCAACACACTCAGGTCTTTAAGAACATCGCATTTGCAATACTTCAGATTGATCCAATTTCAGGTCTTTAGGCCATTAAGAAGAGTTGAGAATGCTGTTCCAGACTGATCCCAAATCCTGATGAAAAGCTCAAAAAATGTGTCACCCGTTTCAAAAGTGGTAATTAGAATTAAGTTTTCAACTTTCACCCAGATGCTATTAATGTTGTGGTATAAGTCATTTCAGGATGCATTTAAAGAGATAATGGAAGCAGAAAATGCTGGAAGCACTCAGTAGGTCAGGTAACATCTGTGGAAAGAGAGAAAGTTTTAACAGTTCAGCTGTGAGACCCTTCACAAAAACTGAATGCATTTTTGTAGGGGGACAGGTTCAAAGAATATACTTCGAAGGTGAGGTTTATCAGTGAAAAAGGAACCGGCCTGTTGGACTGAATGATTTTTGCCCAGTTCCCATTGATATTTATCTATTGTGTGATTTTAAAAAGCATAACCAGAATATCTATTGCTGCTATTCATGAAATGTTTTGAAATGTGTGTTTACACAGATTTCTCCATTTGGTTCATCTGGCACACTTGTGATTGGTAAATTAAAGAGACTATACCAAGCATGGCAAGGAAGCTGGATCTTTCACAGTTAACAGAGGAAGAGCTCGAACACGTTTTCCACGTTGTTCAACGAGATATGAATCTGCGGAAGAAAGAAGATGAACGGCTTGGGTAAGCAGATACACGTTTTCCACGTTAATTGGAAGGATTCACCATGGTGACGGGCCATATCGCATTCTGTAGCAAAGGTTACACAGAGCAAATAAGCCTTAATTATTTCTTACATTAAGATCCATCAAACCTGTTCTTTTTTAATATTCGTTTTCAGGATCTGGGTGTTCACTAAACATCCCTATTTGCCTTTGAGAAGGTGGTGGTGAGTTGCCGCCTTGAATCAATGCATTCCTTTCGCTGAAGGGAGTTCCAGCTGTGATACCTTTGCAAGTCAGGATGGTGTATGAGTTGGATGGGAACCTGCAGACCTCAGTGGTCCCATGCACATGGTGCCCTTGTCCTCCTTGGTGGTACTATTGGAGTAACCTGGACAGGTAGCTACAGTATGTTTTGTGAATGGTACACACTGCAGCCACCATGAGGAAGTGTTGGAGGAAAGGGATATTTAAGGTGAATGACGGGGTACTGATCAAGCTGGTTGAGTGTTACTGGCACTACACTCATTCAACCAAGTGGAGAGTATTCCATCACACTCCTGACTGGTGCCTTGTGGATGGTGAAAAGGTCTTGGGGTGTCAGGAGGTGAGTCACTTACTGCAGGATATCCAGTCTCTAACCTCTATAGCTATGGAATTTATATGGCTTGTCCAGCTGAGTTTCTGGTCATTAGTGACCCTCCTTCCCTCTCCAGATATTGATGAGAGGGGACTCAGTGATGCTAATGTCATTGAATGTCAAGAGTAGTTCGATAGATTCCCTCTTGTTGGAGATGGTCATTGCCTAGCAATTAGTAGCACGGAAGTTATTTGCCACTTCTCAGCTCGTGACTTAATGCTGTATAGCGTTTGCCACATACATGCACGGGCAGCTTCATTTTCTGATGAGTTGAAAATGGAATTGAACATTGAGCAATCATCAGTGAATTTCTGGCACGAAGGTGGAAGGAAGGGCGTTGATGAAGCAGCTGGTGAAGGGTGGGCCCAGGACTCTGCCCTGAGGAACACCTGCAGTCATGCTTTAGGCTTGGATAATTTTTTTAATGCTTGTTGATTACAAGAGGAAGTCTGGACTAATATAGATAAGGAGTTCCACATCTTTGAAGACTTGGGAAATTAATCTTTTCAGTAAAGAAGTGCAGTTTCCAGGTTGTCAGTTGTTAATAATTCTCCAGTGCTGCACTGGTCTCATTACAAAATCATGACAAATTGACAGCTGCAGTGTTCGGTTCTACCGTTCACTGTTTCTTTAAACTTCTCTCCCAGATCCTCCGCTGGTCCTGATATGTACTAATTCTACATTTGGCTTTTATCCTGCTTGTGTGCTGCAGTGTTCATGGCACCTAAAGCCCAAACCGTTTCCTATTCTGGTATTCTCCAGAAACTGCGGATGGGATTACATTTTACTCCAGGCTATTTCTTCATCCATTATACTCATCAATCTTGATGCCCAGCAGCTCACATAAAAATAATGGTTGTTTATATGAAGTACTAAGGGAAAACCTTTGAAACAAAATCCAGCATATCAGGAAGGAAAGGAATCAAAGGAAACTAGGGAGATCACAGGTGTTTTAGCAATGCATCTAAAGACACATTCTGAGAAAGATTACCTGGAATTTATAGCATTATACTTTAATAGTCTGGACAATATTTTCAGGCTTGCTAAAACACAGTGGTACTAAAAGGAAACAGAACTGTGGTTCTTTGAGTTGTACCTTTATGAAATTGCTGTTTTGCTCTGATAATACTCAATAAGAATTGATTAAAGCAGCACTATCTTTGTGAAAACCGGTGTTGCTGTATCTTTTGCCACCTCGTGTTATTCTTGTAACACTAACTTGCTATGAAGGAGACTGCATTCCATGCACTGGAGTCCTTGAACTGTTACAGCACAGGAGGAATCCATTCGGCCCAATGGAACATGTGCTAACTGTCACGAACCAGCAACAAAAGAAACACACTGAGCATGATTCAGTGTTAAAAACTATTTTATTAATCACTACTTATGATAATATGTAAAATAAAAGTAAAAATGTTAGTATGTTAGAATTCAAGAATGTTAAACCTCGAACGTTAACCCCAAAACTAAACTCTTCGTGTGTGTGTGTGACAAAGTCCAAAACTCCCAGTTCCTGAATGGTTCTTAAAGTTCAGTTCCGCAAGCCATAAGGTGAAACATGAGCAAGGGCTTCTTCAACAACCACCGTTGTCTGAAGATAAGATGTAGATGTAGAAAAACATAGAGAGAGTACATACGAAATCCAAATGTTCCACGATGGAACCCAAACGACACTTCAGTGTTTACTCGGTAGTGACTTCCTCACCCCGAAAAGCATCCGAACCGTGGTCGTCCACATACAAATACTTGGTTCCTTCTACAGGTCAGCAACAAAGTGAACTCCACCGGATTATTTCCAACTTCCATACATGGATTTCAGTGGCAAACACAGTTATTGTTTCTCATCCATCGGTAGAGAAAACAAGCAGGCTGGTGTCTCTCTCCCTTCTCTCTCTCTCTCCTTCTTCTTCTGACTTCTTCAACAACGTCATTACGTCCTTTATCTTCTATTGACGTAAACACGCCCCACACACACATACACACACACTCTCTATCTTAAAGGGACTTTCACTGAGTCCGTAACACCTCCCACCTAAAAAAAAATTTTCCCAAGAAAATTTTAACCGCGCATACAGTTAGTAATGTTAATAATTATCATGCTACACAACTACAGACTATCAGATTAGTACAGATACATGTTTCCCATTTAACATCGGGAAAGACAATCAGCAATCACATTATCTTTGCCTTTAATGTGAGTTATCATGAGATCAAACTCTTGCAAAATTAAACTCCAGTTTAACAGCCTTCTGTTCTTGTTTTTGACTCGGCTCAGAAACACCAATGGGTTATGATCTGTATACACAGTCAATGGTTTCTGAGCGGTGCAAACATATACACTGAAATGTTGCAAGGCTAAAACAAGCGACAGTAATTCTTTCTCTATGGTGGAATAATTCTTTTGATGCTCATTAAATTTCTTTGAAAAGTAAGCTACAGGATGGTCAATATCATCAAGGTCACCCTTCTGCAACAACACAGCTCCTGCAGCTTCATCACTGGCATCTACTGCTAATGAAAATGGCTTTTCAAAGTCAGGTGTTTTGAGCACAGGAAGGTAGCATAAAATGGCTTTCAGCTTCTCAAATGCTTCTTGACAGGAATCTGTCCAAACAAACTTTACTCCCTTCTTCAGAAGATTAGTTAGGGGAAGAGCAATATCAGCAAAATTTTTACAAAATTTTCGATAATATCCAACCATTCCCAAAAATCTTCTAACAGTCCTCGTACCTGTGGGAATAGGGAACTCAGATATAGCTTGAACTTTTGCCTGAACAGGAGCTTGCTTGCCTTGACCTACAACATAACCAAGATACGTCACAGTGGCATGGCCAAATTCACTTTTAGCCAAGTTAACTGTAAGGTTAGCCTTGGAAAGTCTTTCAAACAACCTTTCTAACGCAGAGATGTGATCTTCCCAAGTATCATTCCCAGTCACTAAGTCGTCAATGTAGGCATCTGTATGTTTTAACCCATGAATCACTGAATTAATCATTCTTTGAAATGTTGCCGGAGCATTTTTCATTCCGAATGGCAAAACATTGTATTCATACAATCCAGAAGGGGTTACAAAGGCTGAAATTTCCCTTCCTCTATCTGTTAATGGAACACACCAGTACCCTTTTAATAGGTCAATCTTTGTAAGAAATTTTGCCTTTCCCACTCTGTCTATGCAAACATCCACCCTAGGAATAGGGTAAGCATCTGACTTTGTTACAGCATTCACTTTCCTGTAATCTGTGCAAAATCTAACAGTTCCATCAGGTTTAGGTACAATAACACAGGGCGAACTCCAATTTGAAGTAGAATGTCTAATAATATCATTTTCCAACATGTATTTTATTTCCTGATCAACAAGTTTACTTTTTTCCACATTCATTCGATATGGGTGTTGTTTGATTGGTTTTGCATCCCCAACATCAACATCATGGGTAATTATCGATGTTCTGTTTGGAACATCTGGGAACAAATTTTTAAATTTTAAAATTAATTCTCTCATCTGTTGTTTTTGTGAAACTTGTAAATGGTCCAACTTCGTTTCAAGGTTCTCCAGGATATTTTGGTTTTTTAGTTTTGATGGAACAATATTTGGTCTAAATTGGCCTTCCTCAACATCAACATCAGGCATTCTAGAAACAACCTTTACATCATCCACCAAGGCCACAACTGAATCCCTCTCATAATAAGGTTTTAGCATGTTTACATGACAGAGTTGTGTTTTCTTGCGTCTATCTGGTGTTTTGATTATATATGTTAGATCAGTCACTCGAGATTCAATAACATAGGGTCCAGAAAAACGAGATTGCAAGGGATTATTTTGGCTAGGGAAAAATACCAACACCTTTTGCCCCACTGCGAATGTCCTAGGCCGAGCACGTCTATCAAAATATGTCTTCATTCTTATCTGGCTTGTTTTCAGATTCTCTCTCGCTAGCTGGCAGACTCTCTCCAACCGAGTTTTAAATTTTTGGACATAGTTCAACAGACTCAAGTGAACTTCTTCATTTACCCATTGCTCTCTTAACAACTCCAAAGGTCCTCTCACCCTATGTCCAAATACAAGCTCAAACGGACTAAATCCTATTGACTCCTGGATCGATTCTCTAACGGCAAACAAAAGTAAATGGATACCTTCGTCCCAATCCTTGGTGTTTTCAAAGCAATAAGTCTTCAGCATATTTTTGAGAGTAGAATGAAATCTCTCCAGAGCTCCTTGAGATTCTGGGTGATATGCAGATGATACAATCTGCTTTGCTCCCAGCTCATAGACTATTTGTTGAAAAATTTTTGACATAAAATTACTACCTTGATCAGATTGGATTTCTTTTGGCAAACCAAACAAGGTAAAAAATTTTACAAGAGCCTTTGACACCGTCTTGGCCTTAATATTTCTAAGGGGTATTGCCTCTGGAAATCTAGAAGTGGCACACATGATGGTTAACAAATACTGATTTCCAGTCTTAGACTTTGGTAAGGGGCCAACACAGTCCACAATCACCTTCGAAAAGGGCTCCCCAAAAGCAGGAATTGGCTTCAAAGGAGCCACAGGGGGTTTTTGATTTGGTTTACCTACCATCTGACATGTGTGGCAGGTTCGACAAAACATCACCACATCTTTTCTCAAACCAGGCCAATAGAATTGTTTCAAGATCTTCCCTACAGTTTTATTCACACCAAAATGACCACTCAAAGGCATACTGTGGGCCAGGTTTAAAATCTCATCCCTATAAACTTTTGGAACAACAACCTGATGAATAACTTCCCATTCCTCAGTAACAGGAACATGAGGAGGTCTCCATTTCCTCATTAACACTCCATTTTTGACATAGTATCCAGTTGGCACTTTTTCAATCTCCTCACATGAGAGTGCTTTTTCTTTCAATTCTGTCAATTCAGGGTCCTTTGTCTGTTCCACCATAAAATCCTTCCTCGACAAAGACAAATCTTTAAATTCAGGCTCACTATAAGGATGTTGATCCTCCAGTGAAGACAGAAAAGTCTCAGATAAGGCATCATAATTTTCTTCCTGTTTAGGACTGTCACAAGGAACCACATCAGACTGCACCGGACTGTCTGTCTTGGCTAATTCTCTAGCTCTAGCTCGAGTCACCGCACATGATGGGTGAACATCTGGATCATTCTCAGACTCATCAATCCTTGGTTTGGTTGTTAACTGTACCACAGGATCACTTTCTCCATCTGCAAGGTCATTTCCCAATAACAAAGAAACTCCTTCCACTGGCAAACTAGGTCTTATCCCTATCTCGACTGGTCCTTCTACGAACTTTGACTTTAAAATCACCCTGTGAAAAGGGACAGACATGGTCTCACCTGTAACGCCTCGTACTAGATTTACTTCACCAGTGTCACTTTCTTCACCAAAATTTAAAACACTGTCCAGCAAGAGAGATTGACTAGCCCCAGTATCTCTAAGAATTTTCACTGGCACCTGGGGTGACTCATCATTCAGTGAAACAAAACCCTCTGATACATAAGAACGGAATTCCTTCCTCACCTCCACCAACTTTTCCGCTTTTCCCTCTTGCAAGGACTGATCTTTAACAGCATCTCCTAAACCTTTTTGATTTTTAATTGCCTGAAAGCAAGCATTGGGCCCAGCTTCCTTCTTTTTCTTCAAAAGGGCACAATTAGATATCACATGGCCAGGTTTCCTACAGTAATAACAAGTACGCTCAACAGGTTTCTCCAGCCCTGGCTTCTTTTCATCTTTTCCTTTTTGATTACCTCCCAATTTAATCTCCAGTTTACCTGGATTGTCCTTATAACTCGTTTGAAAGGTTTTAGGTTGTCCCCATTTTGGATTTAAAGCATAAATGTCTGCCAACCTAGCAGTTTCTTGTAAAATTTCCACTCCCTTTTCATTTAAATATGTTGTTAATTCAGCTGGAACACATCTTTTAAAGTCTTCCACTAATATCAATTCTTTCAATTTATCAAAATCCCCATCTACGTTTTTAGCCATGTACCATCGTTCAAAACATATTCTCTTTCCATTGGCAAATTCCATATAAGTCTGATCTGCAGATTTCCTCAAGTCTCTAAATTTTTGTCTGTAAGCTTCAGGTACCAATTCATAGGCCTTCAATATAGCTTGTTTTACCTTGGTATAATCAGCTGCATCCTCAGCAGACAAAGCAGAATAAGCTTTTTGAGCTTTACCTTTAATCACACTCTGTACCATAAGAGCCCATCCTTTCCTTGGCCAGTTTGAACTCACAGCAACCTTTTCAAAATGTTGGAAATACTGATCAACCTGATCTTCCTCAAAAGGAGGGACTAATCGAACCTCCCTACTGGCTGAAAAACCATCTTCAGAATCAGATTCCAAACTCCTACGCTTCATTTGTAACTCATGCTGCCTCTGTTTTTCCTTCTCCTCACTATCCAGCTCCATCCTCTTCAATTCCATCTGCTTCATTGCTAGATCAGCCTCTATCTTCATCTGAGTTAGCTTTTGTTCAGTCTCTAATTTCTTTTGTTCGGCCTCTAATTTCTTTTCCTCTTCTTCGGCCTCTAATTTCTTTTGTTCTCGTTCAGCCTCTATCTTTAACTGGGTTTGTTCTCGTTCAGCCTCTATCTTTAACTGGGTTTGCTCTCGTTCAGCCTCTAATCTCTTTTGTTCTCGTTCAGCTTCTAATTTATTTTGCTCTCGTTCAGCCTCTATCTTTGCCAGCTGCACCTGTGCCTCAGAAATTGCTATTTCACTGCCAGGAAACTGTTTTAACACTTCCTTCTCAAACACCTTCTTTTCCACATAATGGCCAGCTATCAGTCTCTGAATATCTGCCTTTCTCATAGACTGCTTTACTTCTGTAAGGTTTAGCCTTGTAGCAATCTTTATCAAATCATCCTTTTTCGCCACCTCCAATCCTTTTTGGGTTGGTGACTCCAAAAATGCCTTAATATCCATTGCTGCTGGTTTCCACACACACAAGCCAATTAAAAAGAATTTATCAGACCTCCCTCAAAAATCTTTGGATTGAATCCCGAACAAATCTCGTCAATCTGGGGAACGATCCCAGACGACACTCGTTAACCTTTGGATTGGATCCCGGACGAATCTCGTTAACCTTGGGAACTATCCCGGACGAGCCCCCAATTTTGTCACAAACCAGCAACAAAAGAAACACACTGAGCATGATTCAGTGTTAAAAACTATTTTATTAATCACTACTTATGATAATATGTAAAATAAAAGTAAAAATGTTAGTATGTTAGAATTCAAGAATGTTAAACCTCGAACGTTAACCCCAAAACTAAACTCTTCGTGTGTGTGTGTGTGACAAAGTCCAAAACTCCCAGTTCCTGAATGGTTCTTAAAGTTCAGTTCCGCAAGCCATAAGGTGAAACATGAGCAAGGGCTTCTTCAACAACCACCGTTGTCTGAAGATAAGATGTAGATGTAGAAAAACATAGAGAGAGTACATACGAAATCCAAATGTTCCACGATGGAACCCAAACGACACTTCAGTGTTTACTCGGTAGTGACTTCCTCACCCCGAAAAGCATCCGAACCGTGGTCGTCCACATACAAATACCTGGTTCCTTCTACAGGTCAGCAACAAAGTGAACTCCACCGGATTACTTCCAACTTCCATACATGGATTTCAGTGGCAAACACAGTTATTGTTTCTCATCCATCGATAGAGAAAACAAGCAGGCTGGTGTCTCTCTCCCTTCTCTCTCTCTCTCCTTCTTCTTCTGACTTCTTCAACAACGTCATTACGTCCTTTATCTTCTATTGACGTAAGCACGCCCCACACACACATACACACACACTCTCTATCTTAAAGGGACTTTCACTGAGTCCGTAACATAACCTTTTGTGATAATCAATCCAGTAAGTTCCATTCCTAAGCTCTTTCCTCACAGAGCTGCAAATTTTCTATGTCACTTTTATGTTATGACAATGACTTTTTAAATTTTTTACCAAATGTCCTTTGAGCAGGTGTTGAACCAATTGTTGTTGGTCTACAATAAATCTATTTTACTTCCATGTATGTTTTCACATTTTGTCTGCATCCTCTCCTTATCTGTGTGTCTCACAGCATAATATTCGACACGAGAATGGCCAGGCAACGTGCTCCGAAACATTGTCCTTATGTATACCATTATAATGGGGGATCTTCCCTTGACCAACAAACTTGGCTACCCTTGGAGAATGCTCCACTTGCAGTGGGCCCCTCAACCAACTGGGAGGCTGGCTCCCAGTTCCATTCCCACAACGGCTTTCAAAGCCAGCAGGCCGCTGCCCCCATGTAAAGAAACCCTCTCATCCACTTAACAAATGAAATGCTTTAAATTAACTGAATTAAGTTAAATAAAAAATGAAACTAACTTCTACTTACCACTGATTCAGCCTGCTGGGAGTGCATAGTGTACAACCCAATGGGCAGCTTTCTCAGCCTGTGCTGCAAAATCTGGTCTGTTTGCTCTTCCCATTGGATCTCATGAGGAGTCCACTGGTGCAATGTGGGTGTCCTGAAATAGGTACAGCTAAATGGAACGCTTGTGCTTGAGAGGCCCAAGCTTTCATCCAGTTAAATGGTCAAGTCCATCATATCTGAGATGTGCCAGTTCTTAGTTAGAAAACTGGGGCCATTATAGACTTGTGTGGCTTGGTGTCAAATGTTTATAATCACTCCTGGGGCATTTTGATTGATTAAAAGTGCTATATAAGTGCAACTATTTGTTATTGCTGTTATGCTGTACAATATTATCCTGTGCTGGAAGGGGTGAGAGGTGACCTTATTCCCTGTCACTCTAGGGCAGTACCCAAATCTTCATCTTCAATCTTTAATTATATAGCTATGTTAAGGAATTATATTACAAAAGTGTTTTTAATTTCACTTTCACCCATCACCTCCCAGCTTCAGGTGCTATTCCCACTCTCCCCTCCCCCATCTGCCTATTATCACCCCCCCCCCCCCCCCCACCTGATACACTTATCACCTACCAGCTCTTGCTCCAACTTTTTATACTGGCTATCTTCCCTCTATCTTACAGTCCAGATGAAGGGTCTGGACCCGAAACGTTGACTGTCTATTTCCCTCCATAGATGCTGCCTGACTCACTGAGTTCCTCCAGCTCTTTTCTGTGTTGTTTGAGATTGAGTCTGTTTGCTTTGGCATTTAAGGCTTGCATGGATCAATGTGCTGTGGGCAAGGAGCAACTTAATAAACAGGGCAACGTACTATTTACTAAATCTTTTATCACTACATTCAATGTACAAGAATCAAAACCACCCATTGTGCAAATAAAAATCCTTCATTGTATATTTGGGATAGGCATGAGTTGTTCTTGTGACTAAAATACATCAGAGGAAAGTTTTAATGTTCCTTAAAATTGAAGGTCTCTGGATACTTATTTGGCAACAATTTGCCTGCTGGCAAATTCTCAGATTTCATTTTGTTTTAGCAGAAAATTAAGTACTGGACAAAAATTTGGTTGTTACTACCAGATGATGGAACATGGAACTTTTAGATAATTCAAGTAAGCAGCCATTTCTGTTATGTTAAATCAGTTAATAGTACCTTGTATGTGAGTCAGAAAGTGTCTGGTGAATTGGATGTGAGTGGGGATGTAAAACAGACAGAATTGCATTCACTGACCAGTATACGGCACACCCAACCTTATGCTCAATTAGTTAATGAAACTGAATGTCAATAGAGAACTGAACAGGTGACCAATAAGAAACTTCCATTGGTGTGCCCCACCAATGTATAATTCACCTTCCTTGTATTCAAAGCTCACTCTAAAAATTTAAGCAGAAAACCTAGATCAACTTCTCCTAAATGTGTGTCTAGTTCCAAAAGGCTCTCTCAATGTTGCCTATGAAATATATATTTGATAGAGCAATAATGGAAAAGACCAAGTAATCCATTCAGACAGTCCCATATAATTATGGTATTAAATATATTATGATACACACACATCCCCTATCCACCTGTCTTGGGAGAGGCAAAACCAATTATTTTTCATCAGGAAATCAAAGTAGCTCCTCACATGCCAGAGGACTTAGCTGTAGTTGTTGATGGTGAGGAGAGCTATACCTGTGATGGAACTGGCAGAGTCCATCACTCTCTGTAGCTTCTTGTGTTACTGTGCATTGGATTTTCCATACCATGAAAGAACCAGTCAGAACGCTTTCCACTGTACATCCATGGAAGTTTGTCGGAGTCTTTGATGACATGCTGAATCTCATTAAACTTTTAAGAAGGCTGGGCACCATCTTCATGGTTGCATCAATGTGCTGGGCCTAGGATAGATCCTCTGAGATGTTGACACCGAGGAACTTGAAGGTACTCGCCCTTTCCACCGCAGACCCTTCAATGAGGACTAGCGCGATGTTCGCCTGACTTCCCCTTCCTAATGTCCACAACCATTTGCTTGGTTTTGCTGATATTGAGCACAAGGTTGTTGTTACGACACCACTCAACCTGCTGACCTATCTCACTACTGTACGCCTCCTCATCGCCATCTGTGATTCTGCTAACAGTGGTGTATTTGGCAAATTTTCAGATGGTGTTGGAAGTATGCATAGCCACACAGTCATAGGTATACAGAGAGTAGAGCACGGAGCTAAGCATTCAGTGCTGAGGTGTGTCTGTGTTGATGGTCAGTGAGGAGGAGATGAGGATTCCTATCTGTACTGATTGTGGTCTCCCAGTGAGGAAGTCGAGAATCCAATTGCAGAGAGGGGTACAGAGGCCCAGGTCTTGGAACCTGACAATATGTTTTGAGGGGATGATGGTGTTGAATGCCAAACTGTAGTCAGTAAACATCGGCCTGACATTTGTGTTCTGGTTATTCAGGTGGTCCAGGGCAGAGTGAAGAGCCAGCGAGATAACACCTGCTGTAGACCCATTGTAGTCATAGGCGAATTGAAGCAGGTCCAGGTCCTTACTAAGGTCAGATGTATTATGTCCATCCATGCCCAGCTGTTGTCAGCTACCTCAACATCTTCCTATTGTTCATGAATCAATTATACAGCATATTAATTCCCAAAAGCAATGAAGAGTTTTCTTTGTTGTATATGTTTTAGGTGAGGACAACATCCATAAGAGTATTTACTTATTTTACATGTTTGGTTACTTCACAAATACCATGAATGGCACAATATTTGGATTGCATAAGCTGTGCTTTAACATCATGGGCAAAGCTAGGAATCACATTCTGAGAGGATCATGCTGTACTAATAATTATACTCTGAATACATAAATAACAGTCTGATTATGTAAACTTTGGCTGCCATGCTGCATTAATGCTTTATCTGTGCATGGATCACTACAGAACAACCTTCTAGCCTAGTAATTTTGATTCTGGCTTGGTACATGAACATTTTTCCACAATGTCATATGGCAACAGCTGTTGCTGCATAGGATGGCACACTTTCCACTTTAGCAGCAGACAATATTTTACTTCCAGGAAAAGAAATTATAGAACAAACTGTTAATGGAATGAAGCCTCCATGTTAAGTAACAACCTATTAAGACAGTAGTGCTTGTAATAAGAACTGAGAAAGAACTTGCATTTATATAAAAATTGGTCCATTCCCTATCTGGTCATTATACAATCATTGGACAATTTGAGTCTGATCACAATTTGCAAGTATATTCAATGTAAGCTCTGTAGATTTGGCTGCAATCCTCTCCCTCATACTCTGTTATTGTTTTATTATAACTTGCCAATATTGAGATGCTCCACATTTAGCATCAACGGAATTCAGGAAGTTCGATACCTATCACTTTGCTGCCTCAACTAATTCTGAAATTGCTGTACATCTTTATGTAAATCCCATAATTTCCCCAGATCATTTATTTCACATTTATTTGCAAAATACTTGGGTTGCATAAGCTGTGCTTTAACATCATGGGCAAAGCTAGGAATCACATTCTGAGAGGATCATGCTGTACTAATAATTACACTCTGAATACATAAATAACAGTCTGATTATGTAAACTTTGGCTGTCATTGAGTTCATCTTACAATCCTCTCCTCACTGTTACAGTATGTTCTTGAAGTTTGCCTACTGTTTACCTGAATATTCCTTGAAGAAAACTGTTCTTGTCTGCATCTTTGCTGGGCGTTTGTTTTGCATTGCCTTCTGCCCTATGTGTCAAATCTATTACAGTGTTGAATGATTGATGAATATATCTAGAAAAAAAAACTTGATAATGTTCACCAGTGGTTTAGCACTTTAGGCAATAAACTAAATGCCAAGTGGCAGGTTTGTGTCATTTAAGTGAGATTTGTCTTGAGTATCAGGTGAGATCTTCAATTAATGCTCAAGGAACTCAGACAATTCACTGACATGTTCAATGTTGTAAAGAAATTGCCTTAAACCATGACTATCAGTTTTTAGCCTTCCTGAAGCAACACACCATGAAGATGGACTGGATGGAAGTGACAAGCCTATAATGGACTAGGGTGTGTTCACCACTCTCTACAGGTTCCATCAGTCCAGTTGCCATACCAGGCTGAGATACAACTCATCAGTAAACTTTCTATAGCGCATCTGTAGAAGTTTGAGAGAATCCTCATGGACATGCCAAATCTTCTCAGATGCTAAAGAAAGTGAATACGCTGATGTGCTTTCTTGATCACAGCATCAGTGTGAAGTTGCTCATATATGGATGCCAAGGAACTTGAAGCCGTCCACCATCTTTACAGCAGCTCCATTGATCAGGACAAGGTTGTGTATGCCTCCCTGCTTCCTTAGGTCAACAACCAGCTCTTTCATCTTGCTGACGTTAAGGGCTAGGTTGTTGTTCTGACACCATGACACAAGATTCACAATCTCTTTCCTGTACTCCATCTCATCATTGTTGTTGATCCAGCTGATAACAGTGGTATCATCGGGTTGGCGCTGTATCTGGCCACACAGTCATAGGCGTACAGGGAGAAGAGCAGGGGACTGAGCACGCAACTCTGGGGAGCACCAGTGTTGAGGGTCAGGGTGGATGAAATGTTATGCCCAATTCTAACTGACTGAGGTCTGCCAGTCAGGAAGTCTAGAAGCCAGTTGCAGATGGGGATTGGAAAACTACAAATGTAACACCACAACTCAGGAAAGAAAGGAGATAGAAAGAACAATAGCTAATGGCTAGTTAGCCTAGTATCTGGGAAAATGTTGGAATCTATTATTAAGGTAATAATAGGATATTTAGAAAATCATGTCAATCAAGAAGAGATACATGGTTTTTGAAAGGAAAATCATGTTTGACAAATCTGCTATATTCGTGACGATATAACAAACTGGATAAAGGAAAACTAGTAGATTTGGTTAATTTTAATTTCCAGAAGGCATTCAATAAGGTGCCACATAATATGTCACTGCACAAGATGAGAGCCCACCGGATCAATGGCATGGATAGGGGAGTGGCTAACTAACTGAAAATCAGTATACACTAGGGTGTCACTGGGATCAGTGCTGGGGCCTCAACTATATGTAAACTGTGTTCATGACTTGGATGAAGGTACCGAGTGTACTGCAAATATGACTCCCTTTTTCAAGATGGGGGGAAGACAATAGGTTGAAAACTATAGGCCAGTGTAACATCTACTGGAGTCAATATTCAAAGAACAAGCAGCTAATCATGTAGGAAAACTGAATATAATCTTTCTTTTACAATATTTTTTATTAATTCCAGATAGAAAATACAAAGTACGCGAAACAAAAGAAAAAACAAAATGTTACAAAATACATTTATTGAGTCACACTTGAAATCACAATATCTCATATTGATAAACAGAAATGATAACTAATTAATATTAATAAATTGGAATAATTTTATTATTAAAAAAATCTAAACCTGCTACCAAGACCAAAGCTGTTTGGTTGAAAAAAAACAAAAAAAAAGCCCTGAAGACATAATAGTATTAGCCAATATCTGTACTTTAAGCACCAAATCAATGGTTTTGAAAGTAGTTCAAAAAAGGTCCCCACAATATTTGAAATTCCAGATTAGATCCAGAAATTGAATAACGGATCAAAGCTAAATATAATCAAACCAAGTCAACGTAGTTTCATAAAAGGCAAATCAAGTTTGACAAATTCGATTCAGCTCTATGAGGATGTCACAAGCAGAGTCACAGAGGGGAACCTGTAAATGTGGTTCATTTAGATTTCCAGAAGAAGTTTGACAAGGTGCCACATAAAAGGCTGGTGCACAAGTTAAACACTCATGGCATTGAAGGAAGTGTGTTAGTGTGGATTGAAAATTGGTTTTCACATAGAAAACAAAGAGTTGGAATAAATGGATCTTTTTCAGGTTAGTAGGATGTAACTAAAGGAGTACCCCAGAGATCAGTTCTTGGCCCTCAATTATTTACTGTTCATATAAATGACCCTGAGGAAAGAGCATAATGTAAGTAATCCAAATTTGCTGCTATCACGAAAATAGGTGAAAGGGGAAGCTGCAATGAGCATATTGTGAATCTGCAACAGGATATAAGTATGTTAAGTGAGTGGGTGAAAACTTGGCAAATGCAGTTTATTGTGAGAAAGTTAAATTGAGCTATTATCTAAATGGAAGGAAACTGCAAATGAGTGAAGCTAGGAATCTAGGAGTTCTTGTGAATGAATCACAAAAAGTTAGGCAGGTGCAGCAAATAGTTAAGAAAGCAAATGGCATATTGGTCTTTATTGCAAAGGGGTTGGAGTTAAGAAATAGGGAAGTTTTGTACAATTTGACAGGGAGTTGATAAGGCCACACCTGGATTACTGTGCACAATTGTGACAAATTATAAGAGGCATAGAAGAGTGCTTCGTAAAAATCTTTTTCCCATTGTTGGGGTATCAAAGACAAGAGGGTATTGGTTTAAGATTTGAGGAAGAAGCTTTAAAGGGGTTTTGAAAGGAAAGTTTTTTACACAGAGAGTGGTAAAATCAGATACAGTCACAATGGATGAGAGATATTTAGACAGGCATTTCAATCCATTCCTGTAGCAAAAACTTTAAAAATGGTGCCACATTACCATTTTCTTCATCTCAAAAATATGTTTCAGGAAAATGTAAGCTCGATAAAACTTTAACTAAGCAGGGAATCGTAAAATAAACCCAAACCATATACCAGAATGATTCATATAACTAAAATACAACCAATAACTACAGATGCCAAATATCTGAAATAAAAACAGAAAATGTTGGAAATACTCAGCTGGTGATGCAGCACCAAAGGAGAGAGAAATAGAGTTAACTTTTCAGGCTGATAACCTTTCATGATAAATGTTAACTCTGCTTCTCTGTCTGCAAATGCTGCCTGGATTTATGAGTATTAATAACAAAGTGGTTGATATTTGAGATTGATAATTAAAGAAAGAGAGGAAGATTGGAGTTTATGTTAAATGAAGATAGTGGGACACGTACTGTAGATGAGGTTATTGAGAAAATATAAGAAATACTTTCTTAACTGAAACCAGTGGCATATAAAAGTAAGGATTCTATAACGTGTATAACCTAGAGTACTCCATGCTAGAGGTCTGGTCACCACCTTGAAGAAAGGATTGCACTACAGAGGGCACAGAGAAGCAAAGGAATTTGAACCGAAGCAAAGGAATTTGAACCAGAGCAAAGTCTGGACTTCTGAATTTAATAACATTATGGGAGCTCATTCATATATACAGGTGTCCCTAAATTGGGCGTTCTTAACCCAGGAATGGACTATAATGTGTTCCTCATCACTAAACCTTTGCAGCATTGCATTAAATCATTGCTGTATGACTCCAAATATTGATTGCAAAAGCTGTTCTGTTCACTTTTTCCTCAAATTGTGAGTCCGAAGTGCTTCCTGACTCCTAGAGGGTAGAAGACATTTCTCTTGCCTTTGCAATCCTTCACCAAAGCTTCCAATGCAACGTCTATAAACAGCAGAGCCCACTGAGGCCCATGTTGCACCATTCCTATATTGCAAAACATCTGCCAGCTTCTACTCCAGTTACAGTGCTAACCCTCGCGCCACACCACCCCCGCTTCAGACTTTTAAGAGAGAGAGTCATAGAGTGTACAGCACGGAAACAGGCCCTTCAGCCCAACACTTCTATACTGACCTTTGTGGGCATCTACACGAATCCCATTTGCCTGGATTAGCACCTGTTTAAATGTCTATGCCTATTGCCTGTTTAAGTGACTGTGTCAATGCCTTTTGAATGTAGTATTTGTATCTGATTCCGCCACCTTCTCTGGCAGCACGTGCCAGATTTCATCCACTCTCTATGTAAAAAAAAAACATACAGGCCCACTTTAAAACCCCTTCCTCTCACCTTATACCTATGCCCTCTTGTTTTTGATACCCCTACCATGGGAAAAGGATTTCGACTATCTGCCCTATTTGTGCCTCTCATAATCATATATACTTCTGTCAGGTTACCCCTCAGCCTCCTTCACTCCAGGCAAGGGAAAACAAGTCCTGCCTATCCAATCTCTTCCCATAACTAAAGTCCTCCAATCCAGGCAACATCCTGGTGAATCTCCTCTGCACTGTCTCCAATGTGATCACATCCTTCCTATCGCATGGCGACCAGAACTGCAAACAGTACTCCAAGTGTGGCCTAATCAGTGCTTTGTAAATTTGCAACATCTCAACTCCTATCTTCTTTGCAGGCTGACTTAAACTGTCTGGTTAATGAACAGCACAGTAGCACAGGCTGGATGCTGCAATTATTGTAATTAGCAGGCAGCACTAAATCAGCATGCTCTCTGCTTCACACTGAATGGGTACAACCCAATCACCCATCACAATTCCTGCAAGTCTTCAGAGGTATTCAGATTTAAGCTCCCATGTCCTCAGGATATGGATCATAAGGTTTTGTAAATGTTACATCTCAGTGACTAGCTGTGATTTATCTGCTTACAAATGTTTTACTATAACAGAGAGTGCTTTGTTCATTCTGTCCTTAAAACTGTGTATTGTTAGTTTATAGGACAAAATGTCAACTTCGGAATTAGTCATCTTCTTACTGCATGACTATGTAAAGTTAAATTTGTTTCTTTTCTGGCATTTAGCCTTTAATTTTTTTTATAATGACTTAGTGGCTCAATTAGAACATAAGGAATAGAAGCTGGACTTGGCCACTTGACTAGATCATCGTCGATCTTTTACCTTTCTCAGAAATCAACCAATTTCCATTTTCCATTTTATATTCCCTCTGCCACGCCCTGGCCCATTGGCTTAGTATGTCTGTAACTCCTTAAAGCCTCACTATATCATCACACCCGTACACATCTGCATGTCATCAGCAAACCTATATCTTTTGCCTTCGATATATTACACTTGATCCCATCATCCAAGTCAAAGTATTAATTGCTATGGCCCACAGTAGTTACAGCCTCCCGACCCAAAAAGGGTTGGGAGACTGTAACTATTGTGCTTCAGGCCCTTCAACCCACCACATGCATGCAGACCATCAAGTACCTATCTACACTAATCCCATTTACCAGCACTTGGTAAGTGGGATTGCTGTAGACAGGTACTTGATGGTCCATACCCTGCAGTGCTTTGGCACTTCAAGTGCTCATCCAGATACTTCTTAAATGTTATGAGAGTACCCACCTCTGCCACCTTCTCAGACAGATTGTAACCAACTTCTGGGTGAAAAATTCCTTTCTCAGATCCCCTCTGAATCTCTTGATTCTCACTTTAAACCTATGCATTCTGCTCTTAGGTGCCTCTCCCATGGGAAAATGTTTCTTACTATCTGCCCTGGCTACACCTCTCACAATTTTGTGTAAGCCTATCAGGTCCACGTTCAGCCTCCTCTGATCCAAGGAAAACAAACCCAGCTATCCGGTCTCTCCTCATTACTGAAACATTCCGTTCCAGGCAACATCCCGGTACATCTCTTGTGCACCCTCTCCAGTACAAACTCATCGTTCCCATTATGTTTTCATTCCATTAACCAATCCATAAGCCATGCCAATGTATTGTTCCCGTTGCCAAGTGCCCTAATTTTGTTTAATAATCTAATGTGTGGCACCTTAGTACAGTCATGCCATACAGTTTAGAAGGGTCCTGGATGCAACTCCCAGTCTGTGATAGAGTCAGCTACCATAGTAATAAGAGTTGCCCTAAGTGTCATACAATGGGTTAAGGATGTGCAAAATTAGCCAGGCTACCTGTCCTGATTATCACTTAGTGGGCTTTTCTGTGTAAAACATTAGTTAAGGACAGGATAAGGAAAAATAATAATTCACAAAGATTTAATTATCTTCGCAAATTATTCTACTAAAAAGAAACAATCTTTTTGTCACATTGTAGCTGTCAGCTCCCAGAAAGTTGGCCTCAGCCATGGTAAGATAAGATATCTTTATTAGTCACATGTACATCAAAACACACAGTGAAATGCATTGTTTTGCATAGAGTGTTCTGGGGGCAGCCCGCAAGTGTCACCATGCTTCCGGTGCCAACATAGCATGCCCACAACTTCCTAACCTGTACGTCTTTGGAATGTGGGAGGACCCATGCAGACACGGGGAGAACGTACAAACTCCTTACGGACATTGTTACAAAATGTAAGTAGATCTGAGAGATGGAGGCTTCACAGAATATATAACAGGTCAAATCTGACAAGATGGAGGCTTCACAGAAAGTAGCAACTTTGCCTTTGTGGCTGTGACAACTGATTTTATATTCATATTTCACCATACAAGTGACAGCTACAACCATATGGAGTGTACAGCAGAAAACAAAATCTCTTGCAATTTAATTTTAGGATTCATATTAAAAAAAGGCATATAAAGAGGGTACAAAATCAATAGCAATGAGTCCAGATATTAGGATGGTGATAAAATGTCATGTAAGTAGAGCTTGCTTTGTTTGGGAAAGAGGCATCTTTGAAGAAGCCTAATTAAGGTTTTTAAGATTATGAAAGAAATTGGCAAAGAAGATTCAAGTAAATTCGTACTGTTATGGAGCATGAAATTACCAGTAGGCAGAAGTAGGAATGAGACAGTTTACAGGATGGAGTACTAGATTACCACGGTAATGCATTGAAGCTGTGTGTATAAATGTGGGCAAGACCCAATACCCACTAGGTTGTATCTGTACATAAAAAAGACATTGAGTGTGAGAAAATGGGTAGATAGTGCTGAATTCAATCAAAGTAGGCTAATGCAAGCAGACTAATTTTTTTCATGCTGCTGAAAACATGTGTCTTTAATGCATTGCTAATAATTATGATCAAATGACATTTCCATCTTTTACAGATAATTAGGGCTTGATTTTTTTCCCAATTTTAAAAGATAACCAAAACACAAAGACCTACTTAGAAAAAATTGTAATTTTTACTCCAATAAATCTATGTAGGCAATATATCTTATAATGTCAAACATGCATTTTGTTTAACAGTTTTATGCATAGACTAGTGATCAATCGTATTTGAATGATGTATGAATGGAATAGAATAGAGTTGTCTCAAGTGAAGTAACTCTGGGGGAAAATTTTATGGAATTGTTAAAACGTGGGTAGAATTGAGTGACTGAATGTGCAGGCATTATCATTATTATCATTACTAATTTAGTTGCAATGTATTACAGAAATCAAATGTTTGCCTGAAGTATTTTTTAAAGAACCAAAGAAACCCAACTTGCCAAAGATAACAAATGGGAAAAAAAAAAGAAATAAACCAAAAATATAAACTGAATAATTCAAACCCTGATAATTTATCCAAAAGAGTTTTGAGTCTTACACTTATTCACCTTTTGATTTCATTGATAGCCTTCAGCTTATGTATACATGTTGTTGACAATATCCATATTAGCACAGCCTTACAGTGGTGCATGCTTTGGAAGCTGTATTGTTGCTGGAGTTGGAATTTACAGACCACTCTCGCTTGTACATTTGTTGTTGGGTTAGATTCTAATTTTGTGATGTGCTTCCTCCCGAGTGGATGTGACTCTATCCACTTGTTAACACAGTCAATCTTCTTCAGGCAGTGGGAATGGGGGAATCTGATTCTGTAGTACAAGGGGATAGACGTTCAGGCTGCACGGTACTTTGCTAGTTTCCTGCAGAGGTCAAACAGCACTACCTCCAATTAGCAGGACTCCCACAGTTACCCTGCAGTCTGGTGGCCAGTAAATTTTATCAGCTAATTACTGCTAGGAATGGAAGTTGGAATAGCCTGTATATGATGGAAATATCTTCAATCAATAAATCAGATCATGGATCTGAGTGCTCTCGCAATATGTCATCATCTTCATGTGACCTCACCTAATTTTGGACCTGGATTAGAAAAGGCAACAATAAGTCTCATCAAACAGGGTATCTGCAGTATCAAATCTCCTGTGGCTCTTGGTCAATTGGAGGATGAAGTGTTTTTTTAACAATAGGTTTGCTTTGCCATGTAACACATAATAAGCTCTTGTTATCATAGCTGAGTTATAATGACTGAGTTATCATAGCTGAGTTATAATGTCAAATCAGATTTTCAGTTCATGATTTTAGGATTATTAACTAGAATTGTGACAAAACTGCAATCTTGTTCATTTCATAGTGATAACTGCTGTTCCTTTTATGTGTATGTTCTCTTACTTTTTTTAAAGCTCAAGATACTAAGCAAAATGGTAAGCAAATTCTGAATACCTGTCTGTAAATGTTCGTCTTATTTCTGTTACAACCAATAAAGCGCACATAACAAACTTTTCCTCCTTCTGCTAAGCAGATGAAAATTAGGTGGTTAACAAACATGAGGCATTACCTGAAAGATACAATCTGCATGCATTTAAATAGTTTGTAGAAAGTTCAAGTGTGGGAGGAAAATATCCCATTATTTGAGGAAATTGGTCTGTTCATTTGCAGTGAGCGAGTATGGGGAGTAAGTGTCAGGTAGGGCTTATACTCAGACTGCAGCTTCACCATTCAGCTGACTGACCAATCTGTCCAGACCTGATGGGACCTTTAATTAACAGGACAACTTATGAAGGACATAAAAGTTGTAGTTATGGTTATTTTGCTTTTCTTAAAAAAAAGCTTCAAGGACCGTTTTAATAAATTTGAAAGAAATATCTCCAAAATTGGTATCAAAAATATAACTGTGAAGTGGGATTAAATCAAAACTGAGAATACCAAAGCAGAACACAAATTCATAATGGTGTATGCTATGGAATAACCTGCAAAATATTTAAATATTTTACATTTTAATGCATGTTGCACTCCCAGACATTTCCAAAAATCAATCTTTTAAAATTTAAAGCTACATCTGACACGTATCTTGAACTCTTGTCTTGGGTTTCTGGTTCTACAAATTGTAAAGACTGCTTAGAATATGCATTGCACTTTCATACGCAAGAATGGATTTTTCCTAATTTAAGTTAAACTTTACACACTGAATGCATGCCTCAGGAATGGAGGTTGTGAGGTCAGGTAATCCTAAAGGATTTTGCATCTGAATTCCTGATCAGTCCTACAAATACACAAAATCATGTAAATTTTACATTCCCTCAATTTGGGAACAAATTTGTATTCGATGTATAATATTTACTTTTTTATGAAAACCATCAGATTGGAGTATGAATTATGCATTGCATCAATCTATATGCCAGATTTCCTGATAAATACAATTTTTTTCTTTTGCTTTGATTCACTCACCTTTTTCTCTATATCTTCACCCTGTCCCTTTCCCTTCTGACCAGGGAACTAAAATGTAGGATTGAGGAAGAAGGGGTTAAGAGGAAGTTTCTAACAAAGCAAGCCAAATTTAATGAAGGTCATTGCATTCACTGCCTGGAGCCCTTCCAATTTTTGGTGAACGGCAAACGTCGATGTCTGGATTGTTCTCTGAACACCTGCAAAAGGTGTAGCAAATTCAACAAAAAGGAGTATGGCTGGGTGTGTGATTCCTGCCGGATTGTCAGGTGAGAAAATGCATTAAACCAATCTTCCTTATGCATGAACTTCCTGTACTTTTTTCTCTGTTCACAGTTTCCCTATTCTTCATGCATGGACATCCCAAGTTTTTTCCACTCACATGGAATCCCTCTTCTTAATGCAGGTGCCTTTCATATAAAAGCAAGAGTACACCAATTGACCCCCTGCATCTGCTCCTCAATTCAATAAGATTGTGGCTGCTCTATCTCAGCACACCTTTACTGATTTTAACCCAATATCCTTTGATTCCCTTAATATCTAAGAATCTATCAGTCTCTTTATTATGAAAGCTTATTTATGTTCTCTGGAATTTTTTCTCAGGGAATTAGATGATTGGGAGAATTGGGACTTGCACTTTGGGGGGGGGGTTAAAATCAGGGGTAAGGAAGTATATGGAGGCTTTGGAGAGGGTGCAAAAGAGTTTCATCAGGATGCTGCCTGAATTAGGGAGTATTAGCTGTAAGGAGAGGTTGGACAAACTTGGAGTGTTTTCTCTGGAGCATCAGAGGGGAGGGGAGACCTGATAGAAGTTTATAAAATTATGAGAGGCATAGATAGGGTAGATAGTCATCGTCTTTTTTCTAGAGTAGAAATGTCAAATACTAAAGGGCACAGCTTTAAAAGTGAGTGGGGGAAGGTTCAAAGATGTACAGGGCAATTTTTGTTTAACAGAGAGAGTTGTAGGTGTCTGGAATGTGCTGCCAGGGGTGGTAGTGGAAGCAAATACAATAATGGTGTTTAAGAGGCATTTAGGCATGTAGGGAATGGAAGGATATGGATCATGTGCAGCCAGATGGATTATTTTAATTTGGCATCATGGTTGGCACAGACTTGGTGGGCCGAAGGGCCTGTTCCTGTGCTGTACTGTTCTATGTTCTAAGATTGAGGCTTGGGAATTGAGTTTGGTATTTTGTGGGGCTGGGAAGGAAGAGTAAAGCATGTGACAAACCTCATGGGGTTCCCAATCCAGCAGTCTGTTGTTCAAATTTGATCGTGCATGACATCAACCTACATGCTAGATTTTATAATAAATACAATGTTTTTCTTCTGCCTTGATTCAATCAAGAGTTTGTTTCAGGGGTGTGCCTCGACAGCATGGTCATTAAGTTATTCTCCACTGTACGGAAGGTGCCAGGATATTAAGGATGATTACTTGTGATAGGCATAATTGCATGACTGCTATAATGAACAAGGCAGTTTGAGTTACTATTCATTTTTTTAATATATTCTTCATACTGTTGAAAACCTTAGATGAAGGGTGAGTTCCCATCGCTCAGATCAGGTGAGAAGAAAAGCAAAATCCGAATGTGACAATCAAACCAGGTAGATTTCTGCTGGTTTCCTTCCAAGCTTCCTCAAGGTTGTTCACTCACTTTCTCTTGATATCTGCCATTGCTTGTGACTTGTATGTATCTGTCCAGTAGAATTGCCTCAGCAGACAGTGCTTAATACTTTTGTACAGCTATGCTTATGAAATGCTTATTATTGTTTATCATACGGAGAGAATTGTTAACTGCTTGATTATTGGAATAAGCCAGGGAGTCCATGTTATCAAGTACCCACCTATAATAATCCCATTTACTGACACTTGGTCTTTAGCCTACAATGCCTTGCTAGTGCTCATCCACACTTTAAATGTTGTGAGAGTATCTGCCTCTAACACCTTCTCAGGCATCGTGTTCAAAATGGTAACCACTCTTCGGATAAAGGAATCTTTCTTCAGATCCCCCTCAACCCCTTTACTCCTCACCTTAAACCTTTTTCCTCCAGTTTTAGACATCACCGTTATGGAGAAAATTTTGTCACTATCCATAATTGAAACGTTCCATCCCAGGCAACATCTTGGTAAATTTCCTCTGCATCTGCTCCAGTGAATTAACTTCTTTCCTATAGTGTAGTGACCAGAACTGCACACAATATTAGACCTGTGGCCTAGCTAGATTTTTATAAACTTTTACCATGACCTCCCTGTTCTTATATTCTATGATGCCTTATGAAGGCCAGCATCCTGTATGCCATCTTCACCATCTCATCTACTTGTGCTGCCACTTTTAGCAGTCTATAGACTTGTACACAAAGATCCTTCTGTTCCTCAATACTCCCTAAAGGCTCTGCTATTTACCCTACCCTTATTAGGCCACCCAAGTTGCATCACCTCACACTTACCAGTATTAAGTTCTATCTGCCATTGCTTTGTCCAACTTGGCAGCTGATCAATATCCTCTATAACTTATGACTATCCTCCTCACTATCAACATCACCAATTTTTGTGTCATTAGTAAGCTTACTAATCACATCTCCTGCATTCATATCCAAATTGTTATTGTGTGTGACAAACAATAAGGTTCCCAGCACTGATCCCTGAGGGACACCTCTGATCACAAAAGCAACCCTCCACCATCACCGTTTGTCCCCTATTACCAAGCCAAATGGATCAAATTTAAGATGAGATAAGATATCTTTATTAATCACATGTACATTGAAACACACAGTGAAATGCACCTTTTGCATAGAGTTTTCTGGGGGAAGCCCGCAAGTGTCGCCACACTTCCGGTGCCAACATAGCATGCCCAAACTTCCCAACCCATACGTCTTTGGAATGTGGGAGGAAACCGGAGCATCTGGAGGAAACCCAGGCAGACATGGGTAGAACATACAAATTCCTTACAGGCAGTGGCTGGAATTGAACCCGGGTCACTGGCGCTGTAATAACGTTACGCTAACCACTACACTGCCATGCCTGCCCTAAATACTTAACTGTCAGGAGTGGGATTCGAATCCCCAGTGGAGACTGCGACCTGAACGCAGCGCCTTCGACCGCTTGGCCAACTTGCCTTGGATCCCATGGGCTCCAACCTTTTGGTCCAGTCTTCCATGTAGGACCTTGCAAAAGGCCATATAGACTACACGAATTGCACTGCTCTCATTAATATATTTTTTTACTTCTTCAAAAAAACTCAATTAAATTGATCAGACAGGATCTCCCACCGACAAAGCCATGCTGACTATCCCCAATGAAACCCTGCTTTTCCAAGTGTAGATTAATCCTGTCCCTCAAAATTTTTTTCAGTAAGTTTTACTTCCAATAAAGTACCCTTTGTATCAGTTTGAATTACTGATTACAGTGAAGCTCCCATAATGCAGCAGCCTTGAGACTTTGCAGGTGCCAGACAGGCAGGTTTTCCAGATTATTGGATATTACTGCTATTAGTATCTCAACCCACGTTTAATTTTTTTTTACATGTTACGCTGTCGGATAAGAAATTTGTTAGTGAACCTGGTAAGCTTAAAGGCAGCACAAGAATCAGGGCCCTAGTGAGTTTAAAAGGAGTGCAGGAAACGGGGCCACTGAGTTTAAAGGGAGAGCAGGAAATGCAGCTCAGGTGAGTTTAAGGGGAGTGCTAGAAATTATATTCGGTGAGTTTAAAGAGAGCAAAGGAAATACAGCTCCAGTGGATTAAAATGCAGTGTGGGAAGTGAGGCTCCAATAAGTTTAAAGGGAGCACTGGAAACAATACCCAGTGAGTTTAAAGGGAGCACAAGAAACATGGTTTAGTGAATTTAAAGGGAGCATGGGAATCGATGTATATGAAAACAACACGGGAAATGGGGCTCTAGAGTGCTTTTTGTATCTAATATTTGTTGATACCACCTTAAGAATTTATCATGTGACCAACTGCTCTCTGCTTTTTCCATGTTGTTTAATGTGGAACTTGCCAGAGAGTCTCTGTCCCTGTAAGAGTATGAAAAGTACCTGAGATGTTAGTTTGAATTACTGACTAGTTTCAAGTATGAAAGAGAGAGAGAGAGAGAGAGATACGGTGACATGCTGAATCATGAGAAGCTTTCAAACTTTTGATACCACATAATCATTGCCATAAATCGCATTCAAAGAAACAGGAAATACAACATGGGTCTCAGTAAGGCTCAGGACAAATCATTTGCAAAAAAATTAATTGGGAGATTGATTGTATTTCCTATTGCATCTAAAATTCAGATTTTAATTTACACCCTTTGAAACAAGATTAGGAGTGGAATTATTTGGTGGAATCATTTCAGACAGGTATGATACATTTGCTGCAGGATGAGGAAACCTGAATGGAGCGGGGTTATGGGCACAAATAACTAGTGCCAACTTTGCTTACTGTTACCAGGTTACAAGTTGCCTTGATTGAAACAGTACAGAAAATTGACATCTGTTCTGAACTTGTGTACTTGTCAGATATGGCAAAGTGCTGTGCAGCACAATCACAGAAATGGCCCTGTTGCTTGATCACCATCTTGTGGTGGGATGACAGAATGTTTGTCTGTAAATGAAATAATATGCTGAACTTAATTTCTAATCAGATGGAACTTTTTATTGGATTTATAACATTGTCCAGTCTGCTCAATATTTTGCTTTCTTTATATATACTTGAATGCAATTTAATAACTGCCTGTTGTTCTTCTAAACTGTCTTGTACCGCCCAAACTCCAAATGCTTTGTCCTGCATGTTGTTTTTCTACTTTATTTATTTCTTTCAATCTCCTAATCTAAACTCCTTCTTTCCTGGATGGGAAAAACTGCAAGCTTCTGTGCCTCTTTCCGGTTACCTTCCTGTTACAAGCTGTTAGTTTCAAAGGGCCAAGCTTATGATTTCTTAGGTGACCTTCTTTTCATTCACCAAAGTTTCTCTTACCTCATTAAACTTTGGTATTGGTATTGGTTTATTATTGTCACTTGTACCAAGGTACAGTGAAAAGCTTGTCTTACAAACCGATCATACAGGTCAATTCATTACACAGTGCAGTTACATTCAGTACAGAGTGCATTGACGTAGTACAGGTAAAAATAACAAGAGCACAGAGTAGAGTGTCATAGCTACAGAGAAAGTGCAGTGCAATAAGGTGCAAGGTCACAATAAGGTAGATCGTGAGGTCATGGTCCATCTCATTGTATAAGGGAACTGTTCAATAGTCTTATCACAGTGGGGTAGAAGCTGTCCTTAAGTCTGGTGGTACGTGCCTTCAGGCTCCTGTATCTTCTACCCATTGGAAGAGGAGAGAAGAGAGAATGTCCCGGGTGGGTGGGGTCTTTGATTATGCTGGCTGTTTCACCAAGACAACGAGAGGTAAAGACAGAGTCCAAGGAGGGAAGGCTGGGCAGAGCAGTTACCGTACCAAGCCGTGATACATCCAGATTGGATGCTTTCTATGGTGCATCTGTAAAAGTTGGTGAGAGTCAAAGGGAACAAACCAATACAACACGGAATCAGGTCCTTTGGTCCAACTCATCCATGCCAACCGACGTACCATCCTGAGCTAGTCCCCTTTGCATGCATTTGGTCCATATTCCTCTCAACCTTTCCTATTCATGAACCTGTGCAAATGTCTTTTAAGCTTTGTAATTGTACCTGCCTCTATCACTTCCTCTGGCAGCTCGTTCCATATCCCCACCATTCTGTGTGGAAAAACTTCAGGTCCCCTTTAAATCTTTCCTCTCTCACCTTAAACCTATGCCCTCTAGTTTTAGACTCCCCTACCCATCCACCCTCCCTGTGACCATCCACCTTATCTATACCCCTCATGATTTTATAAACCTCTAGGTCACCCCCCAGCCTATCCAGTCTCTCCTTATAACTCAAGCCATCCAGTCCCGGCAACATTCTTGTGAAACTTTTCTGCAGCCTCTTTAGCTTGATCACAACATTCCTATAGTAACACAGGAGCTGCATGCATTAACTGTATCTCTGCAATTAATTTCATTGACTTCAAAACAACCGGGGATAAATTTCTAAACTTATGCATTTTTATGTGAAGTTTTAACTAGAATGTAAACTGAATTCCAATTAAATGATAAGCTAGAATTATGAATTTGAAACCCTTTTGAACTCTGGTTAATAAAATTCTGGATCCCTTGTTGAACAATGGTTGTGTTTTTCAGCATAGCATGTCAAGTTTTGGAAAATCAAACATTCATCATGGGCCAAATTGTGTTGGCAATGGCTGGCAGTTCTAAAGAGAACAGCCAACATTCAGCCACTAGTACTGATATAAAGTTCAGAAACCTACGTGGATCCGCTCTAAGTCCAGAATTTCCTGAGGGATGGGATGCTGCAACATCTTTCCATCAATGGTATTGGACTCCTGTAGAGACCACACTACTGTGGGCAGTCAGGCCTTATGTCAAGTCAGACCTGACATAGGGTCAGCGATCCCATTCATTGCAATGGGGATTCTTAAATTGCAGACTGAGGAAATTAGATGATTCCTTTAAAATTATTTTGCTTTAATTCATTTGCAATGATTTTTAAGACAATGTATTTTAATACTTTTATTTTACAGTTTAACAATTTTTATTTCTTTAAATTATTTACATAAATTTTAAGTTTTTAAATGCCTCTGAATGTCAGAGGTTTTTAAGGTGTGTTAAAACTGCTTCGCAGTTTTGATAGGAAACAAATCTTCTTCCCCTTCTGCCAAAGACCTCCGGTGCTTTCTGGAGGCAGGATTTTGCATCATGCTGCCTGAGGCCATGCTTCAGCTAGCAGAACACTTCCAGGATCCAGTGGCCGAGCAAGCTTCCACACCAATTTTCAGGTAAGTACAAGTGAAGATTGAGTGTGAGCTGTGATTCTGGGTGCTCACAGAAATCAAAGTACATTACATACAGGAATGGTTTCTCACTCGATACTTGTGGGAAAATACCATAATTGTTTTATGCAGAGCAAGATCACATCACCAATATGGAGATACATGGCCATCAATCTATTTTTCTAGGCGTAGCTTCAGGCAGGAAATTATGAGATCTTTCTGCTGCTCTTCAGATAGTTCCACGTCATCTTTAAAGTCTATCTAAATATTATAACAGAGCAGATAGTATTTGATTTCATGTCATATCTGCAGGATAGCACTTCTGATAATACAGTACTTCACTAGAAGATAAGCCTACTCAATTCCTGGCATAAAAAAGTACACCCTTCTGATCCAGAATCTATAGTGAAACTAGTTGGCCAACCATACATGCAATTCCTGAGATCTGGCCCCGATGATGCTTAATGAATTTGAAGGATCATAATCCTCAGGAACTTCACACAAAAGAATGATTTCTCAGCTGAAGAATGTTCATGTCGTGCCAGACAGATTTTGGATCAGTCAGACTTTTTTTGAGTTGTTGGGTTACAGTCAGGGAGAGAAAATCCTCCTGATTTTGCAGTGCAGCTGAACCCTGTGCATAAAGCCCCAAATTCATTCCTTGAGATAATTAAGAGGTAGTGGTGCAGTAAATGGATTTTTAAAGTCTGTTGACTGCAGAATGAAAGGAGCAACTAAAGAATTAAGAAATTTCAGAGAGGGAAAATTGGACCAAGATTGCAGATGCCTGATGTTTATGGAAGTGGAGAAACAACTTGAGATGAATGAAATAGGGTGAATTTAAATTTGACACCATAGGAGTAAGTCTGGCAAAAAATTGGGCACTTGCTTCTTGAAGGCACGTTGTGCCAGTGGGAGTTGGAATGAATGGTGCTGCATCTCAGTAACTCTACTGTAAACATGGGTTTCTGCTAAAGGATAAACTTCTAGTTCTAAATCCATCCCTCTGCTTTTTCAGGATTGTGAAGACTGGGTCACTGGACTGGTTTTATACCCATGTGAAGTCTCGTTTCAAAAACTTTGGCAGTGCCAAGGTGATGCGCAGCTTAACCAAAAGACTTCAAAGTGGAGAAAAATATCCCCTACCACACTTAGGTACACCTTCATCCCTTCTAGCTGTGGTTATCACTATCTATCTAATCTTATTCTCTGAACAATAGGAGAGTATAGAGAACTAGTTGGAAGGGTAATGCCTTAAGAAACTAAACAAGGATAAATAGAATAGTGATGAAGATAAAAATTAAGTAGCAGTGATTTTCATTAAATGAAGTAGTAGGGTCATAAGTTTGCAAAGATGTATCTATTTATTCATTTGAGATATGTTAAAGTATTGTCATCTAAATATTCTAATGCTGGCTAATGAGTACACTAGATAATTAATGTAGCAATGCATTATCATCAATTTTGAAAGTGTTCCCATCAATGCAAACTTCAGTATCTCTCACTAAGTGGCCATTTTATACACTCATAGAGTCAAACAGCTCAGAAACAGGTTCTTTGGCCCATTGAGTCCATGCTGACCTATCAAGCACCCATTTACACTAATCCTACATTAATCCCATTTTATTCTCTCCACATTCCCATCAATTTGACCCCAGTTTTTAACTTTACCTACACAATAGGGGCAATTTACAATGGCCTATTAACTTATCAACTTGTCTTGTTACTGTGAGGCCCAAGAAGGAAGAGGAGCAGTTGAGGCCATTTTAAGAAGTGTGTCTCGGGTGAGGAGCTGTTTGTCTTGTTACTGTGAGGCCTAGCAGTGAATAAAAGGGAAGCGAGATCTAGCAGAGCAGCCACTTTGAAAAAGGCTGCGTTGAGGTTGGAAGTGCAGCTGTGAGGTCAATGTGCAGGCTTTGGTAAAACTCAGACTTAGGTGGGGAGGGCGAGCAGCAACAAGGTAGAGCAAGTTAGGATTTTTTAGTTTCCTTAAGTTGTTAAAAGGGGCAGTGATGATAGTCAGTGAAGTGGTATGCTCCTCCTGTGAGATGTGGGAGATCAGGGAGAAGTCCAGTGTCCCTGATGACTACGTCTGCAGGAAGCTTGTCCAACTGCAGCTCCTCTCAGACCACATGATCGGTTGGAGCAGCAGTTGGACTCATTGAGCAACATGCAGGAGGCAGAGAGTGTCATGACACCAAATATTGAGTCAGATAGATGGATGACTGCCTGGAGGGGCAGGCAGATGGTGCAGGGGTCTCCTCTAGCTGTTCCTTCTCAAACAAATATACCATTTTGGATACTACTGGGAGGATGGCCTCTCAGGAAAAAATGACAGCAGCAGCCAGATCAGTGGCACCACATTGGGCTCTGACGCACAGCAGGTGAGAATGGAGATGAGGAGAGCTGTAGTGGCTCGATAGGACAGACAGAAAATTCTGTGGCCAAGAATAAAACTCCAGGATGGCATGTTGCCTCCCAGGTGCCAGGGTCAAGGATATCTTTGAGCAGTTGCAGAACACTCCGAAAGTGAGCAGCCAGAGGTGGTTGTGCAGGCACGGTAGTGTAGCGGTTAGCGTAATGCTATTACAGCGCCAGCAACTTGGGTTCAATTCCCGCTGCTGTCTGTAAGGAATTTACGTTCTCCCCGTGTCTGTGTGAGTTTCCTCCAGGTGCTCCAGTTTCCTCCCACAGTCCAAAGACGTACAGGGTAGGAAGTTGTGAGCATGCTATGTTGGCTCCACTTGTGGGCTGCCCTCAGAACACTCTATGCAAAAGGTGCATTTCACTGTGTGTTTTAAAGTACATGTGACCAATAAAGATGTATCATCTTATATCATCATCACATTGGTACCAATGACATAGATAGATAAAAAGATAAGCTCCTAGGGAGTTAGGAAGAAGATTAAAAAGCAGGACTTCAAGGGTTGTAATCTGTGGATTACTCCTGGTGCCACATGCTAGTGTGGGTAGGAATAGGAAGATATGGCAGATGAGTGTGTGGCTGAAGAGCTGGTCCAGGAGGGAGGGATTCAGATTCTTGGACCATTGGGATCTCTTCTGGGGTAGAAGTGACCTGTACAAGAGGGACAGGTTGCACCTGAACTGGAGGGAGACCATTATCCTGGCAGGATTTTAACTGAGTTGATGGGGAGAGGAGGGGGAGGAACCCAAAGCAGTGGTGTGGCAGATGAAAACATTGAAGCAAATCATAGTCATACAGTATGGAAACTGGCCCTTTGGCCCAACTCATCCATGCTGACCAAGAGGCCCATCTAAGCTAGTCCCATTTGCTGGTTTTTGTCCCATATCCCTCTGAACCTTAGTTATATCACAACCCATTCAATCTCTCCTCCTGGCCCATTTACTCTTGTAAAGAGACCTCCCTATTGCTTAGAACCCTGCTGCATTGAAGGAACCCGTTTAACTCCAAATGTCTGCGAAGGCGCTGCCTAAATTCATCTCAAGTTCATTGTTCTTTCCTCAGAGACCTGAAAATTGTTCCATTTTACTCAGAGTTCTGATTCCTTCCAGTCTACTGTGAATGCTGGAAATACTCAGCAGGTCAGGCAGCATATTTATCAACCTTGATATAGAAGTTGAGGCAAGCAAGTCCAGCAGGCAGGGCAGGCAGGGGACAGGACGGGGAACGAGGAAGGTCTGATAGGCTAAACTGCATTTATTTTAATACAAAGAAGCCTGACAGGAAGGGCAGATGAACTTGGGGCATTGATAGGCACATGGCCCTGGGATATTACAGCTATTACAGGAACATGGTTGAGGGATGGGCAGGTCTGGCAGCTCAGTGTTGCAGGGCACAAATGCTTCAGGAGGGTTAGAGGTGGGGGTAAGGAAGAAGGGTGAGTTTCCTTTTTGATTAAGGAGAACGTCATGGCCGTACTTAGAGAGTATATTCTGAGGATTAGTTCTGTGAGCAGATGCTGCCTGACCTGCTGAGTTCCTCCAGCAGTTTGCTTTGCCCCCACTTATTTTCCATGGAACTTATCTTCCCCCCCTTCCCCATTTTTATCAATCCCTCCAGATTCTACAACCCAACTACACTGGAGATAACTTACAGAGGCCAATAACCCACTAACCCATGCATCTTTGGGCTGTGGGAGGGAAGCGGGTCACTTAGAGCAAACCCACGTGGTCACAGGGAGAATGTGCACAGTGCACACAGACAGCACAGGAGGTCAGGATCAAACCCATGTTGTTGGAGCTGTGAGGCATCAGCACCATTTGCTGCGCTACACTGTCACCCTGTTTTTCTACATCATATTACACCTGCCTTTTCTCATCCTCTCACTCAGCTTGTCTATATCTCATTAAAGTGTCTTAGCATCCTCTTCCCTAGTCACAATCCCACCCAGCTTTGTATCATCAGAAAACTCGTAAACTTGGTAAGATGATACTTGGTCTACTCATACAAATTGTTGATATACAGTAGGTCATATGGGGCCCAGATACTGATACCCTCTTCCTGGAATTCTTTCATTATTTTAATATTGCCTAGCATGCTAAAATAGTGCACAAAGGGGGCAGATTTTCTGGAATATCACTAGATTGGGTTGGACTATAGTAGGTGGGATTTGTTGAAGGTTTCATTTGGAGAAGCCTTTCTGGTTTCCTTGTTGGGCAGAATCTGGGCCCTATTTCTTCCTGAGCCCGGGCTCCCTTCAGTGCTTCACAAGCTTTTGCCAGGCAGTTGTTCTAATGGTATAATGTGGTGCAATTAACTATTATATCAAGGAAAAGAGTTGAAATTTTATTGTTAATATATTTGTTACCTCTTACAGATTTACACTGTGAAGAAGGTGGATTTGACGATGCATCAGACACTTATTTGCAAGGTGAGTAAACAACAAAATATTTTATTTGTTTTCCGCTTTACAGCAATCTGATAACGTCAGTTTTTAACTCCTGGGCTTATTCGGTGATGCTAATAATACAGCACCTCCCTGTTTGCCACCAACAGCCCTTAGCAAGTTTGCTGATCCATCTACCAATTGACATGAAAAGGACCCAGTGCAGGTTGTGGCCCGAGTTGACCCCTTTGTCATCACTCAGAGAGGTACTACATCCCCAACTCCTGAGTGTAGCTCTCGTGAACCATCGGTTAGGATCATAATTCATGGCAGAAAGGGCAAACAATAATATTGAATTAAATACACACCTGTGGACAACCTTAAAGTCCATATCAACTAGAACCAGTGTCATGTTGAAGATGTAATCAGAGTCATGATGTAAATATGATTTCCTCCATAATGATCTGAGAAAAGACCCTTACACGAGATTAGATATACTGGATATACAGCACAGAAGTGAGCCATTCAGTACAACCACGCCACACTGGGGTTAATGCTCCATTTTAGCAGTCTGTTTTCTTCATCTAAATCTATAAGCATAACTCTCTATTTCTTTCTGCTCCACATGCTCACTCTGTCTCCAAAAGAATGCTTCTACATTACTCACTTCAACCACTCCCTGCAGCAGTGAGTTCACATTCTCAGCACTTTTTGGATAAGTATTTTTTTTCCTGAATTTCCTCTTGGATTTCTTGCTGCCTACATAGTAACAGTCTCTAATACTGTTCCACACAAATGGAGATATTTTCTCTGCATCCTCTCTTACAAAAGCCTTTATAATTATCAAGATATTAAGCTGCTCTTCAGTCTTTTCTCAAGAGAAAAGAGACCCAGTCTGTTCATCCTTTCCTGAGGAGATACCCTCATCTTTCTGGTATTATCCTTGTAAATCTTCTCCGCATCTTCTCCAGTGCCTTTATATCCTTTCTATAATACGGGAACCAAAACTGTACACAGTACTGTCAGTAAGCTCTAAGCAAGATTCAGTGCAGATTTACCATAAATTTACTTTTCAATTCAATCCCTTCAAAACTAAGTCCTTGTGCTCAGTTTGCTTTTGAATGGCCTTGCTAACCTGTGGCATAAATGTTAGTGATTGGCGTATTTGTACATACCAAATTCCCTTTGTTCCTCTTGAACTTCCCTTTGTTCCTCCCACCTGAACTTCCACTTTCCTACCTATTGACCTTCCCGTTTTTCCTACCAAAATATACTATCTTGCATTGTTAAACTTCATTTGCTAATTATTTGCCCATTCTGCAAGTTTATTAATGTAGTCCTGTCATTTGTTGCAGTCTTCCTCAGTATTGACCATCCCCTCTTGATTTGGTATCATCCACAAATTTAGAACGTGTGTTTTTGATTGCAGAGTCCAGATCATTAATGTAAAATGTGAACAGGTGTGGACTCGGCACTGATCCTTATGGAACACTACCCACTTTTTTTTCCACTGTAAATAGCTACTCTTAACTCGTACTCTCTGCTGTCTGGCTTGAAGCCCACAAGCAATCCATTCTGCTATTTGTCCCTGTTCTGCATTCTTTGACCTCATTCATTAGTATTTTATGGGGTACCTTACCGAAGGCCTTTTGAAAATTAGACAGATTGCATCCACTGCATTCCATTGTCTCCCAAAAAATCCTTGTTGGGATTAGTCTTTGATGTTTTTGAACCATAGAACCATAGAACCATACAGCACAAAACAGGCCCTTCGGCCCACCATGTTGTGCCGTCCATCAAACCACCCTCACACTATCTAACCCTTTCCTCCCGCGTATCCCTCTATCTCACATTTGTCCATATGCCTATCCAACAAACTCTTGAACCTGTCCAATGTATCTGCCTCCACCACCACCCCAGGCAGTGCATTCCATGCACCAACCACTCTCTGGGTGAAAAACCTCCCCCTGACATCTCCCCTGAACCTCCCACCCATAACCTTAAAGCCATGCCCTCTTGTCTTGAGCATTGGTGCCCTGGGAAGGAGGCGCTGACTGTCTACTCTATCTATTCCTCTCAATATTTTATATACCTCTATCATGTCTCCTCTCATCCTCCTCCTTTCCAGTGAATAAAGCCCTAGCACCTTAAGCCTCTCCTCATATTCCATACACTCTAATCCAGGCAGCATCCTGGTAAATCTCCTCTGCACCCTCTCCAACGCCTCCACATCCTTCCTATAATGCGGCGACCAAAACTGAACACGGTACTCTAAGTGTGGTCTCACTAGAGTTTTGTAAAGCTGCATCATCACTTCGCGGCTCTTAAACTCAATCCCATGACTTATGAAAGCTAACATCCCATAGGCCTTCTTAACTGCTCTATCCACCTGTGAGGCAGCCTTCAGTGAACTGTGAATATGAACCCCCAGATCCCTCTGCTCCTCTACACTGCCAAGTACCTTGCCATTTACCTTGTACTCTGCCCTGGAGTTTGTCCTTCCAAAGTGTACCACCTCACACTTCTCCGGATTGAACTCCATCTGCCACTTGTCAGCCCAGCTCTGCATCCTATCAATATCCCTCTGTAAGCTCCGACAGCCCTCCACACTATCCACAACACAGCCGATCTCAGTGTCGTCCGCAGACTTACTAACCCAGCCTTCCACCCCTTCATCTAAGTCATCTATAAATATCACAAAAAGTAGAGGTCCCAGAACCGATCCCTGTGGGACACCACTAGTCACTGCCCTCCAATCTGAGGGCAGTCCCTCCACCACAACCCTCTGCTTTCTACAGGCAAGCCAATTCCTAATCCACACAGCCAAGCTTCCCTGGATCCCTTGGCCTCTGACCTTCTGAAGAAGCCTACCATGAGGAACCTTATCAAACGCCTTACTAAAATCCATATAGACCACATCCACCGCACTACCCTCATCAATCTTCCTCGTCACCTCCTCAAAGAACTCTATCAGGCTTGTGAGGCAAGATCTTCCTGTATACTGAATACTGTAAAACTCAATGCCAACTCACTATCACCTGTTTTACTCTATCACATGAAATCAAGATTAACCCCAATAAGTCCTGACATCATTAGCTCTACTGCCCTATCGTCAATTGCTGCAACAGTACCAGCAATATTTCGTTCATCTGCAGTTCACCTAGTTGTGAAAGAAAGAAACGCAGGCTCCTGATAGATTCAAGTATATTCCACCCGTCTTTCCTAAGTATTTTACCACTATTAGTAAATAACTCCGCTCTTGAAAAATCTAGCCTTCCATTTCCCCCCACTCCCTCCAATACATAGTCTGTTGTGGATTTCTTTTCCGTCCTCCAACAGGCTACTGGACACTATCTTTCAAAGTGTTTATCTGAATTAGAAAAGACTTGCCGCTGAAAGCTCCTGATTCTCTGTTAGCTCCGTAGTCTACTATTCAGTTGGTGCCTGCTTCATTTGCTTAGTCAGATAAAACCAATTGACAAAATTTCTGCTCAGTTGAAAGACCCCCTTTGCTAACAACAGGACCAGAAGTTGCTTTAATTCTTTGTGTTCACCAATTAAGCATGGAGTTGCTTTCTTCCAGTTTGCATAAATCATTCGTATTGGATCCTGTGACATGTCGCAAGTACGTACTCTCTGATTTAGTCTACATGTTAGAGGAAGTCTACCATGCTATTAAACCATAAGGGAAATTGATCTTCAATATTATCCTTCTGAAGTGCACAACACTACGTGATCCCAGAACACATGGCTTTATGTGGTGTCAAAGTTTCACAGTCAGAATACATTTGCAGCATTATTGATGTGTTTTTCTCTTCTGTTTTTCTTACCTGCAGGTGGATACAATCCTCAGGTGATGACAGAGGTCATTGAAGAGGATGAAGATACTTTAGATAACTCAGAGGCTCAGCGCTATAGTAGAGTAATACCACTTTCACTGCTTTTGAAAATGTCACTGATTTCTACAATTTACTACAAGATTTTATTTTAGACATTGAACTGTGTCTTCTAATGGCATCTTTAATCATGCTGATTACATTTATTACTGGAGATGTTGGCCAACAATCACCAAGTACAAGATAAACAAATAAGTGCAGTACTGTTAACTTAGTTACAGTGCTGGAAATGGAGCCTTAATTGAGGCAAGTGTAGATCACAACAGGTTATATAAATCATGCAAAATACAGTCCAAGGAAAGTCATGGTAAGGAAATAAAATTGATGTGCATTTTAAAAGCTTAATTGACATTAATATGAACTGAAAGCCTTAAGTGCATCATTTATTGAAAAGAAAATTTGCAGTTTTATATTCTACACTAATAGAAAATATTTATTACAAATCCTGATGACCCAATCTTGCTGTCTCTGGTTTTCACTGCTAGATAAGAACATAAAAAATAGAAGCAGGAATAGGCCACATGACCCCCTACACTTGCTCCACTGTACAATAAGATCATGGCTGTTGAATATACTCAACATCTGAGCTTCCATAGCCATCTTGGGCAGAGAATTCCATAGATTTACTATCCTCCATGTGAAGAAATTTCTTCTCATCAAAGTACTGAACGACCTTAATTTTGAGATTGTGGCCCCAGTTTGAGCTCCCCCCACCCACCCCCACCCCCCATGCATGGGAAACATCATCCCTATATCTAGACAAAAGCAACTACAGAAACTGGAATCCAGAACAAAAACAGAACACTGGAAGAACTCATCTATGGAGGCAAAAGTTGTAAGTCGCCGTTTCAGGCCAAGACTCTGCATCAGAATCTCTTCTGGGGCAGAGGTGACCTGTACAAAAGGGACGGATTGCACCTGAATTGGAGGGGGACCAATATCTTGGTGGGGAGATTTGCTTGTGCTATTAGGGAGAGTTTAAATTAGATTGGCAGGGGGATGGGATCCAAACCAGCAGTGAGGCAGATGGGAGGTTGGAAGTTGATACAGAATTCATCAATGGTCAGTTCAGTAGCCAAGACAGGCGGCAGCAAGGCAGGGAGCAAGGAAAGACTTTTGGATTAAATTTCATTTATTTCAATGCAAGCAGCCTGACAGGTAAGGCCGATGAACTTAGGGCATGAATATCTACGTAGGACTGGGATATTCTAGCCATTACAGAAACATGGCTAAGGGAGGAACAGGACTGGCAGCTAAATGTTCCAGGGTACAGGTGCTACAGGCAGGATGGAAGTGAAGGAAAGGGAGGAGGGGGAGTTGCATTTCTGACTCAGGAAAACGTCACAGCAGTAGTCCAAGATAAAATTACTAAGAGGCCATCCACTGAGGCTTTGTGGACGGAGCTGAGAAATAAGAAGAGGTTGATCACCTTGTTGGAATTGTACTATAGGCCCCCTAATAGTGAATGAGAATTAGAAGAACAAATATGCAGGGAGATTGCAGAAAGTTGCAAGAATAATAGTACTGTCATAGTAGGGGATTTTAACTCTCCTAATATAGACTGGGACTGCCATAGTGCTAAGGGCTTAGATGGGGTGCAATTTGTTAAGTGTGTTCAGGAAAGTCTCCTCTGACAATATATAGAAGGCCCTACTAAGGAGAGGGCAAAGCTTGACTACTCTTGGGAAATAGGCCAGGGCAAGGGGAAGCACTTTAGGACTAGTGACCATAGTTCAATTAGTTTTAAATTAGTTATGGAAAGGGACGGATCTGGTCCACAAGTTCTACATTGGGGCAAGGGAAATTTTGATCGTATTAGACAGGAACTTGCAAAAGTTGATTGGAGTAGGTTGTTTGTGGGCAAAGGGACATTCAGCAATTGGGAGGCTTTAAAATGTGAGCACAAGTACATGGTTCTCTGAAAGTAGTGTCACAGGTAGACAGGATGATGAAGGCAGCTTTTGGTTTGCTGGGCTTCATCAGTCAGGGCACTGAGTGCAGAAGTTGAGATGTTATACTGCAGGCCGCATTTGGAATATTGTGTTCAGTTTTGGTCACCTTGCTATAGGAAAGATGCCATTAAGCTGGAAAGAGTGCAGAAAAGATTTATGAGGATGTTACCAGGACTTGAGGGACTGAGTTATAGAGAGAAGTTGAGCAGGCTAGGACTTTATTCATTGGCGTGTAGGAGAAGGGGGGTGGGGGGGTGGGGAGGAGTGATCTTATAGAGGTGTATGAAATCATACGGGGCATAGATAGGGTGAATGCGCACAGTCTTTTTCCCAGGGTTAGGGAATCAAGAACTAGAGGCCAAAGGTTTAGGGTGAGAAGGAAGAGATTTAATAGGAACCTGAGGGGCAACTTTTTCACCCAGAGGGTGGTCAGTATATAGAATGAGCTGCCAGAGGAAGTGGTTGAGGCAGGTACATTGACAACATTTAAAAGGCACTTGGAAAGGTACACGGATAGGAAAGGTTGAGTGGGATAAGGGCCAAACCCAGGCAAATGGGAATAGCTTAGATGGGCATCTTGGTTGACGTGGACTGGTTGGGCCAAAGGGCTTATTTCCATGCTGTATGACTCTATGACAGGGTGGGGGAAGTGGAGGATGGTAGGTGATAGGTGGAGCCAGAGAGAGAGAGGAGATGATGGGCAGATGGAGCCAGTTGGGGGAAGGGGACAGGAGGGATGAACAAAAGGAGAAGAAAATGAGGTGGACAGGTGAGTGTGTGTGGAAGGAATGCACCAGGCTTGTGGTTTGCCTGAAATTGGTATATTCAGTATCCATACCATTGGGTTGTAGACTACCCAAGCGGAATATGAGACATTATTCTTCCAATTTGCATTTTGCCTTCTCCATTGCAGGTTGCTGTGGGAAGGAGAGTTAAAATGGGATGTAACTAGAAACTCGAGATGGCCGTTGCAGACAGAGCGAAGGTGCTTTGCCAAACAGTTGCCTGGTCTATGTGACCCTGCATCTATTCTGTCAAAGCCCAGAAGAGTGTTATATATTTCAATGAGATTTGCTCTCATTCTTCTAAACTCTGGAGAGTTTAGGCTAAGTTTGCTTAATGTTAATTCCTTCCCACCATCACCTTCCTCCCCCCAACCCCCCACCTTCCAGAAATGTAGCTGGTAATCAAGAGACCAGTTAATGGAATAATTAAAATTCAAATGGGTAGAGACTGCAAAATGATGTTGTTAACATAAACTGGATACAAATATTGGAAATGTAGGGCGTTTCTCTCAGTCCCTCTTTCAGAAGAATATCCTTTGTTTGGTAGGCAACATGGAAAATATTCTAGCTGTGGTCTCACTCGGGCCCAGTACAACAATCCTATTTCTCTTTTTTTTTATCTGGCTTGCATAAGTAACAATTTTCCCAATGCCCTTCGACTTGCTTTGTGGAATTAACTACAGATGCTCCAATATTTACATTTAGTACCTTTTAATAGCTCCTTTCCCAAATCTCTATATCTAATTTGTATTGTCAGCTTCATTTTCTTCACTACTACCAACATCCATACCTAATTTGTATTACTGGTTCTATATCTCCACTTTATATGAGCAACACCTTTTCCCAATTTGAATTAACCATTCTGTAAGCTGATTTCTGTATTCATTACTAGTTGCATTTTCTAATTTCTACATTTGGTTTGTTTTGCCACCTCAATCTCTTTTCCCACGTCTAGCTTTTTATCTGTTTTGCCTCGTGTGAAAAGGCATCAAGTGGTGGCTGGATGCCACCCCCAAGCAGATTATCAATTAGTGTCATTCTCAATCTTGGTGTAGGGGGGAGGATTTCAGAGAAGGAAGCTTTTTTCCACCCTCACCAAAATGTAAACAAAATATTTGGTTTGTTCCTCATAAAACCTCTCCCCAGCCCATCCCCCAAGACTAAGTATTAGAAATTCATCCTTGAGCTGCATATAATTTCCAAACGTTCAATAGTCAGAACAAAATGTAGTTTGTTTCCTGATTCCAGATTTACAGTCCTGTTGGATGAGGCTCCCCTCCAGAGGTGATAAAATCAGAATGTTTTCTCTTGTGTCTTGAACGTGCTCACCTCCTCGCATCAGTGGCCAAATTTTTGGTCACCTAGTGCCTGAATTTTCAAATCCTCCTGTGAATCCCTCTTTCTTTCCATCTCTTCCCACTTTTGAAAGCCTCCTTGAAACTGTTACACTGTCCTCTAACTTCTCTTCAATATCTTGCTGATGTTCGTTGACTTACTATAAAATGTCTTGATACATTGGTTAACTTAGAAGTAGTAATTAGATGTGAGTTGCAGACCGCACAGATAAAAGTTTGTACAGCATTTATACACATTGTCTAAGATTTGAGAATGAATCAACCAAGGTCTTGCATGCCCAAGCACTATGAGTAGCCTCCTCTGGAAATGGAATTCATGTGATCATCACCTGTGTCTTTGCAGTGCATTTCCTTTTTTTTAAACTGTTAGTTTATCAGTTTTTCCATGACATACTTTCCATTAGCTTTCTCCCCTAATCCTGAAATTCAAGGGGCATCACAATGAATTAGGACTCAATAATTCCACTTACTAATGCACATTCAGTTAGCATTTTAATGCTGTACTCATTATAGAATGTCATAGAAGTCATTGAATTAAACCGCAAAGGAGGAGATCATTCAGTCCACTGGCTTTTAGGAAAAGCTATTCAATTAGTTGTTTTTACTTGTTTTTCCTTCAAAGCTCTGATTAAGGCATTTATATTGTTTTTTTGTAAAGAAAAAGATATATAAATAATTTTGAAGTGAAAAGTATTTGAGATGTTTTCTACTCTCTATACTCTCAGCAACGTAGAAATAAACGTCTGCTTTCGGTGCATCCTTTTGACTTTGATATGGACTCAGAGTACTCTGCCCAATCTCGCCGCCCGTCTCTCCAGCTTCCGTCACCACATTTCGAGGGGAATGACTTTCAGGTAACTCTTGCTGCAGCTGCACTGCACTATTTTCCAGCTGTCTCTACAAACAAATGTAAGTAGATTCCTGAGTTTTGCAGATCAGGGATTTGCTGAGAGTTCCTTACTGATGCTGAATTAGCTGAAGTCAGTTGGGATCTCTCAATGTGAATGTGTGTGAACCAGAGTGACAGACTCACACCATAGAATGCATCATGCCAGTGATGGCTCTTTGAATTGGTTCCACTACCTGCTCTTGCCAAATATTGCAGATGTTCCTTTTTCAAATAAGTATCCAAATATTTGTGAAAGTTACAACTTCCATCACCCTTTGACAATATTTTCTGATTTAAAAAAAAATCTTTCACCTCCCCATTGCTTGTTTTAGCAATTATTTTAAAACTGTACATCCAGTTACCAGCTGGTTTCCTGTTCCTGACTTTTTTTATTTGATCCATGTTTAGCTTCTGAAAATACTTATGTATAAGGCACCATCAAACTTGGCTGTGATGCCTCCTCACACTCTATCGGCCACTGTAGATCTGGGTACTGAGGTGAAGAAATCCTCTCTGGAAAGCACCAGGCAGTGGCTGACATCTATGCATCAGTATCCAAGCATAAGGAAGTACCTTCACAGGTAGAGCATTGAGAGAGGGAGTAAACCCCAAATTTGGACTGTGGCTTCAACATCATACCACACAATCTGTTTGCTTATTACCATGGATGCACAGCTTTAACCTTAAGATTTTTCAAATATCTTGTATTTTTGTGTTGGTGTAGAAAAATATTGACATTTTCCAAAGAGTAAACTCAGGTTAGAAGTAAAGCAGTGGAATGTCTCACGGAAATTTATTTCCCTTTTAATATGCATGAAAGCAGTAAAGCAAAATGCAATATTATAATATTATTCCCAAAGTATACATCATTGGTTTCGAAAACATTCTAATACACTGTACACATGATTGCATCTGTAGCTCACAAGCTAATACATAGACAGTTGCTTCTCAGTGTGATGCATTGTAATTCAGGGAAATTATATACTTTCCCATTCAAGAATCCAAGGCTCAAGCTAACCTCCCATAAACGTGGGTGGGTGAAGACAGATGTTAAATTTCAATAATGTGAACCAGCAACCCAAGCCCCTCGAAATCTCCACGTCCAGTTTTAATGAACAGAGGCAGCTCATATCTGTTTGTGGGAGGCAGGTTGAAAACCTAATCAAATGCGGCTGTCTGCCTTCAGTTTAAAGCACTTAGCTGAGTAACCCAACCCTTGAGGAAACCCAATGGTTGAAAGCAGACAATTTTGAGTCAAGTGCCTTTATGCACAGCTCTGAGTCAGGAGGAGAAGCATGTTTCCTTCAGGCCGAACAAGTTACCCATTAAACCTCTGCACGGCTATTCCCAACCCCATACTCTCCAGTCATATGTCTCCCCAACTGAACCAATCACCTTCAAAACCTGACCCCACTAATTATTCACCCTCTGGCCTGTTCTTGTACACCACAACCTTCTGATACAAACCTCCCATAATAGGGACTCCAGTCTGATAATCAGGATGCCTTTGGCAAGAAATATCACTTTAAGGAACTGTAACTTAAATTCTGCAGGATATTTGAAACACAAATTCTTCCAGGTTACCTGTCTTCAGCCCTGAGCCCACAGAAAATCCCCATCTACGCTAAAACCCACACACCAAGCTCAGAACTGAGCAATCTTTGCTCGGCTAGAAACAGAGCAAAACTCCTGTGGCTCTAAATTAACAAGGCTCTCTACACTGTCGGAAGGCAGCTCTTGCTAAATTAAAAGATAAAGTTGTTTTATTTGCCCCAATAGAAATTCTAGTAAATTGTGCAGTCACTGGGGCCCACCCTATGGTCCTGTTCTACCCATTCAAAAATAAGTCTGTCCTTTCTGCTTGTTCCAATTTTCTCCCTCCTGAACGCATTCATGCAAAATAGCTATGTATGGAAGGTATCAGTTAGTGCCTGTGGAGCTGTTGGCTCCAACGTGGACCAGCTGTAGGACAATAGCAAGGACCATGGATAGTTTTCTTCTGCACCATTTGGCTTTATTTTCAACTTTGGGATCTGACAGTTGTTGCCAGGGCTGGAATTTATTGTCCATTCCTAATAGCCCTTGAGAAGGAGATGACAAGCCATTTGCTTGAGCCACCGCAGTTCTCCTGGGAAGAATGGCCCACAGAGAATGTTGGGGAGGGGTTCCAGGATAGGAGGGGAACCTGTGGGTGGCAGTGTTCCTATATGCCTGCTGCCCTTGTCCTCCTTGGTGGTAGGGATCATGGGTGGGGGAGCTGCTGTTGCAGCAGCCTGGCTGGATAGTGCAGTGCATTTTGTCGATGCTGCACGTTGCATCCACTGTGTGCCAGTGGCGGAGTGAATGGCTTTTCAGGTTGTTTGATTGGTTCCAGCATACTACTACTGTGGACATTCATAGGGGCTCTTACTGACAGGAGCAGTAGGATCACAGAGTCTCAGGATTGACAGTTCCTGGCTGATGCTTCAATTCCAATTGGGAATTCCCTTGAGAATGGTTTTATCAGGGTGGTTCTTGTGTATGTTTTTACTGACAAGACACTGTTCGTTGGAATAATGTATATGACAGTCCCCTCTGACTTTGGCGAAGACCATTATTTTTCTTCACTTCCACTTTTCTCGCAGTCATTTTCAGAGTTTTCTTACCCTGGCAATGGTGCAGCAGGAGAGGGTTCCAGGAAGGGGTCCTTGATTGACAATCCAGAGCTTTCCTCAGTATTTCGAAGCATCCTGCAGGAGAAAAGTCAGAACTTGATGCCAGACCAAATGTTCAGCACAGAAGTCCGATTGGAAATTAACGCAAGAAGGCAAAGCTTGGAGAGATCTTGCAAAACCGGTATGCTTCCATTTTCTTAACAAGATGTTTTACATGCCATGTAATAGTCTCCATTTGTACATCAGTATCTATTCTAAACTGAAATACAGAGTTAGTAATTGGTCATCTCACCTTTGGGATCTGCATCAATTCCAACTTGGAATGAAAGTCTATATTCAATGTCCAATATCCCTGGCAAAGCTGGCATTCATTCCTCAAGCATAAGTGCCCTCAAGAAGATGGTGGGGAGCTGCCTTCTTCTTGAACCTCTGGCATCCAGATGGTGACAATACTCCCACTGTGCTTTCAGGTAGGGAATTTGTGAATATTGACCCAGCAACAATATGTGGGTGTGGTTTGGAGGAGACCTTTGAGTCAGTGGATTTCCCCATGGTCCAGATCCCCTTGTGCTTATCCTTATTGTACCTGAAACAAATAGGTTTGGCAAAAACAGTCCTTTGCAACAGTTATATCAATCACACAAGTTCTCGGCATTCCAGTATGTTAAGATTCAAGGGGAAATTCAGCAAATTAATGCTTCCTATGCAAAACAGCAGTGATGGGTACATGTCAGGATTTCAGGCAGAGAAGTCAACCTACTCAATTTGCAGCCTGGATGTTTTTCCATCAGTTGATTTTAATGGATGTCCTGCTCAGCTCTACGCTCAGACTATTAAGTCATCAAACGTACCCCCATAGTCTTAACCAAAGCAGGAAATGTCTGGAAAATGGATGTGCTCAAATGTGTCCAAAAAACATTTAAAAGCTTTAAAAGTACAAATGAGTAAAAGGATTAAATATCTGAAAGATGAAAAAAATCACTAAAATGTTTTAAGACTCTCCAAAATGTTTTTAAAACATTCTGAAGCTATTAAATACTTTCCTTCTATTCAAACCAAGAGGAAGAGATCACTTGTACCTCCTTTTACCTGTGCAGGATTCTTTAAATACGAAGTGTAAATATAGGGCATTTTCCCCAAATTTCCATTCCTATGCAGAATCCCATTTATATGGCCTATTATACTTATGACAATTTCTAGCCCTACTTTGTTTTCCTGTCCTGTTCTTGTTATTTAATTTTTCATTGCAAGAGAATTCACTCCCAGGTTTGTATGGTATCATATTTATCGCAAAGTTCAAATCCATTATGGGAATTAAATCAAATTCCTAAAAGATGCCCTAAGATAATATTGCTGGCATAAACATGAACATAGAACAGTGTAGCGCAGGAACCGGCCCTTTGTTCATGTGTCTGTCTAAATGCCTCTTACACATTGCTATCACATCTGCTTCCGCCGCTTTCCCTGGGAGTGCATTCCAGGCACCTACCACTCTCTGTGTGTAAAAAAAATTGCCTTGTAAATCTCCTTTAAACTTTTCTCTTCTCACTTTATGCGTTCCAGTATTTGACATTTCTACCCTGGGAAAAAGACTCAGACCATCTATCCTATCTGTACCATAATTTTATATACATCTATCAGGTCACCTCTCAGCCTCTGACGCTCCAGAGAAAACAATCAAAGTCTGTCCAACCTCTCCTTATAGCTAATACTCTCTAATTCAGGCAACATTCTATAGTCATAGAGCAATACAGCTCTATGGCCTTTGGCCCAACCAGTCCATGCCGACCATGGTGCCCACCCAGCTTGTCCCAATTTCCTGCGTTCAGTCCATATCCCTCTAAGCCCCGCCCCTCTGTGTACCTATCCAAGTGTTTCTTAAATGATACTATTGTACCTGCCTCAACCACTTCCTCTGGCAGCTCATTCCATATACTCACCACCTTCTGCATGAAAAAGCTGCACCTCGGGTCCCTTTTAAATCTTTCTCTCCTCACCCTAAATCTATGCCCCCTAGTTTTGACTCCCCTACCCTGGGAGAAAGGCTGTTACTGTCCACCTTATCTATGCCTCTCACAATTTTAAACATTTCTATAAGGTCGCTCCTCATTCTCCTATGCTCCACGGAATAAAGACAGAGCCTGGCCAACCTCTCCCTATAACTCAGGCCCTCTAATCCTGGCAGCATCCTTGTAAATCTTTTCTGTGCTTTTTCCAGTTTAACCACATCTTTCCTATAACAGGGTGACCAAAACAGTACGCCAAGTGCAGCCTCACCAATGACTTGTATAACTGCAAGAGAATATCCCAACACCTATACTCAGTGTCCTGACTGAAGAAGACCAGCATGCTAGATGCCTTCTTCACCACCCTGTCTACCTGTGACACCACTTTCAATGAACTATGCACTCGTACTCCTAGGTCCCTCTGTTCCATAACACTCCCTAGTGCCCTACCATTCGTAGTATGAGTCCTACGCTAGTTTGACTTTCTAAAATACATCACCTCACACTTATCTGTATTGAAATCTATTTGCCACTCCACGGCCCACTTCCCTAACTGATCAAGATCTCCTAATTTCGTGTCATCTGCAAACTTACTGATCAAGCCATGTGCATTGGCATCCAAATCATTTATGTAAATAACAAATAACAAGGGTCCCAACACTAACCCCTATGGCACACCACTAGTCACTGGTAGTAATTCTAGAAAATAGTCTATTCCATCTCATCATTCAGCCGAGGAATCAAGCTGATAAATCTTCATTGCAGAGGGTGGAGGTTGAAGGTTGTTTCTTGGAATGGAGGTCAGTGACTTCCCTCGATGGCAAGTACATCCTTTTGTAGAGAAAGAGACCAAACCGGTACTCAATACTCCAGGTGTGGTCTCAACAGCGACTTGTATAATTGAAATTAGACACCTCTGAGCCAATTTTGAATCCACCTAACTAGCTCTCCTGGATTCGATGGGACCTAACCTTCCAGACCAGCCTGCCATGTGGGACCTTGTCAAAGGCCTTGCTAAAGTCCAAGTAGACAACATTCACTGCCCTACCCTCATCTACCCTTTTGCTTTCCTCTTCAAAAAAACTGTAAAAGATTTGTCAAGCGTGACTTTCCACGCACAAAGCTATGCTGACTCCTCCTAATCAGACTCTGTTTATCCAAATGCTGGTAGGTCCTGTCCCTCAGAATTCTAGTGGACTTCTTCTGCACCCTTTCTGAAGCCTCCACAACCTTTTGGTAATGCAGCAACCAGAATCGTACATAATGCTCCAAATGTGGTCTAATCAAAGCTTTATACAGCTGCAACGTGACTTCCCTACTTTTATACTCAGCTCCGCAACCAGTGAAGGCAAGTATGCCATATGCCTTCTTTACCACCCTATCTACATGTGTTGCCACTTTCATCAAACTGTGGACTTACACCCCAAGATCCCCCTGTACAAATCCTAAGGGCCCTGCGATTAACTGTATACCTTCCTCTTACATTTGACCTCCCAAGGGACAATACCTCACACTTGTCCAGATTAAACTGTCATGCCATCCGCAATTTACCAATCAACCCACCTACACTTTCATCCAAATCATTTATATATATATATATATATATATATATATATATATATATATATATAATATATATGTGTGTGTGTATGTGTGTATATATATATATATATATATATATATATCACAAACAATAGAGGTCCCAGCATTATTCCCTGCAGAACACCACTGGTCACAATCCTCCATTCAAAGTAAGACCTTCCACCACCAAGCCAATTTTAAATCCAAGCTACCAAGTCACTACTGATCCCATATGCCTTTATCTTCTGGATCAGTTTACCACAAGGGACCTTGTCAAAAGTTTTACTGAAGTACATGTAGACAACATCCACTGCCCAACCCTCATCAATCATCATCACCTCCTCAAAAAAACTCAAATCAAGTTCGTAAGACGTGACCTCCCATGCTGACTGTCCCTAATAAGTCCATGTTTTCCTAAATGTGAGTAAATTCTATCCCTAAAAATCTTCTCCAGTAACTTCCCTACCACTAGCATAAGGTTCCTTGGCCTGTAATTTATTGTTTTATTCCTATTGCCCTTCTTAAACAAAGGAACAACACTGGCTATTCTCCAGTCCTCTTAAGATCTCACCTGTGGCTAAAGAGGATACAAAGATCTCTGTCAATCTCCTCTCTGGCCTCCTTCAATAACCTGGGATAGATCCCATCAGGTCTTGGGAATTTATCCATCTTAATGTTCTTCATGAGCTCCAATACCTCCTCCTTCTTGATATCAACATGCCTTAGAATGTCACCAAACCCCCTCCCTGATCTCACTATCCTCCATGTCATTTTCCTTGATGCAAAGTACTCATTTAGTATCTCTTCCTTCCTTTGTCCTGAGTGGTTCTACCCTCTCACTGGCTACCCTCTCAAAATGCCTTGGAGTTTTCCTTAATCAGGAGGGTTAAAAAGGGCCATGAAATGTCTTTGGTCTTACTCACCAAAGACATTTCATGGCCCTTTTTAACCCTCCTGATTCCCTACTTAAGTACTTTTCTGCTTCCTTTTAATTCTTCAAGGGCCCTTTCCAATTTTAAATCCTTTCCAATCGATTCCAATGATTCCCTGTTTAAGTTCTTTCCTCTAAATTTACATTAATGTCTTTAATTTTCCATGTCCTTCACTTCCATGTAAATTGATCTCAGAAGAGCTTGTGCATCATGAGCGGAGGGTTCCCCACTCTCAGTCCGTTCCCGGAATTTGGATCTCCAATGAAGAAACAGAGCTGCAGCAGCTTTTGTCACAACAGAAGCACAGGGCCCAGTGCCATGCTGACATGGAGAGTTCTGACAATGAAGAGGCTCCCGAACATCCAGTGTATCATCGCCACTTTGTACGGCATAGGAATAAAAGCTTCTCACAGGAAAATTCAGTCTCTGGTGGACATCAGGTAAATCTACAAAGAATGCAAGCAAACAAGCTTATACCAATGAGCACACAATTATGTGTTACACACAGCTTGGTGTTTATATTGTAGTTTTACCTTTAGGGTGTGCAGCTGTAAACAATATGACAACAGTGTTTAATAGCCAGTGAATTCCAAAAACCTACCATCTTCTAGTAAAGAAATTTCTTCTCATCTTGGTCCTAAATGGCCTAACCCTTACTCTGAGACTGTGACCCCTGGTTCTAGATTCCTCAGCTAGGGTAAACATTCTCTCTACATCCGTCCTGTTAAGATTTGTGAGAATTTTGTAAGTTTCAATAAGATCAAACTCTAGAAAATAGTCTATTCCATCTCCATCATACAGCCTAGGAACCAGGCTGATAAATCTTCACTGCATTCCCTCGATGGTAAGTACATCCTCTTGTCGAGAAAGAGACTAAACCAGTACTCAGTACTCCAGGTGTGGTCTCAACAGCGACTTATATAATTGAAAATAAACATCTTTGCTTATGTACTCAATTCCTCTCATATTATTGGCCAGTGTTCTATTTGCCTTACTCATTGCTTGCTGCACCTGCATGTTCGCTTTCAGTGACTTATGTACATGTAGTTCCCTTTGAATAGCAATCTGTCACCATATAAAAACTACCCCAATGGTTCCCGTTATCACCTCGTTTACTGATCAGATTCCAACACGAGTAGCCCTTTGCGTTCATGTGTATCTCCCTCCAGCAGCTGTCTCCATCCTTCACACTCCCCTCCCCCCACCTCGCTCCATCTGCCTATTTTTTTTCTCTCTTTGTCTGCCTCCATCTATCATTCCCCTGCCACTGTCTCCCAACTCCACCCCCCCCCCCCACACCCCTACCTGGTGCAGCCTGCCTGTCATCTTTCACCCCTGCGTAGTCCACTACTCACCTCGGACTCCTGTCTCACCGCTCCCCTTCTCCACTTTGTCCTGTCCAGCTCCCCTCTGCACTCTCAATCCTGATACAGGGTTTCAGCCCAAACCGTTGACAATTTCTTTCCTCCCACAGATGCTGCTCCTCCAGCAGATTGTGTGTTGCTCCAGATTCCAGCGTTTGCGGTCTTTAAAAATATTCTGCTTTTCCGTCTTTTGCACTGAAGTTACATTTTTCGATATAATATTTCATCTGCTGTTTCTCATGCATTCACTTTGCTTATCTGTTTCTTCTTGAACCCTCCTTACATCCTCATTCCCATCTCTCAATTCCCCATAAGTTTTGTATCATCAGCAAATGTTAAAAATGATATTTGGTCTGCTCAATGTCTAATTATTGATATTGATTGTGAACAACTGAGGCTGAAGCACTGAGCCCTGTATTACCACACTAGTCACAGCTGACCAACCTGAAAAATATCCATTTATTCCCGTTCAATACACACAAAACGCTGGAGGAACTCAGCAGGTCAGGCAGCGTCTATGAAGGGAAATAAACAGTTAACATTTCGGGTTGAGACCCTTCATCAGGACCCCTCCAGCATTTTGTGTGTGTTGCTCCAGATTCCAGCATCTGCAGAATCTCTTGTGTCTCCGTTTATTCCCATTCTTTTATTTCATCAATGCTGTTAAATTAGCCACAACTCCATTTCATGTAACATCCTGGTAAATCTCCCCGCACTCTAATGTCCTGATTCTTATATTCTCTGCCCTCATTCAAGAAGGCAAGAAGTCATATGCTTCCTTCACCACCCTGTCAACCTGTGACTCATTGACCAATTTCCTATATGCAACCCAATTGAAAACTCTTTGAAAATATAAATAAACTACACCCACAATTCCTCCCTTATCTATCCAACTAGTCATGTCCTCAAAGAACTCATTTACTAGTTAGAATTGATTATTTGCAGTATAATAACTTGCACAATGCGTTACAGATATTTTCCTTTGCTGCTTTTCCTCCAATTATCTGCTGTTTGAAATGAGTTGTCTATCTAGTTTCTGCAACTCAATTTTCAGACTTATCACGTCTTTATGCTATTCTGTATGCAATGTGTTCTGAAAAGGACTCTGAAAGGGGATATTCACTGTATCAGTAAGGATGAGCAATGATTCATACATGGCACAACAATAATTCTTTGGATTGGGGGATGAAAACAACAAAGGCAACATTGCTCTCAACATCCAATATTGAGTTTCAATTTGCATCATTTAATTTGACACTGAAGATCCTCTTTAAGCTGGAGCATAAAACAAACTGCTGGAGGAATTCAGTGGGTCAGGTAGCATCTGTTGAGGGAAATAGACATTGGATGTTTCAGGCTGAAACTCTTCATCTGGACTGAAAGAGTAGAGGGGTGATAGCCAGTGTAAAGAGGTGAAGGGGAGGGATGGGGCAAGTGCTGGCAAGTGATAGGTGGATTAGGGTGAGGAGTGATTGGCAGATGGAGGAGGGAAGAGAGGAAATAGCGATAGAGACTGAGAGGTGATATGTGGAGACAACAAAGGGCTGTAGGTGATTGAATTTGAGAGAAAGGAAGGTGGAGCATGGAGCCAAGTAAGAGAGGTGGGGTGGGCAGATGGGAACAGTTGGGGGAGGGGATCCAGTGGAAGGAGTGTGTGGGTGATGTGGAGATGGATAGCCCTTCGTTGCCTCCTACCTGTACTCTTTCAGTCCAGCTGAAGACTCTCTTCTTGAAATGTTGACTGTCTATTTCCCTCCACAGATGTTGCCTGACCCACTGAGTTCCTCTAGCAGTTTGTTTTTTGCTCCATATTCCAGCATCTGCATTCTCTTGTGTCTCCTCTTTAAGCTGGCTGAGTTTGAAAATGTATTCACCCAGCTAGTGGTGGTGGTGGTGGTGAGCTGGTGATGGTTTAACCCTTTCCTTACCTACAGATTTCAGACCTATCCAAGCGCATGTCTTCCATTGAACGAATGCTAAGCAGACTGGAGGAGAAGATAACCCCCAGCTCTGTGAAGGTAATCATTGGGATCGTTTAATTACATTGAGGAAAATGGCAAAATTATGAACTAACCTTTGCATCTTCCCATTATCAATAAATGTAAAGCAAAATTATTTTCTGTGAAACCCAGGGCAAGTGATATTGTTAGCAAACAGAGGAGTATATACTGACTAGTTGGAGATTGACCCAGAAAATGGCATCTGATAACTGGTTTCATGAACTTATTCTAAGCACCAAGTGACTTACTTAGGCAACCAGTCATCAAAAAGAAGGTAATACCACACAAGGATACATAAACCAGTATTACAGGAGAAAGGTGGGTGAAGTCTGTAACTCACCTGCATGTTCACCTGTAAATTGGTTGCCCCAAACGATCCTGCATTGTTGCTCTTTCTTGATATCTTTCTCCTGTTAGTTTCACGTTACGACTGGGTAAGAAAGTGTAAGGAAACTTCCACATTTATCCAAGGTACCTAGGCAATGAAATAATGGTTTCGGTTTTGTTCACTTCTAATTCCTTAAAGAGGTCGGAGTTAGTAAGATGAGGTATTTTATGTCACCCTTATCATCTGAGAAGGGAGAAGGTGAAAATGAGTGACAATGGGTGATGGAAAATGAGGTAGCCAGATCGACAATTGTAACTTTAAATTTTAACAATAGAGTGCGGGTTAGGGCTCAATAGGTAGTAAAAATCTCAAAACTGAACACAGTTCATCTCAAACTAGCATGCTGGCTGGTCTAAAACCACTCTAGGAAAAATTGGATATACTCAACAGACGAGGGAGCATTTATGGAGAAACAAATAAAATTTCATCTGAATTTAACTTTCATCAGAACTGGAAAAGTCAGAGATGGTTTTAAGTAAATATGGATCTGGAGAAATGAGGCAGAGGGAAAAGAACAAAGAGTTCTGTTTTAGGGTCAGAGCCAGGGCGTATTAATTAGCCTGCAGGATAATGCAGTAAGGCAAGAAAGAGAATGATGTCATATAAAGAAGATTGATCTGGAGGGGGTGCAAAATGGGATGATCACAGCTCTCCTGTATAATTGGAAGAAATGGACAACTACAGCAAGCACCACAAAGGAGAGATTCCACAAATGGTGCTTCTGCAAGGTCTTATGAATGTGTGAATTAGGAGCAGGAGTAGGCCACCCATCCCCTCTGCTATTTAATAAGATTATGGCTGACCTACCTGTAACCTCAGCTTTGTATTTCAGTCAAAATTTCATCCCTTGCTTATCAAGAATCCATCTAGCTCCCAACCTTTAAAATATTGAAAGACTCTGCTTCCACTAGCCTGTCAGGAAGAGGGTTGACCCCTTGGAGAGAGAAAAAAAAATCATTTCGTCTGTCTTAAATGGGCAATCACTTCGTTTTAAACAGTGACGCCTGGTTCTAGATTTTCCCACAAAAGGAAACATTCTCTCCATGTCCACCCTATCAAGACCCTTCAGTACCATTTATGTTTAAATCAAGTTGCCTCTCACTCTTTTAAAATCCTTCAACCTTGTAGATAGTAATGGGTGAACCAATGTCAGCTGCTTCCCAAGCCACCGTCCCCAGCATCATAGTTCTGATCACACTTACCCAACTCTGGTGGGCAGTTCTACATCATCCACTTGCCTTTCACTAGTCTATTGAAACACTGAACTCCACCACTGCAAGTAATGACAGGGAGGAGGGAGTAAACCCTTCAAGAACATCCTCAAAGGCCTGCCTAAAAAAATAAGTAATATCATCAAATTGTGGGAACTCCTGATGAAAAACTTCTCGAAGTAACAGAGAAGGATTCCAGACTCTATTGAGCACTTCTCTGAAGGGAGCACCTGAACACCAAGTGCCCGTTGTACACAAACTGACAGCTCGACCATCTGCCTCACTGAGCTCCAACTGCCTCAACTCTGCCAGAGTTTGTAGATCCTGAATAGGACTCTACAGGTGCTTTAGCGCCCACAGAACTGGAGTGGAAGCAAGTTGTACTTAACCCTGAGGGACTGCCTGAGAAGAAGAAGAAATGTCCTTAAACAATCATTAACAGGTGCACCTGCCATCTGTAAAATTGGAGCAATGGTTATAATATATCTTTATTTTCCTTGTTTTTATACATAGTTTAGATACAATGCTGGGCCCAAGCAAGCTGACAATAATTATTGAACAGTAAAGCCAGGCATCATAACATGCTGGGATCTAACACCAGAATATCTATAATTAGGACTTTTACGGTAGGGGTTCTCTAGTGTTGTAGTTTAATCAACTTTTTCCAGTTACTCATAGTTTCTTTGCTTGTTACAGAGCTCCAAACTATTGTAGTCAGGGAAGACGCTGTAATGAGGGGCAACTTTTTTTACACAGAGGGTGGTATGTATATGGAATGAGCTGCCTGAGGAAATGGTTGAGGCAAGGACAATAACAAGTTTTAAAAGACAATTGGATAGATACATGGATAGGAGGGGTTTGGAGGTCAAAAGAAGACAAATGGGACTTGCTTGGATGGGCATCTTGGTCGGCATGGACCAGGTGGGCTGAAGGGCTTGTTTCCGTGATGTAAGACTCTGTGACTCTATGAAAGCATCTTATGAGATATCTAAGAAGGCGAATAAAAGAAGAGCTTGTGTCTGCACTGTAAGTAAAAGAGGGAGAGATATTTCAAACACAGCCTAATTATATTGTACCATTTTTAAGTAACTGATTTAAGTTTCTGTGGGAAGTCCATTAGAAGATAATGTCCTCACCAGTTGCCCCTTCTCCCACAGTCGCTCACTGAGAAATGTTGAAAGGATTAAGGTCAGAAGAAACAAGGCTCTCAGTCGTAACAAGGGGAGGCTCATATTGTCAACTATTCAAAGCAGCATGAGAAATTGCCAGGAGCTGGATATCTCAAGAGCTGCTATCTGTGGGAAGTCCTGTTCACCTATTAGAAGAGTGGCTCTCTTTCAAAGGAAATGGAGCTCTCCTCCTTGGAACTCATCCTTCCCTAGTCCATGAGAAGAATGGTATAAGAACTGGAGTCTGCTGGGGCAGATCACGTGGTATACAGTCCCGCAGAAGTGTCAGGATATTCAGACAAAAATATGTTTTAGTATTCTTTTAATTAATAGCCTCCTATAAAGTGAGTAGAAAATATAATCTCAATAGTATTGATATGATATGAGTATTGATCTATGATGCAAAATCTCCTAAAGTCAGTCTAAAGTTATATTTTGCCATTTTTTTCACTTCTATCTTTTGTCCTCCACCCAAAGATAAACCTGTAGCAATTACTCCATTCAGTTTACCAGCTTATGCCACGTTGTCAGATCTTGCCTGAAGTGCCTCCTTCCAGAGCCTCCTCAGACCTTCCTCATGACTCTCCGCGATATTGACTTGTAGAGAGACAGAGCAGCTGTATGTAGCATGGAGCCAGAAATTGATAAATGATCAGTTTAGCTGTCTTGATAACATTTATCCATCAATTAAAATTGACCAGGACATTGCGAGAACTCCTCTCTCTGGTGTTCTTCAGATAGTGTCATGAATTCTTTTACATATAACTGAGAAAGCAGTTAGGGTTTTGGGTTAACTCTCCTGACAGTATAGCACCCCTCTGAACTGATTGTTCTGATGCATTACACTAATTATACATTACCATCTGATGGTAAATGAATAGAAAAACAATTTTACAAGTTAAATTGTTACTTCCATTGCAAGGAAAATTTAAATGCAGAAAAAAAACATTCCCTGCTCCGCTGCATCTCAAAATGTTTTATTTGGTGTAAGTAGCAAGCATATGTGATTTACATCCTCCTCGGAATATTTTGATTTCCAACATTTTGTTTAGAGAATTTTCCAGCATTTTTATTTAGCCCTTATGAATAAAGCAACTTATTCTGAAAGGATCTTAACTTTTGAACCATCAGTAGGTGCTCCTAACATTAAACATTGCTACTGGGGTGCAGTGGAATGGTGCAGATGTAGGGCACCATTGACAATTTTGGTTGTCACTCCAACATGTTAAACTACTGTTGATCCCCAGCCTTCAGCCACAGCAGATCAGGTTTTCATGACTAGAATGTGTCACCCGGCACCTCCTTCACCAAGGCCGGAATCAAGAATTCATTGCCCACAGGCCCATCATCCCTCCCTACCTCAACTGCCTCCTACGGTCCTTTAAAATGTCTGTTTTCCTCCAATTGAGGCTTCCCTGATTTTAATTTCTCCGTTATTGACAGTCATTTCCACAATTGACAAGATCCTAAGCTCTGAAGTACCATCATAAACTGGTCAATCTCTCCTCCATTAAGATATCTCTCAGCTTGCCTGATATCTCCTTAAATGACAATATCAATATTTTGCACATTAACATTTCCTGTTACGCGCTCTGAGGCATTTTATTAAGTTAATGGTGGTATGTAGATAAGGCCTATCAGTATAATCCCAACCAATAACACCGAGAATAGTGAAGGTGCCTCAGTGCAAAGGCAGCACTGGAGCAGGATTCCAGGGAGATGTGTACCACTGTATTTTCTAGTTAGTTTATTTTAGTTGACATGAATGTTCTTCACATTGTCATTTGTGTGTGCTTGAGAGGGAGAGAAGTGGGGTCACAGGAGGAGTGTCTATCACCTTTCTGCTTGATGGTTGGTTAGGAATGAGGATACATCTCAAATATCTCTTGATATTATCAGAACCAATACAACATTGCTAGTCCTTGGCATCCAAAGGTCTTGCAGAATTTTTTTTAATTTGAAAGCTTAATTTAATTTGTCAGTGCAGGTAACATTTAATGCTCAGATGGAGTTACCTCCTGAGGCACCTTGACCTGCACAATGATTTGTTGGGATGGTGGGTTCTGTCTGCTTTCCCTTCTATGGACCACATTATCAATCAGGAAATTTACAGAAGGCAAAGAGGATGACTCAAAGGCAAATTGATCGAAGCAACATGCTCTCATGACCAGGTAATCATTACGTGACATCTGTTCTGCAGTCCTTCTTAATGACACACACAGCTCCCTTGATTGGAACGCCAAGTTGTTTACTGAAGGGACTGTGTTGCGAAAAATGTGATGCCGTGCACATTTCCATATCAAACTAATTAGCTGCATCCTTTAAATAAACTAACAGAAAACTAATAGCCAGTTGAGTAATATGTGAGGTAGTTGCTGCAGATTTTCTTCTCCACACTGGGTTGAATCACTCTCTTTCACAACATTGTAATGTCCAGAGTGTTGACAGTCATTGAGTGCTTTCATTAGGACACAAATAAAGATGATTTTTCAAAAAAACTAATGAACTAATACTAATGCTAATGGAGCTGGAAAGCTTTATGCAAGTTTATAAGAAACCTTCTCCTTGGCTTTGGTTTGAGTTTTCAGGGCATTTACTGCTCTGGAAAGATTTATTAAAATGGTGAGAGAAAAGTGAGCCGCTGATTGGTGAGTAGGACAAATTGGACAGCACTTTTAAAAAGCAAGCATGCGTGACAGGCACAATGTCCTCCTTTTCTGTTTGATTTTACAGCAAATGAACAACCAAGTACTTACTGCACAGATGCAGGCCATTCAGGCTATCTGATCTATTCTAGCCTCAATGATCCCCACAGGCCCCTTCCCAGTATCATCATCTAAGCCTATCAATACGTACTCTTTTCCTTTCTCCTACATATATTTGGCTAATTTCTCATTAAAAGTACCAATGTTGTTCATCCCATTGATTCCTAGAGATAGTCAGTTTCATTTTCAGTCATCCCATGGGTAAAGAGGTTTATTTTCTGAGTTACCTCTTGAATTTACTATTGACTATCTTATTTTTATAGCCTTTTGTCCTGCTCTCTTCTGCAAGTGGAAAAGTGGAAATACTTCTTCTAGAATTTCCCATTTAACAATTTAATGGGTTTTTTTTAAATAGATCTTTTCTGGGAAAAGAACCACGGCCTCTTTAACCTTTTCTCAGCTATGGTATCATTCTAGTAAATCTTTTTGGCACCCTCTGCAGTGCCTCCTTGTGAAATGGAGATCAAAACAGTTCACAACGCTCCAAGAATGGTACTTACCTGCTTTCCATCTCTAGAAATGAACCCCATTGACATCGATGGAATGTGGTGCAGAGGGCATAAAATGAGACCTCAAACTAAGTTAGCTGTGGGAAGTATTTTAACTTCTAATATGTAGTGGGTTCAAATGACATTGTCCAACAAACAATCCACTGGAAGAAATCAGCAGATCGAGCAGCATCTGTGGGAGGAAAGGAACTGTTGACATTCTGGGTTGAAACCCTGCATTAGGACTGAGTGGAGAGACGAGATGGTACAGAGGATACATATTGCAGCTGGACAACAGGCCATACTTGGAATATTGTAGTTCTGATTGCCACACTACAGGAAGGATCTGGTAGCATTAGAAAACATGCATAAGAGATTTACCAGGATATTGCCTGAAATGGAGGGCTTTACTTATAAGGAGAGATTGGATAGGCTGAATTTATTCTCAACTGAAGGATGACCTTATTGAGGTTTATATAATTATAAGGGGCATAGATGGGGTAGATTGGGTCTTCTTCCTAGGCTGAGGGGAGTCTAAGACTAGAGGTCATAGGTTTAAGGTAAAAGGGGTGAAATTTAAAGATCTGAGGGGCAAGTTTTTCACTCAGAGGATGGTGGTTATCTGGAACAAGCTGCTAGAGGAAGTGGTAGAGGCAAGTACAACTACTATGTTTGAAAGGCATTTGCACAGGTACATGGATAGGAAAGGAACAAAGACATGAGCCTAATGCAGGCATAATGCAGGAAAATGGGATTAGTGTGGATAGGCATCATAGTCAGCATGGACAAGTTGGGCTGGAGGGCCTGTTTCTGTGCTGTATGATTCTATGAAAAGGCTAGTTGGAATAAATTGCCTGCTTCTGTGCTTTAGTCTTTTTTAATTCTCATTAATTTTGTAGTCACCAGACAACAAAGGCAGGCATTACTTGTCATCTCCGGCTGGGTCCGAGGCTTCTGGACTTGATTTGACAGATGCAGACTTGGAAGAGGTAAAGCTGAAGAAGAAGTTGGATGAATTGGCCAGCAATATAAGTGACAGAGGCCCTTCATCTGAAGAAGAGCTGAAAATGAGGACTGAAAATCCACGAGAAATGAGCTCATCCAGTGAAGACCTCCAAAATGATACTCTAAAGGTAAGGCATGAGCTTTCAGTTGAAGCCAGAGTAATTCTCTCAGGTGTTTGAATCTTTTGGGTTCAGTTCACCTAGTAAATAGTGTTGTCAGCTGTTGACTGTAATATTACTGTGCAGTGATTTGATGGACTATCTGTGTTTCTAATTGAAAGCAGACCTATTACTGGAGCAGTTCCAGGGGTACAGTTATAAGCATTGACTCCTCTTGGCCACCAGTAAATGTTCAAAAGATGGACGGTAAAAAGCAGTGCAGTGGCACATCTGTCATGGATTCTCTTATATTTTATTTGACTGTGAACTCTGGCCCATTCTTTATCTCCGAGCAGTGTCTCTATTTTGTAGTTTCCGGTCAGAGGAAGGCACCCTCTGTTGCTGGGCACCAACCCATAGGCTGAGAGGGAAAATCAGGATGTGAGTCCCTCCCTAAGGCACCCATAAACCAACACAGGACAGATGGGATATAACTTCCGACCAGCCTCTCATCTTGGAATAATTTTGGTCAAAAGATGGATATGAGGAACACTTAAAAATTGAAATCAAGACTATTGAACAAGAACCAAAAGCCTTTTTTTGAGACATTGGAAAGAGGAAGCAAGAAAAAATATGTGGGACAAAATTAGGAGACTAGTGCAAAACTAAAGGAATATCTAAAGTGAATAGTTTGTGTAATATGAGAATAATTGTCTAAGTACACAATGCAAGTGTGATGAGGATAGTTTGTCAATTTTTCCTTCTGGCTTGGTAAGTATATGATGCAGTTCCAAGCCATGCAGATCAGAACTGCCACAGGTTGAGTTTCTGACTGCCTTTGTTATCTGGTATCAACCAGTCAGACATCAAGGTGTCACACTTGACATCAGTATCTCAGCTGGACAGTAGAAGGAGGGAAGGAAATCAGTTGTTCTTGATGGCCACTACCACAAACTGTATATATTAATATTAAGGTAGAACATGTTGGGAATATGCTTCCCAACCATTGAATGCCTCAGTGTCAAAATGCAGATGAAAAATAGATTATCAGAGAGCTACTGCTGTCTATTAACCTGCAGTCAGGTAAGTTCTCTGGCTTCCAACAATAAGGACAGGAAATGGAGATGGAGTGAAAAAAAAGCTTTCAAATTAAATTAGGCCTAATCTAAAGTATCTTTGAAACTGTGCTACCTCATATGTTATTTGAACAAAAAAGGTGGCTAGGTCAGTTACTGATAGCATCAAACTGAGAACCCACATCATAATTTTCACAACATAATTGTTCCAGAACCAGCAGAAGAGCTTTGAGGTTTGGAGAAGGTCAGCTCTGCCATCCTGGAATCCAGATTGTCTGACACCTGGAATATAAACAACAAAGAAAGTTACATCATCAAGGCTTATATACAAAGGGTAGTAATCATGCTTGAATGGGGTACTGGTTAAAATCCAGCCAGACTGATAGGATCCATGAGGACATAAGGATATAATAATTAGGAGCAGGAGAAGGCCATTTGGCCTGTTGAGCCTGCTCCGCCATTCAATAAGATCATGGCTGATCTGGCCTTGGACTCAGCTCTGCCTACCTGCCTTTTCCCCGTAACCCTTAATTCCCCAACTATGCAAACAAAAATCCCTTCCGATTAGTACCTGACTGATGCTCCACAGAAAATGACCACGCATAATTTTGTGCAACTTGGCAAACTCATTCAGTGGGACCCTGGAACAGTGTGGGTATTGGAGATAGGAATAATGTTATGCAGTTGCTGTCAGAAGTGCTATCCTCTGGATGAAGCTGACAAAGAGATCATGGCACAATTAATGATCAGGTGCAAATTGCACTTGAATTTGCACTGGTTTTCCAAAGTGCCATTCACATAAATTACTCAGCAAGGCTACTCCAATGGCACCTCCCAAACACACAACCTCTATCGCCAAGGAAAACAAAGGCAGCAAACGCAGGGGAACACCACCACCTCTAGTTCTCCTCCAAGTCATAAGCCATCCTGATCTACAAGTATTTTGCCATTCATTCATTATCACTGGGTTTAAATCCTGTAATTCCCTACCCAATAACAATGAGGGAGACACAAGAGACCTTGGGTGCTGTAATCTGGAGCAAAAACAAACTGCTGGAGGAACTCAGCAGGTCAGGCAGCATCTGTGGAGGCAGAGGGATGGTCAGTGTTTCAGGTTGAGACCCTGCATCAGGACTCCATCAGAACTGATGGTGTGTCTTCACCTGAAGGACTCCAATCGCTTAAGAGGGTGGCTTGCCACCAGCTTCTCAAGGGCAATTAGGGATGAGCAATAAATTCTGGGCCTGCCAGCAATCCCCACATCCTGTAAATGAATAGACAAATTTAAAAATTCCATACAAATTCATTTGCACAATTGTGACATGAAATCTTTCAGGAAACTCTGTACTTTTAGTCTGCATAATTTGCAATTTTGGCTGGAATTTGTTTATATTTTTTATCGAACAAAAATGTCATTGGTTTAAGTGTGGTAACCTAGTATAGTTTTACTAATGGAACTGAAAACGGTTCATAACCAAAAACAAGCCTTTTTAATATCCTTGGTCTAACACCTGAGTAACGTGCTTACCTCACAGAAAATGCCCTTACAAACCATTTACTAGTTTCAGTGATGCTCATAAGTCAGTTTTTTAGTAACATTATTATTGTTTTTTAAATGTGCTGATGAATATCCATTCACTGAAACAAAATGTTTAATTTTAAGATTTTCTGCAAAGTACCCCAATCAGTGAAAACTCCCCAGGCTTATCAATTTGATCTGAGGTGTGGCCAGTGTTGTGTGTAGGCCTGATTTTGACCACAGTGATTTTTAAGCCAGCATTAACATTTGCAGAAAATTGATTTCCTTTTGACATAACTTAGGCTTAAAATTTCAACATCTTTTACATTGGTCTTACCAGTTGCAGACAAATTATGGTGGGTGAAAGCAATGGAAACCATTGCAACTGTAGACCTTGATAGATTAAAAGGCAGAGTTAAGGGGTAGTACGAAAATAAGACTCACCCACTTAGGAACATCATGTGGGGGTGTTCAAGGAGGAGATAGACAGATATCTAAATAGTCAGGGTATCAAGGGATATGGGGATAAGGCTGGAAAATGGGATTGAATAGTTTTTTTTTCCCCACCCCGAATGGCCTGCTTCTGCTCCCTTGTCTTGTGATCTTGTGATCTTTACTGGCGGGTCTTCCATCTCTGATAAAGTCAGCAGATCGATTTTTATGTCTTCCTAGAGGTTTTGTCACATGTTAAGTAGCACTTTTTAAAAACTTTCTCTGATATGGTTGCAGCCAATAAACAAAAATGAAACTATACGTTTTGATGCTCCTTGATTTTTCTCCAAGGTTTTTGACAGTAATACCTTAGAGAATCTTTAATTCCTGAAGATTCCAGTGAAATCTAGGAACAGTTGGCAAGGGTAGTTACTCATCGCTGGTGACATTCTGTGCCAAATGTTATCACACCTGTAATTTTATGTCAGTCATCAACTTGTCTTCCTCATCCGAACCATAAAGCTTTATGGGATCCAGCAAAATTATTTACATCTATAGAAGCTTAATTGCAATTTGCAAGCAAAAATATGGTTAAAAAACATCAGCAGAAACTACAAAAATTATGTTCTTTGTAGCCAGAGAAACTAATCCATAGGACAGAACACTCATTTTAGGTGGCCAATGTGAAGGTAGAGGACACCATTCAAGAATAGAACTTAAACTTAGCTAACTAATTAACTAATAACTAGAATATTAAAAAGCTATGACTCCCATCACTGTAGTCTTCCATTGCTGTAGATATTCTTTCCCAACTCAAGAACACCTTTGAAGACGTTGAAAGTTACCACGATATTTATAGAAACCAGGAGGTTGTGTCTGAAGAGGGGAAATGCAGGATTTCCCAAAATAAAAGTACAGACAAACTTATCTCATAGTGCCAATGGCGCACATTTCAAGGAATAGAGAAAACAAAAGGCTGGGTATAATTCCAAAACTTAATTGTATTCGTGTCACACTACACCAAAGTCAGAACAACTCTCTACAGCTGAGATCCACTCGTAGAATTGTGCCATAGTTACCTTCTTAGAGAAAACCAGAGAGTAAATTGATATCTTTCTCAACAAGTCTGTAGTTCATTCTTAGCAACCTCACGTTGAACAACTCAAAACCCATAGAATTACACTCTGATAAGACTTCGTCAGTGTGTTATAAATCTGTTCCTAAATTGCATCCTTTGGGGTATGGACCATTCTTCTGATAACATGCTGCTGAGATGGTGCATGTATTAGGGACGAAACTTTCTATTTATTTTCTCTTGATTTTCTTTCACTTTGATCAATATTCCCCCCTCAAAATACCAGCATGGTCATTCAATGTGGATGCCATATTATCTATGTATTAGTGACTTGACCTCAAAAATTAATCACTGGACTAAAACAACTTGTCACATCCTTAAGACTTAAATAAGACTCACACCGCTGTGGCTAAGAGTAGGAGGGTTAGCTGGGTCATTCATCTAAGTGACTAATACATCAATTGCATGTTTGTTCCCTTGCTTTACTTTCCACTTACTTTGTGTTCTTTTTAACCATAGCAGAGTTGTTAACATCACTAACAACACCGCATCCTTTTCAGTTCCAAAGAAGTTAGTCTGACATATTATAGTCCAGAAATATTTGTTATTTTCTAGAACTAATTTAACCATCAGACTATTTTCAAGTCAGATGGCACATTTTTAATGTGAAATGGTAAAATATTTGTGCTCAGATCTAATGGATGCATCAGCTGAAAAGAAGCTTTTCTGGTGTTCCATTATCTTAACTATTAAAAGGGAAAAGATGTTGACCCTCCACCCCATTAACCTGAACAGCAACTCTGCTTATTTTGGTTTCCTAATAGTTCTTTTGACTCAGTTTCCTTTTGCTCTTAAGCAGCAATAATGCGTATCTGAACGGATAAATGTATTATGTCAAAATGGTCTTTCTTGCTTGTTTTGATATTACAAGGATATTAAACCACACAAGTATTTCTTTCAGATCTATTTCAGTATTTAAATAGCACCAGGGAATATAAGCTATTAACAGGATCAAAATGAATAACATATTTCTAAATATCAATCTTGCCTCTCCCATATTTTCCTTCAATAGGCAGTCTGGTTGTTTTGAACATGAGGGAGAAATAAAGCCCAGTCATCCAGAAGTAAGCATAAATTGGGGATGTTGGAGGTTAACAGTGCAAAGAATTACAAGCACAAAGAAACACCACAGAATCCTAATGATTCGGCATGGTGTGAACCATCAAGACTAGAAAGAACACAGATCTTAGCTGGTGCAACAGAAGGAACACCACAGTCATCATCGTGGGTAGGAAGCAAAGTATAAAAATCACACTTTCGAGACTTCATCACCACCATTAATTCCTAGATAGTGTATGGAAGTAAGACAAAGCTTAGATGTTAGGTCTTACATGACTCAACAGCCTGCTGATGCTATCCCTGCTCACACGAGTCATCGCAGTAAGTGATAGAATCGTGGACCTCAGTAGGAGTTGGTAAATGTGATAACATGGTGGTTAGTTTACAAGATTAGGAATACAGTTCAGAAACATGTGTTTACAATCAATGCTGGTTCAAATTCTACTATGGTAGCTGACAAAATTAAATTGAATAAATTAGGTTTTCAAAAATCTGGAATAAGATTTTACCATCAATGAAGCTACTGGATGGCTGTAATAGCCAAGCTAGTTTTTCAAGGAAGACAACTGTTCTGTTTATCAATCTTTCTGGTGCATAGATGACTCCAGACTCAAAGTAATGTGGTTGACTCTGTAGTGGCCTAGCAAGCTATTCAGTTGTAGAAAACTATTGAAAAACTAGAACATGTAAAATCAGATTCAGATATGACAAAGGCACCATCTCTATCTTCCCTGTAAAATCTTGCTCATTAATATCTAGGAACTTATGCTGAAATTGCTGATATCTACTCAAGTAATGGCAAGGCATTGATATATCCACAGCATCATAACTTTAGGTCAGGTTCAGTTGTTAGTATTTCTGGCTTTTGAGTTAAGAGGTTACAGGTTCTCACTCCACAGACTTGAACACAAAAATCTCCAATTGACACTCCAGCCCAGAACTGTCATAGTTGCAGTTTACAAAAGAGATGTTCACTTGAAGCGTCCTCTACTCTCTCATATGATGTAACACTTCCTAAGGCAATCTCTTGAGAAAAGCATTGTTAACCTAGAGCATTTAATTGGTGCATTACCTTTCCTCAGTGTTCTTGATGGAGCTATATAATTGCTTGTTTCACCAACATGCCTGTGGGTTCAATAATGGATACTGATACTGCTGTACTTGGAAATGTCTCCATATGTCGGAAGCCAGCTCCCAAAAAAGACAGATATCCACAATGAAATTCCCCTTCAGTGCACCAGCAGAGCCACTAGCTATCTGAAGAAAATAGTGCTGGAAGATCAAAACCCTAACTTCAACAAGAAGCTGTTGGCCAGCAATGATTCTTACTCTTCTATTTGCTTCTGAGACATGAATTATCCAAAGCACCGAAGAGGTACTCCAAATTCTGTCTTCACAAAGTATATTAAATCCATTAACAGGATAAATGAACCAACATCAGCATCCTCTCCTTGGCCAATATCCACAGCATTGCAGCCATAATTACACTCAGCTCAGCTATAATGGGCTGGCCGTGTCATTCTTATATCCAGCACCAGGTTCCTGAAATGCTCTACCCTCAGCTGCATCACAGCAAGAAATTTCCATTTGGACAAAGGATACAGTTCAAAGCCTCTTTGTAACATCAGCACTGATTAGTGGGAATCTCTGGCCCATGAATCTCTGGTTCAAAATGGAGAAGGAGCATTCAGGATGGCACTGAGCACCTTGACTCCATTGTTGGGAGCGCACAGAAGTGTGCAAACAGCTGAAGGTGTGACCCTCCTCCCAGATGACCTGCCTGTTGAGCACCTACTGCTCCATTTGTGGCAGAGTTTGCAGAGTCTGCATTAGATTCATTTGCCAGCTCAGAAGTTTCCTTGATGCTAATGGATTGCCTAAGAAATATCCAGTGTACTAAACTGTTACATTTCAAATTTGCCAAGACAAGACAACAAAAATCCTATTATAGCAGAAATCATAAAATATTAGTAGGCTGCTGGGTAAGGCAAGTAATTCGGCTATTTCCTGCCAATCTGAAATTCAACTATTTGCCTCCATGTTATGCTTTATGTCACCATCATTATCCCTAACTGTCCCTTTTAATGAGCTCCAATTCTACTAACATTTATTATGCAATACTTCAATCAATTACTTTTATAAAGTCTAAATACACATCAGCAGCAGTACCTTCATTACATCAGTAAATAACTTAGCTATGTTGGTTAAAGATGATTTTCTTCAAGAACTCCACGCTGGCTGTCATTTTCACATCCCACATTTATTTTATAGGGGACAATTAACTTTGTCATAGATTATTCTCTCTAACCCCCTACTACTTTTCAATGGTTCTCTCAAACTATATCATGTTTAAACTTGGAAAAAATTAGGAGTGGTACTGTTGATCCTTCGCTTAAATTTGAAGATATTTGGAGTCCATTTATTCAAGATTTTCACGTGATATAGATCCCCTTTCAATAACTTTCCAACTTAGAGGAACGGAGTTGATGACATAATATTGCTCTGTTTCTACTGAGAAATTTTAGTCCAGTCTTTTTTTTTCTTTTTGTTATTTTTTGAAATGTTTCTGTTTAGTTTAGTTTGGTTTGATATATTGTTTATAATTTTTCTTATTGATTTGGGGATTTTTTTTTCTTTCTTTTCTTATATATAATTAATCTTTTTCTTTCCTTTCTTTTATGTTATATTCCTTTACTAAGAGATCGTTGGATCTACAGATTTTTTTATATTTTATTGTTCTTTATGATTATCTATGCCATGATTGTTCTCCTGATCTCTTTGTATTACATGTACAAACGTTGATGTTATACATTAATCTGTATTAATTTGAAAACGAATAAAAAGATTGAAAAAGAAAGAGATTATTCTCTCTAAAGGTTCTATAGCTTTGTGCATCCCTCTTTGACTGTATTTCAATGAAGCACTTCCTGACAATAGCAGCACAGGGCTGGAACACACCACTGATGTTGTCTTCCCACCCTCACCTTCTTCAGAAAATTTTGAACACATTCTACACTTTGTACAATTCCCTGGAGTTGATCAATTTCATTAAAGTTTGTCTCAGCTGCATCAATTTGTTGAAGATATTTTCTGTTATGTAACCACCAGGCATGAGTAAGTAACTCATTTATTTGTGTACAATTTACTTTTCCTTGATTCCCAGAATCTGCTTGCCACAGATTACTTTAATGCTCCTGTGAAGCGCCTTGGGATGGCTTTGTTATATTAAGGTTGTTGGATAAATTGGAGTAGTAGTAGTTGTTGTTGCTGTTGTAGTGCTTTCTCTGGATTACTTCACCACTGGGGGAAACTTGGCTTCTGATGGCACAACTGTTTCTGGAAAGAACAGTCTCACACTTTGGACAAGGACAAGGCCTGCTCCAGAGGCATAATACTATGCTTAAAATGGGGAGTAATGCTTTCATGAAATACGTAATGGGAAATCTTAGGCATGCAGCATTTGTAATGGTGGGTGTTCTTAAATTCATGTAATTGGGAGATGGTAACGGATGGCATGTGACATGAAGGGTTAATTTCAACTTGATAAATGCCCTCAACATCACGGCATTAGGCTTTCTGAATGCTTATAGAGTCAAAGAGGTGTACATCACAGAAATGGGCCCTTATCCACAGTGAACAGGGAAGTTGGACAGCACAGTATTAAATACTTGGACAATAGCAAAATAATTTCTACCCTCCTATTAAGTAAATTTATGTGCTGTGGGGAAATTCTCAATAAGAACTGAAATAAAAGTGGAAATCTTGCTTGATGTTAAGCTTCACTGTCAACAGAAACTCCATAAGCCTGGGTGGATTTAGAATATCTTTATACTCATACTTTACTAACTTCCTGTCTGTTTTACTGACTCTGTATATAGCATTCACAGCACTCATCAGCATTGGCTCTTTGCGACATCACAACAGAAGCTTTAAGAACCATTAACGCCACTGAAAAAGCATTACATGACTTTGCAGAAGTAGAGGGCACAACTAACGAACCTCTCACAAATTCCACTTTGCACCTAAAGTTCAGTGAAAAAGGCCTGAGTGCGAGCGAAGCAGATGAAGCTTACAGAAAACTTAAGGAAAATGTAAGAGCTTCATTCTACCTCACAGAGGAAACACAATTATTCGTAATAAATACAAGACATCTTTTTTTTTGCAGCTTTTATTTTCATATTTAGTAATTAAGTAAATGGAAGATAAGAATTCATTGAACCATTTGAGTGCAGCCACTGTACTTAAGATATTTACATGATAACTGTATCTTTGGGCTTTGTGTTGCACTATGCAAACCAGGAAAGAATTTTATTAGCTGAAATCAATCAACGAAGGAATTGGGACACTTCCATTGACCTCAGCACCCTTAACTATTTAGCTCTACAGCAATTCCCATTTAAAAATTCAACACAACTACATTTGAGAGCAGGCTTCCTTGAGATGCCTTCTTTGGTAGAATATCCCTGGAACATTATTAAGGTTGATGAACAAAACTATCACATATCAAGTTGGAGAGGGCTATTGGGAAATTGTAACTTGGAAAGGAAGAAAAATGGGGATATATTTTTCCTTTATTTTAACATTTTATATAATCTATGATGGCATGTGAGAAATGCAGCAGGAAGTTAAAAAAGAGTTTCTCTTGCTGATTCAACTGATCTTCCTGCCTGATAGTTCTCTTTACACCTGCCCCTATCAAATGTGCTGCTGCCATAGGCAGAAAGAGCGAGTTCCTGTAGGTGTATGTGGCTGCCAGCTCAAATTACAACTTGGAGAGGCATTGAAGGACCTGGCAGAGCGGGCACAAAGCAGGCAGAGTCACACCACCACAACAACAGACACGGGGCTCCCAGAATTGTTAGATAAGGTGGCTTCAACTGCTGCTAAGGTTCAGTGCACTGAAAGTGAGGGACATTGTAAACCTTTAGAGATATGAAACGCAGTTTAGTGGCTGCACATTGAATCTGAAGAGGGATGCTTTGTATTTCCAAAGGCTCAGTTTCCAACAGCAATGGCCAAGTGCATGTAAAGAACAGGAAGACTGCTCATTTTGATCTTTGCACCTGCACTGATACAGCTGGAATCAGCTGCATTGAAAGAAGAGAAATAGCAAGTGGCTTGTGTCTCTTCTGGATTAGCAACAGGGTCAAAAAAATAAGACTTGTTCTCATTCTTAATCACTGTCTAGTAGCTTCTGCTTAAATTGTAGTTTAGTACATTGGATAAATTGCTCAGTTCTTTCTTGCAAAGACAATCCTAAGAAACTCCTTCTTTGTTTATTACTCCATTCACTGATGGATGGAAATTGGAATTAGGTTCACCAGCCTGTAGTTACCTGCCGTATCGCTGCTGCCCTTTATAAATAAATGAACTACATTAGCTATCCTCCAGTCTTCTGGTACCTGTGACTAATAAAGGTGCAAAAACCTCCGCTGGAGCTCCAGCAATCTCCTTCCTTATTTCCCACAGCATTCTGGGATAGATTTCAACCCGCCCAGGCGATCTATCCACTCTTAAGCATCTAACACCTCTACCTACTCAATACTTTCATACTCCATACTATCAGTGTATCCCTTCCTGAACTCACTTTCCTCCTTGTCCATCTTGGTGAATACAGATTAGAGGTATTTATTTATGACCTTGCATATGTCCCCTGGCTCCACACATAGATTACCCCTTTGATCTCTAATGGGACCTACCCTTTCCCCAGCTACCCTTTTGCTCCTAATATACTTACAGATGACTTAAGATGCTCCTTAATCTTACCTGCCAAAGCTACTTCATGGTCCCCTTTTGCCATCCTAATTTCTTGCTTAAGTATGCACCCTACACCATCTGTATTCCTTAAGGGACTTGTTTAATTGTAGTTGCTTGGTGAACCTCTTCTGCATTCTCTCCAGCACAACCAAATCCTTCCTGTGGTGTGGTGTCCAGAACTACATGTAATACTCCAAGTGCAGTCTAACCTGTGTTTTGTAAAATTGCAACATAAAGTCCCAACTTTTCCTGATTTCAAGCATGCAGCTGTACAGAGCTGACAGGTGGAAGCTGATTAATCTTCCACAGAAAGAGGGGAGAAGACTGAAACCAAGTTCATCATAAGTCACTTTAATAGATGATTTCTTAAGGACCTCAGACGTCATCCTACCAATTTAACACAAGTAATAACTCAAGGATTTTACTTGGGTCAGTTTGACATACTTCAGCTTTCAACTTAGGAAAGTCACACAATGCACTATGCCTATTTTTAACGTTGCCAACCGTAAATTCTTAAAGGACCAAATGGGTCCCTTCATCTATTGTAATGAAGTGGGTGTCCTTGTGTCCTCAAAGCCTTTCCTTGAACGAAATCAGCAAAATAAATATCTCCACTGGGCTGACATGGTTGTCAACAACAGCAGCTTGATTCTAGATCAGTGCATTAACAATAGTAAGTGAATAAAAGCATTATATAAGTCCCAATACAGGAAATATAGTCATTGTGAAGCATCTGTTGCACTGAACCATGCTCCTTTCTCAGGAATGGTCATTTAATGGAGACTGCAGTGGGCAGCTGATGCTGGTGGAACTCTTCCCACCATGTCAGTACCCTCAATAAAAGGGATGACCACCCACCAAGATAAATAACTGAACGTAAGGAACGTGCATTAGATCGGATGGGGTAAAAGCCTTGGAAATGTGTTGGCTCAAATGGAATGCGATATTGATAATAGGTCATTTGTATATTAGTTTACAAATAGTAATTTACAAAACTTTAATCTGAAACTGGATATTTTCTATTAAGAAAAATCAACCTGACAATTTTTCATTTGGCAGTGACATGCCATCATGCCTCACTGCATGTGATGTATCTTGCTTGGCAAGCTCAGTGCTCCTTGGTTTGGCAGGCACAAAAGATGCACTCAGTCTCATACATGAGAGACGTGTGAACATGTAGTGTCCTCAATTCTTACTCTTCCGTGACATTTCCCCAAATTTGGTTCGGCAGCAGTAATGGCATCCATGTGTGTGAATCTTTTCCTTATAATGTCCATCTTCAATGTCTCAATCCCTGAAATTCTGACTTCTCTTTCATCACCACCACTTCCCTTGATATAGGAGCCACCTCTCGAACATCAATTCCACAGCTTGAAGCCCGCTATGCATTTCTCACTTGACTAATCAGAACTTGGTGAACTATCTCAATGTCTTGTCAAAATGGTTGTTACTCATGCCTGAACCCTGGCAGTAAATATTCACAGGTAACCACAGCAGAGACTGACTGTGTCCTCAATTACCTATTTATGGTGGGAACATTGAATATTGATCAGAAATAGGACACCTGGCTAATATTCCTTTCTGAGCACAATTATGGTGCTCCCATTGGCATCCCAACCATGAAGGCCATGGTCGAAGGATCAAACTGAAAATGACTGAGCTACTCAAAGGAGAAACTTATGGAGACTTTTGTAATCAATTTAGTTGACATTTTCAAAGTCAACACTAAATGGCAATGGTAACTATTCAAAGTTCAGAAGTATCCTGTTGTGGGTTTGGAGTGACAACACACAGCACTTCCTCACATTCCTGAAGGCTATAAGCAAAAATCCTGGTTTAGAAATATCCCTTAAGAGCACAATATAGGTTTGGGCAATTGGTGCCATGAAGATAAAATCCATCATGTAGGGCTGCGTTTCAGGGATGAAAGAAAACCCTTGTTTGGAGGTAGTGAGATTGGGCACCCAACCAACAGGATGGGGTTGAGACTAAGGAACCTGGAAGGAGTTCAGGAGTTTGGAGACAGGCTACGCAGGTAGGGCTGGAACAATCTTAGAGTCAAGGAGCTGGGGTTTTGGGTCTTAAACCAGTCAAGAAGTTAGGAGGGCTGTGATTGGTGTGTGGAAGTGTGGGAATTAATGAGGGTGAGGGGCCCAAAGGAGTTGAGGTAAGTAATGTGGTTTACTCAAGTAGGTCCCAGCCCTGAGTGGCATTCTTAAAACCTTCACTAATGCCCCTGGCAACACTTCAAAAAGAGCAATACTTGAGAAAATGACATCATTAGAATTACGTCTGAAACAAATATCACATTAGATGCGCAAAGGTGATTCACCACAGAATGTGCCTGGTTGAATTTCACAATTGACACAATTCAACTTGGTAACGGTTGTAACTGTGTTCCACTTTGGGGAAAAATGATTTCAGGTAAGTACTGCTACCAACAAAAAAATGAACTGGGCTTTTTAATTTCTAGCCTGTGGTTTCTATCTCTCCAGCTGGAGGTCTCTGTCTTTGAATGCATTTTCATAGTATCTTGGTGGTTGCGTGCATTCCATAAATATACATTAACAGACATATTTTGATTAGAGCAAAAAGCCGTCTGCTGGAGGAACTCAGTGGGGTGAGCAGCACCTTTGGGGGAAAGGACAGATATTTATGGTCAAGACCCTGCATCAGGACAGGAATTGGAGAGGGATGTTAGCTGATATAAAGAGGAGAGGGGGAGAGGTGAGACAGGGATAGGTGGGCCAAGGATCAGTCCACCATTCACCTACTGGCCCCTATCTTACCCTTCCCCCTCTCCTCTTTACGTTGGCTATCTACCCTCACCACTCCCAGTCCTGATGCAAGGGTTTGACCTGAAGCACCGACAACTCCTCTCCCCCCGACAGATGCTGCTCAGCCCACTGAGTTCCTCTAGCAGATTGTTTGTTGCTCCAGATTCCAGCGACTGGAGTCTCTTGTGTCGATCTGTATTGATTTGATTTACTCTCTTCTATAATGTTTTTGTTTTTCTCTTGGCTGTTCCCCATAATGACAATGTAAAGAGCTGATCTAAGGAAGTTATGAGGATAAGATTGGTTATAACCCAGGATTTGTTTGTCCATTCATTAAAGAATGGTACATGAGGAACTGCAGGGGAACAAAAAGAAAAAGGCACACAGTATCTCTGAACAAGAAAGCTCAATATCTCTGCTGTTTGAAATAGCAGTGCGATTTTGTACTACAGGTTTCAGAAATAGAAAACCGGATTGCAGCTCTGAGTGCTGCTGGGATGAATGTCTCAACTGTGGAAAAATCCAAAAGCAACCAGGATGGACAGGTGTGTGTATGGGTGAAAATGGACCACCCCGCCACTGATAGTTACAGGGGGAAAGATAAGTCCAGAAGCTGGTAGTGTTTGTTTCTATTGATAACAAAAATGCTAGAAGTGTTCCCAACTACTTCAGTTGCTGCAGGTGTTACAGTAAGGGTGACAATGATGTGAAGGTTCCATTTCTGGCCTTTACTGATTTAGCTGATCTTGGCCAGGCCACACTTGGGGCAGTTACAATTTGTTGAAAGGTCATGTAGAGGGAAAACCAGCCATCAATTATTACTTCCTGCCTTCAACTCAACAACATGAAATATGTATATCAGCTAAGAAAATGTTGGAACGCAGTGCTACCCTTCCTGTTTAGCAGGTTGTTGGCATTCTATGCCTAAGCTGGTCATTTGAAAAAAAGATACTGAATGGGAGCCAGTGCCTAACGATAATCTTCAAGACAAAATGTGGTATATAGAGAAAATAATCATGGCAGGCAAACAGTCAGGAAGTAATTCTCAACCAGATTTTAAAGAGGTACTGAGAGGCTGGAGTAGGAGATAAAAAGTTGTAAAGGACTTTTAACTCAACTGAAACAGATTATTGGAAATACTGGTCTTCTTCATTCTATATATAATGTGTTTGTTGATAATATCTTATTCACTTATTCACAAAGTAATTGAATATTCATGAACACCGTGATGCATAACTTTGGCAAGTGGTGTGATATTCATGTGCCACGTCATCCTCAGAAATTTGCTGTCATTGTAGTCTCCACATACATGGTAAAGCACCAGTGCCCAACTGGGGTTTCCACAATAAAGTGTACAGTAAAATAGTAATTAACTTACTGGACTATTTTCTAGAGGCCTGGATTATTGACGTGTGGCAACTGGAGAATTTAAATAAATCTGGAATAAAAAAACGAGCATCAGCAATGGTGGCCATAAACCCGCAGCATTGCTGTAAAAATCCAATTGGTTCAATATGTCTTTTCAGGAAAGAAATCTGCTATCCTTACCATTCTGGTTTACATGTAACTCCCGGCCCATTAATATTGTTGACTCTTAACTGCCTTCTCAGTTCAGGGTTATGGCAATTAGAGTTATGGCAATGATGTCCATATTCCATGAACAAAATAATACACTAACTAGTTTGATGTACTGTATTGAATCTTATAAAACAAAATTACCATAGAACTATAGAACCATACAGCACAATACAGGCCCTTTGGCCCACCATGTTGTGCCGACCTTTAAACCACGCCTAAAACTATCTAACTCCTTCCTCCCTCATATCCCCCTATTTTAAATTCTTCCATATGCTTATCTAACAATCTCTTGAACTTTACCAACATACCTGCCTCCACCACCACCCCAGGCAGCGCATTCCATGCACCGACCACTCTCTGGGTAAAAAACCTCCCTCCGATATCTCCCTTGAACTTCCCACCCATTACCTTAAAGCCATGCCCTCTTGTATTGAGCATTGGTGCCCTGGGAAAGAGGCATTGGCTGTCTACTCTATCTATTCCTCTTAATACTTTGTATACCTCTATCATGTCTCCCCTCATCCTCCTTCTCTCCAAAGAGTAAAGCCCTAGCTCCCTTAGTTTCTCCTCATAATTCATACTCTCCAAACCAGGCAGCATCCTGGTAAATCTCCTCTGCACCCTTTCCAACGCTTCCACATCCTGCCTATAATGAGGCAACCAGAACTGGACACAGTACTCCCAAGTGTGGTCCAACCATTGTTTTGTAGAGTTGCATCATTACCTCGCGGCTCTTAAACTCGATCCCACGACTTATGAAAGCTAACATCCCATAAGCTTTCTTAACTGCCCTATCCACCTGTGAGACAACTTTCAGTGATCTGAAATAATTTCTCATGTTTCATCATAAAGACCAAGTATGACATACCAAAGTAACTGTGAAAATTATCTTTCCATGATAGAAATGTTACTGCTGTTCAGATCGGCACCAAAATAGAAAACATTAAGTGGTTGTATTACTTCTATGGATAACAAATGTCTTTCATCTACTTGTGGTCTAAATGATAATACGTCATAATATGAAAAGTTCAGTTGCTAAGGATTAGAAGGAGACTCCATGACTAATTTGTTTCAAAAAACCTCATGGCACTTACTCAGTTGGACCCTACATTTTCAAGAGATAGGGAAGCTTTCAGTAATGATCCCCTGTTGTACAGGAGAAGAAATATTCTAACTGGCTTAGTACTTGAGGGTTAAGGTAGGAAAGATTAGTGGGGATCTTTCCTCCTGTTCCCTCGACAGTGACTCTTACTAGAAAATGGGCATTTGGTGAGCACTGAATTCGGCTAAGTTGTGGCTCTTGGTATCTCAACTTAAAATGGAAGGAATGGCAGCCTGGGTAAGACGAGTTCATAGTCTTCAAGCATTGCCAGGAGGGGAGAGAGATGGAGTCTATAAAAAAGAGAGAAAATATAATTTAATTGAGTACAAAATTGCTTTACCTAGACTGATCTAGAATAACTTCGGGAATAATTTTGGGCAGAGTCAAATTCTCTGCCACTCTCTGTTATCTTTCTCAAGCTGTATATTAGCAGTCTATTAAGTGCAAAGTGTAAATATTACAATAAACTAATCTTGCGTTAAGGACTGAGATCGTGTCATAGGTGCCCATGTGCACAGAATGCCTCTGGAGTGCACTGGTCACATTTATCATTCTCATGGAGGTTCTAACTGTGCACAGAAATGGTTTTGATTGACATGTTTGAATGATGATTCATTCAATAACCAATTGTTTAACCAATATATTTGTCTTTTACAGGCAATGATGGTGCAGCAGCCTTCGCAGAAAAAAAGCTCAAATTCAAATGGAAATAAGGAATCAAAAAGTCAGTTAGGAGTGGTAGCAATTTTGATTGAAATATGTATGAATACTGTATTTGTAATAATTTTGATTGCAATATGTATTGGTTTTATGAGTCTTCAACGAAACATCAATGCCAAAATGTTCAAGTGTATTATAAAAACAGAAGATGATGGAAACACTCAAGAGGTCAGGCAGCATCATAGATTTCCAGCATTTGCAATTTTTTAAAAAAATGTTCTTGTTCTGTTGTATTTAAGACTGCTGCCTTTCCCTTTTTACCTATTCTATCCCCTCTCACAATACTGATCACTTTCTAGTCCATTATTTGAATTTTCCTGTTTGCTGTCACCCGACCAATTCTGAGTTTAATCCAGTTTATTTTCCCTTACTGCTTCCCTGGCTTCTTCTCCTCAACCTTCTTTCACGCTCTTCTTTCCCCATTTCCCCTATGTGCTAAAATCATACTGTTTCCTCCTCAGATGCATTTCTTCACCCATACAACAAAACTATTGATCTTCCTGTTCCTCATTTTTCCTTTCCTCATGTATTCCGCAGATCTGGTATTGGACTGTAACTGCTTCTAAACAGGTTATTTAGCCCAACAGTCTTTGGCAGTGTGTATGCCACAGCCGACGCCCAATATTCTTCATCTCATCCTAACAACAAATCAGTTTCTTTTCCTCTTTCGTGTCTGTTCAGCTGCCCTGTAAATGCAACTGTGATTTGCCTCCACTACTGCACATGAAGGCAAGTTCCACATTCTCATAACTCTCTGGGTAAAGAAGTTTCCCCTAAATTCCTAATTGTCTTTATTAGTGACTATTTTATATTGATGATCATAGTTTTGGACTGTTCCTTAAATAGAGACATTTCTTCAATCCATCCGCCCAGTCCCCTTCAATAATTTTTTTTAAATATCAATTTAGTTTCTCCTTAGCCTTCTCCTCCATGGAGAAGGTAATCTCAGCCTAATTGGCCCTTGCTGATACTAATAGATATATAGATGTATTGAGGTGTAGTAAATAATACTCATTTTCTGCAGCTGTCAAGAATGAAACACGTGAGCGAAATGTGCAACACAAAGGATCACTCACTCAAAGGAATCCAAGCAACATGAGTAGAAGATTGGACCGTGTTTTTGGGGTATGTTAAGGATCTTGTTGAGGGTCTTGAGGGTGCAAATAAGTACAAATCAATGCATAACATAGCTAGATCTGTAGCCCTCAGGACTACGTAACTGCATGATTTTCAACCTGGTTTCATGGCTTTCTAAGCTCTCAGATGATGCCAGAGCTAGAATTCAGCTCCCTCAACAACTGCCCAAAGCCACAGTTAAAATGCAGTGGTAGTGAAGAGTCACACGCACAGACCTATGATCCTCTCTTTGTGGTGCAACATTTTTGAGATCAGGATTTCTTGTTTGAGCATGTTTTTTTTCAACAGAAAATTTGGAAATATTCCCTACTGTAAAAGTTTTTCTTCTTATTGCCAGACAGTTGTATATAATTTGAAGAGCTGTTTCTACTTCAGGTTTTATGGAGCAATGTCAAACCAACTTCAATGTCGCACTGCTCTTCATTTGGTTTCCAACCTATGCCTACTGTCCTGGAGGTTAACTAGGAACCAGTTTGGAAAATGGTGGTCCCTGCTGGGGAAAGGGGACATCTTCTGTGCATCAGGTGGAGGCATCTATCTGCAGGATGTAGGGGTGGTGGGCAGGATTTGCCTATGCAGGAGAAAGGTGCATGATTGTACACGTTGGGTAGAGGAAATACAATGCAGCACAGAAAGAAGAGAGTGTTTGACTCTTTTATGCTTGCTAAACTAGGAATCATTAAGCCTCGTGGCTTAAAAAAAGTAATTTAAAAATAAACCTGTGTTTGAGTAAGCATAGAGCACAGATATAGAAAAACATAATATTCTGAGATCAGGTTTGTGATTTGACAAACAACAAACGTTTTAAAAAGCTTTTAATAAACCTTTTTATTACTTTGCAGTACATGTAGTTCTAAATCAGCTATATGGGTTAATAATATAAGGAAGCATTAATGAGAGTCAAGATCAGACCTCTACCTTTTACATATCCATTTCAGGCTATGGATAAAAAACTATCAAAGGGTTTTTAAAATTATGTATTTCCATTACTGTTTTGCTCCCTTTCCTGAGATAAATCACGGAGCTCTTGATGAACTAATTGATTTTTGCAGGAAAGAAATTCACTGTTCCTAGTTAAGACTAAAATATAAAACCAGATCTGGTTCTTAAAGTGTGGCCTGACTAATAGATTTGTGAAAGGAAAATAGTATGACCCAAAACTAGGGTAGAATAGCTCTCCTGTTATTCATACTCATTACTGTTCTCCATAAATGTTAACACTTTATGTATTTGTTTGCTGAACAGAAACCAGTCATGTCTATGCGACCGTAAAGAGAAAAGCCATCAACGCGACCTGCATGCTGCAGCTTTCAAAATGCACAAGCTTCCCAGAATGAGAATAAAAATCCTCATTTTCAGAGCAATCAGCTTGCTAAATGATACGTAGTACAAAAGAGCTTGTGTGCTATATTATTTCTTTCATGCAGGGTTACACACAATTGATCCTTTGAGTAATGGATATCCTTTGCATGGAAATATATGCATGTGCAATCGACCATGTTGTGACAGCTGTAATGCTCATAAAAATTCAAATGTTTTGAAACTTCAATATATTGCGTATTACACATTTTCAACGCTTCTTTTGTTATAATTTTATACATTGTGCAGATGCCACCATAGCCCAATTGCTAAATATATTATCTACTGAGTAACTGAACTAAATAAAAGATTCCAGCCTCAATTCCTGGCCTACATGAGGTAAATGACCTCAATTGGGATGCATCGAGATATAGTGATACACTTGACACCATTATCCCTGGCCATTTCCAGGGAAAATCTTCCATAATGTTCAGTGATCTGTGCTAGAAATCCTGTACAGGATATTGACCTTAAATATATTGTTTTCAGTCTATAGTTGATGGTCCAACCAACATAAGCTAAAATGATGAGTTAAGATCCATTTTGTTTTCCTATTTCTAACAATGGTTAAATATCCCACTTGGTTTACCTATAGATATTCCATAATGTTCGTGCACCTCTTACAAGCAATCAACTATCATCTCAGGATTCATTCCTGATCTATTATCTACAACAGCTACTATTATCTGAGACAAAACTGCCTTGAATTTCCTGTCCATTGCTTGACATCTGCCATATACTGCATAATTTATCTAAATCAGTCTATGACATTTTATTGATCATTTATCAAACCGTATATACTATTCTTGAATTTAATAATAATTCTTCTATAATTACTAATGAAACTGTTGTGTTAAAATCAGCCCTGCACAGTTCCCTTCAGAATTTGTCTCACCAAAGACATACACGTATTGATGCTTTTTGACACTTATACCTTACACTCCCATCCAAAGTCTATATACCTTTCCTAGCCAGGACTTGTTCATCAGACAAGTACAGTTCCAGTACCACTGAAACACTAACATTATTGCTACAGTCGATGAAGCAACTGAGCAAAACTACAGCTGAGTAACTCCTACCAAATGTCTCATTCCAGTCTCTTTGTATTTCTTATTGGCTCAACCAAGCCCAAAGTGGTCAAGAATTTTAGATTTACGGAAGTCTGTGCGGAACAGATCTGGCCTTTTGTTATAGATTCTGTTCTTTTTTTAATAGGTTGCACTTTTTCCATCAACTGAAAAATGATTGAAGTTCAGAAAGAGTTTTGAATTGAAATTGGTATCTATAGTGAAATCCAAAACAGGATGTGTTGAGAAATTGCTGAAATCATGGATTAAAATTCTGAACATTTTGAAAGTTCTTATTTTGAAAATAAGAATTCATCAAGAACAATTATAATTAATGAGTAAACAAATGACAAAAAAAATTCAAAGCATACTATAAAAATTGGTCTTTCAGTAAATGTTGTATCTTCTAGAAATTACCAGTCAACATAATTAAAAAGTGAATCATCTAGTTCAGTAACTGAGGGGGGGGGGCACTATAGTCTTAACCTAATTTAAAACAAAATGGGGTTAAGTCATTGCAAGTGCTTTAATGATAAATCTTGGCCCATTCTAGAGAAAACTGAGTCTCTATTATCTGGCAGAACCCAAGAGTTTATCAACATCACTGCTCTGGAGAACTTTGGCATGAAGAGATGAGTGATTGATGAGTAATCCTAATGATTGTCATTGTAATCATGATATAATGGTGTATTTTGTTTTACTCTTTGATGAAATGCACAATAAAAGTTTATTCCCAATCTTGCACTGTACTGTTATTTTTAATATTAAAGAAAATTATGGTAATGGACAGAATTAGTAAGAATATTGTGGTTATTGTTGTGTACAATTAGTTCATCTACCTTGTGTCTCGTTTTATACATTGCTATGTTCTACAAGCTGTTATTATTCTCATTGTTTATTACATTTCAAAGTTATGTATATTATCTGAAGCTTTCAAATATTGTGCTGTATAGCAATGCATTAGCATAAATTAAATAGACAAATGGGTCTAATTCTGATCCCAGCTTTAGAAACATAGAAAACCTACAGCACAATTCAGGCCCTTTGGCCCACAAAGCTGTGCCGAGCATGTCCCTACCTCTTTGCATACTTCCTTTCAAGCTGAAAAACTGCAATTCATTCAATTATCTTCTGCTTTCTGTCCCTTAACCAAGTGTGGTACTGTTGTATCTGTAATCTCACAGGTTTTAATTTTGTTCACACCTCTAATGTGATAAATTGTCAGAGGTCTCTTGAAAGCCATCATTCACAGTATGAATTTTACTATCAAGAATGTAAATCCTCTAGGCCTCTGGCACCACCTATTTATCTAAGAAGGATCAGGACCTTTGTTATTTCCATCCCTCAGTAATCTAGGATGTATTATCAGGATGAGTAACATTCTTCCTTTGAAGACCAGTTCCCTTTTAACAGGCCATTTATTTTTATCCTATCCTATTTTCACTTCCTCCTCTATTGAAACTTTAGCAGCATCCTTTTCTTCAGTGAGGATAGCCACATGGTGCTCATTTAGTATGATGGCCAAATCCTCTGCCTTCATGGGAATGTTTATTTAATCCCTAATTAGTCCACCCTTCCTTTGAGTATCATTGAAAGGTGAGTTTAAGGTTCCATTTTATGTTTTCTGAATAATTCTCATGCTCTTTCTGTAATGCCCTTATTTCACTTTGTGCATCTCTGTACTCTTGCAAGCTTGGCTTTCTGTTGCTTTATAAATCTTTTAATCATTTTATGACTGCTGTCTTCTTCATCTTCAGTCATCCATGGATTTTTTACCTTTGGATGTCCTTTCCTGTCCCTGTGCAATTATGCATATACTCTGTACTCAAAATATCAAGCTTTTAAGGACCACCATTGGTCAATGACCCGTTCCTGCTATTGCTATTTCCAGCCCATCTACAGCTGATCTACTTTTAATTCAGTGTTGTTATCCCTCCTCCAGTTGGGTATTTTTACATTTGATTGTACCATTGGCCTTTTCCATTACTGTGTTAAATATGATGATTACCCTTCCACAAATACTCTCCCTCTGAAATATATTCCACTTGCCTGATTTCATTCTCCAGCTCTAACTGATCTGGAAATATTGATCAAGAATGATTTATTGCTCATGTTTCAGGAAATCTTAGCATATCTTGCTTTTCGCTGTGTTAGTATCCCAATTTTTATAAAACAAATTGAAGACTTCATTCTGAACTTCTTGCATCTTTTGGTAATTTCCCTGAACATTTGCTCCTCTAACTCATCGAGGGTGATCCACAGTATTAATCCAATAGTGTAATAGCACCTTATATTCAGATGGACTCTATTTTGGACCAAAGCCACATTGTACTTCTCCCATGCCACTATCACTTCTTTAATTCATACTTCCCTTTGTTTCTCTCCTGAATTACTTGTTGCCAGGAATCATGTCCTTCCTTGTGCCTGGTCCTCTACTGTTGCCAGTACAGTATATTAAAGTTCAATGTGGGTGCTTGTGCTTAGAACACATCAGCCTGTGTTTCTTTTAGTGACCTCTGAAGAAGGAAAAGATTGGGTTCAAATTTGACGCCTTCCCTTTAAGAGCAAACGTGAATAGTGATTCAACCCTTAAGTTCAGTTGGACCCCAGCTGATCCGCTTCAACGCTATATCACCTGCCTTTTCTTATAACCCTTAAGCTAGAAAAAAAATTAATATTTTCATTTGACCCTTATCTCAAAAGGACCAAGGAAACTCTGTCTCTATTCTGTATGAGGTGAGGTGGGGTGACAGCAGAAGTGTGGGAAATGGAAGAGGTGCAGGTAAGCGCTGACAGACAACACTTCTGGTGCTGTGAGGCAGTGGCTTTACCAGCTGCACCATTGTCTCTGCTGCCTGTGCAGTGACCTTGCCTTCTACTGGACTCCCACATTGTAATGCCCCTCTGTCTCCCTTATTATCTCCTTATCTAGATAAGAGATAAGATATCTTTATTCGTCACAGGTACATCGAAACACACGGTGAGATGCATCTTTTGCGCAGAGTGTTCTGGGGGCAGCCCCGCAAGTGTCGCCGCGCTTCCAGCGCCAACATTGCACGCCCACAACTTCCTAACCCGTATGTCTTTGGAATGTGGGAGGAAACTGAAGCACCCGGAGGAAACCCACGCAGACACGGGGAGAATGTACAAACTCCTTACAGACAGTGGCCGGAATTGAACTGGGGTCTCCTGTGCTATAATAGTGTTATGTTAACCGCTACACTACCGTGCCTGCTATGGGATCTTGTTCAGTGCAAATGGATTGCCACATTTCCTATGTCACAACTTTGTAAATATTTAATCAGTATTAAAGTTCTTTGTGGTGTCATGAAAGACACTATGTACATAAAAGTCTTTCTTTTATCTCTTCTATTCTGCCCTAGATCAGGTCCTAATCCATGTCTAAATCTTAAACCATTCAGCTGGGAATAGTTGCTAAAGTGGTTTTCCATTGGCAGCCTCAAGACTTGTTTCATTTTTAGGGCATCTCCTCCTGGTTAGGCCGTAAGCAAAGCTGAAGAGACTCACCACTTCCCATCAATGTCATGTTGTATGCCTGAGGTTGTGGGAGATAGGAAACATAGGTGGCCATCAGATTCAAGTTCTTCTTCTGAATGTCCTCAATTCTCAGTGCCAGAGCTCTGGCCTATTTTCTCTGGGCTGTCTGGAGGGGGATTCAAATCCAACCAGAAAGATTTAAAGGCGGGAAATCTACCATTGAGCCAATGATCACTCCCATGTGCTCCATTAGTGGTCAATCCAGTATTGAGACACCATGCTATAACTTATACTCACTGTTCTGAAGTGGGACTTGAATTTATCAATTGCTGACTCAAGGAATAGCACCAGCAATCTAATCTATAATTATAAGGAATAGGAAAAGGCATCTCATCACAGGAACTAATAATCTATTTGAGGTCTGGACCAGTTAAAAAGCATAATGATTTCCTTTGGTATATATTGTGACACAAATAATTAATAAATAATATTGGGTCTTATCAATCAAGATTCAGCATCCTCTTGGCAGCAAAAACCACACAAGCAGAACTCAACTAGGAAGTTATGTTCTATGTATGTTATGCTTGCCATTGTATTTGAGTTTAGTTATTACAAAGCTGTAAGATAGATCGAAAGGCTTGACTTTATGTAGTGATTTTCACAACACAATGTGCTCAAACCTTTTTAGCAAATTATTGAACAGTCTCGTTGAGGACAATAAAACACTTTTGGAATGTAGCTGTTGTTCTAGCAAAGGAAACACAGAGGCAATTTTCCACATAGTGGGTTTCCAAATGAAAATGTATGGAAAATACATTAGAGAATGTTTAATATAGGTCATTTGACTTATCATGTCTGCACCAGTCAAAATAAAGTACTCAATCCCATTTTACAGCATTAGACCTATATCCCTGCATGTCACAACTCTTCAAGTGCATATGTACTGCTTACATATGCTGAAGATTTCTGCCTTTATTATCCTTCTACACGGTGAAGACCCTTCGAGGGACATTCTAGGCATGTCCCTGTCATCCTCTGACTGAAAACTTTCTTCCTCATCTCCTCTCTAATCTTTCCAACAGCAACTTTAAATTTATGCTCTCTGGTACTTGACCCCTCAGGTGAGGGAAATAGGTTCTTCCTATTTATCTAGCCCTCTCTTAATTTTATACATCCAACCTCCAGCCTTTTCTGTCTCAAACGAAGCAACCCTAACTCATCCAGGCTTTTCCCAGCATTAATATTTTCCATTCCTGCCAACATCATCCTAAATCTCTTCTGCATTCTCCCCAGAGCAATCACATCCTTCCAGTATTGTAGTGACCAAAGATGTATGCAGTTCTCAAGTTGTGACCTAACTAGTGTTATATACAGTTCTAGCATAACTTCACTGCTCTTATATTCCCTACCTCAGCTAATAAAGGGATGTATCTGATATGCCTTTTTGATAAATTATTAAACTTACTGCCATCTTTAAGGATCTATGGACATACACTTCAAGGTCCCTGTATTCCCTCACACCTCTCTGTATCCTTTCATTTATTGGCTATCTCTCGCCTTGCTGCACTTCCCCAAATATCTTACCACACTCTTCGCCCAAATGATTTCAATTTGCCATTTCTCTATCCAAATGACCAAACCTGCAGTCTAAAGCTTTCTTCCTCGCTGTCAACCAATGAACCAATTATTGTACAATCTGCAAACTTCTTTCCAATGCCGTCTACGTTTAAGTCTGAATCACTCGCACATACTAAAATCAAGGGAGTCCAGTGGAGCCTCGTGTATTGATTGACAGATGGTCGGGGGGGGGGGTGATGCTATGAAATAAAGAAAAGGAAGAAGCAAAACTAGTATGGGGGGTGGTAAAAGGAAGGTCAGAGAGCTAGATAGTCGATCATATTTTACAGATAGGCAAACGGTGGGAGTGTGAAGTTCGTTATAGAGGTTATAGGTCTCAATATTAGTGGATGACTGCTTTACACGTGGGTTAATGATTCCACTACAACAGCGGATAAATGACATTAAGTGTTCGTTCACCATTACTATCAACAGTAATATCTGTTTCAGGCTATATCAACAGAACACAATAACACAGTTTGCTACAGATCACGGGAGAGACACAAAAACTATCGGGAAAATACACAACTGAGCACAGGTAAAACGCTCGGAAGAAGTTTTGCAGGAGCGGTAAATTAAGAGAGGCATCATTCCTGTAGGGCAGCAGATAATACAGCCGCCAGCGAGCCACCTTCAGCAGGGGGCTGAGGAGTGACGCCAGCCGAAGGGAACTCGGCAAAGCAGATTCGGCCAGTCACTGACGTCATCACGAAATCATGGAATAAAAAGCAGGTCTTGGTGAAACGGATCAGTCTCTTCATAAAACACCTTATCTAGAACCGAGCGGTTTGTAGCCCCCGGTCTACAGCCTGCAATCCCTGGGTAGATCAGTCCAGGTTAGACTTGTCTTTAATTCTGTGACTTACTAAGAGCATGCATACATTTTAACTTTGGGGTTGCAGTTCAGAACGATGCAAAGTTTATATTGTTCATGTTTAAAAAACGTTTTCTGCAATTTGTTGGGAGTGTGTACTTTTATAATGTAATCTGTATAGATATATATTCATGCAAGACACCTGTTTGTCGCTGCAGTCAAAAGAGGAATTTACCCAAATCCCTGTGGAAGAATGAAGTTGCTGTCGGCTTGCTGTGTCGTTTGCCTGCTGATGTGCATCGCATTTCCTGATGCGGGTTCCCGAGTCCAAGGATCCCCGGTGGAGATCAGGAGTAAGTGATCGCTTTGCCCGGTTGGTGATGGGAGGATTGGTTAGTCTGCAATTCTAAATCCTTTCAATCCGTTTTGTTCGTCCCAGTGGTTGTGCGTGATGACAGTGAAAGTATGGAAAGGCAGCAGAATAAAATGTTCCGCTTTTCTACGGGGGTGGGGGTGTGGTGGTGTTAGAGAGGCTTGTGGTTGAAGAAACGAAAAGAAAAAAAATGCGCAGCTGGTCAGGAAGCATCCATGGAGTGGGAAATAGAGATAACTTACATGGGCTGATATTGCCTCAGCTTGGAGATCTGGTGCCGTCCTCCAACTCCCATCTGGCTGGAGGGAGGAAGGGCATCTGAAATGCTCGCAAGACTGTGATGTGCCCGTCAGTCGGGGGCTTGGGGGCGGGTTTGACTTGAGTGTTTCCAGATTTTTCTGTTTTTATTTCGGATTTCAGTTTTCTTTATTTTAACTTTAGCTGCTGTTGGCGTGAAGTCACTGACAACAGTTCACTATCTGGAAGTTGCTAAGCGTTGTTCCTCCAAATATGTGCAAATTCACACCTGAATGAAACTGTGCTGTGTATTTGCAAACTGCGTAATGAATCTATCCTGCTTTTGAAGTCTTAAGAATGATTGTGTGTGTGTGCGTGTGTGTGTGTGTGCAGGCACGAAAGAGACAAAAGCCCGAGTTTCAAATAAAGAAATAATTTTTCCAAGGCTTGCCAACTGTGAAGTTTAAAGATTTGAAAGGTGTTTGGGGAATAATTTTCATTTTTTCCTTGAATTGTGATGGATCCCCTCTGCAACTCTATCAGCAGATTACTGTTTTCCAAAAATTAACCCAACAAATGTTTATTGTATAGTTACGTACTGTTACTACCCGTATCCAGTAACAGTGAGAGCATAAAGAAATTTAAAGGAGATGACAGTGCAGCGTTCTGACAGTGGGGATATAACACTGCTTGAACTAATCCATGCTAAATAAAATTGTTCTATACTACTTAAGATTGGTTAATTGATTTTGTTGACCCACAGCACTAAATGCCCCCCACAATTCTGTACTACTCTTCAACAGTTACACACACATATAAATGCTAGTGGACAACTTTAATGAGGAATGGCGCAGCCAAGGGTGATTCCCCTTGGATGGGGCAAAGAACTAATACAGGGTAAAATGGACTTCACTGTAGTTGGAAGCACATGAGAAATCTAAATTGTGCCACAGGAATACTGAGCAGCGTGCAATTTTAGAAGAATTCTGGATAAAATAGTGACACCATAATCCTGAATTGGATCTATTGGTATACTCAATCTTGGCATACTTGACAAAGCAGAATAGTGGTGGTTTAATTCTGTACCTAGTCTGTGATGAATCTGACCTGGGAGTGCTTGATGTTGACAGTAACATATGAATATTGTACTTCCTTCCCAGCACTGTCTTTCAATTGATGAAGGGGCAAAATTTGCTAAGAAAAGGTAGAAGCAGGAAGAAAATTATTACTGTATTTCATTTGAAGATTGCTGAAGTAATTCTTTCTCCTGGTCTCTTTCCTCTTCACACCATGACTGGTCATAACTTGAAGTGAGTGATGATCAAAATACTTAAAGGAGACAACAGTATTCATCAAGTGGTTGTGTTTGTTCACAAGTGAAGGATGGAACCTGGGGAAATGCACTAAAGTGCTTCCAGTATCACTGGGGACTATAGGCTCTGCCTTTATAGCAAAAAGAAAAATAGTTCTGAAATAAAGCAAACTTCTTTCTTACATCTCGAATAACAAAGGAATACAGAGTGCTGTAAGTATAAATTATTGTGCTTTGGTTTGCAGATGCTGATATTGACTCATCTTGGTATACTGGACGTGGGATAAGGCCTGTGGGTCGTTTTGGAAGGAGAGGACTAACCCTGGAAAACATCAGAAAATACGAATTTGGTACACGTCATGTCTGCACCCCAATCCAAGAGAGTGAAGACTCCAACCAGGATGAATGATTGACATCTTGCCTACAACTCTGAAACATACAAAGCCAACTTTTTAAATTGTCTGCTTATCTTCTATAATTGTGTAATCACAACAAATCACAAAGTAATGATTATCTGTTGAGCAAGAATAGTGTTTAAAAAGCTGATAACCATCTTGTAAAGAAACTTTAATGTTGACTATTAGAATCCCAAACAAAATAGGATTTTGAAGTGTCAAACCAATTCATAGTCAGCTGCTGTAGAAACCTGACATAACATTCTATCTTATTTGGAAGACCGCATGGAAGCATTTAGGAAGTAGAATGGCCATGCCACGGGCTGTTTTTCTACTCTTTTCTAAACCTGTAGCTCTCCCTCAGCAGCGCTCCCTCAGCAACAGCTCCCACACCCACCCCACTTTCCTGATTCCTGCCAGATCTTCAGTTGCTCTTTTCTGCTTGACTTACTTGTTACCATCCTCTCCTATTTACTTTCCCTGTTCTCTTTGTAATTTCTCATTCCTTTTTATTAGATTTTGGGTCCCTTCTCCATTTTACTTCATTCTAAATATGCATTTCAAATTTAGTTCAGGTTTAGTATCAATATCTTTTTATGATTGTTACTTTATAATTTTTATTTTAAACTTCACCTTAATTGAGGGGTTTAAGATTTACTTTAAGAATTGAAGAGTCATCTAAGTGAGATTTAACATTTTATAAAGTGAGTATGGATAAAGCAAGGCTATTACATTGAGAACAATGTGGCAAAATATCAAAATTACTGCCATGATGATCAGGAGTGAAATCAGGAAGCATTTCTTACATTGGGTAGAAATTCTTGGAACTGATGATTCTAAGAAACAGTAGAAATGGGCAAAATTTAAACTTTGAAGCTTTATATATATGATAATAAGGTATCAAGGGATGTGAATAGCAATTAAGATGCCGATCAGCCATGATTAAACTGAATGTCAGAACAGGCTCAAGGATCTGAATTGCTTCCTGCCACTCCCTTCAGTCCCTTCACTGGCAGCAGTCCCAGGCTGAACTCTGCTTTTGGCCATTTCAAATTCTTCTGACTCCATGTCATCTTCAATACTAAGAAGTCTATTTTCCGCCTTTGCAATATTGCACACCTCCATCCCCATTGCAGCCCATTTCCTGCTGAGATCCACTTTTTTTTTGTGACTGGCTTTTCGTCTTCATATACCAGTAAATATTCTTTCCTGCACCAGATCTGGAAGCAGCAACCACTCTATGGTTAGTCTGCAGTGACCATCCAGTTTTTAATTTAAAGTGTTAACTTTGTTTATTTGTAGCCTCATCCTTCCTGCCACTGATCTTTTCTGCTTTTCCGTTCCCTTCACACCATTAGCAGCACTCAAGGTCCAGTGATATAGTAACCCCTCTATACACCCTTCTACTTTTACATCTCCATAAAACAAACCACTTTGAACTTTTAATTACCCTCAATTATTCATTTGGGTTTGTATCTATTTTTACTATTTAAACCTCATGGAACACATTGAATTTTTTTTTCTAAAGTGATAAATAAATGTAACTTGTAGTTGAAGCACAATCCTCCTTTTGTATCTGCAAATGATGTTGCGTGTGTGGAACATGGATTATTAATTTTCAATTCATTTTGAAATGTAGGTTCTCCAGAATGAATGTGAAAAATGTGTGAATTAAATGGGTGGTAACTGTCTCATTCTTCTGATCTGGATTCATCTTGGGCATTATCAACTTCTATAACTGTTTGATTCCAGAACATATTTATAATTCTGTCTCCTGATTCTAAGTTACATTGCTGAATTGAGTAACGTGTCGCCTCCAGCACAACACGTATCATTAATGTCATTTTCATGCTTGTCATCTAGTGGAGCTCAGAAATTGTTTCCAGACAAAAATAGCTTCAATTCATTTATATCTATTAACATATAAGATAGAAGCATTCAACTCCTTGAATCACTTAATAAGACCATGACTGATTTGACTGTAAACTTAACTCCGTATTTCTGATTACCTTTAAATCCTTTTGTTTATCCAGAACTTATCTACCTTTGCCTTAAAAATAATCAGACTCTGTTTACACTGTCCATTTGTGGTAGAGTTCCAAAGACTCACAATCCTCAGATGGAAAATATTTGTCTCATTTCTGTCTAACTGGCTGACTCCTTATTGTTAGACAGTGATCCTACTCCTAGATTCACTCATAAGAGGAAACATCCTCCCTCATTCATGCTGTTAAAACCCATTAGGATCTGATATGATCACATTCCACTTTTTCCATATTATTAAGCCTGATTAGTATGATTTTACTAATAGGTGATCCCTTGCGATTGAGGATGATTTGCTTCCACTCTAGTTCTAAAGTGGGTGATGAGGCCGATGTGGGATGCTAGACTCTGCCACAAATGGGTCAGGAGGTGCTTGACAGGGCAGAAAGGTCAGTAAATTGTCAGATGATGTATTCTTTCTGTTTTTAACTCTGGGCTTATGTGATCCTGATTTGTGGACTCCAGGTTCTCGATACTGTCCTCATGTTCCAGATTGTATTTCTGCAGTGCTTTGAAGTAGTCTGTGGTTCAGATGCATATCTGTGCAGGGTCACAGTTGTCCAGTAGACCACATGGTTTGACGTCTTGATCTTCAAACACTCTTTATCTCAGAGAAACAAAGAACTGCAGATGCTGGAATCTAGATGACAAACACGATGATGCTGGAGGAACTCAGTAGGCCAGGCAGCATCTGTGGAGAAAAGCAGGCAGTCAACATTTCGGGTCAGGACTCTTCTTCAGGACTGAAGATAGGAAAAGGGGAAGCCCAGTATACGGGAAGGAAAAGCAGAGCAGTGATAGGTTGATAAAAGAAGAGGGGAGGCGGAGTGGGCAGAAGGCGGTGATAGATAGATGCAGGCAAGAGATAGTGATAGGCAGGTGCAAGGGAGGAGGGGAGAGCAGATCCACTGGGGGAGTGGGTCAAAGGTAAGGAGAGAAAGGAAACAGAGTAGAAAAAAGAGGCTAGGAAAGGGAAGAAGAGAAGAAGCATGGTGGGGGGGGGTGTTGTGGGGAAAGGGGATGGGGATTACTTAAAGTGGGAGAATTCAATGTTCATGCTGTTAAACTGCAAGGTTCCAAGACGGAAAATGAGGTGCCGTTCCTCTAGTTTGTACTTGGAATTCTCTTGGTAGTGGAGGCGGCCAAGGACTGACATATCAGTGATAGTGTGGGAGGGGGAGTTGAAGTGACTGGCAATGGGGAGATGCAGATTGTGATTACGGACAGAGCGCAGGTGTTCTGCAAAACGATCACCTAGTCTGCGTTTGGTCTCACCAATGTAGAGGAGGCCACACCTGGGAGCACTGAATGCAGTAGATGATATTAAGGGAGATGCAGGTGAATCTCTGTCTCGCCGGAAAAGACTGTTTGGGTCAGACAGCCAAAGACAGTTCTAGTATATTGATAGTGAATTTTGTCACTGAGAGGTGGCTCCCATGATATAAGAAGTGGTCCACCTTTTCCAGTTTCTTGTCTTACATCTTTATTGTCAGAACTCACTGCTGGGATCCTTGGCAGAGCACTTTTGTTTTATGAATGTTAAATGTAAGGCTCATTTTTACCAATGTTCAAGTGAATTAGTTTATGATGACATAGATCGAACAGTTTACTATTTGTTCTGCAGATAAGCTCTGTTCCAGCAGGAGGTTTGTGTGATAGACTCTCTTAGTGACTATTTGTAAATGTGGTTCCTTGCTCTGTTGAGATCAGTAATTTTCTCTTAACTTGTTTGAATAATATTCGCAATGAATTAATAAACAAAGGGAAGGAGAGGGACAAATATTGTAGGTTATTTTTGAGTGAAATCTGTAAGTGGCATGAAACTACTTTATATTGGGGGGAGTGTTTCTGGAGTGGTTTATTTACAGAATGGGCAAAAACATTACTAAACTCATTCTTCATTGTGTACTTGAACATTGAGAGTTTGCCTTGCCCACCTTTCTTCACTTCACGGACACGCAGCATCTAACAGCAGTATTAAAGCTTTGGTGCATTCAAAATTGAAAGTACATTTCATATCTTCTGAGAGACTCGGGTGTGACGCTGTAACATGCCAGTGGATGGATTTTTACATCAAACCAAGCTTTTAAGGCACCCGAGTGCAGGTAGCAGTACTCATAGGAACTGGCCGTTTAAGCTAGAACAAAATCCTCTTCCTAATTCCAACAGAGTATGCATTCATACAATGTTAGAATTAATGTTTCAGATGTTCGGTTCTCCGCATTATCAATGCTGATTGCACTGCACGTTAGGTAAAACAAAATAATTTCCTTTCTACCTTCCTGCGAAAAGCTGTTAAGCTTTCACCAGCAGGTTGGTGGAACCCTCGCACTGCTTGTGCACAGAGAATTGACATGCTCGCATTCAGATTAAAGAAATTCCTTGCTCCCGTTTATCAGTAAGAGAAACCCTTTCACTTATGCAAACTACAGCCAGGCAAGACATTGTGCCGCCCTTGTAAAGGAATGGTACACGGAGACACAAGAGACTGCAGATGCTGGAATCTGGAGCAAAACATCCAAACTGCTGGGAGGAACTGAGCGGGTCGGGCAGCGGCTGTGGAACACTGATGCAGGGTCTCGACCCCAAACATCCAGCACCCCTCTGCCTCCACAGATGCTGCTCAACCTGTATGGTCCCTCCAGCAGTTTAGTTTTTTTGTTGTTTTTTGCACAGGTAATGGCTTAATTTAAATGCAAGGTTGTCAACAGCGTCCTGGAGACCGGAGAGCCACCTCCACCTCCACCTCCGCCTCCTCCACCACCTGGCCATGCCTGCCCGCTTTCACCTCGCATTAAAATAGGTGGCACTGTCACCCCCTAGATCCCCTCCTCCCCACTAGATCTGAAGCACCACCCGGATCCGGGAGGGATGGCCGCCGCCGCCGCCCCCGCCGGCAAACGGCGGGAAACGCGGGGGCGCGGCACTCGGCATGCTCCGGCCGCGGCGCAAGCGCAGTGGCGCGGCTCGGCTCGGCTCGGGAAGGGGCGAGCGGCGCAGGCGCGCTGCGCACGGCCCCGGCTCTCCATGGCGGATGTGTTGTGAAGCGAAGACGAGGTTGAGTAGACTCGTTCCGGTGTTTTGCTCGCTGTCTGCCTGCCCCGCGCTCTCAGGCCCTCAGAGCCGCTGCCGCGCCCGGGAGGGAAGGAGGGAGCAAGGGCGAGGGGGTGGGAGGGGAGCAGCGAGCCCGGGTCCGACGCCAGCTCTTGCGGGCGCTCCTGGGCCAAGCTTGCGGGGCAACAAAATGGCGAGAATGCTGCTGGCTGCGGGGAGTAGGGGGGGCCCAGCCCACCCGCCCGAGGCGGGGGCAGTGGTGGAGGGGGTGGCGGCGGCGGCGGCAGGGCCGGCCACCGCTGTTGGAGGGAGGGCCCTGGGCACCTTCCACTGCGCAGATGGTTGTCCCTGCCAGGTTACTTTATTTTTTTTCGCTCAACAAGACAAAAAGCAACGTGTTAACACTTGGGTTCTCGTACATTATTTGCTTGCAAGTCGGAGCCTTCGCTGCAAAATAAAAATCAGAACTGCAGCTGCTGGAAATCTGAAATAAAACAAAAAAAACACCCAGAAAATGCTGGAAACGCACAGCAGGGCAGGCAGCGTCTGTGGCAAGACTGTTAACGAGACCCTTCGTCAGAACCTTGGTGCAAAATGTTCCCCCAACTCCCAGTCGAAATTGCTGTTGAGGCACTGGGCACTGTGCAGTGTGGCTGGACCTTGATGGGAGAGGAAGGGGTAGAGCCAAAGCTTAGTTATGGATTATGAACTTCACATTTTAACTTCTCACTTGTAATTCGATATCTATTTAAATCAGCCTGCATTCAGAATGTGACTTACCCCGTATTCCACCCCCTTATGAACCTTTTGTTGAACAATTCAAATTCATGGGATATTACTGAGAATTAGTTGGATCCAGGGTGGAAATGGGGGAAATTAAAGTTTAGTTGCAATGAGTTTTATTTTTGGAATAACATTTTAATACCACTTACCCACTTTAATTGGAGATGGTGAAATGTTGGTCCTTTTTGATGCATTGAAAGACATTGGCTTATTTGTGGTTGGATCTTTCTTTAAAATAAAATGGTAGTAAATTGTATACTAGGGTCCTGAAATTTGTGGGATGACTCATTTCTGTTTCTCTTTGATCCTTGCAAACTAAAGCATTTGTTGGCAGTTTTCACAAAAAAGTGAAACCCCTTTCATTACAAATGTTAAAGTACTAGGTCTGCGGCTGTATAGAGTACATGAGGCTGAAAATTAAATTACGTCCTGCTTTATTTTCAGTGGTAGGACTTGCTACTTCTGTGTTTTATTTAAACTCCTTTCGCCACCCATTTTGGAAGGTCATTCTTCAATGTTTGTCTTTCTTTGGCATTCCATGTAATTTATTTGTATCATTTTGATGTAGTACTGGTTGAAAATCCTGTGAATATTTTTAGTAAATTTGCAGAGATTTGTACTAAAGGTGTCCCAAACTACATGGCAGGAGAGTTTTCAAGAATGGTTAATCTACCAGTGGTAGTTGTGTTCATGATTTTTTTTCTTGCATTTGTTCCATTGTGTGATTATAAATAAACGTGAAGTGGTTCATAGTTTTTCTGTGAACTCATGTCGTTGCAATTTAGTGCCATCACACAGGAAATCTCAAGTAGAGGTGCTCAGTTGGAGTTGTTTTACACTGCATTATTTTTGATTGTGGATCTTCTTTACTGCTAAAGTAACTTAATGCAAGTTATTTTATGTTTACTTAGGATCAAAATTAAGCTGTACACCCAGCTGTTGTAATGTTTGAAATTAATATTGTCCATTATCTTAGAACTTTGGATTTTTATTTGTTAAAATTCACATTAGTTGTCAATTAGGATTTAAATGAAACTGGTTTATCTTTTCTGTGGAGAGATACCCTATATCTACTGTTCACGATATAGTGGCTGAGATCAGCAGTTCAAAATTTGGAGCAGCACAGGCACAAGTAATTCACCAGGTTTAAGTTTATGGCTTGCTCTCTGAAGCAACTGTGCTCTGAAGTATTATAAATTTCCAGGTTGTTCAGTATAGGGTATTGGAGCACCAAACAGAAATGAATAAAATTGCATTAGATTTTGTCAAAGTGGTTCAATGTAAAATTCTGATACCTGATTAAAACCAAGTCCGGTACAAGGGAACCACACTCAATTAAAGAATCTGTAATAAATGTGTTGAATATGTGCAGTGACATTTTTTGGCAGGCATGAAATCTAAATGTTTTCTTCACTGCTAATATATGGCATTTTGCAACTGAGAAGTCAGCATACTACTTAGTATGTGCAATGATCTGATAATAACTTCAAAGTAAATTTTAATTCTTATCCCCCTTCCTGCAGGATATGTCGGGGGCTGAGATGTGAAGTTGTGCTCCAGTTTTCAGTACTTTGGTACTAGGGCTTTCACTGTGAAGGATAAGGCCCTGGGGTGTGTTGTAGAACAGAGGGAGCTAGGAGTACAGGTACATGGTTCCCTGAAAGTGATGTCACAGGTAGACAAGGAAGTGAAAAAGGCTTTTGGCAAGTTGGCCTTCATCAGTCAGGGCATTGATTATAGAAGTTGGGATGTTACATTGCAGTTGTACAAGACGTTGGAGAGGCCACACTTCGAATGTTGTGTTCCGTTTTGGTCACTCTGCTATAGGAAAGGTGCCATTAAGTTAGAGCATAGAGATTTATGATGATGTTGCCAGGACACAAGGAACTGAGTTATGGAAAGAGGTTGAGCAGGCTGGGACTTCTTTTCATTAGATCATTGGCGAATGAGGGGTGATCTTATGGAGATGTATAAAATTATGAGCAGCATAGGGTGAATGCACACAGTCTTTTTCTCAGGGATGGGGAACTAGAAGGCATAGGTTTAAGGTGAAAGGGGAGTAATTTAATAGGAACCTGAGGGGCAACTTCTCCCAGAGAGGTCAGTATATGGGATGAGCTGCCAGAGGAAGTGGTTGAGGCAGGTACATTAACAACATTTAAGAGGTACTTTGACAGGTATATGGATAGAAAAGGTTTAGGAGGATATGCGCCAAACACAGGCAAATGGGACTTGCTTACATGGGAATGTTGGTTGGTGTGGGGCAGTTGGGCCAAAGGGCCTGTTTCTGTGATATATGACTCTGTAACTTTTTTTTAGTAACCATATTGATGAGTGAAATCTTAAACAGAGCGATTATTTAACAGCACCCATCGTGCTTTGGCATTTGTCATTTCTGGGCCCTGGCTTGTTTAGATACCTCTTAAATATTGTGAGAGTCTCTGTCTTCATCACCTACACGGGCAGTCCATTCCAAATTCCAAACACCTGGGTGAAAAATATCTTCCTTCGATTCCTTCTAAATCATGTGCCACTTATCTTAAACCTTTGTTCTCTGGTTTTAGACACCTATGCTGTTTCTTGTTGTCTACCCTATGTCCCTCATAATTTAGTATACCTCAATCAGATTCCCTCTCTGCCTCCTCCATTCCAAGGAACACAAACCTAACCTACCCAGTCTGCTCACAACTGAAAGGCAACACGCAGGCAGTCCCCTAGTTACAAAAGACCTGACTTACAGAAATCTGGCTTTACACAAATTTTCCTATAAATTTTAAAAGGAATTTTTTTAAGATAGTAATAAGATGTTTCGTGGTATTCATTAATATTTGGATACAGTATATATTCCATTAGTTTAATTACGGGTAGACTTAGAGTGAATATTCAATGAAGTGAAAGAATTATAGGAAGTGTATGCAGAGCAATATGATATGGGTATCTATAGAAAATGAATGTTTCTGATTTGTGGAAAAATCAGCTTACAGATAGTTCTCAGGAACAGAACATTTACTTAACCCAGGGACTACCTGTCTGGTAAATCTCCTCTGCACCCTCCCCTGTTCAATTATATCCTTCCTTCAGTGTGGTGACCAGAACTGCATACAGTTTCCAGCTGTGGCCTAACCAATGGTTTATAACCATAAATTCCACGGACTTGTATTCAATCCCCCTCTAATGAAGGCAAGTATCCTGTATGCTTTCCTAACTACCTTTTCAATTTATGTTGCCACCTTTAGGGATCCTTGGACTTGTAAACCTTCTTTTCCTCAATACTCTCTAGGGCCCTACCATTCATTGTTTATGTACTTGTTAGTCCTCCCAAAATATAAAGGCAGCACAGAGGTCTGGGTTCATTGCTGACCTCTGCCTGAATGGAATTTGCATGTTCTCCCTGTGACCACATGGGTTTCCTCTAAATGTTCTGGTTTCCTCCCACATCCCTAAGATGTGCTGGTTAGTGGTTAATTAGACATACGTTGCCACTGGTGTCTAGGTGAGTAGAATCTGGGGGAGAAATAACAAAAATGGGATTGCTGTAGGATTAATTTAATTGGGTGGTTGATGGTTAGGGTGGACTCTGTGGGCCGAGGATCCTGTTTCTGTGCCTTATCTGTATGACTCTTTGTCAGGATTAAATTCCATGTGGGACCTTATCAAGGCCTTATTGAAATGCACATCAACTGCTTGCACTCATGGATACACTTTGTTACCCCTTTGAAAAATTCAATTAAATTGGTCAGACATGATTTCTCTTTAATAAAGCTATATTAACTATCTTTGGTTAATCCTTGCCTATCCAAGTGTAGGTGTGCTCTGTCTTTCAGATTCTAAAATATGCCTTTTCACACTAAGGCAATATTGCAGAAATTGAAATTCCCTGCCACTATAGCCCCATCGTTCTTCTGCGTCTTGTGATTTCCCTACGTATCAGCTGTATCTCCCACTGACTGTTAGACCTTCAGCAAAGTGATTACCTTTTTGTTTCTAAGCTCTACTCAAAAGGCCTCATTTGAAGAGTCTTCTAGGATATCCTTCCTCATTATCTTTGAGTTACTTTTTTGGTAGTGGCCTTGAATCATTATAATAAATTATAATGAGACTGAAAAGGTATTTTTATGGTTTCAATTCCAAGGAATGCCATATTCCCAATAGGCAAGTTTAATTGGGGGGGGGAAAAACCTGCCCATATTGTCTCCTTGGCATGGCATTTTTCCACATGCATCCTGGGAAATGATCAGGGGCACCATGCTAATCTTGTGCATTTTGGTAGAATAGATAATGATATGATAATGGGTAGCATAAAAACATCAAAATTGTCCTGTGGCTGAGAGTTCGCCTGATGCTGTTTCCATCGTCACTCTCAGTGTCACATCGGGAGAAATGAGGTCAGTCTCTTGCAGGGTAACGAGAAAAAGAAATAGGTAGCTTACCCTCTACCAAATGGCCAGTTCTTTTGAGTGATTTAACAACCACTTGGGATTTTGTTGTATCAAGACCAGAATAGTACATTGACATCAAAGAAATAGAATGAGGCATATAAAACGCTTAACGTAATAAATTACTTGCCTTAGTAAGGTTTGTATCAAAAACTGTAACTAGACATTTGGTTTGTAGGCCTTTAAAGAAATATATCCTTTTAGCCACTTATTCTTTTTCTGAGCTGTAGTATAGCAGTCCTTTCCTAATTCTGCTTCTTGCTCCAAACATATTTCTTTATATAGGGCAAAGCAGACGTCAATTATCATTACATAGAGCATGAAGGACTTCTAATTGGTAGAAGTTAAAAGTGTACTGTAATTTTCAAATCAGTTTTTTTTGCAGGGAAAGATTAATGTTACAAGCAAAGTAATGGACTTGGAGTAGTGGTAGGAAACAGGTGGAATCAGTTCCTTTTAAAAAATGATTTCCTTATGAAGCTTTAAGGAAAAGGTTAAAGATCTTTTGTATGGTTTTTCAGCCAGATGATGGCAATATTGGGCAATGAAGGAATGCATATCGTAGTTAACACTCTACAATGTCAGTACAGCTTTCTGTTCCTCTCTCTATTATCCATTTTTGTAGAACATTCTTTTGAATGTTTTGCCATGTTGATGGATATCCCTTCTAGACCAAAACTTTTGGAAATTTTCCCCTTCCTTACCTCAGATATAGAAGTACCAAAGCCTAGCTAAATCTACCAAATTAATAGCTATAAGGAATATCCCTCCATTCTATTGTTATTTCCATTCAATTGTTATTTCCATTCAAAAATATTGTGATCCTCAGCCTTGAGCATACTCAGTGTTTGAAGATCTGTAACCCTCCAGGTAGAGAATTCCAATGATTTACACCTTGCTGAGTGAGGACACTGTACTTCCGGCCTCCACCCTAAACTGACCTGTGGCAAGCTGAGGGTAGAGTCTCTTGGTAGCTACCATGCCAATTCCTCTCAAAATCTGTATATCAGTGAGATTTCCCATTTTTCTAAACTCCTTGGAATATTAACCAATCTTTCTATTTTCTCATAAGCAAACCCTATGTACTAGGATCTGGGCTGCACTGACTGCAAGACGAGTATGTCCTCAAGATAGACCAAAACTATGTAGTCTCACCTATATCTTGCGTAACTGGAGCAAGGTTTACTTAGCTTTGTACTTCAACTCCTTTGCAATAAAGGCAAACATTTTGCCTTCCTAGTTGCTTGCTGTAACTTGTATTTTTATCTTCTGTATTTCATGAGCCAGTGTCTAAATCGCACTGAACAGTTTGTGCAAAAATGTTGCATACAAGGTATTTGAATGTAGTATTTAATTCCATTTGTGAAAAGCACAAATTACTTAGATAGAAAATAAAAATGTTTTACAACAATAAAGGCAGCACTTTATTCAATTAATGTCTGTGCATTTTTTTTTAGCAGAAATATTTGTTATGAATGGAATGCTGTTTGGGGGGGTTTGTTAGATTGGTAACTGGTTATTCAAGTTGAAATCCTTTTAATTGTACGAGTCTGCAGAAACTTAAAGGATTGCTATGATAGAACATCTTGCTAGCTTTAGGAAGAGCAGCACACCATCTACAGAGTTGTGGGTATTAACCTCTTTGTTGCACATGTTCTCATCAAAAGTCAATTTGAAATGTGAGCGAAAAACAATTGCAATCTAGTCTGCACACCTTATGGATGACCCTTTCTCATGTCTCCAACACTCCCCTTCCTCTTGGACACCCCCTTCAGGCCCTTTACCCTCCCTAGACCTTTTCATCTCCAGCTGCTGCCGTGACATCAACCGCCTTGACTTCTCCACTCCCCTGGCCTGCTCCAACCTCACCCCCTCCGAATGTGCAGCTCTCTTCACTTCGCATCAAACCTGCGTTCCAAACCTCTGAACTTGAAAAGTGAACTTTGCTTCTCTACATTTTTAGACTGATTTACAGCATTTTCTATTTTCATTTAGAATTGTAGCGTCCACAGTGTTTAATCTCATATTATTTAAATGATGTCAATTGGTTTGTTTAATCTCATATTATTTAAATGATGTCAATTGGTTTGGTACAGATATGCAGGTTTTCCCAGTTTTTGGTGCAATTGATACACTGAAGTTTGGCGGTAACAGATTAGAATGTGGGAGGAGTAAAACAAATGAGGATTAATGCAGCATTAGTGTAAATCAGTGGTTTATGGCCAGTGTAAGATGACAGGCTGAGGGGCATTTTTCCCTGCTGTATCTCTCTCTGATTCTGAAATGATCATTTTACAGCTCACTGGTTTTTAAAAATGTCAAGAATATACAGACATTGTTGGAACCGGACAAATATAATGCCTTGTGATTTACTAGATGATTATGAGAAAGTAAATTGCAGTACAGTTAATTTGGAGAGCTGGTTCTTCCATGTGCTGTCTTTGAAAGAAGTCTCTGTGACATGTTTGAAAGCGTGCTTTGAACTCGACCCTTGGCATTTGGAATCATTTCCTTGTGACAAACACAGCAGGGTAGATGCAATATCAATTTAAAATAAGACTTTACAATTATCTTGCTTGGAAATAAATTGCTGATCCTCCGTTGCTGTTATTCATGGATAGGATTAATAGTAAATTGTATAATTGAATATTCACTAAAGAGTAGAGAACAAGTTGGAAAATGTTTGAATAGATTGTTTTGAATTCTGCTGCCTAATTTGTAAATGAGAGGAGGGTACTTGTTATAATGTAAAATTTTGTTAATCCTACCAGCAAACCAATGCAGAGAAGATTCAAGATTTTGAAAGGAATTTGGACAATTAAGTGGATTGGCTAACGAATAGTGGATGGATTTTAGTGTAAGTAAATGGAAGAAAATTCACATTGGCACAGTAAACGTGTACAACAAAAACAGAAAATGCTGGAAATACTCAGCAGGTCAGGCTGCGTCAGTTTCAGGTAGGAGACCCTTCATCAGGCCCGTCTGCAGCTTGAAGCATCAACTGTTTCTCTTTAGCCCAACCTGAGTATTTACGGCATTTTCTGTTTATGTTTTAGATTTCCAGCATCTGCCTTTTTTTATTTTCGATAAACATGCATACTGAAGAAGCGTTCAATTATAACATAAAAGCTTGAGCAAAGAATTTTTTGAGACTCTTTATTTCTTTCACACCATTTTCCTTTCACGCCATTCTTGGACTGTCCAGAAATCTTAGGAAGGACTGCATATTTTGGTTTACTGTTCACAAAGATAAATTTTGTGTGTATTCTATTCAGGTGTGTGCTATCTCATGTTTATGCAAACTAATCCAAATCACTTTCAAATCTACTTTTTTCTCTTGTACTTGCATCCAGGTCTGTCATCAATTCATTTTAACAATCTTTCAAGTACTTTATGACATGTGGCTTGAGCATAAGGGGTCCAGGAAAAATGTCAGGCTCTAAGATGTCAAATTGTATTGGTAAATTTAAAATTTTCCTTTAAGGGCATCAACATCCACCAGTATTTTTCCCAGGTAATCATGCCTATATGAGCCTTGACAGTGAATATGAGCAGGATATTCCAAAGTAATGGAGCATTGCAGCTAAACAATCCAATCTTCTTGCAGCTTTTCATGAAAAATTGATTAATAGATTTACTCTGTTAATACATGACTCTACTCTGGTTTAATTTTTTTGAATATTACTGTAATTTGGATCAGTATATACTAGAAAGTCAATACGTCTACCATTTATCCATTATGCACAATGATAGGTCTTCCTCTTCTCAACTTTGTGTTTTGAATTATTGTTTGTACTACCTTCTATAGTCTGAGTTTCTGTTGAATTCCTATCTTTTGTACATTTTAGCTTTACCCTGCAAATTTTTCTTACGAATTTCAATTTACCTTTTGTTTGCTGCTTTGTGTTGTTAAATGTTCTTAGTTGATTTTTTTATTACTTGGTCATTGTAGTTTTCACTTTCTGTTTCAGTGGTTATTTCTGAGATGGAAGAAGATGTCAGTCAGGATGAAATCAGTATTGAGAAGGGCACTACATTATTGGGATCTGATTCTGACATGACTGAAGATTCTGAGGCAGAGCGACAAGTTTTCCAGGTAAGATAACTTGAGAAAAGCAAAATGTACTAGAAGCATGCAGCAGGTCAGTCAGCTTGTGTGAACTGTTAATGATTCTGGTTACAGACCTTTCCTCATACTTTGCTTCTGGAGAACATTGAGGATAAAATAAATGCTCAATTGAGTGTGATGTGAATTTTGGGTCTGATATTTCTCGCAGGTATCTGCCTGCAGTTGCTACCTACAATCACACCACATCCAAACTTGCCTGGTTCGGATGAGGAGGGCCTACCTTCCTAACTAGAATCATTTCTGACTCCAGTGGCAATGCCTAAGAGTTAACTGTGCAAGAGAAACCCTGCTCCTGAAATACTCTGGAAAGTTTTGACAACAGGCGCAATGCTGACCCAGCTTTGTTATCAAATCTGTCAGGGATTTTAAAAGCCTCTCCCTCAGATTTAAAAAAAAAGTGTTTTTAGATTCAGGAACTTGCCTTTTTACTCCACAGCTTTACAATTCCAGTTGAAATCAATGATGAATATCTAATCTTACATGAGCATAGAACCAATTTTCCACAGCTAAAATGCTGGGTGATTGCAATAAAAATGAGCTTTGTTGCTGGTTTCAATGAGAAGTCCTGCAGTAGAACTTCTTGACAGATATTGCATTTACCACTGTCAAATGAACCTGATTTGTTTGATGCTGTGTTACTGTCAGCAGTTACTGGCAAAATCTAGAGCCAATATATCTTTCTTTGTTGTTCTACATGTGACTGCGTCGAGGTTTCTGGGAATGGTGTTGATGACATCCACATTTTTACTCTGTCTCTGCTTAATGCTACTATAATGATAGAACTGAGATTATGTTGTCTTGTCACTTTGTCCCCTGTTACAGTAAATACCCTTCTATTTAGAAAGGTTCCCTCAGCCAAGTTTGTTAAAGCTGGTTAAACATTAGAAGGGTAACAGTTCACTCTTGCTACTGTTTAAGTACAAAAGTTACTAAACTCAGCCTTGTCTTTTTTTTACATTTCAAAGCAATTGGCTTGGATAGATGATGGAGATTCTGCATTTGGAAGGAACGATCCAATCACTGTCATTCCTATCACGGTACATATTACAGATGACTCGGGTGCTTCTCAGAATCCTACGGTACAGGTGTCTCAGCAACCACAGGCAGTATCTGCTGAGCAGTTCCAGCTGATGGATCAGAATGGGCATCCTATCCAGTACGAACTTCAGTCACTGGGGGACACAAATGCACGTATGGTTAGTAACAAACAGCACAGCATGATAAAAAAAAATTCAGATTATGTGTATGTTTCCCTCTGCCCCATCAAAAATATCACAACATTCTGGACCCCACTCGAGTGGCAAAAGTACCAAACAGTGATGATTACCCCATAATTGTACCCCTTTTATTATCTGCTAAAATATCTGCATACATTGGAGCATGGCGATGAAGCATGTATTTAAGCATAGTGATGAAGAACCAAGGACGTGCATCCTTATCCACAAAGTGATGATGAAAACAAAGGCCACAATTATTAGAAAATTCCAGAATTTGTTGAGGACATTTAGCAATATACATGGGTTAGACGAAAGTTACTTTTTGTATTGTAGTAACTTTTTGGATTCTGAAAAATCAAATGTTAAATTTTTAAAATTTGGAGCCCAAGGTTTTAATAATACTTCAGACTAGGTTTCCAGTTTGCAAAGTAAGGTGGGCAACTTAGTGCACGCTCAATATTTTGTGTTTTGAGTCTAGTCCCTTTTTTTTACTGCCTTGATTTATAGTTTGCTTATGCAAAACTTGATCAGTGCCTCAGTCAAACCCAGCTTTGTAGCTGCTCGTCAGTTTCACTGACTGGCTTCAAAATCTGCATTACGATTACAACTTCTTTTCAGTGAGGTACATCAGGTTACTTAATGAACTGTGCCTTGAGTCCAAGAGGAAGGGAAGAAAAATCCCCTGGAAAAGAGCAGCTAAAGTGAAGCAACTTTCTATTTATCTGAAGATACGGACTCAGAATAATTGACCACAATTATATTGGGATATTGATCTTAAATGCTTGATTTGATTCCAAGCAGCTAGATCTTGGGATCAACCTTGGCACTCTACATGGTGATTGGGCAGAAATTGTGAGCAATTGAAAGCATGTGCAAGATAATCCCTCTAGAATACATTAACAAATTACAGTTTAGCTCCCTTACCAAAATATTTGTAATTCCTATATGGCTACCTTTTTTTTGGCATTACCTGGGATGATTATCTCATTGCTGAAATAATGTGTCTTTTTTTTCCAATGAAAAGATGCTTCAGGTATGCATACCTCTTGCAGAAACATTTACCCAAGAATATATCGTTCTGAATTGCTTCTAATTGATTCTGAGGTTTTGGAGCTGTTGGTCCGCCAATCAACTTAACCTTCCTTCAATTTTGATTCCCACCCTACTTTTTTTTTCTGATAGGAGCTGTCAGTGTTGATGATTAACTTGTTACTTCATGTTTCTTCCATTGAAACTGTTTTTCCATTTGTCTAGGTTATTAAATTATAACTGAAAGATGTTTACTTCCTCCCAATAAATTGTGTTTATGATAGCATGTATCTGTGGGTTAGCCAGGGAAAAGAATATCTTACTTTGCCTGATCAATGGATACATCTTTAAGTTAACATTGAAAACTTTTTTAATGCCTTTAGCAAAGAAACTATTAGAAGAGAGTCTTAAGTACATTCAGAAATACACTGTTGTCTTGGCAGCTGGGCAAACAATGGCTTGATGTTATAGTCTTTTAAAATAATTTGAAAATGAAGATCAAAACAAATATGCAAGCAATTTAAAAAAAATATTTCCGGTTTACCACAGAGAGTTGAAAAAATGAAGATCAGTGATCTATTGCGAATCATTTGAAAGAATCACCCCCCCTTACCTGTTCAATATATTTAATGCTCTTGCTAGTGTCTCGGGTCTTGTTGCTGTGATCTATTGGCAAAAAGATTAAAGCACTTTCATGAATTTTGTGTTAATGCAGGAGGGGAAATTATCTATTGGATCAGGTATCAGGCAATAAATTTTCTTAAAAAGGCAGTCAGATCCTCCCTGATGCTTTTCTTTCATTTTCTTAAAAACAAATCATGAGCTTTTAATCAGCAAAAAACAAACTGCTGGAGGAACTCAGTGTGTTGAGCAGCATCGGGGGTAGGGATGCGGGGAGAAATTAGGGTTGAGACCCTGAATCAGGATTAGAGTAGAGAGGGAAGATAGCTGGTATAAAGAGGAGAGGGGTGAGACAGGGCCAGTGGGTGATATGTGGACCGAGGAGGGGTGAAGGATGACAGACAATTCAAGCCAGGAGGGGGAGGGATGGAGCTGGGAGACGGACTCAGGTGGGTGATACGTGGAAGCAAACAGAAGAGAAAAAAAAAGTTCAGATGGAGCCGGGTGGGAGGGGAGAGTGAAGGTGGAAACAGCTGCTGGAGGGTGATAAGTGGGAACACAAAGGCTGCCAGTACTGTGATCTGATAAATTACAAAGGTGATAATGGGAACCATTAGGGTAGAGGTGAAAGGCAAATGGAACCAGATGGGGAAGGGATCCATTGGGTGAAATGCATGTGGGTAGTAAGTGGATGGAACGAAAATGGGTGATAAGGGGTGGGTGGAGGGGGGGTAAGTTATGGGAAAGGGTCAAAAATGGGGTGACCGGAGGTGGATTGGAAGGAGAGAGAAAGGGGAGCACAGGAGGCAAGGATTACCATGAGTTTTAACTGTTTTAAGTTTTTCAATGCTGTGAACCATAAGCTTGGCAGGATACATGTCCTACTTCAAGGTTTCTTCCACTTTTTGATATGACTTTAAAAGGTTAGGGTAAAGCTGATAAAAGCTGACTCAAAATTATTTGGCTTTCTTCCATATAAGGATAAGAGGTGAGAGTGCCATAGGGTCTATTTGCTTTTGGATTAACATGATACATGTGCATTTCTAACATGGTCTACCACAAGTACTGTTTGTCGCTATTTCTAGATGATTGTTACCAGCCAGTCAGAAAATGGCCAGGTGCTTCATGTGATTCCATCCAATCAGCCTGGTGTTGCACAAGTCCTAATTCCACAGGGGCAGCTTCTTGACATTGCAAGTTCACATGGTAAGGACGGTTATCTGGCATTTAAAATTATGTGTGTGTAAGTCATCTAATCAAAAATGAAGGAGTAATAGGTGCCTGTATGATCACCTTTGAACCTTTCAATAGAGAATTGTAGGACAGCATGGGACAAATAAAGAGCTATATAAAAATGGATAAGGGGATTACAGCTACTGGATTGATTTCACACAATAAAACTACACTTGATTTTATTGATGGTACTCATTGGCCCCTTTATTATTATCCTAAATAATCAAAATAATGAAAAAAATGTTCAAGAAACATTGTCACAACTAATTAATAACTAGTTGTAATTAGTGAATAGTTATCAAGTAAGGTTTGTCAGAAGCATGGTTGTCTTTGAAGCATAGAAGAGGATGTTTAAAATAATTTTAAGTGCATTGTTGCATTTTGTTGTGATTGCCAAAATTGAGAGAAGGTGTTTAAAAAAAAATTCCGACTTTTTATATGTATCTGTATGCTAAATGGAGACTAAAAGAAAATTAGAAACAAATATCAGAATGATTGTTTGTATTTCAAACCAGATTCATTTTACATAATCATTCACAACTATAATTGCATGTAATTAAACTCTGGTACGATTTACAGTAACTTGTGGTAATCCAGTACAGTTTGGTTGGCAAAGTTAGAGGGAATAGGTAGGTAAAAATGTATATAGTGGGGGGAGAAAAGATGAATTGTTGAGTGTCTTGGTAGTAGAGATTATCTTAGAATTATAGAGATTTATGGCACAAAGGATGAGTATGTGGCTTAATTATATCTGCTTGCAGAGAAAGAATTCTTAAACCTAATTTGCTTTCCAGCTTGGTCTATAGACTTGTAGATTGAAGTCATAGAGTTATACTGAACAGAAACAGGACCTTTGTCCCAACATGTCCATGCTGACCAAGTTGCCTTCCTGAGCTAGACCCATTTGCTTACATTTGGCCCATATCCCTCAGAACATTTCCTATCCATGAACCTGTCCAAATGTCTTTTATACATTGTAATTGTACCCACCTCTACCACTTCCTCTGGCAGTTTGTTCCATACACCCATCACCCTTGGTGTAAAAGTAACTTGCCCCTCGGATTCCTCTTTAAATCTTTCCCCTCTCACCTTAAACCTACGCAATCTAGTTTTAGTCTTTTTCCCAGGGTAGGGTAGTCTATGTGCATCCACCTTATCTATGCCCCTCATGATTTTGTGAACCTCTATCGGGTCACCCCTCAGCCTCCTATGCTCCAGGGAAAATAGTCCCAGCCTATCCATTTCTCCTTATAACTCAAGCCCTCCAGTCCTGGCAACATCCTTGTGAATCTTTTCTGCACCCTTTCTGGCTTAATCACATTCTTTCTATAGTATGGTGACCAGAACTACGCTCAGTATTCCCCATGCAGTCGCACCAATGTCTTGTACAGCTATAATATGATATCCCAATTGTACTCAATGTCCAGTCTAGTGAAGGCAAGCGTACCATATGCCATCTTTACAGTGCTTCCCCTATTTAATTTTAGTTAAGTACAGTTTCTACCACACTTGAATTCTGGACCCTTGCCTTACTAGTTGAAAAATGTTTCTCAACACTCTCTAATCCTTGTACATGTTATATTAAATCTATTCCCCATGGTTATTGAAGGCTTCCTTAAGGGAAAGGTACTTCTTGTCCATTCTAACTAGGCCGCTCATGATATTATATACTTCTGAAAAGATATACAGTATATAGTTATAATGTTCTAATATATTATATTTTGCACATTTTCTCATTTCCTTGTTACATAGGAGACCATTCTGCCCAATTGAGTCATGCTGGTCAAAGCAATCCCATCAGTCCAATTTCCCCACTTCCCTGTGACCCATTCACATGCCCATCAACTTCTCCTCAACTACACCTCCCACTCTCTTTAACCTCCCCCCCCACCCTCCCCCCCATCCCCCCAGTTCTCTTCCAACTCACCTACATACATACACTAGGGGATAAATTACACTGGCTAATACCAGCATGAATTTAGGATGTGGATCCCATTTGTTTACAGGGAGAACATGCAAACTCCACGTGGATAGCACAGGAGATTAGGACTGAAATCAGGTTGCTGGAAATGAGATGGCAGCACTTCTTGCTGTGTCACTGTGCTGCCACTGTGGGATGAGTTGTGAGCATTGACGTGTGTCTCATCCCACTGGGGTTTTTTGTCTTTGCTTTCTCATGTCTGTTTATAACACTTTGAGGACTTGGTGTGATGGTTTAATTTTGTATGTTAACCTATTTATTGGCAGATGCAACAGATGACAAACAGATAAGTGATGAACTTCAGACAGTGACAGTAGCTGCAATAGCAGATAACACTGGCTATGTTTTGCATCCACAGTCTTCACTAACGTTGCCCAAAAAGACTACCGTCAGGTATGTACAGGATACGTGCTTACATTAAGTAAAAGTGATATTGTAATCACTTTCTCATGATGTGTTGTTTTTTGCTAAATGACCAAAAGCTTCTCATCTATGTTTTATTCTTCTAGTTACCTTGGTAAAAGATCCTTCTTAGTTTGTAAGATGCAATGACATCTTAATCCCTATCATGAATTTGTGATGAATGGTGCATTGCAAATCAAAACTACAACCAGTAAATGCTGGAGATACTCAGCAGGTCAAGCAGCATCTGTGGAGAAAGCATTTGTGCTGTCTTTGTTTCAGATTTCTAGCATCTGCTGTTTTCTTGCTTTTGAGTAATTGCAAACTACAGATAAAATGCTACATATCCTAGCTCTAATTTTGTTTGAAGGAATGTTTCAGAAATTGTTCCATTAAATGTTTCCGGGCACATAGGAAGTTTGAGCAGGATAAATTTAGATTGTACATCGATGTTGAAGTAAATCCCTTATCTTATGAGAATACAACAAGGAAATTGAGGTTAGTTTATTTTAGTTTTCTGGGGTTAAATTTATTATAGTTACGCTTTTTGGAATAGGGAAAAGTTGCTGGGCATAACTCACTTGCACCCTTTTGATCAAATTCATCTATTCATCAAGAGCCTAATTTTAGTCTTCACAGAAAATATTATTGTCACTTGAATGTATTTACATTGTTGACATCAGAGGCCTTCCTTGATGAATTATCTGCCTTTTTAAATATTTGTGAGAAGTTGACTTTTCTGCCTACTCCAAAATTAACTTTAACATTTTAACATAAATTTTCTCTAATCTGCCTGGCAGAATTAGTTCTTACTCTTGATCCAAACCTACTTTGGCACCACTCCCCAACTCTTTCTCCACTACATCGATGGCTGCATTGGTGCTGCCTCCTGCATTCATGTGGAACTCGTCAGATTTATCATCTTCGCTACTAACTACAAACCACCCTCAAATTCACTTGGGCCATTTTTGACATCTCTCTCCCCTTTCTGGATCTCCCTGTTTCCATCTCAGGAGCCAAACTATCTACTAACATTTGCTATAAATGCACTGATTCCCACAGCTACCTGGACTACACCTCTTCCCACCCTGTCTCTTGTCATGATGCCTTCCCTTTCTCTCGGTTTCTCTGTCTCTGCCGCATCTGCTCCTGAGATAAGACTTAAGCCGTTCCAGGGCATCTGAAATGTCCTCCTTTTTCAGAAAACGTGGCTTCCCCTTTACTGTGGTTGATGAAACCCTCATTTGCATTTCCTCCATTTCTGCTCTACCCCTCACCCCAGACAGAACAGAGATAGAGTTCTCTTGTTCCTTGCCTTTCACCCTACCAGCCTCCACATCCAGCGTTCTTTGTCATTTCTGCCAGCTGCTACGCAATCCCATCATCAATCACATCTTCCCCTCTTTTCCCCCCAACCCCTCATGTCTTCCGCAGGGACCACTCCCTCTGACTCCATGGTTCACTCGTCCCTCACCACCTACCCCTCCCCATCCGCTAGAACTTTGCCTTGCAACCGTAGAAGGTACAACAACCTGTCCCTACACCACCTTCCTCACCACTATCCAGGGACCTAAACAGCTCTTCCAGGTGAGGTTCTCATGCACCTCCTCTTATCGCATTTGGTGGTTGTGATTTGGGCTCTTATGTGTTGGTGAGACCAAGTATGGACTAAGCGACTGCTTTGTTGAGCATTTGTGATCTGTCTGCAATGGCCATCTTGAGCTCTCGATTGCAAGCTATTTCAGCTCCACTTCCCCTTCACATTCCCATATCAACCTCTCTGTCCTTGGTCTCCTCCACCGATAGGGTGAAGCCAAATACAAACTAAAGAAACAGCACCTCCTATTCTGCCTGGGTAGTCTACAACCCATGGTGTGAACATTGAATTTTCTAATTTCTGGTAAACTACATCCCTTCCTCCCCATGCTTCTTTCTCTCTGATCCACCCAGGTTCTTTCACTGACTCCTCCACCACCCCTGCACTTTTCCAACCCTCTCCTCACCCACCCCAGCCCTTTTCCTCTCCCCCACTTTGTTTCATCTGCCTATCACCCACACATTTAACCCATTGGTTCTATTCCCTCCCCAGCTCGTTCCATCTGCCCTTCATCCCTCCCTTATCTAGTTCCACTTAACATGTTCCTTTATCAAATTCCAGAATCTGCAGTTTTTGTGTCTCTCCTCCCCTCCAGCCGGCTCCATCAACCCCCTCTTCACCTAGTTCTACCTATCATTTGCCAGTTCTAGTTTCACCCCTTCTCTTCTCCCCCCTCCCCTTTATACTGGCTTTCTCCCCTCTATACACAGTCCTGATGCAGGGTCTCAATTTGAAATATCTACCATCCCTCTGCCTCAACAGATGCTCTGCCTGACCTGCTGAGTACCTCCAGCAATTTGCCTTTGCTCGAGTTCCAGCATCTGCGATCTCTTGTGTCTTCATCTTAATCTTAACATGTATTCCCTGATATCTTAAATCTTTTGCCATGGGGCCGATTTTCCCAGGTCAGTTCTCTACACAGTTAACACTTCAGTTGCAAGAGTTTGAAATCTATCAAAGCTTAATTAACACTTACTCTCCCATTAAGTTCCTTTGCTTGAATCACCTTTGCAAATTTTTGCATCTTGATGACAGTATTATATTTACATTGATTAAGTGACTAGGATTGTACATTATTCCTTTGGAATCTAGACAAATCTTTGTACAGTAATGGTAAACCTTTTGATATTGGAGACTATTTATAACACAGGATGAGCTATTTAGCCCACAGTGCCCATGCTGATTTAAAAAAAATGAGCTACTGAATATCATCTCATTTTTTTAGCACTTGATTGTAGCCCTCCACATTATGGTTCTTCTAGTACACATCCAGGCATTTCTTAAAAAAAATGTGGTGAGGTCTTCTATCTCTATCACTTTTCCAGACTCTCTGGATTGAAAAAAAGAATCCTTATTCCATGTTTGGTCAGCTGCTCCACCTGGTCAAATCAGATGCTCTGCTACTAATGAAATTGCAGAATCCTGTGAACAAAGTGAGAATTTCCATTATATCGAAAGTGTCAGACATGACTTCTGTTGTGTCATTGATTTCATTTGGAGTAACTAGAGGCTCTGTCTGCATGGAAGGTTGAGACTTGGCATTATTGCACCCAGACTTAATTTGAGATGCTGTTGGCACAATCCTAGTGGAATTAAGGAAGAAGTTGGTCATAAGGCAATGGATTTGCAGTTGCTGGGTCTTGGAATAATTACGCTCTAGGGAATTGGAGTTGACTGTTAATATACAGTTTCATTTGGAGAAGGTACAATTCATCTTTGAAATTGATTGTCTTCAAAGTTTGAGGATGTTAGCAGTAGTGAATGGAATTTCTTTATCTTTTGCAACTAATTGGTGCAGCAAAGGTTAAATCTAGCTGCAATAAAAGTTTTATCTTCCTTGCTTCTGGTTAATAGTTTTGATATATGATGCAACTATATAGAAAAATGTTTACAATAAATTCAACTTTTTTTTGTGTTTCAGAACGGTTGAAGACAATTTTTCTGTCCCGTTTCAGCCACTGCCACACAACACCCCTGCGTGGGCACGAAGACTTCGGAGCTGTGAGGTTGATTAGCTAATTGCGTATCATCTTCATTGGATGTTTGCCTTGATACTTTGCTGAAACAGAAACTGACTTTCAAATAATTTTTATCTCTTGGGTGCAGGATAGACTCCTGGAGCAATTATTTGTGCTTTAGTTGAGATCATATATTTCAAAAATTATACTTACTTTTCAACACTTCGAGTGAAGATTTTCATCAGAAATAATGAATAAAAATGAGCAAATTCTATGAAGGCATTTTTGTTTGAAGTATGTAGTTTTGAAGTTTATTCAACAACGTTTCCATAGTTCGTTTTTCTGGTGCCGTTTGTCCAGCAGTTCTTGGTTCTATTTCATATTTCCAGAATTCATTTTTTAAACTGTTCTGTCAATTTATACAATGAGTTGAAGGAAATTTGCTGTTCCTGCTGTCCCAAATAGAGAAAGGTATAAGACACAGGAGCAGAATCAGGCCATTCGGCTCATCTAATCTGCTCCGCCATTGGATCATGGCTGATTTATTTTTCCCTCTCAACCCCATTCTCCTGCCTTCTCTCTGTAACCTTTGATACCCTTACTAATCAAGAACCTATCAACCTCTAAATATACCCAATGACTTGGCCTCCACAGCCAACTGTGGCAATGAATTCCTCAAACACTCCTCGTGCATTAACCCTTTCACACCCAGGATCATTCTCATAAACCTTCTCTGGACCCTCTCCAATGCCAATACATCCTTCCTTAGATATGGGCCCCAAAACTGTTCTCAGTACTCCAAATGTGGTGTGAACAACGCCTTATAAAGCCTCGGCATTACATCCTTGCTTTTATGTTCTCGTCCTCTCAAAATGAATGCTAACATTGCATTTGCCTTCCTTACGACTGACTCAACCTGCAAGTAAACCTTTAGGGAATCCTGCAATTGGACTCCCAAGTCCCTTTGCAACTCCGATTTCTGAATTCACTTCCTGTTTAGAATGTAGTACACGCCTTGATTCCTTCTACCAAAGTGCATGACCATACATTTCCCTACACTGTATTCCATCTGCCACTTCTTTGCCTGTTCTCCCAACCTGTTCAAGTCCTTCTGTAGACTCCCTGCTTCCTCAACATTACCTGTCTCTTTGTATTATCTATAAACCTGGCCACAAAGCCATCAGTTCTGTCATTCAGATCATTAATGTATAATGTGAAAAGTAGCGGACCCAACACCTACCCCTGAGGAACACCACTAGTCACCAGTAGCCAACTAGAAAAGGCCCCCTTTATTCCCACTCTTTGCCTTCTGCCAGTCAGCTAGTCTTCTACCCATGCTAGTACCTTTCCTGTATACCATGGGCTCCTATCTTGTTTAGCAGCCTCATGTGCAGTGCCTTGTGAAAGGCCTTCTGAAAATGCAAGGAAACAACATCCACTGATGCTCCTTTGTCGATCCTGCCTGTTACTTCCTCAAAGAATTCCAACAGATTTGTCAGGTGCCATGCTGACTTTGACCTATTTTATCATGTGCTTCCAAGTACCCCAAAACCTCATTCTTAACAATGGACTCTAACATCTTACCAACCACTGAAGTCAGGTTAACTGGCCTATAATTTCTTGTCTTTTGCCTCCATCCCTTCTTAAAGAGTGGAGTGACATTTGCAATTTTCCAGTCCTCCAGAACCATTCCTGACTCTAGTGATTCTTGAAAGAACACTACTAATGCCTCCACAATCTCTTCAGCTACCTCTTTCAGAACCCTGGGGTGTAGTCCTTCCAGTCCAGGTGAGTTATCCACCTTCAGACCTTGCAGCTTCCCAAGCACCTTCTCCTTAGTAATAGCGACTACACTCACTTCTGCCCCTGACACTCTCTCGAATTTCTGGCATGTTGCTGGTGTCTTCCACAGTGAAGACTGACGCAAGATACTTATTCAATTCTTCTTCCATTTCTTTGTTCCCCATGACTACCTCTCCAGCATCATTTTCCGGTGGTTCAATGTGCATTCTTGCCTCTGTTTTACTCTTTATATATCTGAAAAAACTTTTGGTATCCTCTTTTATATTATTGGCTTGCTTATCTTTATATTTCATCTTTTCTCTCCTTATTGCTTTTTTAGTTGCCTTCTGTTGGTTTTCAAAAGCTTTCCAATCCTCTACCTTGCTGCTAATTTTTGCAATATTGCATGCCTTCTCTTTTGCTTTTATGCTGTCTTTGACTTTTCTTGTCAACCACAGTTGCCTCGTCCTCCCTTTAAAATGCTGCTGCTTCTTTGGGATGAACTGATCCTATGTCCTCTGAATTACTCCCAGAAACTCCTGCCATTGCTGCTCCACTGTCATCCCTGCTAGCGTCCCCTTCCAATCAGTTTTGGCCAGCTCCTCTCTCATGCCTCTGTAGTTACCTTTACTCAACTATAATACCGATACATCTGATTTTAGCTTCTCCCTCTCAAACTTCAGAGTGAATTCTATCATATTATGATCACTGCCTCCTACGGGTTCCTTTACCTCAAGCTCCCTAATCAAATCTGGATCATTGCACAACACCAAATCCAGAATTGCCTTTTCCCTATTGGGCTTGACCACAAGCTGCTCCAAAAAGCCATCTCATAGGCATTCTACAAATTCCTTTTCTTGGGATCCAGTGCCAACCTGATTTTCCCAGTCTACCTGCATATTGAAATCCCCATGACCACTGTAACATTGCCCTCCTTACATGCCTTTTCTATCTCCTGTTGTAATTTGTACCCTACATCCTGGCTACTATTCGGAGGCCTATATATATATATATATATATATATATATACACACACACACACATATATATAACTCCCTTCAGGGTCTTCTTACCCATGCAGTTTCTTAACCCTACCCACAAGGATTCTACATCTTCTGATCCTATGTCACTTCTTGCTAAGGATTTGATTTCATATTTTACCAACAGAGCCACCCTGCCCACCTGCCTGTCTTTTCGATAGGATGTGTATCCTTGGATGTTCAGCTCCCAGCTGTGATCTTCTTTCAGCCACGACTCTGTAATGCCCAAAGCATTCGTACCTGCCAATTTATAAATGAGCTACAAGCTCATCTACCTTATTTTGTATACTGCTTGCATTCAAATATAACACCTTCAATCCTGTATTTACCACCTTTCTTCTCAAATTTGTCTCCATTTTGCCTGAAGTTAAATTCTTATCCCTTTCCAAACTTTGTCTTATACTCTATTCTGGAGACTTCAGTAATCTTTCCTGCACTCTCCTGTTTTACTTTATCCATACTTTTCCAATCTGTTGAACCCATCCCTTATAGGCATCAGTACCTATAGTGATGTGAACAGAGACTGTCAGCCGCTCTGGTTCTCTTGGACCCATTCCATGCCAGAAATTCATTGAAGAAGGTATGCAGAGGGAGCTGAAAAGTGTAGTTTCTTTCATATCCCTTGAGAGAAAGATGTCTGATAACATAACCAGTTACCATGCTGCACAATCTCATGCGTGGATACTTAAATGTGAGCTCTGTGTTGGCTTCACCATAGTCTGCAGAAATATTTCAGTATTGTGTAAGAGTGCTGGGATCTTTGTTGCTATAATAGTGTTTTGACATTTTTGTTTTGGCATGTTTCTTCCCAATGTTCCTTGCAGGAGCCTGAACAAGGGTTAAACTATTTTTTACCCAAGCTAGGTTTGTTTAAATAGTCCCCGTAAGTGTTGTTCTTGATATTCTTACAGTTACAGGGAAGGTGGCTGTTTGTTTGATGAACTAATTGATCAAAATTTCTGATGGCATCTAACCACTTCATGAAAGCTTTAGATTTATTGCCTCCACCATTGTACTTGTGAAAGCATCTGAATATTTATTTGTCTTTTGTTAAATACTGTATGTCTTTTGCTTGCTGCTATTTGTTATCCATCCTTGGATTTTACTGGTTTTTGTCCTATAGTCATGGCCTAATTTAAAAATACTTTCTTTTAAACAAAATGTGTAGGATTATACAATGCCGTATGGTCTCTTTTAGTGTTCATTGTCTAACTGCAAATCAGTGGTTAGATAGAAATCAAAAATACTGCAGGTGCTTGAAATCTGAAATAAAACTGAAATATGCTGGAAATACTCTGCAGGTCAGGCAGCATCTGTGGAAAAAGAAGCAGACTTAACATTTCAGGTGAAAGACCCCGACAGAGTATTTCCAGCACTTTTTGGTTTTACTTCAGTGTTCAGATGTTTCACTTTCAGGTTGGTGCTCAGAACTCAATGCAGTATTTAGGATGTGGACCAATCAGAGTCCATGTGGTTTTAGCCTGATTGCATTGGAATGTAATGGTTGTGGAGGTGAAAGGATCAGAGGATGCCAAGAAGAAAACATTAGCGCTAACAAAATGTCTAAAGAGGAACCTTCTCATGGTGTTTAATATTTCATTATTCTAGAAAATTGGCGACTCCTACCGTGGATACTGTGAGAGTGAAACAGAATTGGAAAATGTACTAACGGTCCACAAACAGCAAACACAAAGTGTCTGGGGGACAAGGCAGTCTCCGAGTCCTGCCAAACCTGCCACCAGGCTGATGTGGAAATCCCAATATGTCCCTTATGATGGAATTCCATTCGTTAATGCAGGTCAGAATACGCACCAGAAGATAGCCAACTACCACTAGAGAAAGATATTGTTGACGATTATAGGATAACTAAATTTAATATTTCAAAACATTAAATTTCCTTGCTCCCTTTCATATATCTTTTATTCCCATTCATAGTTCTTTCAGGTCAATCTCGCTTCACATACAGTTCCTTAAATGTTAGAATACTGGGCCTTTGTTAATATTGTTGTTTCCTAGGTACGTTGAATTGGAATGCAGAAGGTTGATTATTCTCCATCCTCTATTACACGAAAATTTTGTGATGCCAAAGGAAAGTTATTCAGCTCAGTATGATTGTACCAGTTTTTGTTTAAAGAACTGCCCATTTGATCTTATTCCCATACCCTTATAAAATTTTTCAATTTTTTATATTCTTCTTCTTTAAAGTTGCTTGGTATTCTGATTTTGATACTATCATAACAATCTGCTGCATGAAAGAAATCTCTTGATCTTTCCCTTTGATTTTTGCTGATTTTCAGCTGTCCAGTACCAAGGTACCAGCCAATACATTTTTCTTTCCTTTTTTACTTCATCAATTTGTTTCAAAAGAGCCTTGTCAGATTTTCCACAACTGTTTTTGGTGAAAACATCTTCTATAGTCTCTTCATTGAATGCTTTCATTCACATCATCTTCACTTTGTCTCCCTATTTGTGGCTTTCTTGTTGTTCTTATAAAGGGATATCCAGAATTTATTGCAGTTGTTTTAACAGGCTAATGAATTGCTTCTGTAGATTACAGAATCTTCTTTGTATGTGCATGCTAGTCTCTTTAAACTTGTATTTTTACAGCTTTAACCATAAGATATAGGAGCAGAATTAGGCCATTAAACCCATTGAGTCTGCTCTGCCATTCAATCATGGCTGATTTTTTTTTCAACCCCATTCCCTGCCTTCTCCTTGTAATCTTTAGCCCCTTTACTTAGAACCTATCAATTTCTGCCTTAAATATACTGAATGACTTGGCCTCCATAGCTCTCGGTGGCAACAAATTCGACAGATTTACCACCCTCTGGCTGAAAATATTCTTCCTTATCTCAGTTTTAAAGGGATGTCCCTTTATTCTAAGGCTGTGCCCTCGGGTCCTTGACTCTCCTACTAATGGAAACATTCTCTCCACGTCCACTCTATCCAGGCCTTTTAGTATCCAGTGGTTTTCAATGAGATCCCCCCTTATCCTTCTGAACTCCATCGATTACAGGCCCAGAGACATCAAATGCACCTCATTATGTTATGCCTTTCATTCCTGGGTGGCACGGTAGTGTAGTGGTTAGCGTAACGCTATTTCAGCGCCAGTGACCCGGGTTCAATTCTGGCCGCTGTCTGTAAGGAGTTTGTACGTTCTCCCTGTGACTGTGTGGGTTTCCTCTGGGTGCTCCAGTTTCTTCCCACATTCCAAAGATGTATGGGTTAGCAAGTTGTGGGCATGCTATGTTGGCACTGGAAGCGTGGCGACACTTGCGGGCTGCCCCAGAACATACTACACAAAAATGGATTTCACTGTGTGTTTCGATGTACATATGACTAATTAAAAAAATTCTTATCTTACCATTCTTGTTAACCTAGTCCCCTCCAGTTTTTTTTAAATGTCTGTCTGAATCCCTGCAAGCCTTAATGTTTTACCACCTAAGGTTTATTTTTTATCCTTGTTCAACATGCATAATGTATCTTGAGGCGGCACAGTGGCATGGCTAATAGAGCCACTTTCTCACAGCTCCAGCAGCCTGGGTTTGATCCTGACTTTGGGTGCTGTCTGTGTGGAGTTTGCACATTCATGGTGTGGGTTTTCACCGGGTGCTCTGGTTTCCTTCTGCATCCCAAAAATGTGCAGGTTAGTAGGTCAATTGCTACTCTAAATTGTCCTTTGTGTGTAGGTGAGTAGTAGAATCTGGGGGGAGTTGATGAGAACGTAGGTAGAATAAAAAATGAGATTAACATAGGATTAATGTAAATGGGTGGTTGATGGTCGGTGCGGACGGTGGGTTGAAGGGCTCATTTCTCTGCTGTATCTCTCTTTGACTCTAATGCACCTTTCATAAGATTAAGTTTTACCTCACATCCAAATGCCGAATCTGTTAACTTCTCTTACAGCTTCCTTGCACTTAAACACACAACCTATACAACTCCATATTCAGGAACTTGTTTTCACTTTTTGGAAATTACAGCACATTGTCAGCTTTGGTTTCCTTATTAGTAATGCTTTGGTTTGTCAAAGTATTTTATTAAATTTGTCAGACTTGCCTTTGTAAATTCAAAGTAGCTATCCTTAATCAACATGCTAACTTTCTGAATGAATATTTATTTTATACCACAACTGATTTTAGGCTTCCTGGTGTACTGTTATCATTTATACCTCCTTCAGATTCTACTCTGCAAATCCTTGAAAGATTCTTGTTCAGAACTACAGCTATTTCCTTTTAGATTTCCTTCCATTCAGAAAACTCTTTAAAGAAAAATTTTCCTCTTTCTGTTTATTCCCAACCAAGTCACAGACTTGTTTTCACCTTTTGGAAATTACCAATTTTAAATTTTTATCATGAACATTAACATTCCTTGAGCAACAGATCTGCTTGATGCCGATGGCTTGCAACAAATACCCTGTGTTTGATTTAATGGAGTGGAATATTAGCATTCTACTGTTAGAACTGTATATTGCAGAATTGAAAATGATCCAAGTTACCACTGAAGTTAATCTGAAGGAAAATCAAACAAAAACCTACTGATGCTGGAAACCTTAGAAGATCAGGCAGCATCTGTGGAAAGAGAAACAGAGTTCACATCTCAAGTTGAAGACCTTTCATCAGTAATGATAGAGGGTCTTCCATCTGCAACATTTACTCTAAACCTGAATGATTGCAAGAATTAGTTTAATTGTACATTGGTTACAGAACATAGAACAGTACAGCACAGAAACAGGCTCATTGACCCCATGATGTCTATACTGACCATGTAAATTTTAACTAATCCCGTCTGGCTGCACATGGTCTATGTCCCTCCATTTCCTGCTTGTTCATCTGCCTGTCTAAATGCCTTTTTAACATACGTATCTGCTTCTACCACTTCCTCTGGCAGCATGTTCCAGGCACATACCATTCTTTCTGTAAACAAAAAACATGCCTCATAAATTTCCTTTTAAACTTTTCCCCTCTTACCTTCAAGCTATGCCCTGTAGTAGTTGACATTTCCATTCTGGGATAAAGACTCTATCTACCTTATATATGCCTCTCATAATTCTATATGCATCTATCATGTAACTTCCTAGCCTCCAACACTCCAGTGAAAACAATCCAAATTTGTTCAGCCTCTCCTTATAGCTAATACTCTCTAATCCAGACAATATCCTGGTGAACCTCTTCTGCACCCTCTCCAAAGTCTCCAAATCCTTTCCGTAATGCAGTGACCAGAACTGCGCACAATACTCCAAATGTGACCTAACCAAAGTGTTATACAGCTGCAACATGAATTACCTACTTTAGTACTCAACACCCCGACTGATGAAGGTAAGTATGCCATATGCCTTCATTACCACCATATCTAATCGTTTTGCCACTCAGGGAGCTATGGACTTGGATCCCAAGATCCCTCTGTACATAATGTTCCTAAGGGTTCTGCCATTTACTTTTCTCTTACATTTGATTCCCAAAGTGCAACACATCACACTTGTCCAGAGTAAACTCCATCTGCTACTTCTCTGCCCACATTTCCAACTGGTCTATATCCTGCTGAATCCTTTGACAACCTTCCCCACTATCTACAACTCTGCCAATTTTTTATGTTGTCTGCAAACTTGGTAATCACTCCTCCAACATTTATATGTATCACAAACAACAAAGGTCCCATCACTGATCCTTGCAGAATACCACTGTTCACAGACGCCCAGTAAGAACAGCACCCCTCCACCACTACCCTCTGCCTTCTATTGCCAAGCCAATTTTGAATCCAGTCTGCCAAGTCTCCATGAATCCCATGTGCTGTAATCTTCTGGATCAGCCTACCATGAGGGACCTTATCAAAAGCTTTACTGAAGTCCATGTATCCCATATCCACTGCTTGCCCTCATCAACCATCTTCATCACTTCAAAAAAACCTCAAATCAAGTTTGTAAGATGTGACCTCCCCTGCACAAAGCCATGCTGACTATCCCTAATCAATTTATGCTTTTCCAGATGCAAGTAGATACTATCCCTAAGAATCTTCAATAATTTCCCTACCACTGATGTAAGGCTCACTATCCTATAATTTTCTGGTTTGTCTCTATTGCCCTTCTTAAACAGGAACAACATTGGCTATTCTTCAGTCCTCTGGCACCTCACCTGTGGCTAAAGAGGATACAAAGATCTCTGCAAGGCCCCAGCAATCTCCTTTCTTGCCTCTCTCAATAAGCTGGGATAGATTCCATCAGGTCCTGGGGACCTAGACACCTTAATGTTCTTTAAGAGCCCCAACACCACTGCCTCCTTGATATCAATATACTCTAGAATATCAGCATACCCCTCCCTGATCTCGCCATCCTCCATGTCCTACTCTTTGGAGACTCTCGATGTGAAGTACTCGTTTAGCACCTCGCCCACTTCCTTTGGCTCCAGGCATAAATTCCCTCTTTCACACTTCCAGCATTTGCAGTCCTTTGTTTCTCTCATAAATTCCCTCCTTGGTTCTTTGACTGGTCCTACCCTCTCCCTCATTACCCTCTTGTTTTTAATATGTGTATAAAATGCCTAGGGATTCTCTTTAATCCTACTCGCCAAAGACATTTCATGGCCCCTTTTAGTCCTTCTGATTCCCTGTTTAAGTTTTCTCCTGCTTCCTTTATGTTCCTCAAAGGCCCTGTCTGATTTCAGCTTCCTATAGTTATGATATCAGGATAGCAACCCAAAGATTTAAGTAGATTCAAAGGAAGTTGTGAAATTAAATTTACCTGGGTTGTAGTTTAATGCCAAAATTATACATTAAGCAATTCAACTTTAAGGGGGCCAGTTAAGCTAAATGGGCTTTTAATGTAGATAACTTTCCGTGCAGCCTATGAATCCTTCAGTAGTAAGCCATTAGTCATTTCTCTAGCCCTTGGGCCTTTATTTCTTTATTGAGAGGCTGCAGCTTCGATATAAGCAGTCAGGAATAATACTGGTTTGCTTGGTGTCATTTGATGCACTGATAACCTGATAAAGCTTTTGTATCTGTCTCTTTCAGGAAGTAGGGCCATTGTCATGGAATGCCAGTTTGGACCAAGGCGAAAGGGAGTTCAGCCTAAGAAAACTGAACAGGAGAACATCTCAAATCAGCATTATAAGGCAACTTGTGCTGCACGGTGAGAACCCCTCTTGAATAACATGAAGAAATGTACAATCATTTTTAACTTGTCTGAAACAGATCCATTCATGATGATAATGTGATATTTGTGAGCTTCCAGTATCTTCGGTGCAATACAGTTCCAAATGTGGAAGAAATAATGTTACTCAAACTGCTAAGGCCTTTTAGTGTAAGTTAGGTTAAAAAGTTTGCATTCATGTCTCATGTTCAATAATAGGAAAGAGGTGGTATTGATCAGGGAGTTGGAACCTATTGTTCTAGTGTCCTTCCGTGAGGATAGTTAACTCTTAGAGGATGTGGGCATTGCTGGTAAGGTCAGTATTTAATGGTTATCACAAGATTAACAAGGTGATGGTGAGCCATCAGCTTGAAGTGCTGCTGTTCTTGCTCCCACATTGCTTTTAGATAAGGAATTGGATAACTGCACTTTTAGTCATTAGGTGCTTTTCGAATTAGCCTGGTTGGTTATAGTAGGTTAAATTCCTGGTTACAAATGGGGGAAAAAAAAACAAAATTTAAGAAAGCTTTGACTGAACCAATTTATCTGCTCCATTTGAGTTGGAGGGAAGTAGAGAAGTTGCCAGTCTTGTTCTCAAAGTAATTGCCAGAATTCATCAGGGAATATGAAAAGAGAATGGCTTACTTAGTCATTGACTCAACAGCATTCTCACTGTTAATACATGCTCAGATTTTACCTGAGGCTCTATTTCTTTTCTGGCTTTAGTCCTATGGTGAAACTTGCTAGAGCAGCATCATGGGTGCCTCAATTCAGGTTGTGTAATGCTGCTTGTGTAATGTTTCCTATCATTGCTATTTCATTTTTCTAGATTTTTAGGTATTGTTATATAATAGCTTGTATGTTTTGGTAGCAAATTACATAATGAACAGATTTAGGTTATGAGTTTGCCTGCAAACTTGAGCAGGTGTAAATAGTGGAGTACCCCAGGGATCAGTTCTTGGCCCTCAGTTATTTACTGGTTATGTTAATGACTGGAGGAGGGTGCAGAATGTAAGGTAGCCAAGTTTGTTGATGACACAGAAATAGGTGGAAGGGCAAGTTGTGAATAGGATAATGTGACACTGCAATGGTGTGTGTATATAGTGGGTGAAAATTTGGCAAATGGAGTTTAAAATAGGAAAGTGTGAGGTGATGCGTTTCAGTAAGAAGAATCAAGGGCAGATTATTATATAAATGGAGAAAGGATGCAAATGAATGAAGTACGGAGAGATCTGGGTGTTATTATGTGTGAATCACAAAGAAAGTTAGCAGGCAAGTACAGCAAATAGTTAAGAGGGCAAATAGTATATTGGGCTTTATTACAAGGGGGTTGGAGTTTAGAAAATGGGAAGCTTTTTACAGTTGTGCAGGGTTTTGTGAGGCTACACCTGGAATGCTGCATATTGTTTTGGTTCCCTTACCTAAGAAAAGATATAATGATACTGGGAGTGATCCAAAAAATATTCACCAGGCTAATTCCTGGGATATGAGAGGTGTTCTATCATGAGAGGCTAAACAAGTTGGGTCTGTATTTTTTTGGAGTTTGGAATAGTGTGGGTTGTTCTTGGTGAAACATAATGGCAGGATAGATGTCAAATGTTTTCACTGGTGGGAGAATCTTAAAAGAGGGAACATAGTTTCAAGATAAGGGACCAGTAATATAAACCTGAGGTACATAGGATGTTTTTATCTCAGAGAGTAATGAATCTCTGGAATTCTCTGCCTCCGAGGGTGGTGGAGACCCTGTTAACTTTCTTTGTGATTCACACATAATAACACCCAGATTATTAGATGTATTTAAGGTGCAGATAGATAAATATTTGAAAGATTGAGGATTATGGGGAATCGGCACACAGTCTGGGGTAGGTTAGCCATGAGCCACTGAATGGCAGGGTGGGCTTGAGGGGCCAGGTGGCCTACTCCTGCTATTTTGTGTATTAGAGTCTGCTTGCCATTTATACGTACAGATGAAACAATACTCGAGATAAATTAATTTCCTTAATGCTTACCACCATAACTCGAACTCAAACCTGAATTTCTAATATGAACTTAATAGTAACATGAGGTTCTACTGAAGACACAATTTAACACCCAATAGGAAAATGGATGTTATTTCCAGGCCCTTCATGTAAAGGGAAGGGTAGATGCATCATTTAACAACTGAGAATCTTAGAGAGATTTTGATCTGCATGAATTATCCTGTTCTTAACCTGGGCTTATATTTGTGATGTATTGACAATGCATTCATCTGAAGAAGGCTGGTAGTCTAATGTTTTTTTTTCTGATAGCTTGTAACTAAACCTTCCTCTAATTTTATTGTTACTCTGTTGCAGAATCTATATTAAAAAGGTGCGAAAATTTCCAGAATACAGGGTTCCCACCGATCCTAAAATTGATAAGAAAGTTATTCGGCAAGAGCAGGAAAAGGCCTTTAATATGCTGAAGAAGAATGGATTTGATGTAGGCGGAGTCGTCAGGTAGGAATGTTGTATATATCAAAAAATAAGTGGCTCATGATTGGTTTGCTATCACCAAGTCCATGGTTGCAATATTTTGCTCCACATGTGACTAGTTGCCTTTCTGTTAAACCTCATCCAGTATCACTGCAAAATCAGTGTGGGGGGATGTCTTTTTGAGCTCAATGAAATTCTCTATAATCAACAGCATAATTCTTATGCATTCAACTGCTGTCAGTATAAAATGTATTTATAATAAATTGATATACTTTATCACACTAAAGTGTGGTGGCACAGCTAGTGTTAAGACTTAATGATCAGAACGTTCAATGTCAGGGAAAGTAACCACTTGTGTCCAACTGCTAGCAAAATTGCACCATTTCAAACTGAAATAGTTCCATACACAATCACAGTGAGCTGATCGATTTCACATCCCTACCTGTCAGCAGGAGTTTTCTGATCACAGAATGACTCAGGTGCTCTCCTTAAGTCAGTGGGAGGAAGCTTCATTATTCACTTGATCGGCATTTCTCGGGCTTCTGTGGAGTTAGTTGCTGACCCATTTTCAGCTGATCCAGAATTACTGGAATTGAGAACTAGCTTAAACACACTGATCTGCAATGATCTAATTCACTTTGCAGAAAGTACTAGCAAAATGCAGAATTTTTTTGAAGATTCTGGAACTCTGGCAGAGAGTCATGAATTTTTTTGACAATGTATTTGTTCTAACATGCCTTTTTTTCTGCCAAATCTCGTCAAATTGAAATAACCTGATTTGATTATGAAGACCTTCAAGCAGTTATCTTTCTGACAATGCTGAAAGTAAAGGTTGACAGTCCCAAAATGATCTCCCAGAAGTGCTACAACACATCACAATTAGTTCCAAGGAGAGACCTGGTAAATTTTGTACTGTTTTAATTTATCAAGCAGTATATATTTTTAACTCATTGAAGAGATTGATGAGAAATTCAGACTGTTCTTGAGTTTCCAGAACTGAGAAGGGCTAGAAAGATGTTTTAAAGCAAATTCTGATGTGAGACATTTATAAACATCACTCATTGCCTGCACTTCAAATAAGGAAACCATTGGATAGAACATAGACATAGCACAGTACAGCATAGAAACAGGCCCTTTGGCCCATGATATCGTGCCGAACTAATTATGTTAACGAATATTAAGGGAATCAATGAAGTTAGTACAGAAAAATGATACTTGGGTCAAAGATTTTTTTATATTCATTCAACAGATGTGGGCTTTGCAGGCTGAGCCAGCATTTAATTGCCCATCCTTGGTTGCCCTTTAGTAGGTGGTGGTGAGCCATGATCTTCTTGAATGGTGGATCAGAAGCAGGGCCAACTCCTTTTTTCTTTTGTTCTAGCTAGTCAGTTTTTGAAGGAAATCTTAACAAAGGTGCTAATAAACTTTGGTATTTACATGTTCACGTACACTAAAAATAGCAGTATCTAATTATGTTTTTTAATGTCTCATTAGGGACCTTAGAGCTATTAAACCTGTCAGTCTGACCATAAGTGTTTTTTTTCTCGTTTGAAAGAAAATAATCTTAAACCCATTCCCTCTGGGTATTGACCCAAATGCCTTTCTCTTTATATGTTCTATTTAATTTTTTTTTGTGATTCTGAGCACCTTTATCATATCTCCTTTTAACTTTCTGCTTTAGGGAAAACATCCCCAACTACTTTATAATCAGCTGTCCATGTAACTGATACCCCATTTTTCTTCATTCTTCAGGACCTGGGTATCACTGGGAAGGCCAGAATTTATTGTGCATCCCTAATTTATAGAGTCATAGTTATCGAGTCTTACGGCACGGAAGCAGGCCCTTTGGCCTATTGACTCTGTGCTGATCATCAAGCACCCATTTACACTAATCCTGTTTTATTTTCCCCACACTCCCATCAACTCCTTTATTCTACCACATGCCTACACACTAGTAGTAACTTACAGTGCCAAATTGACCAACCTATCCAACCGTCTTTGGGATGTGGGACGAAACTGGAGCACCTGGAGGAAACCCACATAGTTACTGGGAGAATGTACGAACTCCATACAGATGGCATCAGAGATCAGGATTGAAGCTGGGTGACTGGAGATGTGAAGCAGCAACTCTTCTAGCTGCTCCCCATGAATTGAGTGGCTTGCTATACCATTTCAGAAGGCATTTAAGAGTCAACCACATGGGGTAGGTTTGGAGTTCCAAATAGGCCAGACTAGGTGGAAGATGGTGGATTTCCTCCCATGAAGGGCAACAGTGAACCAGATGTGTTTTTACAACAATCCAGTGGTTTAGTGAACATGAACATGCAAATGCCAAAGTTTATTGACACCTTTGTTAAGATTTCCATCAAAAATTGACTAGCTTGAACTTTTAGAACTTTTTTTTTAGAACTTTTATTTATACAACACGGTAAAAATAAATCCAATGAGCCTGCGCAGCCCAATTACACCCATGTTGACCTACTAACCCGTACGTCTTTGGAATGTGGGAGGAAACCGGAGCACCGGGAGGAAACCCACGCAGTCACGGGGAGAACATACAAACTCCTTACAGGCAGCGACGGGAATTGAACCCCGATCACTGGCGCTGTAATAGTGTTACGCTAACTGCTACACTACCATGCCTGCCCTGAAGAATGTAAGAAAAAAAAGTGTGGCTGACCTTTTCCCTCATTATCATTTTTCTGTACTAACCCCATATCCATTGATTCGCATAATATCCAGTGGTTTCTGTAGTCGTCGTTACTAAGTTTCATTGATGATCTTTTTTCTTTCAAGTCCGAATTATTAATTGACCCACAGTTGACATGTTAGGATTTGAATTCTTCTTTAACTAGTAATCCAGAAGCCTGGACTAACAAGTCCAGTTATTTAACAGTTGTGCCACCAACATCAAATACCTTCTGTAAACTTCTACATGCATCTTAAAATATGCAACATAATACTGTAGCTTGGACAAAACTAGTATTGAGTAGGTTCAGTAAAACTTGGTGTTTGTCCATCATTCCTGTATTTATTAAAGCTCAGGAGTCCATATCTTTTTTTTGACAAGTATACCCAGGTCACACTCTTCTGTTAGCCATCAGTCTATTCTGGTACAGTCTCATAGTTCCATATTTCTTTTTACTTTGTATTTCTTACATTCAGCTTCATTTTCCTTTTATTAAGCTGGTATGAGTCATACACTTAATTTTTGTTTTGTTCATCCTTTTCTCCAATTTCTGTTTTTTATTGGCTTCCCTTTCCAAATTGGAGTATTTCTTGACTGTAACCATACCACTTCCTTTTTAAATGCAGCCTGTTGCTCAATTATACCACTCCCTTTTTGTAATTCTTTAAGTAATCTACACCTTACTGTGGTGTATCTTGAGGAACCCCTTTACTGTGGCATTTTCAGTTGACCACATTTATTTTGCTGCTAGGACTAGATAGAGATTAAGAATACTCCAAAAGGCACTTCAGAACCTCCCCCTGTATTCTCTGATGTATTCAGTATTGGGATACAATGTTTTTCTTTGTTATTACTCCATACTTCACATAGTCTTTTTCTTGGAAATCTGTTTTCTAAATCCTTCCTGCCAGTGGTGGCCTAATGTCAGCCACTGTAGCATTTAACTTTTGAGCTATCCCTTCCATGACACACAATTCCCATGTTGTTTGCAACTTTGGTTCCCAACCTTATTAACATGCTTCACATCTTTATACACAAACACTTCAGATTTTACAGATAACTTTTTATTTCCCATAATCCCATTAATTCTGTTATATTTCTGACTGTCTGTCTGTCCCAACTTTCTCTGCACTCCATTTCTCCTTCTGCCACTATATCCTGTTAACCAGCCCCCCTAGTTTAAACTCAGCTCCACTGCACTTGTTAAACTGCCGATGGGGATCGTGGTTACATTTTTGTTCAGGTGCAACCTCCTGTATCTTGAACAAGTCCCTACTGCCAGAGAACTAGTCCCAGTCCTCGGGGATCTGAACCCCTCCCTCCTGTGCGATGCCTTTAACCATCCATTGATAACACACTTTCCTTTTCCTATTCTTACCAACACGTTGCACTGACTTAATCCAGAGATTGATATTTTTAAATGAGTTCAACATTGCTTCATTGTACAAACTTGGACTTCCATGCTTGGAATGGGAGTGAGCACCTGTCATGTCTGACCACATAATTTTCTTGCAAATATTTAAATATTTTCATTTTCCTTTGAATTTGCAAAGATCATGGTCTTATAAAAGTCCCAAATAATTTCACTGGCACGCCTCTAGACTGAAATAACTATATTAGGCATTAAGATTTTCATGCAGTTCATTGGACTATGATTCTGTTGTTTGAAGTATTTTCTGGCAACTGACAGCTTTTGCCATTAACCATGGCCATTTTTGTCATAGGTGGTATGTGCAGTTACCTACACCACAGGCTCATCAATATCATGATCAAGATGGCTCCTATTTACCACCACCTCCGTTGCCACCACCTCCAACATTTGTCTCCATTGAAGAGGAGGATGTTAGTATGATGGACGAAAATGGGATTCTTCCATCTCGTTTGCACCCACGGGTCACTGACAAGATTCGAGAACTGGTTGCTCAGGGAATTGACCAGGTCTACATGGTCCGGAAGCAGCTCAGGTATTATTTTATTTAAGCAAAATGCTGTGGGTCTGGAAATGGTAAATATTGGGTGTGATTAACAAATCACTAGCATCTTCGAGGGAGGCAGAGCTAGCATTTTAGGTCAAGATTTTTACTTGGAACTGATTAAATTCCTGATGAAAGATCATTGAGTTGAATTGTGAACTCTGTTTCACCTTCCACAGATGCTACCAGATCTGAGTTTTTTTTTGCATTTTCTATGTTTTATTTAACATACAGCTTTGATTGTCAAAAAGAAATCTGATTTGTCATGGCTGTATGTAAAGAATCTCACATTAACGTTTTCCCTTGTATGTAATGCACACAAATATAAAATGACGGCTAAATTCTGCACCTTGTTTTCAGTGCCAATTTGGTTTCTAAAGGTGAAAGGTAAAAAAAAACATTAATGGTGTTGAAATTTATTCCACATGTACTTCTGTTTTTCTTCAGCATTTTTAAATCTTATTTTTAATGATCCAGTTTTCCATTGGATATGTATGTATAAGAATTAAATTGTTTTGGATCTTAACATGAACAATATCAACAAGATTTACTCTTAAAAGTGAAGATTTGTGATTAAAATCCTTTCGGGTATTTTGAGTATATCTCAATTATTTAATGTTCTGGCAACATCCTTGGATAAATGGGAAATAAATAGTGAGTTTGACAATGAGGAATGGGGATTTAAAGTTTGATAAGTAGGTGTTAATGATCAAGCCATCTCTTATTTCCTCACATCCCACGTTTTGTTATCCACCAACTGCAGATAGATTAGAAGGAGAATTGGGAAGCAGCCAAGCAGGTCTGAATCAGGCCATTTGTTTATCTATTTTGCTTGTCGTTCCTACTTTTAATCATAACTCTTCATCTGGTTTGCTTTTAAGTCAATCTGAGAGTTCTGTTCTGTCAGAGTTAGGTCAAGCTGGGCTGTTTGTCACATGCAGTCAGACCCAAAGCAAATCAAAAGCCAGTGGATTGTTTCAATATCTAAAATTTGGATCAACTAAACTGTTGTCTTAAAATGTGATGTGCTAAGCTGTATTTAATGGTCTGTTTTTCTTTGTGCAGAAAGTTTGTGGAAAGGGAACTATTTAAACCAGATGATGTTCCTGAGAGACACAATCTCTCCTTCTTTCCGACTGTCAACGACATCAAAAATCACATCCATGAAGCACAGTTAGCACTACAGAGAGGCGAGCTGGAGTACACATCTGGATCAATGACTGCAGCAGTAAGATCTGTGTGTTCTGGTTTGCAAATAACATTAGGCTGAGGAGTGGGATATCCTTCCTGTTCAACCTTCCCCTACAAATAGGAATTGCTGTTGTTCTCAGAGTGGCATCTGTGATTTGCCTTCTATACATTGCATGGACGTCTGCCTTATAATTTTGTTTTGACCACCAGAGGAGGTTTTGCCAAAAGTTATTGGCTTTTGTCGTCAATTAGTTTTTTTTCTCATTTATTTCTTAATGGTGTCAAGCAAACATATTTTAAAAAATTTTTCCATTTTTTGCTCTATTTGTTTTTTTTCAAAAAAATATTGTATTTAAATAATGCCGTCTAAGATTATTGGCCATGCATCTCCTCCTGAATCTGTCTGATCTTGAACTTTAGTTTTGTACCAGTCCTTATCTTTGGGATCAGCTTCCCAAATACAAATATCCACAACATTTACTTTTCATCATTTTTCTCAACTTGAGTCGTCAGAATCATTATGATTTCAGTAGCTCAAGTGGAATACTTGCCTCAAGTGATGCTGAATTCTCTTCTCACAGACCTAAATCCATCTCAGTCAAGTACTTCAATGCTGAGCCGAGACTCCACACAAGTTCAACCATCTTCGCTTGACATGACACTAATTGACTAAATCCATGAACAATACCCAGTTTGTCTGAGTCCCTAAGACATTGTGAACACAGGCTGCATCATGCGGAGCAGTAGATAGAAATGGCACTGACCTTTTTTTTTCTTGTCTCTGCCCCCATAGAAAGTTCTGTCAACAGTTTAGACTTTTGTTGTGAAGTGATTTTATTTTCAAATTAAAATAAAACTAGTCCTTTTTAAGATCAGACTGACTCAAAAGTACTTGGATGGAATATGATTAAGGTAGTATAGAACATTTTTTTCTCTTAAATTCAAGTAGATATATCTGACCCAAACACTGACCTATAACCACTATTTACTTAAAAACATGTGGAAACAGCCATTACAGGTGAGAAGTACACATATTATTCACCATTTATTTATTAGTTGAAGTTGGTTGGGGAGAAATTGAGGTCCTTCAGTTGACCTTTGTGCTGATGAGCTAAGCAGAATGAGAATAAATTAGAGTTCTTGCTTCTGACGGTTGTTTAGTAATCTCTGCATGTGAGCATTAGGTGAAAACATGATCATTTGTGTGTTCTGTATGGTCAAGAGCCACTACGACATACCGTCATGGTTCAGACATGTAGAATATTTAGGCAAAATATAATGGAGTAGAGACCTCCATTGACATATTCTTGCAAGGAACTTAGTGTGTTGACGAATGGGTGAAACTTAACAAATATCAGTGGCTGTAGATTAGAGTTTAAAAGGGCCCATTTAGTGCTCTTTTAGCTTCATATTTTCACCATCTTTATATTTACATTTGGTTTTATTGGTAAAATGTATGTCTGTTTTGGAAAATCTTTCTAGTTACAAATTGTAGCTAGTCAGCCAATGAAAGTAACCAAGGACAGTTTTTTGTACCTGAAGTAGGATGGCCTTGTCTTTGTTGTGGGGAGCAGGAAATAGGGGGAAAAAAAATACTGTTCCTGTAAGGTTCTCAGGTCTTGTTGCGAGTCTTCAGATGGAATGCCAGCTCAGTGTATGCATTTTGATGAGCAGAGTACAAGGATTACTTCATGTGTAGGTGTCCATATATGTAACATGGATGAGCTAGAATCTACTATTGGACCTTGTGAATACGCCTACCAAAATTTTGTCTACTCACATGTGGGATGCATCCAATACTGAAGTAATAGGTTTGGCTTTCTACTCTAGGAACACCTTGCCTCCTAGGTGCTCAACGTGCCTTTTAACATGTGGTGGGCATCCAATCTTAGTAGTCATCTGTCAGGTGCGACAATGACAATTCCCCATGCTATTAAAGTAATTAAAAAAAAGCTCCAAGGTTGTTCACAAGGGTTTTCAGATAAATTTTTTTCTCAGCTAGACCACATGGAACATGTAAAGCTTGGAGGAGAAGTAGGTTTAAAAAAAATACTTAAAAGATTGTTACGGAAATTGAGAAATTTCAAAGCTTGGGCCTAGATAGCTGAATACATGGCCTTTGCTGTGAGGTTAAGGAAAATTCTTCTTGTGCAACAAACCAGAACTGTATCTCAGAAGGTGGTAAAGCTAGAGGAGGTTACAGAAGGCCACGAGAGTTTTGAATAAAGGAAGTTTTAAAAACTTGAGTAATTGCCAGATTGTGAATCACACAGGACATTTAACACAGATGTTGGGTGCTGAGTTAGGATATAGGCAGCTGAGTTTTCGATGAGTTAAAGTTTATAGTGAATGGGAGATGGCCATGAGAATATTGAAGGTGCAGATGAAACTCAGTATTTTCTCTATATTCGCCTTAAAACACAATATTTAGTCTACTATTCATGACTTTGACCAAGCAGTGAAGTTAACAGAGATTTCTTAGACACAAGTACCATGATTACTATCAAAGAATGAGTTTTGTACCGTTTCTGTGACTAACGTTTTCCCATTTTGTTGTTGGTTTCTAAAAACTGTGCCCTTATGCAGCTTAGAACATTGAAGAAAGGCAATAACTAATCTGTCTTGCTCAGTTATATTGTGACTGAGCTTTGTAACTTTCCATGTCCTCACTCACCAGCATCTAAACATTCACATGGGATAGGCAAATTTTGGGGAATTAAAAAGTTCTAAGAACAACCTCTTTGATCCCAGGGGACCACAGTAACCGTAAGGCACAAAATCCAACATCCATTACAGAGTGGATAGGCTTTATTAATAAATATTTAAATACATCAGCATAGCCTGCAAATGTAATCAGAATCTCTGCAAATGAAGGAAGCCCCAATCATACCTTCCTTGTTGAAAAACATATTCTTTGTGATCTTGGTCCTTGTAACTGTATCCAGCAAGTTGTGAATAGCTCTATAGAAGAAGCCAAAGGTTTTGTTATTTGTTAATTAGTTAATGTGATTCTCAGTGACATCTGCAATAAAGTCATGAATTTTCTAGCTTTTAAACTGATGCCATATCTGTCTGCCTTTTCTGGTGGATCAGGTAGATTGTAAATCTCCTATGTTGTTACTTTAAGAAGAGCAATTGTTCTTTATTTGATCAAGTCAACACTCTTCAAGCAAAAAACAAACTAACTTTGATGTTTGTGGGATTTTACAGTGTATGGTGTTTGTATTTGACTGTATAATCATATCCTAACTAATTGCAATACAATTGTATGCATGAGGCCAGAAACTAAACAACAAAAGACACAGTTTGTAGTTTTTAATCAAAAACAGTGTAAAGAAGTGTCATGGAGTAATACAGCATGGAAACAGCCCACCAAGCTAGTCCCATTTGCCCATGTTTAGCCCATATTCCTCTAAAACCCTCCTATCCATGTACTTACCAAATGTCTTTTGAATGTTGTTGTTGTACCTGTCTCAACCACTTTCTCTGGCAGCACCACCCTTTGTGTGAAGAATTTGCCACTCGGGTCCCTTTTAAATCTTTCACCTCTCACCTTAAACCAATGCCCTCTAGTTTTTAGTTCCTCTTCCCTGACAAAAAGACTGTGCATCCACCCTATCTATCTATGCCCCTGTTGATTTTATACCCCTCTGTTAGGTCACTCCTCAATCTTCTACAATCCAAGGAATAAAATCCTAAGCCTGCCCAACCTCTCCCTATAATTCAGGCCCTTGAGTCCTGGCAGCATCCTTGTAAATCTCTGCGTTCTTTTCAGTTTAATGATATCTTTCCTATAACGGGGTAACCAAAGCATTTAACAACTGTGGATGAGTGGTACCATAAAGTTTAATAATCTGGGTATCCAACGTTCACAGTCTTATGTTAGCTGGTACCTTGAAGCAACATGCCTTGGGCAAGCCAATTGCCTCCAGAAGGAACACAAAGATTTTAAACTAATTTATGCATAGCAAGGTCCTAGATAAAGCAGTGAAATAGTGGTCAGTTAATGTTTTATTGATATTGGTAAAGAAAATAAATTTTGGCTAGGATATTGGGGAGAATGGATAGGAACAGTTTAGAGGGATATGGGCCAAACGTGGGCAAATGGGACTATCTTAGATGGGAATCTTGGTTGGCATGGACCAGTTGGCCCGAAGGGCCCATTTCCGTTCTGTATATCTGTGACTCTACCCTTCTTAACTCTGGATTATGATATCTTTTAAGCGTTTAGCTACCCAGTGCATGTGTAATGGTGGCTGGGTCACTGACTTCTGTGGTTCTCAAATTTGTTTCTATTTAATGATAAAGATTATTTTTCCAGCTGCAATGGACAGCTTCCAATGGGAGTCTTCACACAGAGACAGTGACAGTCACACTTGCATCTGCACCTGGGGATGGTAAGTGCTGGTGCAAATTTTATTTATCATTTTTATCTCCAATCTATAATTATGTTGTGCAGCAGGAAGTGACTGTGGCAACTTTATGGTCTTGATTTAGATGTAGGAGTACAGCAAAGTTATCCATTGAAGAGTGGTAGTAATCGTGCCACTGATTAGAATGTCGTGAGTTTAAGTTTCATACCAGACAGTCAACCACACAGTCTAGGCTTACTGAGGGAGAAGATAATACATTTCTTTAGGTACTACATTAAATGATCTCTGCATCTTAAAATATGTTAAAGCGGAACTTCATTATAGGAAAATATACACAAAATACATGGCAATGGATTGCCATTTTCAAAACTAAATGAGATTTTCTCCTGTTGTGTTATTGCAGAATGCTCGTATTCCAGTTCATTATATTTCAATTGTGAGTGCTGTTGGTTACACAAGTACCCTTAGCAATGTCCCGCTTCACTCCAGTCAGTTCCACAGCATTGTATTTTTACAATATCCCATGGTGATGATGAGAGGCAGTGACTTTTGTAACTTCTTGCAATGTTTTGAGGGGATTCATTGGTATTTGTATACCAAATTGTTTTGTCTTACTCTACTGCTGGAGGATGTTGTTGCATGACAGAATTCAGCTAATTTCAGTGAAGATTGCAGATGAAATTATTATATTAAAATGGTAAAGCTATTATACATCTTTACATGGATGTTGTTAATCCACAGAGAGCACTACAGCTGATTCAATTATCACAAAGGTGGAGTCAGCCCAGCTTGCAGATACACTGTCTCCAGAGGCAACACAGATTCCTCCTTCAATCTCCTCATTGCAACCAAAGCTTTTTGCACAATTACAGGTCAGATTGATATGTTCTGCTAGAGGAAACATAAACCTACTTTTCAGTGAGATGTTGATTTGTGTTATTGCAACTTTTTTCCCCCCAACAGGAAAGGCCTGGCTTTTAAGCTTGGTCTCAGAACTCGCTATTAGCACCTGATACTTGAGTCCATCTGCTTCAGAAACTCTATTACCTCCAGACTAATCTAATGCTTTCTTGATTGGAACTCCCAGCATCAACTTACCACAAACTTGCCTTGATCAGATCTCTGCTGCCTATGATCATGGCCAGCATGAAGTCCTTTGATGCATTACCCCATATTTGCTGATTTGAGTCAACCCATCCATCATTTTTTAAGTTCTCATTCTTGTGTCCAAATCATTTCACTGCTTATCCCTTCCTACTTTTGTAACCTCTTCCTCCCTTGCAATTTTCAACATTTGTGTGCTTTCAAATGTGGCCACTTGTGCATTCCTCATTTCCTTAACTCCACCATTGCAAAGAGTCCTTTGCGAGCGAGCCTGGAATTCCCTTCACAGTCCTTTCTCTCTGCCTGTCCTCTCTAAATACATTAGTTAAAACCTTCCTGTTTGACAAAGCATTTACAGTATTGGCATTTTGTCTAGTCATATTCGCACGAAATGCCCTGGGATGTTTTGCCTTGTTAAATGTCCTATATAAATGTAAGTTGTTACTGGCTTTGTGTGTGTCCAGAAAGATAGTATGTACAGAAAGGAATTTGCATCATAGATTAGGAATATTGAAATTTCAGTTTCAAGTTAAAATGAAACCTTTTTTTGTGCATTACAATCAATAGCTCATTAAAATTGAGCTTGTAATTGCTTCACTCAGTCCATTGCAACCTGACACAAGAATTTGGGTGATTGTTCTTTCCTTGGCAATTTCTGTTTGATGCGGAAGGTTGAACAACTTTCAAAGCATTAGTGTTATTGTTATTTACTGTCGCATATTTTCTTTCTTTAAGGGTTTACAATTACAGCCAGCTTTTACTGCTTCTGACACAGCCACAGCAGTTGTTACATTGAATTCCCATCAACCTGGCATCAGTAGCTCTTCCACAGTGCTGGATTCCAGCAGTCCCACTGCACAGCAGCAGGTTTTTAGCCAAGCTCACTTCTTGCAGCTTAGCAGTTCGCTGTCAGAGTGTGACTCTGCAGCTTCAGCCTTGGTGGGTGTGGCAGGATCCGAACAGAATATGGTCAGCATGGGACAGCTGGTAACAGTAGGAGCATCAATCAGTGGAGACACTGGCCTTGATGGAGGAGTTCACCAGATCTTGCTTGGATCTGGGCAGACCATTCCTGTACAAATCATGGAAGCCGCATCACCACCTACAGTCAGTAAGTTTAATTGCCTTTGTTAATGGAACTTGGTGCTTTGAGATATAGTCTAGATTTAATGAATTCATGATTTGGTGTGGTTCTCCCAAATTTTATTTTACATTTCTGAAATGTTTCTCTAAGTTGTCCTTGGATTGTATCAGCAACATATGAGAAGGATGGATAAAAAATTATCAGGCTTATCAATCCGGTGATGGATATCCTGCCAAACAAGCATTAAATTGAATACCTACAAAATAAAAATCTAAGTTTTATCTAGTCTATATCTAGCCAAGTGGTAAACTTTCCTTGCGTAACTGCAAATGTTCTTTCCATGTAGGAACTTTGTCAAGAACTTTTTTATTCCAAATCCAAAATTCTATGTGGGTTGATTTTCTGCCAAAATAACTACTACTAAAAGTTCTTCCTGAAAGATATTGAATCCTCTTCATTTTACAACCCATATCATATCCTCTGTTGATCTTTTCCTAAGTCACCCCAGCCTGATACCTGCATAATTATTTTGATTGCCACTTCAATACTTTCCATAAAGTCTTAATCCTTTACAATTTGTGAGTTTGCAAAACTGTACATCAAAGATCTATCCTAAGCATGCAACGTCTGAGTATAGTGCTCTTTGTTATATGCCGAATCCTAAAACTGCATCCTCCAGTCTAGTTATAATATCATTGAAGCAAACCTTTTAATTTTTGTGTTCCATTTGATCCATATGTGCATGATATTAGTGCCACAGGAGCTATCCAAATAGCAAATGTATGCATTGCACGTGTCCATAATGAAATGCATCCAACAGAGTTTTGTCCATAGTGTTACTGGGTGCAGTGCATTCATTTAGTAAAAGTTATTAAATATCTGTAAATTTTCTACAATAATATAATTTAGTAACTTCACTCTGTTGATCCCACAATGTATCCATTATTTAGAAATGCAGAACAGAAGTCAGGCCATTTAGGAACAAAATTTATAAGTTTTGATGGGTAAGGGATCTTAAATCTACAAAACTCACCTAATCATACTATTCTCTTTTGATGCAATTCTAATAACTATAAACTTGATACGAAAGAAATTGCCTATCTCATTCTTCCTTAGAACCCATTAACATTTTTTTGTTTCACCTCCCATTCTACCCTTGTTGTTTAGAAAGATGTTCATTCTGTATTTCCTAATAACCACTGTTGACTTAATTTAGAGTCATAGAATTATACAGCACGGAAACAGGCCCTTCGGCCTAACTTGTCAATGCCGACCAAGGTGCCTTCCTGAGCTAGTCCTATTTGCCTGCATTTGGCCCATATTCCTCTAAACCTTTCCTATTCATGTATCTGTGCAAATGTCCTTCAAATGTTGTAATTGTACCTGCCTCTACCACTTCCTGTGGCTGCTTGGTACATATACCCACCTCCGTCTGTGTGGAAAAACTTGTCCCTCAGGTCCCCTTTAAATCTTTCCCCTCGCACCTTAAACCCATGCCCTCTAGTTTTAGTCTCCCCTACGCTGGGAAAAAGTGTGACCATCCACCTTATCTATGCCCCTCAAGATTTTATAAACTTCTTTTGCTCCAGGGAAAACAGTCCCAGCCAATGCAGTCTCTCCTCAACTCAAGCCCTCCAGTCCTGGCAACATCCTTGTGAATCTCTCTATGCCCTCTACCCTAATCACATTCTTCCTATAGTATCGCAATAGAATTCAGCAGGAAATGCTGAAAATACTCTGCCAATCAGGCAGCATCTGCAGAGAGAAGCAGAATTAACAATCAGAAGAGTAATTGACTTGAAACATTTAACTCTGCTCTCTTGCTGCAGATGCTGCCTGACCTGCCGAGTATTTCCAGCACTTCCCAATTTTATTTGCAAGTCCTAAATATGTAATTGTATCCACAAAATTTAAATTGTTTCCCATTCACTTTGGAAGAAATTATGTATTATTTAATATTTGATAGATGATATTATTGCTTACTTTGTATTTCTTTTCAATGTGATTCTAGCCCAAGACAGTTATATAAGCCAAGTGAAAGAGGAATCTGAAGATGGGATTCTGCCTGCACCTGAGCCTTGCATGCCTGAGATAGCTAGACCAGGAGACTGAAGATCTTCATTCACTCCATGTGCGCAACCAAAGAATCAGCTGGTCCAGAGAGTTCAATAGCACCCCGGCATGGGGAAATTCCTGAGCTATCATAGAACAGGGAAGAACCTGGTTTCACAGACCTGGTTAAAGTTTATCTTCCACTCAAATAGCAGGAATATGTTTGCCTGTTTTGCAAGGAGGGAATTTTAAAAAGAGAAATTTATTAAATGCATGGACCTCCTGCTCAGTCTTCTAAGAATCAACAGTGGGTGCAGCGAACACTTCAACAAAAATTGGCTGCTTAAAGAAATCTTCTCAGTTTTGATGGTCAGTATAATATCTTTCCTTGAAATATCAGCAAATGCAGATAACAGATCACGTTGTGCAGCTCAGTATTTACCAACTGGTTTTGGAGTCTGTGCCAGCAACATGAAAGATCATCCTAAGTACTGGTCTCTACTACAATGCTGGAACTCTTGATTGAAGGTTCTTTTGCTCTCACTGCTTGTCAGTGTTAGCTAATGTCATTTCTGGTGCTGGTACCAGATCTATGCTGATAAAAGAACATGAATTGAAAGCATGCCGGATCTGATCAGACTAATATATTTATTCAGAAAATTTTTCAGTGGGCAAATGTGGACTGCTTTTATATTGGCTAATGGTTTGTTTGGTGTCAAAGCTGGAGGCAGAATTGAGGCCTTTCACTTTATCTTCAGAATTATAGAGGAGAAGCCTCTCAGGATTACAATACAGACATCTAGCAGGCAGCACTTGGAAATACAGTTAGGTTTGCACTCTGGTACTGACAGCCAATGAGAGTTTACCATCAGAAAGCATTTTTCTGAAGCCTGTAAGATGAATTAATGTGTTGCAGCAAATTTCTACATCCTGATTTCCTGCCAATGGCAATCTCTACTGTGTTTTGAAAAACTTGCTCGTAGCATGAACAGCAGGAATCCAGAAATGTAAAGTTATAGTTAAAGAAAACATTATTTCTTTTAACTCATTCAATTTAATGAGAGGTAAGCTGTATTTGAAGATTACTCTTGAGGTCTTGTACAATTGGAAGGGTGTGAGAGAGATGTGGAGCTATTCCTCATACAGACCAGTGTGATTGTGATTAAGATGCTTCGTTCAGGAATAAGGAGATGACCTCTGGCCAGGCTATGGAATAATGCCCTTGCAATCACATGTCTTACACACAGGCCTTTAGTGAGTGATAAACAATGCATGTGCAATCGTGGCAACACTACCACCAGAAGTTTTCACATTTTTAGGCTGTCGGTGTCTTTAATGTTGAGGGGCAGAGATTTACCCCAAGCATTTATATCAGTGCTATTTGATTTGACAATTCCTAGCATTGTCTAATTAACTACAAAAATTAAAATGTGTATTTATCTTTAGATGCCACAGGCAATCATATTTAAAAAATGCCATTTATTTTTGGGAAGCCTTACAGATCTTCAGAACACATACACAATTATTAAAAGAAAAACAAATTAAGATGAGGAAAGTGTGCCTCGTGAGGAGGTAATCGAATGATTAAATCCGTAGAACATCTTCTGTGGCGAAACTTATTCCAGTGGTGTGAAACAAGTGGAATGAGGTTTTCTGCCAAAGTAGGACCAACTTTTTTGTTGCCCTGCCTATCCTTTTAGCAAGCTAACTGGGAACTGCCAATATACTCTACCCAAATTTTAATACGGGCATTGGGAAGATTAATTGTGTTTTTCTGATTACACATATCTACCTGATATGAGCCATTTAAAAAGTACACTTGCTGCAGTGAGGTTTGATCACAGATAATGTTTAGTACATCAGTGTTTGCAGAAGATTGCATTGTTTACAGAAGGAAAATAATTCAAATAAAGCCACTTTTAATTGTAATATCTCTACTTGTATTTTTTTCATTCATAAAGTAATGTTTGGAGGACAGATGTGTTTTTATTGAGAAAGACAGAGATTTTTGTACAAATCTGTTAATATACCAGACTGTCATGATATGATGCATCACACTGTTTCATGATTTGAGAAGTTCAGTCATTTTCCCTGCTTAAGAAAAGGACTTGGCCTAGAACTTTCTTGCTACCGAATGGTTTTGAAACAACTCTGCACATTACCCTTATGTTTTTTTTAAATGGTGCATTAAAGTCCTTCAGCAGCATCACAGGATGTGTGAAGGTAAACTTACACTTGCTTTTGTTGTGCTGCCTTAACCACACTCTACCACACCGATTGCTAGAGATCCCCACACCTCTCTCTCTCTCTCCCCCCCCCCCCCCCCCCCCCCCCCCCCCCACAGTCAGGCAAGAGGAGAAGGAAATCCATTACGCTAGCATATTGGAGGGCAGATAGTAGTACTGACCTGGGTGGCAGAGTGGTGCAGCTAGTAGAGACCTGGGTTCAATCCTGGCCTTGAATGCTGTCAGTGTGGATTATGCATGTTCTCCCTGTGACTGTGTAGGTTTCCTCCCAGTGCTGCAGTTTCCTCCCACATCCCAAAGATGTGCAGGTTAGTAGGTTAATTAGCCACTGTGAATTTGCCCCTAGTGTGTAGGCGAATGGTAGAATCTGGGGAGAATTGATCAGAATGTACGGAGAATATAAAAATGGAATTAATGTAGGTTGTGTAAATGGGTGGTTGAAGACCAGTGTGGACTTGATGGGTCAAAGGGTCTGCTTCTGTACTGTATCTTTCAATGACTCTGACCCAGAAAAATCACATGAGGACTGTGAAAGGGAGGCCAGTGTCAGAAATGGCTGACGTAATATGTAACAATACAGAGTAAAGGTGATGCCCTCTTGGCACTGAACAACCTCTTGGTTCCATTCACCTTGTGCACTGCCTGACAGGCTTAGAGTCATAGAGTTATACACCATGGAAATGGGCCCTTCGGCCCAACTGATCCATTGCTGACCAAGGTGTCTTCCTGAGCTACTCCTATTTTTCTGCATTTTGCCCATATCCCTCTAAACCTTACCGTGAACCTGTCCAAATGTCTTTTAAATGTTGTAATTGTAGCCCCTCTACCACTTCCTCTGGCAGCTCATTTCCATATACGCACCACCCTCTGTGTGAATATCCTGTCTCTCAGGTCTCCTTTAAACCTTTCCCCTCTCACCTTAAATTTATGCCCTCTAGTTTTAGATTTCCACTACTCTGGGGGAAAAAGACTGTGGCCATTCCACCTTATCTATGCCCTTCATGATTTTATAAACCTCTAAATGGTCACCCCTCAGCCTCCATCGCTCCAGGGAAAACAGTCCCAGTCCATCCAGTCTCTCCTAATAACTCAAGTTCTCCAGTCCTAGCAACACCTTTGTGAATCTTTTCTCACCCTCTCTAGCTTAATCATATCCTTCCTATATTGTGGCGACCAGAACAGGTGCGGTCTCACCAATGCCTTGTACAGCTCTAAGAGGATGTCTCAGCTCTTGTATGCAATGCCCAGTCCAATGAAGGCAAGTATGCCTTGCGCCTTCTTCATGGCCTTTCCTCCCTGCATCGCAACTTTCAGAGAACAATGTATTTGTGCCCCTAGGTGTCTCTGTTTTAGAACCCTGGAGAGTGTCGTGTCATGTCATTTACTGTGTATGTCCTGCCCAAAATGCATCACTTTTAACTTCCCAAAATGCATCACTTCACACTTGTCTGGAGTTAAATTCCATCTGCCATTCCTCTGCCCACTTTCTAGATCCTGTTGTAATCGTAAGTAACCTTATTCACTGTCCACTAGACCAATTTTGGTGTCATCTGCAAACTTACAAATCATGCCACCTACATTCTCACCCAAAGCATTAATATACATGAAAAACAGTGGAACCAGCACTGTTCCTGCACGGCACACCACTGGACACAGACCTCTAACCCCATACTACTCTCCCCCTCTCCGCAACCCCCCCCCCAACTCCTTCGACCAAACCAATTTTGTATCTATTTGGCTAGATCACCCTGGATCCTATGTGATCTAATCTTCCAGACCAACCAATCGTGTGTGACCTTTTCAAAGGTCTTGCTAAAGTCCATGTAGACGACGATTGGTATTGTTTTGAGCACGTTGCCTTTTTTATTTGCAGAATGCTTCTCTTGCTTGGTCGCTGATGTCCTCGGATGCTGATGGTGAGTGACTTTGTAACGGTAGGTGATTATATACCTTGTTGGAAATAGAAATTCCCTGACTCTTGAGTGACAAGTAACATCTGTGCCACAAATTGGCCCACACCTGAATTTTGTCTCCCTCTTCCTGCACATTGCATAAACAGCTTTATTTGCTGAGGAGTTATGAATGGAACTGAATGCTGCAATCATTAATGAATATCCCCAGTTATGAGCTTATGATGGAAGGAAAATTCCAAATGATGGTAGATGATTGAGCCTCGAACATTCTCCTTAGGAACTCCTGCAGTGAAATAATAGGACTGGGATGATTGACAACAATCACAACCATTTTTCTTTGTGCAAGGTATGAACCCAAACACTAGGTGTTCTCCCCTTGAGGTTTGGCGACTTCAGTTTTAACAGGGCTCTGATGCCGCATTTTGCTCGACACCATGGCAACATTTGACAGTGGCGCTCTCCTCACCTCTGGAATCTCAGCTGTTTGGTCCATGTTGGGACCAAGGCTGTGATGATGTCCAAAATTGGGTGCTCTTTTTCAACCCAAACTAGGCATGGTTTGCAAGTTATTGGAGAGTAAATTGATCACATTTTCATTGGCAACTTCCTTCACTGCTGATGGATTTGAGTAGACTGGATTTATCTTGCTTTCTGTTAACAGGACATTCTTGTCTATTAGCAGGAGCACCAAGAAAGTACCCATTGTAAGGAGCTTCCAAGTTCAGGAATGGCAACAAGTGCATAATCAAAGCCTTAATGGTGATAAGGAGTGTGTTTCAGAATGATCAGTCTCCAGAATGTTCTGCAGCTGACTGCGTAAGTTCCATGTGAGAGTGTGATTGTCCTTTAAATCACATAATTGTACAGCAACATTATTAAAAGCTGGTTGGATTGCAAGTGGCTGGTATGCTTTGGAAAACCACTAATTCTTGCGTTGCAATGCTTAAAACTGCATTACGTGACAAATGACACCATTTGGTGCATTAGGATGCTGGAAATGTATCATCTGCACAACCATTATTTATGCTGGTAATGGGCCCAGATTTGAGACTTGTTTGTTGGTTGTCTTTCAGTTAGAAAACTTAAGGTCAAATAATTAGCAGCACAGGTTTCAACAGAATCAAGGGTAATAATAAAATAAATTTGACCAACTGCCCCTATCAAGGGATCTTTCGTGAAGGCTATTAAATACACGTGAAAACTGTCACTGCAATTAGGGATGACATTCCAAGATTTTGACCCAGAGATAAAAAGATGGTGATATAAATTTTCAGTAGCATGGCCTTTGTTTTCGATATTGTAGAAAAAAAGCTGGATAACATGTATATATTCTCCCTACCCCTCAATCCTAAGATCACCAGTGTTGTATTTTAAAATACGAGTCTGTATTCTTAACATAAATAATTACTTCTCTATATTCGCCAGAGGTGTTTCTGGCTGCTTTTTGCAGCAGTCAATAACCCTAGATCTTCTTTAATGGAAGTGAAGAAATCTTTGCAAGGCAAGTCAAAATTTATGCAAATTTGCAGTTCACTTTAGTTTAAATAGTACTGCATCTGTTCCGTGTACCTGACCATTTATTTTCCATTAATGACAAAATCTTCTCCACAAATACATTTGATCCTGGTATGCTAAGCACAAATGATACAATTTGGAATAATTTTTTTCAATTTTCTTTTCCATACTTTTGAAATACATCCATTTTTTTTACAGATGGATTTAGAAGTAACATTCCTGGATGCTTCAATTACATCCCGGCAAATGCAGAATTCCTCACACAACTGGTTCATGTTTATAATCTCTTCCATTTTAAGTGCAATTGCCACTTCTTCCAGATCTGAAAAACAAAGCTTCTCATAGAAGCCAATTAATTTCAGCTTCATCACTACATTGATAAATTGTTGATTTCTCTACTAACAATGTACAGAAGTACAGAGTCATAAAACTTCATGAAGTCTTGTTTTACCTTTTTTTTTGTTGTAGTATTAACTTTTCCATCAGTTGTTTGGCTCAGAAGCCAAAAATCCAATCCTCTTTCCTGTTCAGCATGTTCATCCTAAAATGGCTAATTTCTGGGTACATGTCAGTGATGCATATTTTTGATACCTCCAACTTTTTCACAAATTTATCTAAATCAGAAGCAACATTGTGGAAAAAACACATGTTGGTTTCTGCAATGCAGCCATAGTCTCCATCTTCTGTGAATATGTTCTTGAGTGCTACTGGACAAGACTCACCCAGTGACTTTGAAATGGGTTGTAATTGCTGGCCAACTTCTCAAAAGCCAAACAAGTCAGATTAATTGAAAGTCACCTATCTGTGCTAGTAACTCTTTCAATTGAATGTTCACAAACTTGAAAAAACTTTGCATTTCTTGTGTATGTGTAGATGGAAAATGGTTATATATTTTTAACAACTGCTTCAATATCGACTGACAGCTGATTATTTGCATGTTTGCGAGCTTTGTGGGCAATCTGTGACGGACATGTGGCCTTCAAAATAATGTAGAGGATTGTGTTTGGCACAGTTCACATCTGCATCATTTGCAGAATATGCTGTAATCTGGCTAACATCAAGTTGGTGTTTATCTAGACAGTTCATGATAGCAATGATGAACGCCTTTTGCAGTTTCATCACTATCTTCAAGTTCCTGGGAGTGAACATCACCAACAGCCTGTCCTGGTCAAATCACGTAGATGCCACGGCCGAGAAAGCTCACCAGCGCCTCTACTTCCTCAGGAGGCTAAAGAAATTTGGTTTGTCCCCTTTGACTCTCACTAACTTTTACCGATGCACCATAGAAAGCATCCTATCTGGATGTATCACAGCTTGGTACGGCAACTGCTCTGCCCAGGACCGCAAGAAACTGCAGAGAGTTGTGGACACAGCTCAGCGCATCACGGACACCAGCCTCCCCTCCTTGGACTCTGTCTTTACCTCTTGTTGTCTTGGTGTAGCAGCCAGCATAATCAAAGACCCCACCCACCCGGGACATTCTCTCTTCTATTGGGTAGGAGATACAGGAGCCTGAGGGCACCTACCACCAGACTTATGGACAGCTTCTCCCCCACTGTGATTAGACTATTGAATGCTTCCCTTATTCAAATGATATGGACTCTGACCTCATGATCTACCTTGTTGTGACCTCGCACCTTATTACACTGCACTTTCTCTGTAGCTGTGACACTTTACTCTGTACTGTTAGTGTTTTTACATGTACTACATCAATGCACTCTGTACTGACTCAATGTAACTGCACTGTGTAATGAATTGACCTATACGATCGGTATGCAAGACAAGTTTCTCACTGTGCCTCAGTGACAATAATAAACCAATACCAATATCTTCGCAAAAATCGAGCAGCTTCCACTGAATGCCATCTGATGCGGTGAAATATTGTAAGCAAATTGGAAGAATTTTCTTGTTCCCTTTATTTCATGCATCTGTCGCGATAGAAAAATATGTAGGCAGTTCTGGTGGTGATGGTAGTAAATCCTGCAAACAATTCCTTACAGACTTAGGGGCCAAAACATCGCACACTGAATAGCTCTGTTTTGGTTCTTCCACAGCACAACTTGTTCGCAGTACTCGAATCACGAAACATTTCACTGCTAAGCATATTGCCACAGTCCACGCTGTTATAACCCAGGCTGTGCTTAACTGTGGCAATCGGTTGCAATCTCGCATGCTGCAATTCTGTCGCCTTCAGTTTCTGATGGGACAAAGAAATTGTGAATATTTACCCACCTCTGCCTGTGTTTTTATTATGGCCATCGGTTGCTGTGCGCTGCCTCAGGTCACCTCCACCCCCACCGGTGCGGAACCGGGCTGCCCCCCACCCCTCCCCAATTGCCGCTGGAGATGCCACCTTGCCCCGCTCCTTTCCACATGGCGCTCGCCTTCCCTCGCTCTCTCCTGCCCTTGTGAGCCGCCGGGCTCCGGATGGGTCGCTCTCCCCTCTGCCTTCCCGCCCGGGGCTCCGTGGGCCCGGCCGCACGTCCGCTCCCCGGAACGGCAGCGCCTCTCAGTCTCGACCAATGGAGCGGCGGCGGAGGATGGCTCGGCTGGCTCGGCGCTCGGCTGGCTGTGTCTGGCGCCGCCACGTGCTGCCGAGGGTCTGTGACAGCGGCGGGCAGTGCGCAGGCGCCGCCGGGCACTCGCGTCCGCCATGGCTCAGGTGCAGGTGCGGTTCCGCACTGACGACAAGAGGTGAGGAGACCCCGGGCCCCCCGGCACCCCCCCCCCCCCCGGGACACCCGGGCCCTCGGCACCATTCCCCCCCCTCCCAGCACCCCCCCCGGGACACCCGGGCCCTCGGCACCATCCCCCCCCCCCTCCCAGCACCCCCCCCCCCGGGGCCCCCGGCACCCACCCCCCGGGGACACCCGGAGCAACTCGGCGATCCCGGGACCCCCAGCACCGGCGGCCTGGCTGCTCCGACAGCAGGAGATGCGCTCTCCAGCCCGGGTCACTTGGAGTCGGCGTTCACACTGAATCAGGAGGTTGCCGACCGCTGCTCCACTGGTCCCCTCCCCTCCCCCCAACCCCCACCCCGGTCAACTCTCTCCCCCACCCCACACCATTCTTCACCCCCCCCCCCCAGCCCCACCACAGGCTTCCCACCCCCATGTCGAACCCCCATCCACACCAGTGCCCCCCAACCATTGTCTCCCCCACCCCCACCAGTCTCGCACTCCTGCATTCCCCCACCCCAGTCTTCCCCACCCTCCACTCCCCACCACCACGAGCATCTTCCCTTCCTTTTCTTCACCCTCCCCCCCTTCCCCCCCCCCCTCCCCCCCCCCCAGTCCTCACTCCCCCCCGCGCCAGTCCTCATCTCCGGTACTTGGCCCCTTTAACCCCAGTCTACGCCCGCTCATCATCACCCCCACCCTAGGTCCTCACTCTCAGCCCCCCTGCCCACCCCACCTGACCTCACCCGGTCCACTGCCCTTTCTCCGGCTTCCCCATCCCTCACCACCAGCACTGTATTTCTCTTCTCTTTCCTTCTTCCCTTTGCACTGCTTTCTCCATCCCCCCGACTGATCCAAAGAGATAGAGGCATATAAACTGTATAAACTTCTGATCTCCTAAAAGCAGAGGGGGCTAAGATGAGCTTTGTTACTTTCTTTTAATTCCTCCTAATTAGAGATGTCAAAATCATTAACTGTATGAATAAAAAAAGTTTCCAGTGATTGGAGGGTCAGTAATGAGAGCACTGACTTATTTGGAACATATCACCAAAGTAGATTCCATTAGTAGCTGGATAAGTATTTGAAGGTGAAAAATATGGGGATATAATGAGAGAGCATGGAATTGAGTCGATCTGGATAGACCTTCAGATCTGTTCGAGCAGATTCTCTGTCAAATGACCACTGCCCATATTATACTGTTTGATAATTCAATGAAACAGGTCGCTAGAAGAAGAGTCTGATCACTGCAATTTGATCTGTGCCTTTAGTGTCGGTACAATCATTTGTACAGTTGATTGTGTGCCTAGTCATATGTGGTGTCATAGTGGGTATGAGTCTAGTCATAGAGTTGTGCAGCACAGAAATGGGCCCTTCATCCCATGCCGACCTTTTCAGCCATCTACACTAATTACATTTGCCCGCATTGGGTCCATATCCCTCTGTGCCTTGCCAATACATGTACCTGTCTCAGTGTCTCTTAAACATAGTGATTGTTTACCTTCTTTACGAATTTGTTGCAGCAAATTCCATTCTCTGTGTAAAGACAAAACTTGCCTTTCAAGTACCCTTTAAAACTCCTTTCTCTCACCCTAACTCTAACCCTATTGATTTTGATACCCCTGCCACAGAAAAAAAAGACACTATCTATGCCTGTTATAATTTTATATATCTCCATTGGATCACTCGTCAGCTTCCTTTGCTCCAGGGATAACAAACCTAGTCCGTCCAAGCTCCCCCCATTATTAAAGCTCTCCATTTCAGGCAACATCCTGGTGAATCTCCTCTACACTCTCTCCAGCCTATGAAGGCAAGCGTGCCATATGGATTCTTTACCACCTTATCTCCTTGCATTGCTGCTTTTGGGGAACTGTGGGCTTAAACCCCAGGGTCCCTCTGTTCATCAGAATTTGTAGTGCTCCTACTGTTTATTGTATATGTCCTTGTTTTGGGGACCAAAATGAGAGGGAGTCTAAACAGTAAAAAGTGTGATTGTGACATTCTGCCATGTTTTTCTGCTTACAGATATGAAGTAGATGATATACCATTCTCTGTGCCAGCTGCATCTGAAGTTATTGACCTCAGTAAAATCATCAATAAGCTTCTGGAAGCTAAACATGGTGAGTTTAAGCTGTACACAAATTTTGGGCATTTGTTCTTATTGATGTCTGTGAGCTAGCACTTGTTGAGATCAGCTTGATTCTAAATAGAACAATACTGGACAGGCAGCACCAATGGGTTGAGAAATAGAGTTGACATTCTGGGTTAAAGACCCTTGATCAGAAGGGCAAAAGTGGGGAGACCAGCATGTTCTCAGTTGTGGAGAGAAAGGAAATATATGTGATAGGGTGCAGACCAAAGTTGTCAAGGGAACAATTACTTTAAGAACCAGCAGCTGGAACAAAAATGATACAGAAAAAATGTGAAATATAACAAATTTACAGCCACAACTGTGGGGAGAGAAAGGGGGGTTTACTTGACATAGTTAAACTTTATATTAAGTCCTAGTTGGAAGGTGAAGTGCTGCTGCTTGAACTTTTGCTGGCCATCCTTGGAGCAAAGTAGGAGATCAAAGACAGAAGTCAGAATGGGAGTGGGGCAGAGAATTAAAACGGTAGGTACTGGAAGCTCAGGGTCGCCCTAGCGGACTGAATAGAAGTATTCTGTGAAGTATTCTGCACAGACATCGTGGGCTGAAGGGCCTGTTCCTGTGCTGTGCTGTTCTATATTCCAAAGTCTTTTTCCATTAAATGTTCTGGGACTGTATTCTGTCTGGATTTGAATCCTATACTGATTTATGGAACATGCTGGTCCTTGTGATATGAAATTTTCAGTAGATTTGGCAAAAGTGTCCTGACATTGAAAAGGTGCAAGCTAATTTTCTGAGAGTTCAGTGATGAATGGAACGGGAAATCTGAAAAATTTACTTTGGTGTAGTGGGGTAGGTTGAGAAAATGTAATGAAGCTTTACAGTGTACTTGGCCATGCTACAACATATCCAGTTCACTAGTGGCATATGCTGTAGAAGGAAAGGGGTTACGTCTCAAGCACTTTCACAGGACTTGGACTGCAATGACGTGTGATTCTCTGTGTGAGATTAGAGCTAAGGAATAAGTATTGGCGATTCCTGGCGATTAGTACTGGTGTTTGGCATGGTGAGGGAATGTTTATGTGTGCTTTGTGTTGGAATCTGTGAAGTAAATCATCAGTCATTTCTTATCTTGCAGTTAATCACAAGCATGCAGACTTTGATTTCCTCATCAAGGGCCAGTTCCTGCGGGTGCCACTGGGTAAACACATGGAACTGGAGAACATTTCAACTGTAAGTCATCACAAAACATCTTGGTGAAGTTTAGTAATGCAGTAATCATTATCCATAAAATTACAGGGAACAATATTTGACAAAATTAATGTATGAAAAATGTATGAATTTGTTTTCTTTTGATGACCAAATTGAGGAAAAGAACATTGATGTTTTTTCTCCCCCCACTATCCTAGGAAGAGGTGGTTGAGATTGAATATGTAGAACGATACAGCGCCCCTCAGCCAGAAGAGTGTTTCTTCCACGATGACTGGGTCAGTGCTGTGGAGGCACAAGGCGATTGGTAAGGACAGGATAAATTAAAACTGAAAAACAAACAAGATGCTGGAGGAACTCAGCAGGCCAAGCAGCATCTGTGGAGAAAAGCAGATGGTCAACGTTTTGGATCAGGACCCTTCTTCAGGAATGAAGATAAGAAAAGGGGAAGCCCAATATATAGGGGGGGAAGCAGAGCAGTGATGGGTGGACAAAAGAGGGGAGGTGGGGTGGGCACCGGGTGGTGATAGGTTGTTGCAGGGGAGAGATAGTGATAGGCAGGTGCAGGGGAAGAGGGGAGAGCAGATCCACCGGGGAATGGGTCGGGGGGAGGGAGGTGAGGAGAGGAAAAGGAGAAGAAAAAAATGGTGGTGAGGAAAAAAGAGAGAAGCTAGGAAAGAGAAGAAAAGAAGAGGCAGGGTGGGGGTTGGTTTACTTAAAGGGGGAGAACTTAATGTTCATGCCATTAGGCTGTAGTGGAGGCTCCAAGACGGAAAATGCAGTGTTGTTCCTCCATTTTGCATTTGGACTTCTCCTCGTTGCCAGTCACTTCAACTCCCACTCCATTACTGATATGTCAGCCCTCGGCCTCCTCCATTGCTAGAAGTCCAAACACAAACTGGAGGAACAACACCTCATTTTCCATCTTGGGACCTTACAGCCTAACCGCATGATCATCGAATTCTCCCACTTTAAGTAAACCAACCCCCCCCCCACCCCCATCCTGCCTCTTCTTCCCTTTCCTAGCCTCTTTTTTCTACTCACCATTTTTTTCTCTCCTTTTCCTCTCCTCCCCTTCCCCCCCCCCCCCCCCCCACCCCCGTGCCACCTGCCTCCATACCTTTGACCCACCCCCGGTGGATCTGCTCTCCCCTCCTCCCCCACACCCACCTATCACTATCTCTTACCTGCATCTACCTATCACCACCCTGTGCCCACCCCGTCTCCCCTCTTTTGTCCACCTATCACTGCTCTGCTTTTCCCCCTTTTATATTGGGCTTCCCCTTTTCCTATTTTCATCCCCGAAGAAGGATCCTGACCTGAAACGTTGACTGTCTGCTTTTCTCAACGGATGCTGCCTGGCCTGCTGAGTTCCTCCAGCATCTTGTTTCTTCATCTAGGTTCCAGCATCTGCAGTCCTTTGTTTCTCATAAATTAAAACTGTTTGGCATTGAGGTTGCTGCCAGAAAAATGGATCTGAAGCAAGGGGCTGAAGATTTAAACAACTTTTCTTTCAAAGCTAGAATAAGCAACTGCTCAATTCCATGAGAGCTTAAATTTTGTAGGGCAGCTAGGTTAATCAACCATCTTGAAAGAATTTGTCATGGGTTAGTGTGTCTTATGCAATGAATATTGTGATCCTTGATTCCTAGTGTATATGAAAAAGCAATAATGGACAAAATTGCTTTCTTTATAAAATTTCTTGGACTAGATTCCCATCAATTATAAATTGATCAATACCAACAGGATAATTTTTGTTTTGGTGATGATTCTGGACTTTATTGTTACATTTCTTCCTTCCTATACTGTAGAAAACCTTAGACTGTTGGTTCCTTAAAGGAGCTGCCTTCTTGGGCAGTCCCTTGGGATTGAGGATGACTTGCTTCTGCTGAGGAGTGGAAACTACTTGGGCATGATGTTCTTTTGAAAGGGGATTGCAATTGCACATCAGCTACCACACATCTTGATAATGTGAGGTCTTGGTCCAAAACAACTACGGAACCAGCTCTGCTGCACAGACAGCGTACATACTCACAGTATGTGACACAGATCTATTTTGACTATCCACTCACAATGAACACGCTCAATCTTGCACACACTTTTCCACAACACCCCCCACCCTGATCCCTTCCCTCATCCCCACCTTGCCTTGATCCCCTCCTTTGTCCCCCTCATCCAGATCCTCTCCCTCAGTCTCCCCATCCCTGACAGTCTCCTTATCCATCGCAGTTCCCCCTTCGCTCACCACCTTTATTGGCAAGCCCATTCCCCTTACTTCTCCCCTTCATTTTCACACTCAGTCTGCCCCTGCTGTTCTCTGATCTCTAACTGCCAGCTGCTCCTTCTCTCCAAGATTGAGGCCACCTGCTGACCCCTGTGGCTTGCTCAGGAACCACTCCCCAGCTGTCAATTGCTGAGACTCCTGAAGCCTGTGGCTTGGCCCAAAACCCACAAACCTCTCCAGAAAAACTGCAGGAAGACCTTCATCTGCCCTCCCGGTGCTGCCTGATATTGGCAGGTTGCAGTTTCCTCCTGGGTCTTACCTTGTTATTTTCCAGTGGATGGGAGTGGATTCATCCTGCAGGAGTGGGAGTCTCACTCGACCTCCATCTTTATCCAGCAGAAACAATGACCAAAGCTTGGGTATACCTTCACCACACTTCTCTTAAGTTCCCTGGATCCCTCTTCTGCGCTCCATTTTAGTATGAAAGTGTTTGTAATGAGGAGAGTCCATTGTACAAATAATACTGTGATGCATCTCAGTGATCGTTGATGTTAATTGTGTTTTTTTTTGTAACTCCTATTTGCTAATCGCTTCTCAGAGCCAGCTCCTTTATAAGTTCATTGTCTGCCTGTGGTACAGTAGCAAGATTTAAAATGTTAATGTGGTTAATTTGTGTTCTCCCAGGATTCTCACAGGTTCATATGATAAAACTGCTCGTATCTGGACATTAGACGGCCGACCACTTGTGGCTCTTTCTGGACATACTGAAGTAGTCAAAGATGTTGCATGGATAAGGAAAGGTGAGTTTTTGATCGTCTTGTCACAAGTTCTGTCCATTTTGAGTGTATTCTAGAATTTGAATTTGTAGGTTTTCTTTTATCTTTATAGCACAATCATGAAGTTAGAATATTGTGTTGACCCTAAATAGGGTAACTTTATCGTATATAATTGGCTAGGAGTCTCTTGTGGCTCCATTAAATGTTTAAAAGGTTTCGCTTTTTGGATGCCCATATTTTATGATTGGTAAAAATCTTTTTAAGTCTGCCTAACTCGTTAATGTAACAGAATGTAGTTCTGTACTTCTGCATCTGAGCAGCTGCCCAGCCTGCATATCGTGTGGTTGTATTTATATAAAATAATAGGGATATTCATTACACATTTAGTTGATTGCTTATGCTGTTGAAACTTCTATTTTCAAGAACAAAATATTTTTTGGTAAATTTTCAGTATATTTAGGATCTGTGAAGTACATAAGATCTTGCATTCACAACACCAGGTACTTCGAAAGTTAGGAGTCTAATATAATGTCACCTTCACTTGTCATTTGGAATATAAACAAACAGATTCAATGTGTTCAAGTTTCATTACCAAGTTAATTTCTGCCTTCACCTTATTTCTTGTAAAAACAAGACATCAGTGTGAAGGCAGTATCCTGTGCATTGTTTCAGTAACAAATAGGTCAACAGAAACATTGTAAAAGTTTGAAAGAATGTTGTCAGGGTAGTTAAACATGATATATTAGAAAAAATGTATATAATCATTTTCCTGCCAGAATTGGAGTGTGTTGCTTGTAATTCAGAATGAAATACACTAACTTTGGGCATATGATGAACCTCACTGCTGACCTAGTTTTAATCTTTGCACTCTGTGAGGTGGTATTCCAGGCCTCTTCCAGTGCTGCTGTAAGGAGCTGAGCGTATCACCTCCTAGTGAGGTAAAGGCATTATGGATGCAAAATCAATAGAATGATTCGACTACAAGCCCAAAGGTCCAGGTTCAATGATAGGTTTATTGGAAACAAAACCAAATAATGCACTCATTGATGAAAGCAGGACACAATCCATTTGTTACTCATTGCCTATTGGACAGATGGCAGTATTTTCTTAATCTTCCATTCTTCAACTTTCAGTCTTCTTACCAAAGAGGTTGTTGCATCACGTCAGTATTAAGTCCACACTTGCTGATCACTGATCGCTGTACTAGCTGAAGCAAATTGCTGCTGTAAATATGATTTATGCTGTTTTATTTTTGAGGCAAAGCCCATCAGATGGTCACTGCGAATCAGATTGATCCTCATTTATGCCATAGACCAGCCCAGCCCAGCAGATTGTTGTTGTGTGCAGTTGGATGACTATCTGCTGTTCACATGCTTCCCCTGTGGTGCCACATTTATTTAACTTCTTGTGCATGTTCTCACTGTTAGGTGGTCCCAGCAGTTTGCTGCTCACTGCCTCTCAGGACCAGAGTGTTATTTTATGGGAATGGAACTGTGAAAAGAACAAAGTGAAGGCATTGCACTCTTGTCGAGGACATGCTGCTAGTGTGGAATCAATTGCTGTGGACAGCTCCAAAACTAAAGTGAGTTTATCTCTTCTTGATACTCTCTGCTTAGATCTACAGGTCTCTCTGGTTTGATAATGCTTTTCTATAAAAGGCCAGGGAAATGGAGAGTTGATAAGCCAATAAAAAAGAAACACTGGTATCATAATGTGTTCCCTAGAGTCAGTGAACTAATGGGAATATAATTTATAGATAGATAGATGTAATACACAGTCCATGACTCAGTCGGGAAAAGCTGACTGTGAGACTGGTGTTGGGTAGGCCAGAGGTGAGCAGTGTGGCCACTCTTTGCTGAGGTGTGGGGCTTAGACTTACCCTGACCATGACAGGGAGCATGGATCTTTGCTGGGAGCTGACGGCTCCATTTGTTGACACCACTGAACTCCTACAGTCTCTCACATCACCACCTCTTGGATGTGATGGAAGCTTCTGTACTCCCATCTATTTGTTTGGCTGTCCAGCTCCCCCTAGCCCAGAATCATCATTTAACGTTATCAGAGAAAAATCTTTGAGCAATTGGTTGTTGGCTTATTATTGTCACGTGTACTGAGATACAGTGAAAAATCTTTTGATTGCATGCCATCCAGACAGATCATTCCATGCATGAGTACCTTAAGGCAGTAGAAAAAGGAAAATAAAACAGAATGCAGAACATAGTGCTACAATGCAGAGTAAGTGCAGCACAGATAGACAAATAAAGTGCAAGGGCCATGACAGATTGAGAGATGGAGTTCCTCGTATCAGTTTTTTTTGAGAAAAGGGTTTCTTCAACTACACTCACACTGCGACATGCACGGTTGGTTTAATGGCCTTTCATGATGTGCTAACTACCCTGCAGTTAAAATTATGGTGGTATTTTTATTAACCATTGTTGTATGGAATATTTATTTCTCCATCTCATTTAATAATGCATTTTCTTAGTTTTGCAGTGGCTCATGGGACAAGATGGTAAAGATTTGGTCAACAGGTACTGGAGAATTTTGTCTGTGATTTTGGATTCACTTAGGTATTTGTCCACAAAATTTTCAACTACTTAGGCCACCTTCTGAACTGTCTGTTATTTCTTTCTCCAGTCAATCTTGGCCATTTGCATGATGCAAGTTACTGACAATCTGCAGCATTTCTTGAAAGGCACATTTTGTACTGGATAAAGTCATGGTATAATTGATGGTAAATTGGTGCAATTAAGCTGCAGGGTTTGCCTTAACTTTATTTTCTTGGTCATTGAATTAACCATATGCCTGAAAATCTAGCCAACAGACTAGAGCTGCTTAAAGCTCTTGTGAGAATATGTATTTGCAACACTTGCAATTTGTTGTAATAGTGATCCCTCGGAACCAAGAGCACATGATAAATTATACGTTGAGTTGTATTAAGAACGTAGAATAATCACATTCACAGGATAAACAATGTTATTTCTCCCCACCATGTATCTGAAGGACCATGCATTGTATCCTGGCTGAAGGGTTGGATTGGTCACTTCTGTGTGCCACTGCCAATGCTACTCAAATTTGCAGTTGTGTTGTTTAATCCAAGGTACCCCTTTATATTGGTCTCACTGTTTCATTTTACAGATGACCTCAAAATTAGTTTCTCACGTGAGTAGTTTGGACTTGTAAACTTCCTTTCTATGCTGCACCAACTTAACTTTCTTGTTGTTCTGGGTTTGTATTCTATTAGTTCCCAATGAAGATGAAGAAATGGTGGAGGAGTCCGAAAACAGACCGAGGAAGAAACAGAAAACTGAACAACTGGGATTAACAAGAGTATGTTGGTTTATGTTGTGACCTCTTGGGAGTGATAATTGGACCATCCCAGAAAGTGACATTGTTGTTTTATTCATTCAAGGGATGTGAGCTTCGTAGACTGAGCGAGCATTTAATTTCCTGTCTCTAATATTCCTTGAGAAGGTGGTGGTGAGCTGCCTTCTTAAACCACTGCAGTCCTTGAGGTATGGGCATACACACGATGTTGCCAAGGAGAGAGTTCCAGGATTTTGACCCAGCGATGGTGAAGTAACGGTGATATATTTCCAAGTCAGGATGGTGTGTGACTCAGGGGGCAACTTCTAGGTGGGGGTGTTCCCCTGCTTTTGCTGCCCTTGTCCTTTTAGCTGGTAGTGGGTTTGGAAGGTGCTGTAAGTTGTTGCAGTGCATCCTGTAGCTGGTGTAAACTGTTGCTACTGTGTGTTGGTGGTGGTGTGAGTGAGTGGTTGTGGACAGGGTGCCTGTCAGGTGGGCTGCTATGTCCCATATGGTATCGAGCTTCTTGAGTTGTTGAAACTGCACTCATTCCAGGCAAATGGAGAGTATTCCATCACACTCCTGGCTTGAGCCTTGTAGATGGTGGACAGGCTTTGGGGAGTTAAGAGGTCAGTTATGTGCTGCAGGGATTCCTTGCCTCTGACCTGCTCTTGTAGCACCTTGGGTAAATGGCTACTCCAATTCAGTTTCTGGTCAATGGTGACCCCCAGGATATTGATAGTGGGGAATTCAGTGACGGGAATGCCATTGAAGGTTGGGGTGATGGCTGGATTTTCTCTGTTGGATATTGTCATTGCCCGGCACTTGTGTGGCGTGAATGTTACTTGCCACCTGTCAGCCAAGGCTTGGATATTGTCCAGGTCTTGCTGCATTTGGATGTGGACTGCTTCATTATCTGAGGAATCACGAATGGTGCTGAACATCATGCAGTCATCAGCGAACATCCTTACTTCTGACCCTGCGACTGAAGGAAGTTCATTGATGAAGCAGCTGAAGATGGTTGGTCCTAGGACACTAGCCTGACGAACTCCTGCAGAGATGTCCTGTGGCTGAGATGATTGACCTCCAACCATCACAACCACCTTCCTCTGGGCTAGGTATGATTAGGGTCCGTCCTGTTTCCACCCCCCGCCCCCCCCCCCCCCCCTCGATTCCCACTGACTTCAGTTTAGCCAGGGCTCCTTGATTCCATATTCAATCAAATGAAGTTGGGCAGTTACTTCATTTCTGGAGTTCAGTTCTTTTGTCCATGTTGGACGGAGGATGTAATGACGACAGGAGGTGAATGACTTGCGTGGAACTCAAACTGAGCCTCTGTGAGCACGTTGTTCTTAAGTAAGCTGCTTGATAGTGTTATCGATTATCCCTTCTGTCATTTTGCTGATAATTAAGGTAAACTATTGGGGTGGTAATTGACTGGATTGGATTTATCCTGCTTCCTGTGGACAGGACATACCTGGGCAATTTACCACACTGTCGGGTAGATGCCAGTCATAACTTGTAACAGATTCTTCTTGTGCTTTTCATATTGCAGCTCCTGTGCATAGAAGCTTCAATGTGAAGCATAGGTTTTTTGTTCATTTTGAGAGGGTTGCACGGCTTGAGATTACAACAAACATTTTTTTTCTTCATTCTGCTTTGTAAAGTAAAATGACTTTTGTACAGGTTAAGTTTATGTAAAACAATCAGGTCAGTTAAGCCATGGTAGGGATTTCATACTGAGTATATGTATCTGTTGGGAAGATGAGATGTGGTGAGGTTGGTGGTGTGGGGAAGAGTGCACAAATCATCTTTGAATGATGTGAAGCAATTTTGTAATGATGCGTTTGATTTTTTATAGCATGAATTTGCAGTAATTTACTTATAGGCTGGCATCCAATTGAGTAGCAGCTGATAGCTCTTTGTGCTGTTCGTGGGTGGCAGGGCCAGAGACCAGCTGGTCCACACTGGCTGAATGAGACAGGTCTTAGCAATGACCTGAGGACAGCTTGTCTAACATCATCTTGCTGGCATTAGTCTACTTCTCAACAATGCAGGAAGGTTGGCTGAGTTGGCAGTGGAAACAGCCCCAGCAGGTTGTCTTCATGCAGCAACTTGATTAGCCGCTACCATTGCCCTGTTGCACTGCCTGTCTCACTTCAGATACTACAGGAGGTGGTTGCCTGCAGAGCCTGGACACTTTTGTGGCTCTTTTGATTGCCAGCCTTGGTCTCCTAACTGGCACTCTTGTTTGGAAAGGTAAGACCAGCTCCTAGTTGTAATTGTTGCTTTTAGTTTCACTTCTTGCCAGTATGTGCTGGTGTACCAGATCAGCTGGTAAATCTTGGAGTAAATAATAAGATTGGGAACCTCCCAGATATAACAGAAGCTTATAATGTAATATAATGACTACATTGTGGAGGAATAGTTGGTACTGTGTTGACTTGAGACATTTTAAAAGTTTTTTGCTCGAATTTGACATGGTTTATGGACTATTTGGATGCAATGTGTAACCAAGTTTAAACCTAAGGCTTTAGTGCTTTTAAACTAGTATTGTGTCTCCATTTCAATTCATCTAAATGGTAAAAGATACATGATGGTTAGACTGATATTCAAATAAGCTTCATTGACTATTACCTTTAGTTTTAATCTTAATCACAAGTGTTTCTAAATTGCTGATTTCAGCTTGCCTGACATGAAATTTAGTGGTTACTACAATAACCAGCTTTCATACAGTACTTCACGCTCAATGTAAGTGAGAGAAACTCCAGTGAGTAGAGTCTGTGTGACTTGCTTTGCTTACTTCACCTGCTGATATCTTAATTGAAGAGGGGAGAAAAATGGTACAATTACCATTTTAAGATCACCTGATCAAAATGAAGATGTATGAGAGTGGAGAATTAATTAAGAAAGCCTTTGGGAATGCAAGTCCAACTGAGAGCTGATTTTTGGTATGTTGTTAACTTGGATATCCCTTCCACAGACCCCCATGATGACACTGTCTGGTCACACTGAAGCAGTTTCTTCAGTCCTGTGGTCTGATACTGAGGAACTATGTAGTGCATCTTGGGATCACACCATAAAGATATGGGATGCTGAGACTGGAGCCCAGAAGTGTACCCTGGTGAGTGAGTTAGTAACCTTGTATATGAGTTGGGGACAGGAGCTGTTGTTTCAGCTTCTGTTGTCTATAATAGTGTTGTGGCTTTAGTTCATTTGTGTGCATATATTTCTCCCTTGCTCAGATTGGAGGACTTCATTGACTTCCAATTTTTTTTTAACTGCCTGGATCAGATCTTTGTGTTGGGAAATGGAGGAACAATTATTTCTTGGCACATTTTATTGTTGAAACAGTGCAGAGTAAGCCATGCGCTGTGGGGGGGGGGGGGGAATCTCAATTAAAAAGTTAAACAAGTGGTGAGAAGTTTCTACTAGAGTGTGTTTGTTTATGATTAAAACTGCCAGTTTTTTTATGCCTTGCTGTTCTTTAGGAGAGAATCTTGACGATGACTATGTTATACCTACCTGTACAAAAGAAAACTCAGGCTTTTCCTTCAGTGATGGTTAATAAACTTCTTTTAACAGCTTTTTGTGCCTAAGTTGCATTTTTCCACATGAATACAGCAGTCCATTACAGGTTAACTTCTGTGAATAAGTTTACATATGTGCGTGTTGTTGTTAGTACCACATCTTTTCTTCCAAAGCCTGTCTTTTGGACAATTTGTGGCTAAAAAGCTTAAGTTTGACATTTTATACTTTTAAAAACAGAATGAATAGATCATCTCTTGTGATATAGCTAAATCACACATGGTATTTTAAGCATCTGATGAGATGTATTAGCTTCCTGAAACAGGATGTTTCCTTTTCTATCCTCTGCAGACTGGGAATAAAGTGTTTAACTGCATCTCTTATTCCACTCTGTGCAAAAGGCTGGCATCAGGCAGCACAGACAGGCACATCAGGCTGTGGGACCCACGCTCAAAAGGTAATATACAATTACGTTTGTCATGCATGATGCTGATTGACTGTAACTATAGTTTACAAAGTATTCCTTGCACTGAGGTTGAAAATAATTGTGGGTCATTCATAAATATAATAGAAGCATAGCTCTCAGATTAAATGCAACACATTTTATTTGCAAAATAGTTTAAGTTTACATCAGGATAACATTCAAGGATGAAACTTCGACAATTCCTTTCCCCCCCCCACAGGTGCTACTGAGTTCCTCCAGTAGATTTCAGAATCTGCAGTCACTTTTGTGTCTCCAGAAAACTTCTTTTCCCAGACCTTTGGAATTCCATACACTTGAGGATTGTATAGACTCAGTTACAGAGTAGATTTAGGGATTGATAGATTTTTTGGTTATCAAGGGAATTGAAGGATAGCTTGTTAATGTAGGAAAGTGGGTCCAAGAAAAAAGGATCGAATGGCCTACTCTTATTCCTGTTACTCCTGATATTACTAAGCAAAAAGGGTTTGGATTCAAAGATGTTTCTGGTTCTTTAGTGCTACAGGCCACCAAAATGATTCTCTATGTAAATAATGTAAGTGTGTCAAAGCTCTTGTCTTTCTGGATACATTAAATTTAAAGAGTTTAGTTGTATGAACCTCCAGTCATTGTTTACTCTCTCTCTTACAGATGGCTCTCTAGTTTTGCTTTCTCTAACGTCACACAATGGATGGGTAACAGCAGTCCAGTGGTCACCCATGAATGAATATCAGTTGATTTCAGGTTCTTTTGACAAATTGGTCAAGCTCTGGGACACACGAAGGTATCGTGGATTTGTCTGTTTGCAGTGGGATGGAAATGCACAACAGCTGATTAGCTCTGTGATTAGTTCCTTATCTCTTTTGACTAATGGAAAGACTTAAGAATGAATTCTTACTTTTCCCACATAGATGGTTGTCATACAGTTGCTCTGTGCCAGTAACCAACCCAGTCCCCACAATATAAGCAAATGTTAGTGTACATTTGATTGGTGTGAGGTGATCTTTAATATAAGTAAATTTAATCATACTGTTAATACAATACCACTTTTTGTATGATCTACTGGAAAATACTTTTACATCCCTCCTGGGAGCTTTCCTGATCTCAGCATTTCTCTAGTTCTACTTTGTTGCCCAATCCTTCACCCTGCCATTGCTAACTGATTGTGCCCATTATCAATTCCACAAAAAGAATCTTTTGGATGAAATAGATTTCCATTGTGCTTGGACTTGCTCACACCCCACCCCTTAAGATGCCCACAAATTGTTTCACCTCTTTTCTGTTCTAGTTGCAAGGCCCCGTTATATGATATGAATGCACATGAAGATAGAGTACTTTGTGTGGACTGGACAGAGACTGGGGTAAGTTTGCTATGAGCATCATAAAGTGCAGATGTTGCAGTATCTATTGTCTTCCACCTTGTAATACTATACAGAATTATTGAGGCAAGGAATAGTCCTTCAGGTGATATAAAAGATGAATAGTTGTAATTCCTTGTTATTTGCTATTAGGAAGTATGCTGGATAGCAATACAATTGTTACTATTTGGCATGTAGTGTCTACTAAAGTGTGCTCTAAGCATGCATTGAATAAACTTACAGAAATGATGTTTGCTTTCACAAGATTAGGTGTGGGATAAAAGCTCACAGTCCTTTTTGTTACTCAGATGAGACACCTAGTTGTTAAAATGTAAAAAAAAAGTTCTTCAGTTAATATTAAAGTATTGAGAGAAATATGAAACTTGTAATTGCTCACTGAGTGATGGATGCAAGTTGGACCTCACAGCCAATGCCTACATAACATTTAAAGAAAATATCTACTCTCTCTAATCCAACACAAGTTTTTCACTTAGACTGATTGTAATAATGCTGAAAGGCTAACTGATGTTCTAAACTGTCTTCCTATTCAAATCTTCACAGACTAAACAACTTGTTCCCCTTTTTTCAGTTGCTGTTAAGTGGTGGAGCAGACAACAAATTATTCCTGTTCAGGTATTTGACTCCCACTTCTGGAGATGGAGCATGAGGAGAACAGTAAACAATGGAGAACAAAAACACCACCCGTGGAGACCATCAGATTAATACTACTACATTTCTCTTAAAGCAGCTTACAACAAATTGAAAAAGATCTGTTTGCCTGCTCTGTCTCTATGACCAACCGTGTAAGGTTATTTGAGAAATGCCGATGGGACTAAAATGTTGAAATCTGGATTGTGATGTTGGACTATTGTCATTAATCTCTACTATGAGGAAAAATTGGTTGTTTGGGGGGGGGGGGGGGGTGCAAGAGGAGGAAGGAGTTTACTAGAGCTGTAGTTTTTCATCAATTGATAGCATCTATTTTGTTATTAGTATTTTTTTTAACCTGGAGCTTCTAATTTAATACATCTTGCAAAATTCAGTGGTTGAAATTACTACTTGCTTAAAGGCACCTGCATATTTACCGAACTAAGAATGTACCCACTTAACTTCCTGAACTCTAAATGTTCCTAGGTGTTTAGCATTATGTATGATTGGTGTAACTAGAGAGAAAAGCCCTGATGGAAATGGTGATGTACTAAAGTTGATATTAAAATGGAGGAAGATTACATTGTTTAAATCAGCCAAACCACTCATTGCTATTAACCATTACCTGTTAAGAAGCTCATCTGGACACATTCAGTTTCCAATGTGATTTGTAGAAAATTAGCTTTTTAATGGTTTATAGCACCAACTATTTTTTCATTCTATAACATCTCTAATAAATTTTAAGAGCTATTAATGTTAAAGTATACTTTTTTCCTGAATTCCCTAAAAAATGGAAACACCATCCAAAGCCTTTTTTTAAATCTCTTGGATCCCCTTCCACCCAAAAGTCTATGCAGAACATTATATCAAAATATTCTTGTCAAAGGAACCTTCTTACCATGTTTTATTTTGGGAGGGGCCATTACAAACTGCTCTCCAGATCACTGGGGTATGGGAAAGTGGGATTTAAAAGTTGAAGCAGCCACAATTCTTGTTTTAATCAAGATAAATAAGTTTAATTTTCCCAAAGCAGTAGATTGTTAAGTCTAATTTCTATAAAATGCTCAGAGTCCTACAATAAACAAAGATTGAAAAGTAGATTGAGCAATCAGCAGTGTACCATGAACAACTGACTTTTACTAAAATAAAATCATGGAAAGACCAAGAAAGTCATTCTAAGTCTATTGTTCTGATGATAATCTTTTTAAATGCAGTGAAAATAATGTTCAGAGTAGTTTCCACGTTTAAAAAAAAACATTAGACTTGGGACATTGTATAAATAGTCCATATCCTGAGCAGTACTATCAGATGTTTAGCACCTTGCCACCCCATGGCCTAGTGATTTATGCTACAGTGTTGATAATGGACAGACAACTAATTCCAGGCACAGATCATTCAACATAGTTTGCTTTTTGTCTTTGAGAAACACATTTCAATACTCCCAAAAGTGGAAGATTTCAAGAGAGTAGAATCAAGTAAATGTGTATCTATTAATAAAGACATGACAAGAAAGATATACTTACAGTGCTGCTCTCAGAAGGGAAATATTACTTCAAGAAACTGTTACATTGAGGCATGTTTCAACAAAATTACATTAACTTGTTATTACACACCCCAAGGCATGTAGATCAAATCATATTTCAAATGCTTTATTATGTATTTAAATAAATCTAAACTCATTGTAAAGCAGATGAAATCACCAGACCAATAAAGTTCATATTCTCCATTCAGTATTTATAGGAATTACATGTAAAATCGTTCATCATTGTGCCAGAATATAGCACAATTTTTGATAAAACAGGGGTTACCCTGATCCCGAGGCATCTGTTGAATGCTTACCTAATGCACCCTTTTAGTACAGCAGGAGCTTAATTTCTAATTAATGATCCAGCACATAACACAGCAATTTTTTTTCAACAATTATTGTACACTCTGGCTTGTTCATTGGAATAATAACAGGTACAAGTGCAAAAAATATTATAGTAATCCTTTACTGTGGCGACTCATGAATTAGTTTTGATTTTGACAACTGTTTTTATTGCTCCAATTTACTACACCATCAGAAACCAACCAGGCAGGTTTGTATGATGCAGCTCCTGTGCACAGCTTTCTCGTGGAATTGCATGATGGAAATCTGAGTACAATGGAACTTGCTGCACTCATTGCCAACATGTTTTCTTTTTAAATACAAGTTAATTTGAATCAAGCTGTTTACAAACTTAGCACCCTGAGCGTTGCAACTGAATATTTGTTATGTACTCCTGTCATACACAGCTTGGTTCTGGATTTGCATTTTTACACAGATTTCCCACATGCAAGAAGGCAAACTAAGATTACCCAAAGACACAAACATTAGTGTTTGAGTGGGCAGAGATGCAGGAACAGTGCCAACTGGAGAGTGTAGAAATAATAAGTCTAAATGGCAGAATCATATCACAGAAAAAGGCTCCTCAGCCCCACCTGTCCATGCCAACCATCTAGTCATAGAGTACTACAGTACAGAAACAGGCCATATGGCCTATCTAGTCCATGCTGACCTGATCTGCCTGGTCCCATTTACCTGCAGGACCATATCCCTCCAAAACCTTTCCGTCCATATACCTATCCAAATGTTACAATTGAACCCGCATCTACCACTTCCACTGGCAGCTTGTTCCACACTTGCACCACTCTGAGTGAAGAAGTTGCCCCTCAGAGTCTTTCAACAAAACTTATGTCCTCTCGTTCTCAACTCACCCAACTCTGGGGGGGGGGGGGGGGTGGGTGGGAAAAAGCCTGTATGCATTCACCCAGTCTATACCCCACATAATTTTGTATACCTTTATATGATCTCTCCTCATTCTCCTGCACTCCAGGGAATAAAGTTCTAACCTATTCCTATAACTCAGGTCCTTAAGTTCCAGCAACATCCTTATAAATTTTCTCTGCACCCTTTCAAGCTTATTTGTATCTTTCCTGTAGGTAGGTGACCAGAACTGCACACAATACTCCAAATTTGGCCTCACCAATGTCTTGTACAACTTCAACATAACATCCCAACTCCTGTACTCAATGCCGATTTATGAAGGCCGAAGTGCCAAAAGCTCTCTTTATGACCCTCTCCACCTGTGACGCCACTTTCAAGGAACTATGGATCTGTATTCCCAGGTCCCTTTGTTCTACCGCACACCTCAGAGCCCTGCCATTCACTGTGCAAGTCTTACCCTGGTTTGTCCTCTCAAAATGCAACATCTTTCCTTCATCAACCTCTTTGAAGAACTCCAAGATTAGATGTAACCTACCATGTTGACTGTCCCTAATCTCAAAATGCAACATCTTTCCTTCATCAACCTCTTTGAAGAACTCCAAGATTAGATGTAACCTACCATGTTGACTGTCCCTAATCAGGCTCTGTTTAACCAAATACTTATATGTCCTGCCCATTAGAAAACCTTCAAATAATTTACCCACAACTGACGTCAAGCTCACCAGTCTATAATTTCCCAGCTTATTCTTGTAGCCTTTCTTGAACAAGTACATCAGTTCCAATGTTAATTTGGACGATTATATAACTAAAGGCTATAAGATCCAACTTTGCATTTGGATTAGTGCTGAAATAAAACTTCCCACTATACAAATGTTACATACTGATCTCAACAAGATAAACCAATGTGTGAGTAGTAAGTTAGACAAAAACACAAACATAAAAATTGATCAGCACCCAATCATGGGCAAGAAACTGTTCTTAAACCACATCCTATCATGTCAGGCTCCTCTGAAGCACTATCAGATAAATTCTGGGAAAAGTGTCTAACAGCATGACTGCAGGTGGGAGTCTATCTGTGCTGCTGCTAGCCAGGACTTATGCTCACACTGGCTCCACATAAAAGGTAAAAAAGCAGGTACGTTTTCTTCATTTTAGAACTGCTACAGAACCATAAACAGAAACTGGAGCTTTCACGGTATCTACTTTTGATACTTATTACAGAAGCAGGCACCAGCAAAAATCAATCAGCAAGTGGAAGTGGCTATGCTGTCACATCAGAACACTCTCAGGATTTCTATATTAAGTAATGAAAAACTAGAGGAGGAAATTAGTCATGTGTGAGAGTGTGTGCTGGAACTGGTGGGAGAAATACATAGCCATGATGTCACAAACACGTCTTAGAAGTTAAACTTGCTTGCTTGTCACAATCCAAAGACCTGGATGAACTGAAAGCAGCTACACTCACCATTATTTCTGGGAGTTTAGAACTGGATCTACTGGACTCATTAGTCTTGGTTCTAGCACTTGTCCTGAAGTGAGTGGCTTGGCAAGATAACACCCAGTGGGGAAAAACATGCAAGATGTTTTTTGGATCTGAAACTGCCTGTCTGAAATCTGCTGCTGCTTGCACCCTTTTCCAATTTTCCTTGCTCTGTACCATTTATCCTGATCTCACTGCACTGCTAAGTTTCCTACAGAGCTTGGCAGTAGTTCCTGGCCCTTCTCATCAGTGGACAGCCTCTGCTCCCAGTGAAACAGGCAGTGCGGACCTGGTCTGCGCAATGGTGAGAGACTTACTTGCGAAATGTAGGCAAAGTGCTGTAGCTTCCCTGATCTCCTCCCAATAACCTGTCATTCCCCAACCTCCTGCAGCTTGTTCTGATTTTATTATCTCCTCCCCATCTTTTCTGTTTTACTTACAAAGGGAACGATGTTAGCCATTCACCTTCTCATGCATTAACCTCAGTGACTAATGGGGAATCATTTGACAAGAAATGCATCTTAATTTTACTGGCACTGGCTTCTATTTTAATGAAGGAAAGTATGTAACTTTGAGAACAACTGAATTAACTTTTTTTAAAAAAAAGTTGCTGGAGGAACTCAGCAGCTCAGGCAGCACTGGAGGCAAAGTTGACGTTTCAGGTCGAAACCCTGCATCAGGACTGAGCGTAAAGTGGAGATCGCCAATAGAAAGAAGTGAGGGGTAGGGGTGAGGCAGGAGCTGGCAAGAGATAGGTGGAACCAGGTGAGGAAGGGTTGATTGGTAGTTGGAGACCGGCAGGGGAGGAAGGGTGGAGATAGCAACAGAGGCTGGGAAATGATTAGTCCAGACAACAAAGAGGTGCAGATTATGGAATCTGATAAGAAAGGAAGGTGGACTGGGCAGATGGGAACAGTTGGGGGGCCCGGGGGGGGGGGGGGGGGGGGGGGAGAGGCGGGGGAGGGATAGGAAACTGAGTATGTGTGATAGGCAGATGGAACCGGATGGGGAATGGATTGGTAAGGAGGTGTGTGTGGACTTGGGTGGATCAGGAGGATATTAAAAGGAACAGAGGGGGTTCAGGTTACCTGAAATTGGAGAATTCAATGTTCATGTTGTTGGGTTGTATATGGGGTGAATATCCAGGCAGAATATGAGGTGCTGTTCCTCTAGTTTGTGTTTGGCCTCACCCCGGCAGTGGAGGTGGCCGAAGACAGACAGGTTGGTGTGGAATTAGGAAGGGGAATTGGAAGGGCTCGCGAACAGAAGCTTGTGGACAAAGTGCAAGTGCTTAGCAAAGCGGTCGCCCAGTCTGCACTTCGTCTCGCCAAAGTAGGGGAGGCCACATTGAGGGCACCGAATGCAGATGATGAGGTTGGGGAAGGTGCACGTGAATTTCTGCCTCAGCTGGAAGGGGTGTTTAGGTCCCCAGATGGTGGTAAGGGGGGAGTTGCAGGGACAGGTGTTACACCTCGTACAGCTGCAGGGGATGGGGACGGGTAGGTGGGGAGAGATGAGCAAACCAGGAAGGGGTGTCACAGAGAGTGGTCCCCACAGAAAGCAGCAAGAGGTAGAGAGGGCGTCTGGTGGTGGGATCGCATTTCAGCTGGCAGAAATAACAAATAATGAAGTGGAGAAGTGGATGAGGGCTTCATCAACCACAGTAGAAAGCCATGTTTCCTGAAAAAGGAGGACATCTCAGACGTCCTGGAAGGGAAGGCCTCATCTTAAGAAGAGATGCAGTGAAAATAAAGAAATTGAGAGAAAGCAACCGCGTCCCTACAAGAGAGAGGATGGGAGGGGGTGCAGTCTAGGTTGCTGTGGGAATTGGTGGGTTTGTAGTGTCAGTGGATAGTCTGTCTCCTGAGATGAAGACAGATCAAGAAAGGGGAGAGAGGTATCGGAAATGGTCCAGATGAATTTGAGGGCAGGGTGGAAGTTAGTAGTGAACTTGATGAAATAGATGCATTCTGCACAAGTGCAGAAGCAGCACCAATGCAGTTATCGATGTAGACGAGAAAGAGTTGGGGAGTGGTGCCAGAGTACATTTGGAACAAGGACTGTTCCATGTAGCTGAAGAAAAGGCAGGTGTACCTCAGGCCCATGCAAGTGCCTATGGCTATACCTTTGAGAGTGAGAGGAATCAAAAAAAGAATTTGTTCAGGGTGAGAACAGGTTCGGCCAGGCAGAGGAGAGTGTTAGTAGAGGGGCAACAGAGACTCCTAAAGCCCTTTCTGATGGGGAGTGGAGGTGTATAGAGACTGCTTTAGCTTAAGGCTTCTCACAAAAATTGCCACAAGTGGATACAGCCTCGTTTTTCAAAATACTTGGGAAACAATGCTGGAAAGCTCAAGGCCCAAATCAACATAATAAACTGGCCAGTACTAACTGTAGATGGATGCTCAAACATTAAGAAAACTTAACACTCTTATATATTCAGCAATCGAGTACAGTACACCCGTCTGGGCCAACAGCTTGCATATAGAGTCATAGAGTTGTATAGCACAGGAATGCACCCTTCAGCCCAAATCATCCGTGCTGACATGATGCCTATCTATGCTAATCCCATTTGCCTGCATTAGGCCCATATCCCTCTACTCCTTTCCTATCCAAGTACCTGTCCAAATGAAACCAAATGCCAGTACCTGACATATACTTCCTTCTTAATTCTGATCAAACTTTCAATTTCCTTTTAAACTGTTCCCTAAACTTACCCATATAGAAATAAGCTGACTCACAGCTCTTAATATCTCGTCTTTAAATGTGCCCCCACCCCCTCCCCACTTATCAAAAGTTGTTCCCCTCATGCAGCTGCCCCAATCTACTTTTGCCAGGTTCTGTCTTACTCTGTTGAAATCAGCGCTCCCCTACACCTAACTCTAGGATCAACATTGTCTTTTTCTATGACTACCTTGAAACTTACTGAACTCAGATTCCAGTTTCCAAAGGGTTCCTCCACAGACACTTCCATCACTTGCCCATCCTCATTCCCCAAGATCTAGTAACGCCCCTTCACTGATAGGACTCTCTACATACTGCTTTAAAAACCTCTCTTCAATGCATTTTACAAACTCCACCCCGTTTAAGCCTCTTACATTGAGGCATTCCCAGTCAATACTGGGAAAGTTAAGATTTCCCACTGCTACGCTATTATTTTTAAACTGCAATTTGCCTACATGGCTGCTTTTCTAATTCCTGCTGTTTACTGGTGCCCCTTTAGTACAACCACATCAAAATGATCGCCCTATCTTATGTCTAGATCCGACCCATATAGCCTCATTGGCCGATCCCTCCAGGATGTCCTCCCTGATACTGTTGCAATCATCTCCCTGACCAGAAGTGCAACAGCCCCTCCCCTTTTGTACACCCCTCTGTCATGCCTGAAACTTCTACAGCCCGAAATACAAGTATGCAAGACAAGTTTTTCACAGTACCTCAGTACAGGTGACAATAATAAATCAATACCAATACTGAGCTGCCAGTCCTGCCCTATCCTTAAACATGTTTCCATGATTGCCACAATATGTACTGATCCACGCTCTCAGCTCATCTGTCTTACCTGCATTAAACTAAATGCAGCTAAGCCTACCAGCCCTCTTATGCTTCCTACCTGTCTCTGTCTACTCTGCCTATTGGACTTGCCATATGGTTATGATAAACATCAAGTTAAGTGCTGTAATATATAGATGATTCCAAATGCAACACCTCAGGAACATAGGGATTGAGCCCCTTATTTTTGTCACACTGGGTTTAACAATAACCAAACCTTGGTTGCTTATCCTCGCAAATTACACCTCAGCACAAAATGACAGAAGTCTTTGATTCTCAAGCAATATAACAAATTCGTATTAATTCCATCATTAACTCTGTGTACCAAATAATATGCCTGATAACATACTGTTAAGTCTCGCTGGCCCACACGGGAAATGGCTCCAATTCTAATGAAATCAATAACCTTCACATTTTGGAAAGGATATATTATAAGTCATAGAATCTAAAATCAGTACATGATTTACACAACCTGATGCCTCTATACAGGTTAGGTAGTTCACTTAAATGACTAATGGAACTAAATAATTTCATTGTTGATTAATACTCCCATACTACTTTAGGCACGTATGTCACCTTTAACACTGAAATATGCAACTGAAATGTCCGCCATAATCACAAATCATTAAAAGTATTCAAGTTTTGGTCTTATCAAGTGTAATGAAGAAAAAGAAAGCAAGTACAATGCAAATAACAAACAGAAATACAGCTTATGTTAGTCACTGGCATTAGATTGAGATAGCAAAAAATCTGACAAGTTATCACATCAGGGAGACAAATAACTTAGGCTTCATTGCATGTATGTATATTAAATAATCTGACTCTACAAGCTGATTGACATAAAACTAGTTCACTTCTGTAGTACAATACATTCATAAGGCAATAATATGTTTTCAGAGCTGCTCTTTTACAATGACAGAACATCAAGACTCGAGACATACAGACCTATATATCAGACTTCATCAAAGCAATACATGTAGGACTGATAATTGACCTGCCAGCTTTGGAGTTTTAATGAATAGTTCATTCCACTATTCATATGATGGCACATTGTTATACAGTTGCCTTGGATCAATAAATTCTGTAAACTGCCAAATAAATCATGAGAATGAAACTCACCAAGTTAGGTTTCTGGCAGCTGATATTTTCACCTACGTTTTTGACTTTGACCAGTTATCTTGAAACGTCAAGAATAAATACACTTATTAATAGATCTAGACAATAAAACAGTTTACACAAAACTAGTCAACTAGCCAACAAATGAAACATATTACTGATTGTAACATTTACTTAAAAAATGATGCATCTTGAGTTATAAGGAAGCTCTCCGTCCCAGGGGAATACTACATTAAACATGGGATTCATCCACATTTGCATTAGTCTCACCAGGTTCAACATGTGACAAAACCAATGGATCCGAAAGGAGAGGATTTTCTGTTCCATTCTCTTCACTGATATACAGGGCAGTTCCTGCACATTCAGGTAAATTGCTTACTTCAAGACCTCCAATATCTTCACTGTGAGGGACCGAGACCTGCTCCGCTAGCTGTGTCTGTTCCAGCACCATGTTTCCTGTGTTATAATCTTTGTATGCACTCTCTGAAAATGTTGGCTTCACCTAAAAAGGTATAAGCACTGTTTTATAACAGAACAAGGCAGGAGTGGCATTCTTTTTGTTCTTTCTGAAGCAATGCCCCGGGCAACCTGGATTCAGAACTGTGAGCCCACTGTTAACCTTCCCTGTGAACGAAGCACAGTCTCTTACGGAGGCCATTTCATTCTACAATTTTAATATAGAAGTCATAGGCTGGCAGTGCACAATTTTGTAGAATGTACTGCCTTTGCATTCAGAGGAACAGTGCAGAATTTTTACCATTATGCATCAGACACTGCGTCATTGTACACTGCCATTATTAAAGTAAACCTTGGGAGGTGTTTTCAAAGGGTATCAAATATCTAGTTGTATTATTGCTTGACCAACAATGTCCCAACATGTACATGTTTTCAGCATATTCGTAGATAGTTATGACCAGAATAAAGTTTATATTTTTCCCCCCTCTCAAGACTCTTACACAATTCTCTATTCTTCAGCTGAATGCAGCAGAGAAAATATACTTCTGCGATTCCTATTCCTTCTTTAACATTAGGACTAGTAAGAACAGACCTGACTGTCTTGCACTTTCTTTCCTTCTTTCTCAATAGACATTAGTTTTGCCTGCATCTACCTGATGACCATTTAAATCAGAGACTTACAACGTAAAGAACTAAATTATGCTGACTAGATCTAATCATCATTCTAACTGTGCTGAAACATCAGTTCAATATATCATCATCTTACCTTTTCCTTTACTTTGTCCCTTTCTTTTGTATTTCACATATTTTAATACTTTCTCAAAGCACAGCAGCAGATGCAGTTGCCTTACTCTTTCGTCCAGTTATAATTTGCTGCTCTACTTATCAGTCAACAGACATTTAACCTGCTAGAATGCAAGTATGAACAAATGGAACTTCGTATTATCACTAGTAGCCACAATATCCCCTTTGAATAAACTCAAGGCCATATAATCTAGTTGAAAATCCATCTAAATCCCTCAGAACACTTAAATTGGATAGCACAACAGAACTTTGGAGGTAATTCAGAGGCTCAGTAGGTGAAAAATGCTGAGGGGGTTGCTGGGCATCCTTTTTTCTGGTCATCCCCAGCTTCTCCAGGCCCACTGCTATGAGGTTGGAGTGCCTAGCCACGTCAACAGGAGCTCTTTCTATTGCACAAATTGGGATCCTTTTGCGTACACCAAACTCCCACATATTTTTTGACAACAGTGGGCAGAGTATGCATATTAATATAGCATTACTGTCACAGCATCTTTTGTAGCAGTACCTGCTGTCACATCAATTGTACAAGGTGAATCAGCATTACATATTTAGGTCATTTTTCTTTTAATTCTGACCCCTTGTTCCGAATCCCCAGGTGCTGCATCACACCATCTTCAGCTCAAAAAGGCCTCATTTACCTAAGTCAATCATTTTTGTGGCACTGGAAGAACTAGAGAAAATACAGGATTAAAGAGTTAATTTGAGCCCAAATACTTAGAATTCAAAACAACATTGGATCTTGAGAAGGTGAATTTAAGATGAAAACAAAATCATTTTCAATCATCAATATGCCAGCACGAAAATTAAAGATGATCACCACGAAGGTTGGAGAATGCCTTTCATTCAGAGAAATGTTTCTCGTTCACAGAAATGTTGAATAGAAACACTGAAGGAGAATCCATCAAAGATTTCAAAAGTGAAGAAAATGTATGAGTGTTACACAGAAAGTAAATACATGTTTAAAAGCGGAATATTCACATTCATGGGGAAAGAGGAACAAGAGGTGTGTATCTCCTTTAGTGAGATGGCATGCATGTAGTGGATTCAACAGCCTCCTCTTTTCTTAAGTTGTGATTCCATGAATTAGACATCAATACAAAATTTCCACATCCCAATTTTCACCTTGGCTTTGTTCAAACACTATCATTTCATAGAAATTTGAGAATTTAAATCCCAGAAGACTTCAGTGCCAAGTGCAGATAATTCAGATGAGAAGTTAACCAGGTCTTGTCTGCCTTCTACTAAGAATCTAAAAAGATTCCCTGGTATTTTCTTAATAATAATGTAGTTCCCCTGATGTTCTGATTAATGATTAGAACATTATCATCAGCCAAAACCACCAAGATAGATTAACTTGACAACTCTAACAGTGCTGATTGTGAGGACCTGCTGCACGAACTTGATTCCTGCATTCATACAATAGTGACTACCCTTTAATATGCCTTATAAATATATGTTTCATCATCATGACTGAAGCCAGTAAGTTTTTGAATTTTTTTTTTAAAAAGCATGATATTAGAATAAAAATTTCATTTTACAGGAAGTCCCCGACTTACGAACGCCCGACTTACAAACCGACCTTCGTGGTCGGTTTGTTAGCGGGCCCGGCCCCCGATCCTACCACGGCAGCGGTACACCTTCTTTGGCCCAACCCCAGGCCAAGTGAGCATGTGCGGTTGGGGAACCCCGGGCCAAGTGCGCATGTGCAGCCGCGATCCCTGGCCCAAGTGCGCATGCGCGGACACTGTTCCGAGTTACACACAAAATCGGGTTACGAACAGTCTCAAAAACGGAACTCGTTCGTAACCCGGGGACTTCCTGTATTTGTAAATGTTATCTCTTTCAACTTTTAGGGTTAGTTTCCTGTAAACGACATTTACCTGGCTGCTGTCAAGAATGCCTGGATCTTGATTTGAAGGGCATGCAAGTTGTGCTGCTGAAACAGATGAAGTGGTGGTTGGCGATGGTGCTGCAGCATACCCTAGTACACTGCCCTCAGTTTGCTCTGGTGCACTCTCCTTTCCTTCTGCAATCGTTGCCTGTTGCTGAGTAGCCATGCTATCCTGTTCCATTTCAGTGAAGGTAACTGATCTCTTTTGCTCTGTCAGAATCCAAGTAAAACATAGCAAACTTTTTTTTCCTAAATATTTCTTTCATTAAACACCAAAAGGTTATGAATAAAGTCAATCCATCATCAGCCATAATACATATTTAGTCAACATAATGTTTTAGATTCAGATTATCTTGTAACATAACTGGAAAATTAGCTGTTAGCTTCTGATTCTATAATGAGATTTATTGATGCCTGTTTCATTATTCTGAATTTCTTCCTCTTGTTTCTGTGGTTCTCCCTTTGCCCTATAGCAGTCTCTGATCAGGAGAGATACACAAAGGCAAACTGATCTGAAGTCATTCTATCAAATAACAAAAGCCAAACACAGAGGCAAAGGACAAATTTAAATACTAATGGAAAGAGTGCTGTAGACATGGACAGGGTAGATAGTCTTTTACCCAGGGTGGAAAAGTCAAATACTAGAGAGCATAGATTTAGGTTGAGAGGGGGCAGTTTAAAGGAGATTTGTGAGGCAAGTTATTTTTACACAGAGAGTGATAGGTGCTTGGTGCTGGGTAGGTGGTAGAAGCTGATATGACAGTCACTTTTAAGGGGCATTTAGACAGACACATGAATCAGCAGGGAACAGAGGGATATGAAACATGTTCAGGCAGATGGGATCAGTTTACATTAGCATCATGGTCGGCGCAGATATGGTGGATCAAAGGGCCTGTTCCTGCACTGCACTGTTCTATCTATTTCTAGTTTAGTATGTTATCTTCAAAGATGTCAGTGGTATTACAAAAATAATGCTGTCTTTATGAAAATAATCTGCTAATCAGATTATCCTAATTACATGGCGCCTCATGTATAAATGTGAAGGAGCAGTACTAGGCTAGATGAGGAAAGGAGAAAGTTTAGAAAGACACTCAAATGCACCATATGCCTGTATAGACAGATACTTCTATTTATGGTTTGTGGTGAGACTAATCATTAAGAGACCATCCATCTTTGTGTCCAGGAAGTATTCAAATACCATTCTGAAAAATAATGTAGATGTTTAAGTAATATTAACAGATTCCTGTCAATTATAATCTAAACCAAAGAACATGAAATCTAAAAAATCCTATTGATATTTTTTTTTACTCCATCAATACATTACATCACCTCAGATATAATACCTGCCAAAAATTGTGACCATGTCATCAAAGAACTCTGGAGAATTACACCACTTCATGAACAAGACCAAACTATCTGATTGGAATTCCAAGTTTGAATGGAGTTTTAATTATGTGTCTTTTATTTATCTTAATACCTCTCAGCATTGCTTTTGTCTAAGCAAAATTCCTGTTGCACAGGAATTTAAATTTGACCTCTTTTAGAGGGGCATGTGAAAAACATACAAATTAAACCTATAGCTTCCCAAATGTTCACGTTCTTATGTGCTTAATGATTATGGGGAGACAGGGGCACAAAAAGATGCTAGTGCCCTGTCCTCACCCTTCCGCATGCACCCTCCCTACACTGCATAAATTTATACATTTCAAATTATTTGCATTTCCATACAATACTTTCTATAATTCTAGTTTCTAAATGTATTTGGATATTAAGTAAACCTTGGGGTAAAGAAAATTAATTCCTGGATCTTACCTAGAGGTTTAGCTTTTGGCTGGATGCCTCGTCTGGTAGTGGACAACCGGGCTCCCTGTCGTCCTCTTACATCAGTCTGTAACTTGGGACGCGAGAGGAGAGCACGACGAGGCTACAAGGAATATTGATCAATTTGACAATGAGTTTTACGCACCAGGTTTTTCTTTCCCCAAATTTATTATAATTTCTTACCCAAAACTTGTTAGGAACTAAATTTTAGTTTAGCAATGTGAAACTCATCAGTGTTAAGACACAAGACATTTTTTTCATTTTTAAGCTGTCTGGTGCCAATAAACTAAGGCCAAATGCAACATAATATGTTCCAATAATGACTTTAATTCAAGTTAAATAAATAATCCTTTGTCCAAAGCTTTGTTGCCTTTCCCACTGAAACAGGATTTCAGTGTGATATTTGTAATATGATTCTGGAGTAAACTCTGAAACCCAGTTGTGAGTAACCCTCATGGGGCCAATTTTATGCAATGATTGACCTCACTCTTCCAAGGGAGTGTCATGTCACTTTTAAGGGGAGAGCTCTATGTAAAGGTAAGCATACACAAATCAAGTTCCCTTCTGCCAACCACAAATAATAATTTACTATTAATCTGGTTTGTCATCTGTGCTTTGCTTTCTGTGGCCAGTGATCTTGCATTTGTAATCCTATTGATATTTGTGGTATGTTGTTTTAGTTTAGAGTTTGCCAAGAGCGAGAAGACCTTCAGTTAACAGCCAGGATATCATCAAGATCACAAATGGCTTACGGTTTTCAGTTGGACAAACCTGGCAGTGGGGTTTGAGAATCCATCGTGTGGGTTCCTATCTGACTCAGGAAATACCTGATCACAACTCCGCACTCCTATGATGTATTTAAAAATTCTGAACAGTCATAAGAATTCCCTACTTTTTTTTTAAAAGAGTGGAAAGATGTTAAGATCTTTAGCAACTTCTGGTGCTTATTTCGAAATCTTTTGAGCAAAACATTTCCTTACACAAGAAAGAGACTGTAATTTTAGTGTACACTGTACTTCAACATGAGAACCATAGAACCATACAGCACAAAACAGGCCCTTCGGCCCACCATGTTGTGCCGTCCATAGAACCACCCTCACACTATCTAACCCTTTCCTCCCGCATATCCCTCTACCTCACATTCCTCCATATGCCTATCCAACAAACTCTTGAACCTGTCCAAAGTATCTGCCTCCACCACCACCCCAGACAGTGCATTCTATGCACCAACCACTCTCTGGGTGAAAAACCTCCCCCTGACATCTCCCCTGAACCTCTCACCCATAACCTTAAAGCCATGCCCTCTTGTCTTGAGCATTGGTGCCCTGGGAAGGAGGCGCTGACTGTCTACTCTATCTATTCCTCTCAATATTTTATATACCTCTATCATGTCTCCTCTCATCCTCCTCCTTTCCAGTGAATAAAGCCCTAGCACCTTAAGCCTCTCCTCATATTTCATACGCTCTAATCCAGGCAGCATCCTGGTAAATCTCCTCTGCACCCTCTCCAACGCCTCCACATCCTTCCTATAATGTGGCGACCAGAACTGAACACAGTACTCTAAGTGTGGTCTAACTAGAGTTTTGTAAAGCTGCATCATCACTTCGCGGCTCTTAAACTCAATCCCACGATTTACGAAAGCTAACATCCCGTAGGCCTTCTTAACTGCTCTACCCACCTGTGAGGCAACTTTCAGTGAACTGTGAATATGAACCCCCAGATCCCTCTGCTCCTCTACACTGCCAAGAACCTTGCCATTTACCCTATACTCTGCCCTGGAGTTTGTCCTTCCAAAGTGTACCACCTCACACTTCTCCGGATTGAACTCCATCTGCCACTTGTCAGCCCAGCTCTGCATCCTACCAATATCCCTCTGTAAGCTCCGACAGCCCTCCACACTATCCACAACACCGCCGATCTTAGTGTCGTCCGCAAGCTTACTAACCCAGCCTTCCACCCCCTCATCTAAGTCATCTATAAATATCACAAAAAGTAGAGGTCCCAGAACCGATCCCTGCGGGACACCACTAGTCACTGCCCTCCAATCCGGGAGCACTCCCTCCACCACAACCCTCTGCTTTCTACAGGCAAGCCAATTCCTAATCCACACAGCCAAGCTTCCCTGGATCCCTTGGCCTCTGACCTTCTGAAGAAGCCTACCAAGAGGAACCTTATCAAACGCCTTACTAAAATCCATATAGACCACATCCAGCGCACTACCCTCATCAATTTTCCTCGTCACCTCCTCAAAGAACTCTATCAGGCTTGTGAGGCAAGATTTTCCCTTCACAAAGCCATGCTGGCTGTCCCTAATCAGTCCATGATTCTCCAGGTGTTCATAGATCCTATCCCTTAGAATCCTTTCTAACAGCTTACCCACCACAGACGTGAGACTCACTGGTCTGTAATTCCCTGGACTATCCCTACTACCTTTTTGGAACAAGGGGACAACATTCGCCACGCTCCAATCCTCCGGCACCATCCCCGTGGATAACGAAGACTCAAAGATCTTTACTAGCGGTTCAACAATCTCCTCCCTCGCCTCTCGAAGCAGCCTGGGGAAAATCCCGTCAGGCCCCGGAGATTTATCTGTCTTGATATTATTTAACAACTTCAACACATCCTCTCTCTTGATATCTACAACCTCGAGAACATCACCCTTACCAGCACTCCCTTCCGCGTCATCAAGACCCCTCTCCTTGGTGAGTACCGAAGAGAAGTATTCATTGAGAACTTCTCCCACTTCCGCCGCCTCCAGGCACATTCTCCCACCTTTGTCTTTAATCGGACCTACCTTTACCCTAGCCATCCTCCTACCCTTCACGTACGTGAAAAAGGCCTTGGGATTTTCCTTAACCCTACCAGCCAACGCGTTTTCATGTCCCCTTCTAGCTCTCCTCAGCCCTTTCTTAAGTTCCTTCCTCGCTACTCTATTCCTTACGGGCCCTGTCTGAACCTTGCTGCTTATACATTATGTATGCTACCTTCTTCTCCCTAACTAGTCGTCCCATCTCTCTCGTCACCCACAGTTCCTTCACCTGAACAAAAGGTCACTCATGAATTTTGTTTCCGTCACTCCTGTTCCACTGCTGTAAGTTTGGTGGAAGCGCAGCCAGAAATTCTGCTTGCATCCATAAACTTTGTTTCTCCCAGGTTTGCGCTGATGTCATACGGTTGACTGCTACAAATCCTGAAGAAACCAACTCTCCAGAATTCTTGAAGTGAAATGCAGTCTGGTGCAAGTATAGGATTCAACAGCAAAGGAGGCATCCAGCAAGGCTGCAGCAATAAGTAGGCTTGCTGAGGTCAGGGAAGGAATACAGTGCTGAGCTTTGGTTTCATAGTGGTGGAGGGAAGATATTGATGCTGTGGGTAGAGCAGCCTGCAGAATTATTTATTTTTAAACATACCTTTCATCCCAGGGCCCAGATGAGGATTTGTAGTGTGGGTTTGAATGTGGCTACTGTCCACCCCAAGAAAGGCCACAGCCAAGAATAGTCCCCAGGGATGCCCATTTTAATCATCTGGAAGGACCAACATTACAAGGCATGAGCATAAATGTGCCCTCCCTGCACTGATGAGTGACAAGCAAGGTGGAGTTATCAAAGGCCTAGCCTGATGAACTCCATATTTTGGCTGGTCCACTGTTGGAACTGCAAGTGGCACACACTGCAGCTACAAACTATCAATAAAGTCACAGACAGAAGCCCAAGCTGATGACCCAGCACTTAATGTTTTAAGGAACCTCAAAATATTAAATCAACATTTTAAGATAATTTTCTCCCTATCCATTCCAAAATAATATTCATAGTTCAATTCCTGAGTTTTCAGCATTACTCTGAAAGATCAAAATTCATTCTCACCTGTCTTAGACCTCTCTTCCTTCCCAAAGGTTGTTGGATAAGAAGATTCTGCTGACCAGGTTCACTTTGTACACTTGAAACCCTGTTGAGCATATTAAACACAAATTAGATTACAAGTGTTAATTATGCAGTAAAAAGAATAGCAGTGCTTGCTTCATGTTTTTGTGACAAGCAGTTCTAATCTAACACTGATGGCTGTGCTCTAGTTTGGTTTATAGATTGACCTTGAAGACCAATTGACTGGAAGAATCTCAAATATTCCTTTTAATTCAAGCAAGCACATTGTTTATAAATTAAAGCCACCCAATTTAAGCTCCATTTACAGGACTATATGTAATTTTTCAGGATTGTATGAAAATTTTTGTTTAAAATTTTCATACATTAAAGATTAAAAACACTTATTGTCCATTTTTTCAGCTAGTGATTTGATAAAGTTCATTTGTAATTACTTATTCAAGATTAGTAATGGTCTGAGCTAAGTCTAACAATCAGCAAGTTGTGGATTTTACTAAAACTCTGAAATCCAGTGTAAATAATACCACAAAAGCAATGTTTTCATTTTGCCAAAAGAATATTTGTTTTGTATTTCAGCCCAAATAAATTTGTTCCAACATGCAAAAGGCTAACCTGAACATAATTTCACTCAGAAGATAAAATTGCTAAAACAGAAGCAAAAACTACTGAGATCACAAAAGTCTGCTGATTCACGAAAATATGTCTGGCAATGGTGGAGTGAGCAATTTTATAACGCAATAATAAAGAATAAAAGGGGCATCAAAATTTCAATCTTTTACTGGATATAATTTTATTTTCAAGAAATATTCCTGCTAAATTGAAAATAGTCAATATTTCTAAGTTCAAATAGCTGTATATGAAAGCACCTACTGGCACATATTCTACACCCAACTGCCCCAAGGAAGTCACCCATGTTATTGTATCTGCATCTGTTGGGCAGATTACATGGGCAGAGATTTTGTTGCTTTTGTAGTGAACGTCATATTCAAACCAAAACTGAGCTCACATGTTCTCAACGGAAGGTAGGAGGCTGAGGGGTGACCTTATAACGGTTTGTAAAATTTTGACTGGCATAGATAGGACAGATAGTCAGAATTTTTCTCCCCAGGGCAGGAGCCTGGAACTAGTGGGCACTGATTTAAGATGAGAGGGGAGAAATTTAAAGGAGATCTGAGGGGTAATTTTATTTTCCACACAGAGGGTGGTGAATATCTGGAAGAAGCTGTCAGAGCAGGTGGTGGAGGCAAATACAATTATAACATTTACTTGGATAGGAATGGTAATAGAGGGAAACAGGCTAATACGGGAAAATAGGATGAGCACAGATAGGCATCACAATTGGCATAGATAAGATGGGCTGAAAGGGCCTGTTTCTGTGCTGGATGATTCTGTGATTTTATGTGCTTAAGATGATATTCACTAGGCTATAAAAACAGTTGGATAATAGATAAAGCTGTGCTAATGGATGATCAGTGATAGATTATGATGCAGCATGTTGTAAGGTCCGGAGAATCAATAGGGAGGAGAAACAAAATAAATGTTTCCATGTAATTATCCTTCACTGTATCCCTCTAGGTGACGTTGGATGATTCAGTTAATTATGTAAAAGCTAACAGAAAAGAATATCAGATCCTTAAAGTTGTTAGTAATAATAATAGAGTAGAAAAATGTCTTGAACAGATGTATTAGAAAGAATTTCTTCTAGGTTCTTGACGGCACTACAGTATGTTGGTGTGAAAATCAGATTGGAAGACAATTAATCTAGATCCTTCACATTTTACATCCTTCCCATTATTCAGTGTCGCTTTCACAACTTGCTGGGAAGCATGCACACAATGGGAGCATGAACTTTTAAGTCAATAATGCAATGGTGACATATATCCTGTTTTTCATTACTAAATCTAATATAATAACAGAAATGCAACCAGTCTGAGGTAAATTTAATCAAAGAATGAAAATATTTCTTCTTAAGTTATGTGCTGAGATATCACTCAATTGTTTTTAGGTCTTATAATGACACAGAAGGAGACCACTTGGCTCATGTGGCCCATGTTAGCTCCTAGGGGAGCAATGCCATTAGTCAGATTTCCCGTCTCCTTATTTTCCTGTATCCCTGCAATTTATAGGGCCATTTCAGTTTACACCTTAAGTGCCTCCTGGTGCTACTTAAATCAATTAGGGTAAATATATTTCAGTAGACAGATAAGTCATTGAAAAAAGGGCCTTTTATGGTTCCCTACTTCTTAATAATTGTGTGCGTTAAGCTACATTTCCACCTTTGCCATCCAATTTTCCATCAAAGACTTGATCGTTTACAAAGCTGGGACACATGTGCATAAATGAACACTATGAGACCATGAGATCATAACATCAGTGTAATGGGAAATCTTCACAGGAGATCTGATTTTTTAATTAAATCACAGTTCCACAGACAAAAAAAAATCAACACAAAATTTATGAGATTAAAGAGAGGTGAATGGAAGTTTTTTTTAAGGGGAAAAGTCAGATGATAATTAAATAACAAGACTTGTTAAATGAAAAGGGAATTGTTTATTAGGATTCCCAGCACAAATATTGACATAAATACAACATTGCACTGTACCTAGAAAGGTTAATCTCAGCAGCCAGTCCCTGGGATTCATCGAGGACATTAGGTTCACTGCAGAGCAGGGAGATGAGTATTTAGGGAAATTATGCATGCCTTGTCCACAAACAGGGCAATTCACAAATTTACATGCTCTTCAGCAGCATGTAATTAATATAGACTACAAAAAATTAATATAAATTTATACTAGTTTAGGGACTAGAAGATAAAATTAGATTAATATTCAAAACACATGAAAAACTCAGAATCCACACTGTAATATAGTCTACAAGAAAAAAATCAATTTCTGAGCTCCTCATACAGGAAACATGGGTAGCTGAAGAAGGCAAAAACCTGTTTTGTAACATAAAGGAATTGTTTATTATATCTGAAAATGAAATGTGACAATTATATTACTATCTTCAGAATATTGTATATGTTTATGACAGCCAGTATTTCTTTCACTTATTCTACAAATTCAAATCTTTGCATATCCTTTACACAAAGGAACATAGCATGAAATAATAAGATATAGCTTACATCCAGAACAATCTTGTGTGGAGGTGACATAAAGGAATTGAACATAAGCAGGTGAGGCAATTCATATTAGTTCTGATTGCCATTTACTAACTAGTTCAAGCAAGCAATTAACACACTTAAATGTGTCACACCTGTCCAGATAGCCATAACAAAAATAACATTTCAAAGCAAGTGTTTACAAAGTCATCAGTATTGCTCTCAGAACCAAAATGCTGCCTGTTTTCAAAGAACACATTACATAATTGATATTACTACAATGCAATTTAAGAAAGCAGTCTAAGTGTAGGTGTTGACAATGACATCATCTTATTTCAAAAATGTCTGTACTCAATTTTAATATTATTCATAGAAACAAGTAATTTATAATAATTTATTGTCTCTATTTCTTTATATTTCTATACCAATTTATTAATTGTGATTTTGCTAATTGTACCGTTTGATGAACAATTTGAAAACAAATATGATAATTATCTAGGCATTGCCTGCCTTTTAATCAGATTTCTGACACATCCAAATAGCATAACAATGTCTATACAGTTGAAGGAGAAAATGGGTGATTGCAGGATATGACCTCCAAGCCTGCACATATGCAAATACTGTTAATTTCAATATGGCAAACAGGCATAACCATGGCAGGTTAACATAACTTCTAGAGGAAAGTATGGCAAAGTATGTTGTGGTTCCTGAGCTGAGGTCCTCTTTATGGCCAGCATTTGTTAGTATTTCATCGCACTGTTATACAGATGTAGTGAATTCTGAAAAAATAGTGTGACTTGTTTTACCAATTTTTTTCTCAATTTATTTATGGCCTTCAAAAGATTTAAACAATAGTTTGGAAAGGTGGCATTTCAACATGGTATAATGTTGCACATAATTTGTAGGTATAATCACAGAAATCGGACCATTTGTTTCAAATATATTGATAATATGCAAGAAATCATATACTTAAAGAACAACAGAGCAAACTGACAAACCAAGTAATAGATTATGGAGCTGGTACAGTCCTGTTTCCAACCACAATCCAAATAAACATGAACATTAGCTTTATTTTTATTCAGTCAATTTTAGACTGTGTTACGCAAAATCAGTTTTGATATTACATTACATCGATCATAAGTTAGTAATACAGGTGGGAATAACATTCCTCCAAAATTATTCTATATTCTCCAACATTGACATATGTCAAAAGAAGTTGGTAACCCGGAAAATGTACCTGCATTGCAGCTGTGGAAAGCAATAAGCATGTGAGAAATATATTCATAGTACGTAAAGATAAAATGTATGTTTGTGTCTAATACTATCTATATTGTAATAGACAGTAACTGCGACATTATCAGTCCAACAACCTTCAAAGATATAGTTCATACAAGTGCATGAATTATTTGATTGATATTGGTTAACACTGCTAAGTGGCAAATCAACATCTGCAAAGATGAAGGAAAGCTTAACAGAACATATTAAAAACAAACAATGATATTCCCATATTGGATTGCCATTGTCAAAATTCCAAATTTGATAGATAACACAATAAATTTTAATAATTTATAGAACAGTTAAATATTATAACCTTACATATAGCAGAAAATTACTAACTATATTACCTGTGGCTGGGCAAAATTCTAATTCCTGAATCAGACTGAGGAGCAGACATGGTGGAGACGTGGCTGGAAAATCGACGGCGTCCTCGACTACTGCTGGCCAGATATGCTTCTTGTTCACTAACCACACTAGGCATGCTTACGGTGTCATCTGCAAGGCAAAAAGGAAAACCTATTTAATCACTTTTCTATATTAATATCAGTTATGATGCCCCGATGACAGTGGTTAAAATGATAAAAGCTGGCATGGAACATGCTGGAACTCCCAATAAAAGCAGTTTAAGTACTTCTGTGATGAGGCTTTAGAAGTTGCAAAAACATAGTTACAAGATTTATTTTTATATACTCTGAAAGTGAAGTTTAAATTGCCTTTTTTGTGCACCTGAGCAGTTGTCAATTAGGTGATCCCATAAGCTGATAAATGTCAGAACTATTCCCTCCTGTGCAATTTACTTTTATTTTAAATGTAGCAAATGCACATTTCAGATATAAACTTTCAAATTATTTCAATGTAGATGCATGACAATCCACCCATGGTGGGAACAGGGGACTTTAACTCAGAATCCCCGTGAACTGTTTAGGTTCTCAATGAGAAAGCTTCTTCTGTTAGCCATCTCTAATTCACTAATATTCATTTCTCCTTTTCCCATATTTGTTTTCAGCTACAATACACCACTTCCTACTTAACAGGAAGATTTAATCACATATCTTTATTCTTGCAACTCTGCATTCAACTGTGAAATATCAACACAAGATCAATTTTCTTAGTCAACTCATCAGGATGTAGATTCTAGCCAAATACTTTTTTTGCCTGTGCGACCTTAGAAGTAAATATATTGAAAGGTAGCATGGTAACATTGTAACGGTGGTTCTAATTTACTAAATTACAAATACTGTCTGCAAAAATCTCTATTTTTATTTGAAAGCTTAAGAAAATTGCACATGGTTTGAATGCACATTTCCTAGAAATTATTGCATGTGATCTGGACTGATGATTGTAGTGACCTCATCCTTGCTCAAAGATCACTAAACACAGTGCATTTAACAAATGAGAAAATCTGTCAAGAACACATCATTTTGGTAATGTGTTGGGACGATGAGACCAGAGTTGAGGATAGAGAGAATGCTAGGCTACAAGAAGTATCACATGCTGTAGTTTTCTTTATAGCTACACTCAACATATTCTATCTGGAAGCACTTTCTGCCTCAGTGTTTATTTCTGCGATGTGTTTATTTTGCTATCTAATGAAGAGGGAAAGTGGTGATGGATGGCAGAGTGGAAGTTAAGTGGTGACGGGTGGCTCAGTGGCACTGTAGGTGGTGCAGCTGCCTCACAGCTCTAGTGCTCCACTTCAATTCTGATCTCAGATGCTGTCTGAGCATAGTTTGCTTGTCCTCCCAGGGAGCACATGGGTTTTCCCCAGGTGCTCTGGTTTCTTACCTCCACCCCCCCCCCCCCCCCCCCCCCCCACACACACACACATCCCAAAGGCTTGCTCTTGAGCAGGTTACCCTCTACTGTAGGTGGATGGCAGAAGAATGGGCAAGTGTGAGCACAGTTTACAGGAAAATAAGTGGGGTAATGGGATTGTACTGAGAGTTGGCATAGACTCAATGGGCTGAATGGCCTCTTATGTTGTAAGTAAATAGGAAATGAATAATATGTGGAAATTTGGAAATGTATCTAAGCTCATCCACCCTACTGGCAAAAAATGATCCTTCAACAAATATTAGATACAGATTATCTGGCCGTCACAAGCTGTTTATAGGACACTGCTCATTTAAAATTGGTTGCAAAGAAGTTGAGGATACTCTGAAGGAAATATGTGCATTAAATAAATACAAGCCTCTCGTACTCTATAATGGATATCAACCATGTTGAACATCCATATTTCAAACCAGGCTATACTTTACGATCCTTATATTTTTGATATAAAATCCCTGGCATTTGAGGAGATTGCTTTACTGGCAGAAAAGTCATCTAATTATCCATATTGGCCAGCAATATTTCTTGTGCCAGAGTACTGAAAATGGTAATTAAAACATTGAAAGGAAGATGCAATTATTGTTTTGTGAAATTGAGCAGCTCAAGCCATTTGCACCACGTGATAAACTCACCCAGCAAATTGTGGAACTTGAGAGCACAGACCCATTAGTAGAACAATTTCAAAGTTCACGCAGTACTTATGAATTAGTTGTTGGTTTATCCTTTTAGGCTGCTAGTTAACTTTAATGAGTTTTCTGGTCTATTTTAACATTGCCGCAATTAATGATTGACTTCTGAGAAGAAACTTCTGCTAAACTCACTCGACAAAAATCAAGAGAAGAAATTCCCATCTTTTTCACTCACTAGCCTGGAGATGCTAGGATAGAAATTTCTCAATGCAGTAATACAAAACAAGCAATGTTGCATTGGACATCTGTAACAAGCATGACCAATACTTCATGGCAGCTGGAACAATGAAAGGTTGGGGGGGAGGGGGCAGGAGGTATTGGGGTTGGAGTGCAAATGTGCCTACAACAAGCAGGCAGCCACATCCTCCATTGGCATTAAGTGTCACAACTTTTGCTGCAATATTTTGGATCAGTTACATCAGTAGGATCCACCCGGACAAACCTAATCATTGTGGTTCAGTATCGTACGAGAAATAAAGCAGGAAAAAGTAAAGCAGGAAGCTTTGTTCAAATCAAAAAGCCGAAAACATATTGTATTTTTGACGAAGAACCAAATATGCCCCAAATTAAAAATTATTGAAGTTAAAATGTAATATTAATCATCATGCGCTGTACGCACATGACGATGAATTAATTTGAATTAGAATTGCCTGTGTAAATGTGAGGCTTTTACAATTTTATTGCAAATACTTTAAAGTATGGAAATTTCTAAACTACAAAGGTACATTCAACATTCCAACAGGCACCATTCAAAGACAATTCAACTTAGATCTTATAAAGTATCAAATATAAAAACTGCACCTCATGCTATTTTTCACAGCCCTAAATTATGATTGTTGAAATGGAAAAAAAATGCAAAGGATGAACAAACTGTGCAGTCTGTTAAAAGCAATTAACATGCAAGTTGAACTGAAGCTCTGTTAATGACAAATGCTCACTTTCACCATCCTCCTCATCAGTCCTGCTTAGTGTGTCCTGAGAGGCCTGATGAGAAGGTTGGCTGTCCTGCTCCCACACAGTGCCTGTCCCCGTGTTTGAACGAGACATGGTGGCCAGACTCAAGCGGTAAGCTGATGTGGAAGTTCCCACAGTGCTGATGGAAGGTTTGCCTTGGTATGCTGCAAAGATATAATGAACAAGTTATGAGAGACAAATAATGGCACTGCAAGTTTCTGATTAGAGTCTTAGTACTTTCATCAACTGCAAGCAGTAACAGGAGTCTTGCACAAAAATTGTAATCAGCAGAAAATACTGATAAAATGCAAATCTTTTTGTAGAGGGTGGTGGAAAATGTGAAATTTTGCTAGTTTGTATCTGAGGGCAGGACTAGGTGTTCCTGCCTAGGTTGCCATGGAACCTAGGTGCTCAAACAAGATTTGAGTCCAAACCATAAGGCCATGTTACTGCTTATAACAGTTGGGCAAGTTTATTCAGTTCTGTGCTAAGCAGTTAGAAACCACCCCAGAGGAGCTCATTTCACTCACCACCTAATCAGAAATTACAAGGACAGCAGTTGAGCAGAAGTCAGTGACTGGACTATCCAGCTCTCAATGCAGAGGATGCACAATGGTGTGCAATTTGTAAGGCAATGAAATTTGACAAAATGGTGAAGAAAATAAATATGTATCTTAAAGGAACAGTACATATGAAGAGTTAGTGATACTACTGAGCCCCTAATCTGCATTCACATGCCACTAATACTGGGAAGCTGCAGAAATAGACTTGGTGGAACTGAAGCATAATTCAATTCTTTTAATAATTTTATGTTTAAATCTGAATGTATAATAGTTACTGACATACAGAAAAATATATTCTAATATTTTATGTCATTTTAACAGCCTTTTGTTGATTTTCCTTTCCCTTGTGGATGGCATGGGCACTAATCCTTAGTTTTTCTGACTCCCATTACAAAAATGGTTTAAACTAATACACAGCAACAAACAAAACATATGGACAATTCTGAAGTCTTGTTGCAGTACCAGGAAAACTGTTTCTTGTGTAAAATGTTCACGACTAATGCAGATTTAAACTTGCAAAGCCAGGTAACATAGTCTACCACAAAACACTCAGCAAGCAAGCAAAACACAATTCAACAGGACTAGTAACCAGGTACCTTGCCCAAATGGTATGTCAGAAATATTACATGTCAACATCTGCCACATTTACTGCCCACTTCAGCTCCCTTACACAATCTTAACGCTCTGCTAATGCATTCACACATACCTACTTTTCAACTGGGTTAATTTGAAAGCTTTGCCACACACACATCTTTTAAGGGGTTTGCACATCAAACCACTGTATCACAAACATGCTCACTTAAGTGGGGTTTCCAAGTCAATATTACTCAAGTTATCAGTGACTAGTTGTCATGACATCAAAGCAGCAAAGCAACAAGTGGGAAAATAGATGAAAATGCAGAACATGGTGACTGGAACATCAATCAGTTGTTTGATACATAAATAAACAGCACATTAAGTAATATTGAAATGGTAGATGAGAATGAGTCATGGACATAACAGTTAAGAGCACGTTCGATCTGGGCAACCATTGATTTGGCTGTCTCTTTATTGCACATTGGCTGCAGATGATCTTGGTACAGCTGCAGCTGAGCAAGCTAAGGCAATTATCAATGGTCAATAGCAAGCACATTGCTACGATCTGCAGATATTGTGTGCTGTCCACCAGTTTTCCTGGCATGCAGTCTATTGCACTGCTCAACAATGTATTTGAAGTATTTTAAAATTACACTTATCTTAAGCAATAAAACTAAAATCTGGATCGCGAACTTAAGCTTTTATAAGATTAAGGTATGAAATGAATAAAAGCCCCTGGAGTCATAAAATGTAGCAGCTTACAGAGTCCAGCCCAGTAGGAAACAAATTGTGGACCTGCTCTCCCAAATGTATGATGCTCCTGTGCCAAAGCTGCAACTAATCTCATGGCATGCAATCACAGAATTGGATTCAAATCGTAAAACATGGATAAAAGTTATTCAAGAGAAAAGCATATTTTTTCTGTTAATTCAACCCAAGGCAATCAGCTCTACTACTTTATCATCATGTTTCCAAATACCCTCATACATAGGGCTCTGTCACCTGATTTAGTGTCTGATCAGAAAGTTAGGTTACTTGTATTGTGAATAAACTATTAATTTTATCCATGAAGTGCAGTAATCTACAAGAAACAAAATTTGCGTGCTTAGGTTACCATTACCTGATCCACTATGTACTGCTTCCTTCAAGATTTTTAATTCACTGTTAAACTCAGCGACAAGTGAGCTCTTGCTGAGTGGCCTTGGAATAAATCGGCGCTCCAGCTGGTCTATAATGTGATGCCGAGCAGTTACTTCTTCGTGATTTTCTGCTGGTTGACTTAGCAGCTAGAAGAATCCCAAAGAAAAAGAGCAATTATAAATTGCCCTTATTTTGACTTCATCCCTATTTAAATACTATTCCTTTTCACCTTTTATATCCTCCCCATAGGATATCAGGACAGACGGTTAACCAATCCAGATGCACCAAGTAACAGTGTAACGCATTTACCCACAAAGCTCTGCAGCTAGCATCTAACTGAGGAGTATGAGTTGATCAAGTCTTTAATTTTTCTTTGTTTCTTGTAAAGGACACCATAACTCAGATTTAACCATCTGAGTGTTAGCCTGGAAGAAAATGAGTACTGCAGTCCACTATCTGCTGATTTGGCTAGAGGAATGTCAGCAATCAGTCTTTTGTGACTCATCTCATTAAACAAATAGACAAGTTTTCATCACATGTAACACTTAAATTTGGAACCAATGTTGTTGAGGATCGGCAGGCTTGCAGGCTCCAAGAGCTTCCAGTTGCATTTGATGTTAGCCTGGAGCAAAGATTGTTCAATTATACATTAAGACATCCAAAAGCAGAAGCAGTCCAGGGAATAGCAAAGAAGAGCAAAAGAATTTAGATGTTAATATGTAAGGGTGCTCCTTGAGCAGATGCCACTTTGAAGAATTGCAGCACTTGAAACAGATATGCATCATGGAATTAAAGGGCCAAACGCCTGACCGAGTCTGAATCAACCATCAGAAAATGATCTCGTTAATGCTCAATTTAATTTGATTAAGTGACGAAGGAAAATAGTAAGATTTGCAAAGGCTTCTTTGGTCAAAACCAACACAAAAGATTGCTGAATTTTATCAGCCATTTAGGTTCACAGCAACTTGACTTCTGCAGCCTTGTGTGCCGGAAGGAAGCCTGCCAGCCGAACTTGCCACTTGCCAACTGTGAGTTAATTACATCTGGCAATTTCCCCAAAATGAATTCATTTATAGGCCACCAGGGTGGCTTTGAAAATCAAATTGAATCTTTTGGGTGCATGGCCATCAAAAATGCATCCTAATAACTGTTAAGTATGACTTTTGGTTTCAATTTACTGAGAATTTAATTAATATAGTGAAGGCATCAAAAATTAGAGGGCAAGGAGTCAGAGCGGTTCTGAGGAAGAACTTTTTCACCAAGAGGTGATTGGAATCTGGAACACACTACTCAGAATAGGTGGTGGAGGCAGGTACTCTCTCAACAATTAAGAATTATTGAGATGAGCACTTGAATTGCCGGGGGATAGAAGGATACTAACCAAGAGCTGGTAAAATGGGATTAGCATAGAGAGGTAGTTGATGGTTGGCATGAACATGGTAGGCCAAGGGGCCAGATTCTGTGCTCTGTGACTCCATGACTCCAACATACTCCATAACAAGAAAATACTTTTAGAAGATAAATAAAACTATATGTCATTAATTTAAAATCAGGTGGTAGATTAATAGTTTGATTATAAACATCTATTTTCAGCTATTTTAATTGAACCACTAACTTACCACTTTTATTTATATGAAGGAACATTACTTCAAATCAAAATTAAAACAAAAGTTACATTTTACATCACTGACTAGTTGCATGACTCAGCAGATTTTGCATTCAGCAATATGCAGTTGAGTGGAAACTCAGGATTGAGGGGGCTCTTCAAAATGAAAACAACTTTTGGCCTATATTTCTGAAGGTCAGACAATATGAAGATTTAAGGCAATAATCACAAATTCAAAAAAAGAAAAGAAAAAACATGATTTTGTTTTTACCTTGCACTGGATAAAAGGACGCAGAAGAATAAAGATTGGGATTCTTGTTCTCACTATAAAGTCTATGAAATCCCACATGGCAAGACCTCCAACCTTCCGTAGTGCCATTTCTTTAACTTGTAAACTGAGCTTGTACCACTGACTGCCCAAATGATGTTCAAAGCACACAAGGATCACCTTTAGTGCTAATATAAGCAGAGTAATTAAAAGAGGAAATAAGTAATTGAGGCCAAATAATAATTAGTTTCATCTAAGTATATTTTATACAGGATTAATAACATAACTAATTGGTTTAAAATAAGGGAATAAATATAACTATATTACACTGAAAAGCAATAACATTAAAAGTATAGTTTTTCTTTCCATGAACTTCTCTATTAATGTTGCATATATAAAACACCACTCAGCAGCATGCAGATAAGGTATGCTCTGAAGTTATTTACATTATTTCAGCCAACCCAGTCATCAGTCCAATTTCTTGAGGTACATAAACTCTGTAATTGTTGCCATTTTATTGCTTTTTTGTATTTATATTTACTGACACACGATATGCAGTTCAAACATTGGTTGGTACATTATTTTTAAGTCAGTATCTGTTTTATGTCAATTAGCAAGCACAATTGGATAGCACAATTCCAAAATCAAATTAACTTCAATTGTGAAAATATCTCAGTGGTAGTGAGACATGAATTTGGCAATAAATATCACAATCGGACATATAATTCTATAGAGATGGTCAGCTTAAAGCTCATCTTTTATTATCTACCACAAAAAAATGCTTTCCCACATTACCCAAGTAAGCTGCCTGGCTTGTTGATTCTGTTAATCCTTCCCGTCGCAGGTCCTTCCCAGTATCCCCTGGAGTTGAACAATGTGCTGGAGAGTTCTCTAGCATGAAGTTTTTGCTCCGGGAGGTACTGATGATTCGTGGTGGGAGAAGGATATTGATTACAGTCTGTAACAGCAGGAAAACCTCAAGCTGCTCCAAGTTAGGGCTATCTATAGCAGAGAGGAATATTCGTGTCACTTAAAAAGCGAGAGAATCATATTCGTATCATCAAGTTCAATTTAAAATCAGGAAGCGCCAGCCTATCTTTTAGTTAATAAATAGAATTTTAATAGATAAATTTAAAGAATGTTGCTGCCCATTGCCTCTATCCCTTTACTGGCCTTTCTGCCTCCAAACCAATTTCTTTTCGATGAAAGATTGTAGTGATTGTAAAATTCAGCCAAACTAAGGTCCATAATCTTAACTCATGGTGGTAAGATGCACAAAAATAACTTTTACTTTTAAATAGAATCATAGCAACTGACCTTTGCTTCCAGTTCCAACCGTTAGCACAAATGGTATTAGAAGGTTCAGAAGCATCCCTTCCCTTCTTTCTTGATTAGTGAATGGGGAAATCACATGGCTTAAAGGGAAATCTTCTTTCAAAGCCTTTCATTAAAAAAAAGGTTACTTTACTTAGAATTCTTTAAACAGTATTTCAATATGTTCTATGACAATAAATATTTGTTTAGGTCTTTGGCTTAAGAAGTCCAGGGTAACTATTTGGAAGTTATAAGATATCTGAAATGTTTAATTTAATATCTACATCAAATCAAGATAAAATGATTGATAGTTCAATTTAACATAAATATTTTAGAAAAAAATTCTGGTAACACATATTTAGAATTCTGGAAAGCAACATCTGAAAAAGACTGCATTTTCATTATGCAAGCCTTTATCAGCATCAGAATTAAGGTGACAGGAAACTGGACAGACAGGATAATCCCTGCTCACCGAACAGATGTATTGGTATTTGTTTATTATTGTCACTTGTACCGAGGTACAGTGAAAAGCTTGTCTTACAAACCAATCATACAGGTCAATTCATTACACAGTGCAGTTACATTGAGTTTGTACAAAGTGCATTGATGTAGTACAGGTAAAAACAGTAACAGTACAGAGTAAAGTGTCACAGCTACAGAGAAAGTGCAGTGCAATAAGGTGCAAGGTCACAACAAGGTAGATCATGAGGTTATAGTCCATCTCATTGTATAAGGGAACTGTTCAACAGTCTTATCACAGTGGGGCAGAAGCTGTCCTTAAGTCTGGTGGTACGTGCCCTCAGGCACCTGTATCTTCTACCCGATGGAAGAGGAGAGAAGAGAGAATGTCCCGGGTGGGTGGGGTCTTTGATTATGCTGGCTGCTACACCAAAACAACGAGAGGTAAAGACAAAGTCTAAGGAGGGAATGCTGTTGTCCACGATGCTCTGGGCTGTGTTCACAACTCTCTGCAGCTTTTTGCGGTCCTGTGCAGAGCAGTTACTGTACCAAGCCCTGATACATCCAGATAGGATGCTTTCTATGGTGCATCGGTAAAAGTCGGTGAGAGTCAAAGGGGATAAACCAAATTTCTTTAGCCTCCTGAGGAAGTAGAGGTGCTGGTGAGCTTTCTTGGCCTTGGCATCTATGTGATTTGACCAGGTCAGGCTGTTGGTGAGGTTCACACCTAGGAACTTGAAGCTCTCAACCCTCTCGACCTCAGCACCATTGATGTAGACAGGTGCATGTACACCGCCCCCTTTCCTGAAGTCAATGACCAGCTCTTTTGTTTTGTTGACATTGAGGGAAAGGTTGTTGTCATGACACCATTCCACTAAGCTCTCTATCTCCTTCCTGTACTCCGACTCATCGTTGTTGGAGATACGGCCTACAACAGTGGTATCATCTGCAAACTTGTAGATGGAGTTAGAGCAGAATCTGGCCACACAGTCGTGAGTGTGTAGAGGGCTGAGGATGCAGCCTTGTGGGGCACCAGTGTTGAGAATAATCGTGCCGGAGGTATTGCTGCCTATCCTCACTGATTGCGGCCTGTTTGTTAGAAAGTCAAGGATCCAGTTACAGAGGGAGGTGTTGAGTCCCAGGTCTCGGAGTTTGGTGACAAGCTTGCTTGGAATTATTGTATGGAAGGCAGAGCTGTAGTCAATAAACAATAGTCTAACGTATGTGTCTTCACTGTCCAGATGCTCCAGAGCTGAGTGTAGGGCCAGGGAGATGGCATTCGCTGTAGACCTGTTTCGCCGATAGGCGAATTGCAATGGGTCCAGGTTGTCTGGTAGGCTGGAGTTGATGCGTGCCATGACCAACCTCTCAAAGCACTTCATGATGGTGGATGTCAGAGCCACTGGTCAGTAGTCATTGAGGCATGTTACCTTGCTTTTCTTTGGTACTAGGATGATAGTGGTCTTCTTAAAACAGGAGGGAACCTGAGATTGAAGCAGGGAGAGGTTGAATATGTCCGCGAATACTTCTGCCAGCTGGTCAGCACAAGATCTGAGCACGCGGCCCGGGACACCATCCGGGCCAGGTGCTTTCCTCGTGTTCGCTCTCCAGAAGACTGATCTTACGTTCTCCATTGTGATCACAGGTTCAGCTGCGTTGGTGGCTGTCAGGGTGGATGGTGACAATCCATTTCCCTTTTATCTACTAATATCATTCAATTCTTATCAGATGCTGCATGACCTAACATCTGCAGTAACTTGCTTCTCCAGCTGGAATCTCATGACTCTAGCATTGTCTTTTACAGCCTTTTTCTCTCTCTCTTCCTGTTTTGCATTTGCCTTCTTCAATATACATCTTCTCCAGACAGATCTCCTGGGATTAAACAAGCCTTCACCAACTTCTCTTAGCCAGTGCTGCCATTGCCACCACTTGTGTTGTTCAGTCTTTTCTAATTGGACTGTATCACACATGTTCTCTTTAGTCTCACTAACGCTTCTCCCCTTCTCTGCAACTTGAAGCATGTTTGATTTCTAACTTTTCTCTGTTCTAATAGGTCAAACCTAAAAATCTGTTTCTCTCTCCAGTGATGCTGTGTGATCTGCCAAGTAATTCTGGCAATCTCTGTTTTTATTTCAAATTTCCAGCATCTGTTTTTGATTATTTTTCAATTAAAATATATTTGATTGAATTTCTATGTTTCAAGTTGGGTGAATTCTTTTCTTTGATGATTTGGCTGAAAAAAATTGAAGTAATAAATGAAAATGGCCAAAGGTACTATTTCACCATTTTATTTCTTTGTGTGTTATATTTAACGTTTTGTTTCAGTTATCCATTAGTAGTTCTCTGCTTGTACAATATACCATGGAATTTACAACTGGCTCTTCCAATCTGTGGATGCAACTTGGGTAGAAACTCTGCAACAAGTACATAAATCTGCATATATGTTTTTCTCCATGGTTTCTGTAATATTTATAATGGCAAATTGATGGACTCTGAGTAATCTTACCTTCATGACTTTCATCAACAAAATAAACATACCTGAATTTGTAAAGCAACAAGCCTAACGACAGCTGTGCTGAAGGGTAGTGGAGGAGAAAGGTATGGACTCAAGTGCAGAAGAGGTAAACCATCAGCAACACTTGATGGTCCAACGACACCCATTACCTATGGATAACCAATGAGAGAATAAAATTTCACTGTGATGAATCAGATAGGTAACACTTTCTGAAATCTTCACTAACTAACAAAGCAAGGGTATTTTCATTCTATGTTAATCTATATATTATGACTTTAGAGCACTTTGTACACTATTCTATTTAATATTCCCACTTTGATGTGCTGAAGAAAGCTCACTTGTTTTAAGTTTCTTCTTGAAAGAACAACTGCATACAAAACAAAACTCACAATTAAGTTTCAGATGCAGTTAAGCAGTTTCAATCCCTCAACTGTTAAGCAGATCAGATAGCTCCAAGGAGTGATCCCCAGAGAGGTCAGACGCAGGGCTGCAACGGTAGCTCCAACAACACTCATGAAGTTTGATGCAGTCGAGAACAAAACTACCCACTTGACTGGCACTAAAACCACATTAAAGAGTCACTCTTGTGTACCATTTATAAGGTACATTGCAGCAACTTGGCAAAGGCTTTTTTGATAGCACCTTCTGAATACAAAAGCTCTGCTACCTAGAGAGTCAAAGGTAGCAAGTGGATGAGAACAGCACCATTTGCAAGTTCCTCTCCACACTAAACTGTCAAAACCCTAGAACTACATACTTAAATACATCATGAAAGTATCTTCAATATATAAACTGCAGCAGTTCAAGGTGACAGCAAAATATAACCTTTTTAAGGTCAATTAGTGAGAGTCAATAAATATTGGCCTTGCTAGCTATGTAACACCCTTAACACAGCATCCTGGTACTGAATATAGAAAAAATTCTCAAGGTGGTCACAAACATCAGTATTCCTGACCAGTGGGCAATAGCTGAGTAATTGGAATTGAAAAGCTAGAATGGAGGGAGAAAGAAGAAAGAATAATTAGATTTTTCCAAGAGGTGGGTGACTGCCATTATGCAGTCATTGAAATACATTTCTCCATTGCTTTCTTTCCTGAAGATGATAAATCTTGCTAGGAGGCAAATCTGTGGAAGCCAGCTAACTTGTTACCTTACTTAAATCTCAGTCCTTCTAATGCAAAATTCATATAGTGAATCTTCATCTTCAGACATGCATAGATTTTCCAACAGAGAAGGGAGCAATGGCAAATATTTTCTCATCTTCCTTGTGTGTTGACAAGGCAGCCAAATATAGAACGCAACAAGTATCTCACCAAAAATTGATCAGCAGGGATTGAAAATTAAAGCTTGGTCTTTTGATCTATACAGACCAGTGCTTGACTGATGATGCCTTTCTATAATGCATCACTGCAAGAGCTTTACTCACATCAAGTTAGGCAAAGAATGGTTAAATCTCAGTGCTTACATTCTACTCACCAAATTAACACAGACATTAATCAATGACCTAAGATGTGGTAGGAATGAAATGATTGGCTGTCTTTGAAGAGTTAAACAAATCCCTTCTATTAAGCTGCTGGCAGCTTCCCATTCCACCTGGCGCCTGAAGAAACAAAATATAGTTTAACCAGAACTTCATGAAATATCACAATATTTTAGCTAATTTATTAGGTGAAAAGCTACACACATGTCCTAACATCAATTTCACTTTGATAAATATTTAAAACGTTCACTAAATCTTAATGCTTTTCATCTCTTGATATGCAGTTTTACTGAATTCTTTAATGTGACTGACTGCTTAGTCATCTTGATGACATCACTTTCTGGATGCCGGAAATTGCCAAGAATGCCCAACACAATGTCAGGAAGGAAGAAAATCATGCCATGGAAAACACTAGCTTTTCACAACTGGTCACAAATTCCAGGCCAATAATTTGGGCTCTGCTAAGACAAGCTTCACAATGGAATCCTGCACCTAACATGCCTGTGATTTACAATCTATCAAACTCGAGTGTTACATGTGCAAAATGTATGCAAACGTTTATATCCAACTGGTTAAAATAATCCATTCATACAAAAAGCCAATCATAAAAAAGTACAAGAAATAGAAAGAAACCTAGCTATTTCCTTCTGCTTTCTCTCGTCTCTATATCCTGGCTCTCTTCAAAAGTAGGAACTCAATCTAGAGACAGACATCAATCGTGGAGAAAATCAGATTAGTTTACATTAAAGGCCACTGTGTCAAAGTTTGAGCTGATGTACTGAAGCATATTTTAGCAGAACCAAAATTATTGGCCTGGACTTTGTGATTGGCTGTGAAGATTCAGCAAATTCTGTGGTGTGGATATCTTCTTTCCTGGCATCCATTCTAGGAAATCTCTGACATCCAGCAAGTGATGTCATCAAGGTGGCCAAAAAGCCCATCATAGTGAAGAATTCACCACAACAATAAATCAAGGAATGAAAAGTATTCATTGTTAATTAATTTTTAATTTCATTTTATGTTAAATACTTTATGATTGGGATGTACTCAGATTAAAGGAGAACCTGAAATATTATAAATCAGTTCATGTTATCAGCCACAAAAACTTTGAGAGACCTAGATATGGAAGGTAAAGTGCAACTGCTCTTGCCATTACATTCCCAACTACATTCTCCAATACTTATTAAGTGACAAGTCAAGTTACCGTAAGGTTGGCATCTTGTGAATCTTATTGAACATTCGATCTAATCGTTTTAAGATTAAAATGAGAGCTGGCCGCACAGCTTCTGCAGTCCAATCAGTGATTGGAAGCATTTCCATGATGTATCTTCGAAGTCCATGACTCTCCATGGTTTGGGTGTCATATGGTGCAAGCTTCAGAAGGGAATGTGCTATTTCTGCCAACCTAAGGCACAAATAACATCACATTTATTCTAAGAGCACAAAAATAACATAACTATAGATTAAGGAAATTGATTTTTTCCATCACAGGAACACAAATTCATTTTCTGCTTTCAAATTGCAGAAGGCATTAAGACCAAAGAAGCTCATTGCAGACACACAGTGAGATATACATTATGATATCCTTTATATGCCTTTTTTATGTATTACGTATGTATTTTTTATGTCACAGAGAGAAGAGCAAACAATATTTAAATGTAGGATGCCCTTTGTAATGCAGGACTTTTGATAGATTGGGGTTGGCACCGACACTAAAATTCTGGCCGCTGCTCCTGGAACTTACTGGCTCTTGATGAATCACAGAAGCAGACCTTTTAACATGCGGTGTATTCAATCTATCAATTTATGGAGTGTAATGATAATCTGAGTCATTTTCAATATCCAGTACCTCAAAAAACATTTGTATGCAGCGAAGGTTCAGAGTCTAAATCTGCATACAAATGTGGGTACTCTTTCACCATAATGCTATTAATACAAGGGCTTCACAGAAACTGCATAGAGAATGTTCACCCCATCATACTTGCATGTTATAGAGTCATAAGGAGATACAGCAGTGAAACAAGCTCTTCAGCCCATCGAGTCTGTGCCAACCATCAACTACACTGATCCTACAATAATCCCTCTTATTATTCTCCCCACATTCTTATTGACTCCCCCTGGACTCTACCATACACCTACATACAAGGGGCAATTGACAGAGGTCAATTAACTGGAGCACCTGGAGGAAACCCACACATGGTCACAGGGAAACTGCAAACCCCACACAGACAGGAGTGGAGGTCAGGATTGAACCTGGGTCACTGACACTGAGAGGCAGCAGCTCGAATAGCTGTCCCACTGGCCTGCATTATAGAAATGGTTTTACACCATCAGATCTTCAGGGTTTGTTGAAAATAAGTTCAAACAAAGAGAAGAAACATCTTTTTCCTCTTATGGGTGGGAGGGGAGCACTTGTTAAAAATTAAAGAGGAAGATGATTACATGTGTTTTGCCAACTTTCTGTTGGGTGATAAACTAAGCACTCTAGAATACTCTTGTAAAATAACTGAGCAGAACTGGTTAGGTCTGAAAAGCTTACCTAGTGCAAAGGACAAATTTCTCACTCTTAACTTCCTTCAGAAGTGGCTTAATTGCCCTTGAACTGAGTGACTAATGAAGGATTGGCAAGAAATGCTGGTCTTGCCAATGACACCAATATCCCATGAAGAAAAATGTTGAGAGTGAGTGGGACAGAACCTTTAAAGTAATACCTCATATGTGACTTCACATCAAGAAGTTCAAAAGCAGTGACCCTCGGCTCTCCAGCCATATTCTGCAGAATTTTCAACCTGGAACCACAGTGCTTGAAGAATTCGGTGCAAATATTTAAGAGCGACTCCCGAGGTCTGCGGAATTCCTCTCTTGCTATACGTTCATCCAGCTCTTCGGTTGGAAGACTCTGGCCCTCTTCTAACAAATGCAGGTTATCTCTGCAGATGAACAACAGCTTTATTTTCTATAAAGTAAAAAAAACTTCATCATCAGCAGGTAATCAATGACAATGATTAACCAAAAATTCAGCAACTATAAAGAAAAATATCCTGAGAGTTCTTATCTAACGTGATCAAACAGCCACCAACAGTACAAGAAACACAGTGATCCAAGAAGTATCCCACTGGTTGGTGACCAATTTCCAGAGGACACAGACAGGCTAGTGGAAAAGGTAGGTGATGAAATTCCACGCACAGAAGTGTGAATTGATGCATTTCAGCTTGGAAGGAGAGACAATATATTTAAGTGAAGCTACTTTAAAGGGGGTGCAAATCTTTGAAAATGGCAGGATAGATTAACAAAGCAATGAAAATAAATGGGTTTTTTTACAAACAGGGAGTTCAATAGTGAAGAAAGTTGTTTTAAACCTATGCAAAAGCATTGGTTCAGATGAAGAATTGCTTTCAAATCTGAGCAGCGCACTTTGCAAAGCAAAGAGGGATCACTCCCAAGTGTTTAAACAAGAGAAGCTGGAATTCTTAAGAGAAAACTATGTGGTGATCAAATATAAATATTTTAAAATAGGAACGACTTAGATAGAGTAAACAAAAAGTTTCCACTGGCTGAAGGGGCTCAGCAAGATGCCACAGAGTTAAGGCAGTTTATAAGTCATAACTATAAAAAAACCGTCCCTTTGGTCCACCATATCCAAGCCAACTTTTTTTGCCTATCGACACTAATTCCATTTGCCCACATAGGGATCATATCTTTTTATGCCTTGCCTGTTTAAGTTGGCCAAAGCAAAAGAACATGAGGAAAGAGTTTTATGAAGTGAGCACTTGGATACCCTAATAGGATGCTGGAAATAAACTCAATAGTAACTTTTAAATGGAACTGGATAAATATTTAGAGGACAAACAAATTCGAGGGATATGGCAAAAGTGTTGCTCAAAGAGTTGTTGCAACTAGATGGGCCAGATTGCTTCTTTCCTTCCATGCTGAACAATGTCATGGTTCTCTAAGGTAGGGAAGAGAATAAATTGTGTTTATCTTGCGTTAACCACACATCACTAAATATTCTCTTTAGGTAATACTGAAACAATGTGTTGTAATTTTTTTTAGGTCTATTTACATTTCTTAAGAACTTGGCTGATCTTAGGAATTAATTATCAGTTGGGATTGATGCCTTGAGGCTGGAAGGAATAGCAGAGGCTGTCATTGTCAAATATTTCAAGTAATGCACTTCTCCATATCTTCTCCTTTGCTTCAGTCTGTAGTGAATTCCATGCCTTCTGTTAGTCATGCCAATGTGTTGCATTTTCTTTTGTTTATAATGCCATTTTATTCTGATTCAGTGAGGTCATCACAGAGCTATTCAGAAATTAGGAGAGAATATAGCAGGTTTCATACGTGCATTTATCACAAGAGCACAACTGATGCTATGCTGCTTCCAATACACTGGGTAGCATGCAACATAGCAATACTTTACATCATAATCTTCAGACCAGTGATAAAAACCCACATTTAATTACTATCAAGGTTTTAAATGGAGGAGTAAATGTTACTCTTCAGCCATAATCTTCTACAGCTCTCTAAATTCAACAATTGCCAGAAAATATTGTAAAATTACAAATCCATTACATTTAAAAAAAGTCTGAAAGAGAGGAATCATGAAATTATTGACCTGCTTGTAAATCATTTAGATCTATATTCAATGAGAGAATAACTGAACATTTAAAGAAACTTGAGAGATATGCAAGGATAGCTCACAAGTTGCCCAACAAATCAAACTAAATGTTTTCATATACTTAACTATAATCCAAGAATGTCAATGGAGGCATTCATTTGGCATTACCTAAGGTTTCACAAGGCATATGGTTGCGAAATTGGTTAGACAGCAGAATAATGAGTAGGAATAATGGATTTCTATTCAGGTTAGAAGGAAATGAATAGTGGTACCTCTCAAGAATCTGGTCTGGGCCTTAACAATCCGTGTGTTTAGCCTTGCTAATAACATGAAGTGGCACAGCGTTGACAGGACCATACGATTATAAAGAGACGTTGAGAATGGGTGATGTTAAATCAATTAAAACAAATAATTGTGAAGTCATCTAACCTGAACTAATAATAGATAGATCCAAATATTTCTAAACAATTGAATGTTAGGAACAGAGAGGACCCACATACATAGATCATTATGGGTTAGTAGGGGTATACCTATATAAAAAGCTAATGAGATGTCAGCCTTATTAACTGGAAGACTTGAACATAAATGTGAAGAGGTTTTGCTATAGGAAACACAATACTAGTTAGACCAGACTAAGATTACCAAATACAGTGCTGGGCATTCTACCACGGATGAGAACATTGGACATGCAACAGTGATTCAACAGAATATTATCAGGACTTCAAGAGATAAAGTTTTGGGAGAAATTATACACTACATTCGTAAACCCTAGAATAAACAAGGTGAAGGAATATTTGAATTGATGTTTTTAGGATTTTAAAAATAACTGGTAAGATGAGAAGAGGGGAAAGTATTTTCACTTCTAGAGGAAGCCAGGGAAAGTGAACTCAAAATCAGAGCCAGATATTCAAGCAGTAAATTAGTGAACATTCCTTCACACAAATAGGTGTGGAACTCTTCCACAAAAAAAAACAGATGAGTGATTAGTTGTGGATCTAAGGTGGGTGAACAAGGTTAGGCTACAGATCAGCCCTGGTCTCTTCAAATGATGGAATAGGTTAAAGGCTGAATAGCCTCCTCCTGTTAGGGTAATACAAACATTCTCAACATCAGCGTTGAGAATAGATTTGTAAACCCAAAAGAACAGGTCTCTGTTCCAGACCAGTCATATCATTTTCATGCCAGCAATCAATGACAGGAAAACTGCAGGTTTATTTCTAAAGTAAAATGTTTCTGATTGGCAACTGTTTTAGTCTCAAGGATCATAAATCTCTCTCCAACCACAAGGAGTATGTTCCTTTGACTAACCTTCAAAACAAGATAATGGGAAAAGATCTCAGGAGAAACAAATCAGAATGATGGAAATTACAGTTTAAGAGACCATTCAGTCCATTGTTTGGATAAATTGAAAGGTGACAAAAGGAATATGTAAAAATTGTCATGGCTTTTTCCTGACCTTGTGTTGACCCCTCCAGACATGGCATGGTTGGCTGTTGGAGCTCCTCTGTGTCCCTGGTCAGACCTGCTCATCTGAGGAGCCGTCATTGGCCTGTACCGAATCCATGAAAGAAATCAACACACATTACACAAAGTCAAAGAATGTTTCCTTTAAGTCAGTGTTGCTTGATTGATTCAGCTACAAAAATTAAAACAATTTTAACTGCACAAATATTTAATTTTAGTTTCCTTTGTTCTAGTCTAATGTAGTTGAATGTATTTAATTAACAAAGGTGATTAGACATAGAATCTATTGCTTAATATATTTAAAATACAAAGTAATATAGTAAAGGTATAAATTCTTGAAACATTGTAAATTTCATTCCGAAGAACATGACAAATTATTAACCAGGTTGAAAAAATTGTACAAGAACCGGATTATCTCTTCTGCATTACCGGGTGAGAGATTCAACACTGTATAACAGAGCTTGTATAGATGTGGCAAGTGAAGCGATGGCAGTGATTTCATCCCGTGCTGCAGACGCCAACTCCAATTCAAAGGTTTGTTTCTTTAGTTTCTGCAGGTAACAAGGTACCAGAGCTTCTAGAACCATCAGCATTTGAAGACTGTGGAATAGAATAGGAACATTAAACCAGTCAAAACAACTTGCTTGACTAAAGCAAAAATAATCCTATTTTAGTAAACAGTTAAGAAACAAGAAAATGTGAAGGTATCATCTGATCATGCAACACCAGGATTGCCGGTTAAAAGGTACTTTATTCACCTGCCGACAATGGATTAGCCTTGCCCTATAGCATTGATTATTATAAAATTTAAGTTCAATCTCAGTAAATACAAGCTCATGCCTTCTCATTAAAAATATTAATAAAGACACTTTGAAATTGATTGATGTGGAGGAGTAGGTTAATATGAGGTGGATGAATTAGAGTGTCAAGGGTTATAGGGAACAGCCTAAAAAAATGTTAAAGCCAAGATCAGAACAGCATAATATTAAAAGGTGAAATGGACTCTAAAGGCCACATCGTCGATGGCTACTGCTTTTTCATATGCTCTTATGCAACTCAATAAGCATTGCTGCGTGATGCAAAAGAGTGCATTGATTAGGCTGCTCAAGTCCACAAAACTGCGGTAGAACCACCTTTAATGCCCATTAAAAATGCTACTTTGGCAGTAAGAGTTTCAGAATAAAAGTCAAGATATAGTGAATCTATAAACTATTTTAGTTTTTTTATAAACCTTTTACATAACTACAATATCTCCTCCTATGAGTAAACAGCTGACTAGCTCAGTTATAACAAGGAGGATTCTACAGTATTTTGTCAGAAATTGTTAATGAACAATGCTATAAAGGTATATAAAAGCTTTCTGTTTTCAGCTGTTAAGGGTCTACAATGTAATAAAAATTCAAATATGAACATTGGAGTGCAAGAAAACTTGTTTGAAAACACATAAAAATGCTCCCTATCAGAGAATGATGTTGAAGGAAAAGTGGATAGGGACAGGGCAGATACGTGGGATTGATACAGATTATGCATTTTGCCTTCCACGGAGGCTGCCCAATCTGCTGAGTGTTTCCATCATTTTCTGTGCTTTTTGCATCCAATATTAGTGCCTAGATTTTTTGCTATTCTGTGCCTAGTTTGTTGTTATCTCAGCAATGGAGCAGGTGTTGTCTAGGTTGCATTACATAGAACCCAGATTACTTGAGTGACAACTCAGTTTACTACTATTATTTCCAGTAAATGGCACCTGTTTTTCAGCAGCACTTATAAATGAAACAATCCTGGCATAGCAATGCCCTATATCATGTGTCTTGCCACTAATAACTGATCTATGCTCAATGTTAATCACTCCAACATGGCTAGCTGCTATCCTTAACTTTTTTGTTGTGGCTGTTTTCATTTCTGAATTTTGATTTTGTGCTCTTTGTTCTCTTCCGGGCAGGATACAATGAGTTACATTTTCATCTTGGCATTGCAGATCAGCCAGCTTTGTAGAAACTACCCAATCTCCATTGGCTGGAGAGCTGGTAAAACATCTGTCTAATGTAATTTCTGTTTATTCTTGATATTATCTTCCTGCTGTTAGGGATTAGCAGCCATTATCAGAGTATTTAAAAATATATTAAACATTAAAACAAACAAAGACCAGCTTTCAAATGACAAGGCCTCAGCTGGCAGATCTTGAGCATTTGCCCTGATGCCCTTTTGACAGCTCAAAGGACATACCAACTTTTAAAAGCAATGGAAATAGATAAAAATTATTTTAAAAATAAACAAATAATAAATTTAACAAATTATCTGATATAAATTCACTAAAAATGTGATTAATTGAATAGTGCCATGTTACATCTATCAGTCTTGGTTGGTATTTGGCTGAGGGACTGTATGAGAAGTATATCTGGTCCCTCAGCTCAGCATGACTTATCACCCTGAGACTTAGTGCAAATTCAGCAGTGGAGTTGGAAGTCGTATGCGCAGGCATATACTGACCCATGCAGAGGACTTTGCTGAATGTTCTCATTTGAACCATTGATTAAAGATCAGTAAATACTCCCACGGCGTACAGCGAAATAAAACAGAAGGTACCACAATCTACTCTTTGGTCAACCTGTCAGTTGTGTACCTAAATCTGTTATGCATTTCATTTGAGAATTTATATCCAGGAGGTTTTGTAGTATCATCAATGTGGATATCCTTCTTGTTCGATGTTAGGTACTTTACCAACATGTGCAATAAATGAGAAAATATTTTCCACATTAAATTTCCAAATATTATTGCAGTACCTTCTTAGTGATTCTGGAGCATATGCAACTACAGTAACACACAGCTTGATAGCTTCACTGATGGAGAAGGCAAGATCTTCATTTCCATAGCAGAAATCTAGAAGTACATGAAAAATTATTTTATAGTTAACTATATAGTTGGTTTTCCTGATGCTTAATTTATATGGGCAAATACCTATGTTTAAATTAGAGAACTACTCATTTCGTTAATATTATTCATCACATTCTCAATCCATAAACAATCTGGGAATAATAATGATAGGAAAAAGTCTATATTACTCAATAATTAAAAATGTCTTAACCAGATCCAGCCGATGCATCAGAATTATAGTGTGACACCATGATATCCTTAATGGCCAAGCTGTTGTACTGTATTACCCGAAAGCAGCAATCATATATCCATAATTCATTAACTAACTCTACTGAAATGCACTGAGGCAAACTGCAATTGATGTCTCCCCAACGGATAGCAAAACTATTTGAGTGTGTACATGGTGTATCAATAGCAGTTGGAAGGCTAGAGGAAATAGATTCAACCACTGACAATGAGATGAATTGTTCGCCATGCTACAATAGAATATCTCAGAACCCACAGAGAATGTGATTTTCTGAACAATGATCTGCTGATTCTTTAATTTACAAAAGATCAAGGTCTCAAGTACAGAGACAAATCAGTTGATCCTGGTGCAGACCAAATCTGTATACTGTGCACCCTCATCATGTTACATGTTCCAACTCAAAAACTTCTTGTGAGAAGTTTGTGGTTGATGTTCTCCTGATGAGGATTAAAAGGTCAAATCTGTCAGTGCTCCAATGTGAAATCAAATATTACCCTATTCTGTAGAGATAGGAAATCACCTGAACTCCATTTTTGAGACAGACTTGTCTTCAAAATTACATCTCTGCTATGGGATGATTGGAATGAAAACAATACTTATGGTCAGAAAAGGCTATTTATAGAGCTCAATACCACATCATTGTTGATAATTAACCAGCTTCCATAGGATTTTTGTACTCAAAACCTGATAAATCTTCTATCCAATGCCCACGCATGAAGCTAAAGTGATGAAGTATCTCTTTCACCTCCAAGGATTTCTCAGTGCTTTCATTTTAAAATTTATAAGCACGATAATGGATTTCCACATGTCAGATGTCTAGATGTTAACCAAAAGAAAGCTTAAAATGCTTCTCAGAAGAGTCTTTTTAAAGGCAATAATGTGTCCATTACTACATTTTTTCGTATCGAAGTTAAATAGTGATATGGGCAAAAAGACATTGATCAGTTGTTTCTTTACTACTGAATGACACTTGTCTTTCAAGAAATATAATTATAAAAAAATGAAAATTGTCACAAGAGTTTCATGTTGTACAATGTATTAAATTGGTAAATTAGCTTATTATCACATGTACCAAGGTACAGTGAAAAACTTGTCTTGCATACTGTCCATACAGATCAATTCACTACAACAGTGCATTGAGATACTGCAAGGTAAAAAAAGATAACAGAATGTAGAATAAAGTGTTACATTTACAGAGAAAGTGCAGTGCAGGTAGACAATAAGGTACAAGGCCATAAGAAGTAGATTATGAGGTCAAGAGGGGGACTGTTCAATATTCTTATAATAGCGGGATAGAAGCTGTCCTTGAGCCTGGTGGTATGTGCTTTCAGGCTTTTGTATCTTCTGCCCAATGGGAGGGGGTAGAAGAGAAATTGCCTGGGGTGGGGTAATGTCTGGACTTTGATTATGTTGACTGCTTTACCGAGGCAGCGAGAAATATTGAATCATTTTCAGCAGAATTAATCATATAATGACACGGTGCCCTATAATATTTAACCTCATTGCATATATAATCCTGTTAGAAGTCTTTGCTTATTGCCAAGATTAATTAAGATTACCTAGTGATTTTAGAGGCTTCTCAGCTTTTACTAATTCCAGTACATCCAATATATCTTGTGTATCGCTCTCCAAGGACACCAAGAGATCAAACAGACATTGAGAAGACACACCTTTGGATGATCCATTATTTGTTACATCCTAAATGCAAAAGTCAAATATAAGTTTCCTTAAATGCAAATTATTTTCAATATTGACCTTAATCTTCTTAAAATCATTATTTAAATTCTTGAGTGAAGGTTCACTAAAATATTCTGCCAGTTAAACTGATGATCACTTAAGCCACATATAAAAGTATTGTCCTCGATTTAATCATATGGGTATTGCTGTAACTGGCCCCTGAATTCTGTGTTTGGATGAAATATTTGTCACAATTCTTTCTTGATAATCACAAAAGAAAAAAACCTAAATACAAATACGATCCAAACACACAATCAAGCCTTTTAAGTTGTCAACTTTTCCAAAATTCATAATGTGGCTCACAAAAGAGGAATCACTACTTAGTATGTCTGTCATCTGCAAAAATAAATCTTTGGGATAGGGGAAAGAATTGATTAGGAAAAGGACAACAACTGTAACCATTTGTTTATGTATTTACCAAATCAAAATTGATGATTCATTTGTGATAGGCTTTGTAAGATAAAGTTTTAGGAGATTATTGATATTCTTGTATTGACACAAAGAATAGTTAGCCATCTGTTCAAGCAAAGAGAAAACTCTTCAGATTTAAGTGTTAGCTGGCACTCGGGCCTGAGTTCAAATTCAACTGGTGAAAATAAAGCATTTTTGTTATTATTCTGCCAGGCTACAATATTTTGAGAATATCTAAAAATCTCCCTAAAATATAATTTTGTATAACTTTGCCTTCAGAGTATTTGCAGGCAGATTTGAAACAAAAAAATCAGGGGAAGAGGGGAAAAGGGATGGAAACGATTTTTGGTTTACTTACTGAGAATTCCAGCAATGGTGCCACACTTGCAAATAACTGGAGGATAAAGGGCTTTCGATGCAAAATATAAAACTGTCGACATGTAAACTCAATTGCTTGGCGTAGCAATGGATTACTTTCGTAATCTGCATAGACCTGTAATAGGAGAGTGGGAGGAGGAAAATGACAATTTCAACAAAATGTAAATGCAAATATAAAACAAATATAATATATGGTCAATTAATTATTTTGATTTTGATCAGTTAAACAGTGGTATGAATATGTCATATTGTGGCAACCCACCTTCGATGCAAGTGAACCGGCTCCGAAGTCGGCGAGCGCGTCAGCAGACAGGCCAGCCACAAAATGGCGCTGGGCCTTCTCCTTCAACAGCGAGGGGAGAAAGCCCACACGCTGGAAGAGGTTTGGGTGGCGCACCTCTGACGTCATCGCCGTGCGTCAAGTGCAGGAACTGCTTAAAAGCCAGCGCGGCAAGATTCGAATAAACCAGTCTCGAGTTCAACCCATCAACTACATGTCGTTATTTCTAGCTCAGTGCGTAGCCCATCGCTACATTGGTGACCCCGATGGTTCAAACGGGACTTGGACCGAAGATGATCAACTCCTCTGCCACCCTTCTGGATGCTGCAACCACACCTGTGGTTTGACCAAGCAGAGGCCCAGTTCCAGATTCCGTAGATATCTTCTGATTCTATGTGTTACTATTACGTGGTCAGCTCCCTTGACCAGGAGACAGCCTCCCAGGTTGAGGATTTCATACAGTCGCCCCCGGAGGAAGGCAGGTATGCAGCATTCAAAGCACTGCTCATACAGACCTTCGGCTTCTCACGACGGGAGCGCAGTGCCCGCTTGCTGCGCCTGGACGGTTTGGGGGACCGGCCGCCGTCAGCATTAATGAACGAGATGCCGGCCCTGGCCAACGGACACAAGCCCTGCCTCATGTTCGAGCAGGCTTTCCCAGAGCAACTGCCCGAGGACATACATCTGCTACTGGCCGACGCAGATTTCAGTGACCCCCGAAAGTAGTGGCCTGAGCAGACGGGCTGTGGAAGGCCAAGAAGGAAATCGGGGCGTCTGTCGGCCAGATGACCAAGCCACGTGCCCAGCGCCAGGACAGACCAGGCCCGGCAACAGAGTGCACACAACCCAGAGGCAGGAGTGAGGAGGCCACTGTACAGTGGTGTTTCTACCACCAGCGGTGGGGCGCAGAAGCCTGCCGGTGTCACCCGCCCTGCGAGTTCTCGGGAAACGCCAAGGCCAGCCGCCGCTAACGGCTATGGCGGCTGGCCGCCAGGACAGCCTCTTGTACATCTGGGACAAACAGTCGGGACGCCGCTTCTTGGTCAACACCGGAGTGGAAATCAGCGTCTTACCCCCAACGAGGTATGACACGCGCAACAGGGAGCCGGGACCCACCCTGAGGGCTGCAAACGGCAGCATGATACGCAGCTACGGCACCCGCACAGTGCAGCTGCAGTTCGGCGCCAGCCGGTTCACATGGGACTTCACACTGGCCACCGTGGCCCAACCACTCCTGCGGGCAGACTTCTTGCGAGCTCACAACCTACTGGTCGACTTGCACGGGAGAAGGCTGGTCCATGCCAGGACTTTCTAGACGTTCTCTTTGGGCGAAGCCAAGTTACCGGCCCCACACCTGGACTCCATCACGCTGTCGGACAACGAATTCACCAGAATCCTGGCAGACTTCCCATTGGTTCTGCCACCACAGTTCACGGTAGCCATACCCAGACACGGAGTACAGCACCACATTCCGACCAAGGGACCACCCCTCCACGCCCGTGCACGACAGCTTCCTCCGGACAAGCTCCGCCTGGCGAAGGAGGAGTTGAAGAGGATGGAGGAATTGGGGATCGTACGGAGGTCAGACAGCCCATGGGCTTCCCCCCTACACATGGTACCCAAAGCAGCCGGGGGCTGGAGACCATGCAGCTATTACCATCGACTGAACGAGGCTACAACCCCAGACCGCTACACCGTGTCGCACATACACGACTTTGCAGCAAACCTGCACGGAGCAAGCGTCTTTTCCAAGGTGGACCTTGTCCGGGGATACTATCAAATCCCGGTACACCCTGAAGACATCCCCAAGACAGCATTCATTACCCCATTCAGTCTGTTTGAGTTCCTCCGAATGCTGTTCGGCCTGAAGAATGCCGCACAGACGTTCCAGCGGCTAATGGACGCACCTGGACTTCGCGTTCATCTATTTGGATGACATCCTCATAGCCAGCAGAAATCGTCAGGAGCATCTGTCTCACCTCCGCCAGCTCTACTCCCGCCTGAGTGATTTTGGCCTCACGATCAACCCGGCCAAACGCCAGTTTGGACGACACCATCGACTTCCTGGGCCACAGGATTAGCAAAGACAGGGCAACGCCCCTGCCCAAGGTAGACGCGATCCGCCACTTCACCCGGCCCAACACAGTCAAAGGCTTGCAGGAGTTCGTGGGTATGGTCAACTTCTACCGCCGTTTCCTCCCCTCAGCAGCCCGTGTCATGCGCCCTTTGTTCACCCTGATGTCGGGTAAAGGCAAGGACATTACTTGGGACGAAGAGGCCGTGGCCACTTTCGTCAAAGCCAAGGAAGCCTTGGCAGACGCCGCGATGCTGGTGCACCCCAGAACAGACATTCCAACCGCCCTCACAGTGGATGCATCCAACACGGCAGTCAGTGGGGTGCCGGAGCAACTCATCGAGGGGCACTGGCAACCCCTGGTGTTCTTCAGCAGGTACCTGCGGCAACCCAAACTCAAGTACAGTGTTTTCAACCAGAAGCTGTTAGCACTATATCTGGCCATCCGACATTTCAGATATTTCTTAGAGGGCAGGCTGTTCACCGCGTTCACAGACCACAAACCGTTGACCTTCGCATTCACGAAGGTGTCCAATCCCTGATCGGCCCGCCAGCGGTGACAGCTGTCCTACATCTCTGAGTACACGATGGACATCCAGCACGTCTCGGGAAAGGAGGTGGCGGACGCACTCTCCAGACCAGCTATCCAGGCCCTATCCCGGGGGTGGACTATGCAGCGCTAGCGGAGGCGACGAGTTGCCCAGCTACAGGACCGCAGTCTCGGGTTTGCAGCTGCAGGACTTCCTAGTAGGCCCAAGTGGGAGGACCCTCCTGTGTGACGTGGCTACTGGCTAACCTCACCCCATCGTCTTGGAAGCTTGGCGGTGGCAAGTTTTCAACTCCATACACGGTTTGGCGCACCCATTCATCAGGACAACCGTCCGGATGGTCTCCAGCAGGTTTGTGTGGCACGGCCTTCGCAGACAGGTCAGTGAATGGGCCAAAACATGCGTGCAGTGTCAAGCAGCCAAGGTGCAGCGGCACACCAAAGCCCCGCTGCAGCAGTTCGAACCCACCCACCGGAGGTTCGACCACATTCATATGGATATCATGGTGCCCCTGCCAGTGTCGAGAGGAGCACAGTACCTCCTAACTATGGTAGACCGGTTCACGAGATGGCCAGAGGTGGCCCCGCTCACTGACACCTCCACCGATTCCTGCACCCGGGCGCTGATCGCAACCTGGGTAGCACGCTTCGGGGTACCGGCCCACATTACCTCCGACAGAGGCGCCCGGTTCACCTCCAGCCTGTGGTCGGCTGTGGCCAGACTGTTGGGAGCATGGTTACACCACACAACTGCCTACCACCCACAGTCGAATGGACTAGTGGAACGTTTCCACCATCACTTGAAACCAGCTCTCATGGCCCGCCTGAAAGGGCCTAACTGGGCAGACACGTTCCCCGGGTCCTGCTCGGAATCTGCACAGCACCCAAAGAGGACCTGCACACCTCGTCGGCTGAGCTGGTGTACGGTGCACCCCTGGTCATTCCAGGAGTTCCTACCAGCCCCAAGTGGGCGAGAGGAAGAACCTGTGGCAGTCCTGGACAGACTACGTGAGAGGCTCGGCGACCTGGCCCCTGTACCGACTTCACGGTACGGACAGATCCCCACCTGCATACCCAAAGACCTGCAGGACTGTATGTTTGTATTTGTACGGAGGGGCGCATACCAGACACCACTACAGCAGCCGTTCAAGGTGCTCAGGAACAACGGGTCCACGTACGTTCTAGACATTGGGGGGAAAGAGAAGGTTTTCACGGTGGACTGGCTCAAACCGGCTCATGTGGACTTGGCGTAGCCGGTCGAGGTTCAGACTCCACAGCACAGAGGCAGACCGCCCAAACAGCGACTGATCCAGGCTGTGGACTTTGGGGGTTTATCGCTGGTTCTTGGGGGGGGGGCGGGCGGGTTGCGGGTGGTGGTTATGTGGCGACCCACCTTCGACGCAAGCGAACCGGCTCCGAAGTCGATTTGCGCGTTGGCCGACAGGCCAGCCACAAAATGGCACTGGGCTGCCTTCTTCAACAGTGAGGGGAGAAAGTCCGCACGCGGGAAAAGGTTCGGGTGGCGCACCTCTGACATCATCGCCGCGCGTCAAGCGCGTGAACTTAACTGCTTAAAAGCCAGCACGGCAAAAATCAAATAAACCAGTCTCGAGTTCAACCCACCGACTACGTGTCATTATTCCTAGCTCAGTGCGTAGCCCATCGCTACAATATAATTAAAAATTCTCCATTTATTTCAATTCCTATACACAACTATAGAATAAGAACGAAAAGGTAATTTCTGACTAATAGCCTTATTATTAAAATGAACGTACCAGCTGTGGTTCCTGCCTGCATACCCATAGAAGCATTCTCTCCTTAACATCTCATTCAAAAGCCTGTACCTTCAACAGTGGTGAGCTCTTTTAATACTAGAATGTTGCACTTTATTTTGTGTTCAAGTCAAAAGAGTTGAACTTAAACCCACAACCTTCTGACTCAAAGGTTAAATTACAACTAACTAAACCAAAGCTGTTGTAGTCTTTGTAGGAAATAGATGTGCTTCATTTAGTAGTGTCCTAAATGACGCAAGTTTACAGTTATGTAAGAAACATGTACAAAAGAGTACATTTGGCTTACAATATGGACTTCAGAACAGGCTAATTTATTTTTATTTTTCAAACACTGAAGATACACTACCGATAAATTCAAAAGGTTAACCAATGAGTAGACAAGTTCAAGCATCAGCAATAAGGCCAGATAGTCTGCTCAATTTCTGATGAAATAAAAGTTAAGCACCATTCGTCCGCCTTACCAGTGAGGCATCTTTCAATACAGTTGATCTCAGTTATGAAACAACTAGATGAAACTGAGAGGCAGGAAATTTTTTCAGTAGGATACATGAAATTGAGAGAGAATAACTAGAAGAGTATATAAGGTAGAAAGAATGCAGGGAGAAGAATGACCATGAAAAATGAATTAAAAGTTAAATAGGGCCATTTCAGTTTCAATGGGAATGAAGCAAATGGACCCAAAAAGATGATGAATGAGGTAATGAGAGGAGATTATGCATCGTTAGAAATAATTTTGTAAATATTGTTTTATCTGTGCAACAAAGTCTAATGACAACATTATAGTAATAAAGCTATCCTCAAGTTTGAATAGTGCTTTTGTTCTTGTTATTTATTCTGTTCCATATATTTTGGACAATGATGTGTCCAGAAAAGGTGTCAACATCAATGTATAAGTTGAAAATATACAAGTTCAAGAAGCGTGCTGACAAACAAAAAGAACCATCACCAATTTTAAAAATCTCAGAGCAAGGCAACTGAGAAATCTATACATGAAGTCTCCTATTCAGACACAGGTATAGATTAATTCCAAATGTTTTCTTAAATTGCTCTTAACTGCTACTTAAATCCCAAATATAACCAGTATTCAATTTTCCTATTTAGACTCATTATTCTAAGATTTACAAATTTAAGCCCAAATACAGATTGATGAAAAGGAAAGCTGTCTGAAATTTAAAGGCGATGGAAATTAAAGAGTGTTATCATAATACCATTATAATATCTTCATCCAAAAATATCCTTTCTTATGGCCTCTTTTAGTTGCAGGAGACTATACCTGCATATATATTCCAGATGCAGACACAACAAGGTCTATATAACGTTGATAATATAATCTAACAGTTGCCTGCGTCTGGATCAGTGGTGTTGCCATAAAGTTGTATGCTTGTCTCTCTGGCAGGTAGAATGTTAGTTACGTCAAGACAGAATTTTGTCACATTAGGACCTCGTGGCTCTGATGAAAGGTCATTGACCTTAAATGTTTTTGTTGCTCCTCTCTCCATAGATGCTAAGTATTTCCAGCATCTTCTGTTATCAGAACAGGCCCTTCAGCCCACAATGTTGTGCCGACATAGCTAATCCCACCTACCTACAGAATGCCCATATCCCTCCATTTTCCTCTCATTCATGTGCCCATCCAAGCCCCTCTTAAAAGTCCCCAATGAATTTGCCTCCACCACCCTATCAGGCAATGCATTCCAGGCATCCACCACTCTCTGAGTCAAAAAACTTAACCCTCATGTCTCTTTCTGAACCTACCCCCTCTCACCTTAAATGCATGCCCTCTGGTATTGGATCGCTCAATAATGGGGAAAAGATATTACTTGTCCACCCTATCTGTGCCCCTTGTAATTTTATACACCTCCAACAGATCACCCCCAGCCTCTGCCACTCCAGAGAAAAGAGCCGAAGTTTGTCCAGCCTCTCCTGATAGCACATGCCCTCTAATCCACGCAGCATCCTATTAAACCTCCTCTGCACCCTCTCTAAAGCCTTGACATCCTTTCTACAGTGAGGTGACCAGAATTGCATGCAATACTCTAAATGAGGCCTAACCAGAGTTCTATAGAGATAAGATATAAGATATTAAAAAGATATAATATTTATCAGTCACATGTACATTGAAACAGTGAAATGCTTCTTTTTGTGTTACTGAGAATGTGCTGAGGGCATCCCGCAAGTGTCGCCACTCTTCTGGCACCCAGATAGCATGCCCACAGATCCTAACCTATACGTCTTTAGAATGTGGGAGGAAACCCAAACAGACACGAGAAGAACATACAAACTCCTTACAGACAGCAGCGGGAATTGAACCCGGGTCACTGGCGCTGTAATAGCGTTATGCTAACTGCTACACTACTGTGCCGCCCCACATCCAACTTCTTGACTCCTATACTCAATACCTCGATTAGTGAAAGCAAGAATTCCATAAGCCTTCTGAATCACCGTATCTACCTTATTATCTTTAATACAAGTTCTCTGCTTAGTCCACTGACAGTCATAAACTGAAAATTCCTTTGTAAGGCACATATCTTATCCTCTTTGAAAGTTAATACTGAACAACATTTCAAGCATTGCAATTAGTTTATAATTATGTAAAAATGATCCTTCCCATCTCACCCTTTAGCCAATTACCTTATATCCTTATTACCTTATATCTTGTAATTTGGTGACCAATTTTCTCACTTGATTTTTCTGATTTGATCAAACTCTGCCTTCCTTTATGCAAATAAAACCTTTACTCTCTCCCACTTACTTCCAGGGCCAATTTTTAAAGATAAAAAAATTACAACTGATTAATTATTATTAAAAAGTGGAGGGTACTTAAATACCAATTACTTGTTGAAATAAACTTACTTGAAGCATGGAAGGAAGGATCCACTGATAACCGCTCAGTGAAAATAGATGATTGAAGTGCACTGCAGTATTGATTGCTGTAGCAGCGTATTGTCGAAGCAATGCACTGTCTTCTGGATGAAGAATTAAAGCCCCATTAAATACATTTAGGAATAGCATGATCTCATCGCCCCATGGAAATTCACTAGGCATTCCCAAAAACATTTCTTCTAATAGCTTGATCCACATACTCTTATGAAGAGTATCAAGTCCAAATAGCTCTTTACCTGACAAAACAATGAAAAATTTCACGATATGCAAATATCCGCATTATCTGAATAAGTGAAGAGCTTACTGTACCTATCCACATGAATGTGCATGAAAACTGAAAACTATTCCATTTAACTTAATTAAAATAATTCTTTTTAGAATTACATCCTAGAATAACATCCTTTTTAAACAACTAACATGAATGTACATCAGCTCTGAAATTCATTTCATTGCTATTTAGAATTATTTAGAATTTAAAATTATTTAAAATTTTTAGAATTACATCCTAGAATACATCCTTTTTAAACAACTAACATGAATGTACATCAGCTCTGAAATTCATTTCATTGCTATTTAGCACTATGCTTAGCTCCAATGATGGCCACTTTGCTTTACGAAATCAGTAGTAAGGAGACAATTATTTGGATGCTTGAAAATTTAGTTTAAGTGATTTGACATTTGCTGAAGAGCAATTTTACCTTGATGATCAGCAAACAAGGAAAATTCTGCATCAACTGCATTGCGAGGGAATGATGGTAATCTGAGGAGATCTTCTTGAAGCAAGGATACATGGGATTGTTTGTGTACAGTTGGCATGTGTTGAGTAAGGGACATCAGAAACATCACTCGCCCAAGCTCCTCCAGTTTCCGTGTAAACACCTATTTAAAATTATGTAAATTAGATTTTGAGAAGGCAAAATGCATTTATAAAATTTATGCTTTTCTTTTAAAATGTCATGAAGCTCAGTGACTTCAGCAAATAAGAAATCATTGTGCCAGTGCTGTCTTCATATTCTCCTGATACGATTTAACTTAAATATTCGGATTCACCAACTGGAAGAGCCCTTGAATCCAGACAACAGGTTTTAAAGCACAGAACGCCAATGCTTAAGAACAGTTCATGATGACATTCCCTCAAAAGAGGACACAACAGTTGCAGTTTCCAGTACATCAAAAACTATGGAGTCAAGTGGCAATTTAAAAACTTGTTAATGGGCTGTCCCCTTTACAGCTATAAAGCTGTGAATTTCCAAATGACTAGCACAGTTCTACAGGAACTAAGCAGAACCCTGCAGGTTTGGAAACACAACCTATTTCTATCAAGGAAAATCTTCCTGAACTCTAGTATTGATGAAAGTCATCAACTTGAAATTTTAACTTTTTCGCTCCATAGGTGCTGCCTGTCCATCTGAGTATTTCCCACAGCTTCTACTTGTATTTCAGATTTCCAGCATCTGCAGTTCTTTTTCATTTTAAGAAAGCTTTATAGTTGCTGTTGATAGTTTGGAAACATTTAAACATGATAATGAGCTTGTCATATTGCTAGGTACTGGATGATCATAACATTTCTAATTACAGTTTCTAATTAGAAAATAATTCCTTTAATCACTCCTACTAATCCTCGGTTTATTCCTTTGATCAAGAGGCTTACTGCTCAGTTGAACACATCTTACAAATGATATCAGACCTTTTCAACCCTAACAGATAACAGATTTAACTCAACTTTCTGTTCAATGAAAATAACCTGTGTTTACTTCAATTATTTCATGTACCTTCAGCATAAATATATCCTCTCATTCATGGTATCTTTTAGCAGACGAACAATCTGGGCTGAGCATAGCTGTAAAAAAAATACTCTTCCAAGGCTAATAATGGACATCATTATTAAAATTGTCAGTCAAGTATGCCATCTGCTGGGGCACAGAGATGCACAAATAGGAAAAAAGTTGCTGTGCAAGTTGCCATTTTAATCATTTCTGTTTTCTGATTTATAACAACAAGCTTTAGGATATTTCTTACAACCAATCTATAAAATGAAGTGACGTATTTGTGTGAATACAACATGGATTATCAATTGCCTTGAAATTTAATAAGCACATTTTGCATAATTAAATGTTTTGTACAGGTACATTCAAATAAGACAAAATCTATGAACAAACGATTGTAGGATAAAGTAGTGCAAAAATATTAGCAAAGGATTCTAAATTATATTTCGGCACATTGGCCTTCTACTTGCCTGTTTTTGGATTAGTTCTTGTCCTTTGGCAGGAGGCATGTGGACAAGGTTCAACTGTGGTGAGACTGATCGCCGAAATGGGTAAATATCTCGTACGTAAGTCTGTAAAAACAAAATCATCCATAACATTCAAAACAGGGCAACATAACAGGCAAATACACTGCATGGTGAGGAATTTGATTCCAGAAATATCATAATTTAATCTCTTTGCTTGTGCTTCCCTCAGATGGATCATTGGTTGAACGACATCATTTCACCCTTTTTTTTAATTTAGTTTAAGTTGGCACTACAATTCAGTACTGAGAAATCACTAAATTCTCAAAAAGTGCTATTTATTAGATGAGACATTATACTTGAGCTAGATCCTCTGTCTGTTTAGGTGCTGAATTATTCAAATTTGAGTTTCCCATGTTCTGGTCAAAAAATCCATTCAATCGACAGCAGTAAAAAAAAACAAATTAATTGAATAAGAATTGCATTTTCTCTTGTATTATCTTACTGTTTGCAAAACAGCTGCATTCTATATTTCGTTTTTAGTTGGAAACAATTCAGTTTAACAGCCATTGTGTGGTATCTGAAAGAAATAGGTGGTTTTGTTGATAGTGAAGACGACCATCATAGATTACAGGGGGACCTTGATCAGTTAGGGAAGTGGGCCGAGTAGTGGCAAATGGATTTCAATCCAGATAAATGTGAGGTATTGCATCTTGGGAGATCAAACCAGAGTAGGACTTATACAGTGAATGGTAGGGCACTAGGAAGTATAATGGAACAGAGGACCTAAGAGTACAATTTCACAGTTCTCTGAAAGTGGCATCGCATGTAGACAGGGTGGTGAAGAAGACTTTTGGCACACTGGCCTTCGTCAGTTAGGGCACTGAGTATAGAAGTTGGGATGTTATGTTGCAGCTGCACAAGACATTGGTGAGGTCACGTTTGGAATATTGTGTTCAATTTTGATCCCCCTTTTAAAGGAAAGATGCCATTAAGCTGGAAAGAGTCAAGAGGAGATTTACTAGGACATTGTCCTGTCTTGAGAGCGGAGTTATGGAGGGAGGTTGAGCAGGTTGGGACTTTTCTCATTGGAGCATAGGAAAATGAAGGGTGATCTTACAGAGGTGTACAAAATTATGAGGGGCATAGATGGGGTGAATGCATACAGTCTTTTTCCCAGGGTTGGGGAATCAAGAACTAGAGGGCATTGGCTTAAGGTGAGAGGAGAGAGATTTAATAGGAACCTGAGGGGAAACTTTTTCACCCAGAGGGTGATCTGTATATGGAATGAGCTGCCAGAGGAAGTGGTTGAAGCAGGTACATTAACAACATTTAATAAGTACTTGGACAGATACCTACATGGATAGGAAAGGTTTCGAGGGATATGGGCCAAACGTGGGCAAATGGGACTAGCTTAGATGGGAATCCTGGTCATCATGGACCAGTTGGGTCAAAGGGCCGATTTCTGTGCTGTACGACTTTATGCTTCTAAATGATAAGATGCTATATAATTACAATTTTGCTTTTCTCATGTATCAGTACTCAAGAATCTACACACGTATAATTGCATAATGATGACAGAATGATGTTCTGCGATACTGCTCAGGAGGGGAAAGGAAGAGTGCAAAAAAGTGAGAGTGCTGAGGATTTTAAGTTACAATTCTGTTACATAAAACACTGTGGCCATAATAGCTAAGGAAAGGCAGATGTTTGTCTGTAGGCTCCACCATCATAATTACAGCAAGTTGCAGGTGTGATACCTCAGCTTTCTGGCCAGAACATTCAGCTAGGATGGTAAACAGAAGCCAAAGACGAGACTGAGAAGTGGATGGGCAGGGGTGGGAGGGAAAGACACAGGTGCAGGTGGTGCAATTGATAGAATAGCAGGTGTGAGTTGGCAATGACCGCTGACATAATGGGGAAGGGATGAGCAATATTCCTGGTTCTCCTAGTTCTATATCATTTTCTAATTCATTTATCAGATACTGGCTTTTCTGGCATTCCATCACTAAATCTCCTAGTGTCAATGTCCAGAGCAGCCAGTGATCAAGGGGGCAGAGAGGTAAAGTTGTAGCCCTATAAGACCCTGGTTAGATCACATCTGGAATACTGTGTTCAGTTCTGGTCGCCATACTATAGGAAGGATGTGGAAGTTTTGGAGAGGGTGCAGAGGAGATTTACAAGAATGCTGTCTGGATTGGAGAACACCTCTTATGAGGAGAGTCTGAGCAGGTTAGGGCTTTTCTCCTTGGAGAGATGGAGGACCAGGGGAGACTTGATAGAGGTATATAAGATTACGATAGGCATAGACAGAGTGGACAGCCAGCATCTTTTTCCCAGGGCGGTAATGGCCAATACTAGAGGTCACCCATTTAAGGTGCGTGGAGGGAAGTTCAGGGAGGATGTCAGAGGTAGGCTTTTTATTTACACAGTGAGTGGTGGGTGCCTAGAATGCACTGCCGGAGAGGGGGGTTAGGGCTGATACGATGGGGTCATTTAAGAGACTCTTAGATAGGCACATGGATGAAGGAAAAATAGAGGGTTATATCATGGGCCGAAGGGCCCATACTGTGCTGTACTGTTCTATGTAACCAGACCAGCCACTTAAGTAAAAGCAAGACAGAGGCTGGTTATTCTGCACTGAATGGCTTTCTAATATAATGAAAGCATACTTCCACCAGCAAAATATTCGACCAATTGTCAGGTTAAGTTGCTTTCCTATTTTTAAATCTTTCCCTTGTATAATAATCAGCATGACATTTGATATTTGCAAGTAAAATAGATCAGCCTTACTTTAGCATAATGTATTAGGTTCCAGCGTTTATCCATCAAAAAGTAATGGTTCGACTGAGCTTCAGGAATGTTAAAAAATTCCAAACATTCCTGGAAAGAAATAATGTGACAGGTCCAACAATTACAACATATATGAGCCAAAGGAATAGGAAATAGAGTGATTTTTTTTTGTATGTTTAGAACACATTGCCATGTTAATTTGAATCCTGTATGGGAGAAACACACAAAAGCCCACAGGAAGTTGTCAGTGGTACCCAATGTACAATGAGTGATAAATGCTTTCTGCCAGCTGCATGAATTTGGAATAACTATCTAATTTTTCATTTAAAATTATCAACTTGGTATTCATTAATCAAAAAATACACCCTGTAAACTACTAAATGATTGCATTCTACCAATATATTTGAGTCACTTGGAATGGTCCCAACATCACTATACAACATTTGCCAGCTAAAGACTTAATTCTGTAAAGCATGCCCACTTCTGCTGGAATGTTTACTGAAGCTAGCCATGAATGATCACAGTAATGTGTCCAACCCATTTATGGCAAATGCCACACTGTATCTAGAACTGCAAAAGTGAAAAAACAATTTGGGAGAGAAAGGCTTGGAGAGTTTAAAATCAGTACTGGAGGAAGAGTTTCTGAGACTTCACAGACTGAATAGAGAGGCTCCATGAGTCTGAGAACAGTGCAGGAGACAGAAGCTCCAAGTATTTAAAAACAGAGAGTGGAAATCTGAAATTTTAAAAACAGCTTGTGAGATAGAAGCTCCTTGAGTTTAAAGGAGGAGTGAATTGGAGGGGGCTCCAAGAGAGACATCATATGAAAGCAGGTATGTGACTAGGTGGCAACTATAAAGGTATTTTCCTCTTTAGACTATGGCACTGATTAAAACTAGGACCAGGAAATTATAACATGCAGTATTAAACTTAATAACTTAGACAATTTAAGCATAACTATAAATAATCACTGAAAAAAGACTTAAGCTAATTAAATGTCTTATCTAAGACCTAGTAGGGCAGACAGTAAGTCCAGACTGCAGAAAGTGGAAGTTTGCAGATAGTGAAATTATCCTGATGATTGATGTCTGTGGTAAACCTCTCTAGTTTCTGACTGGAGTTTGAGTTGGGAACAGTCTGACACTTAAGGGTCAAGCTGTTCAGTCACAGTGCAAAGGAAAGCACGTCCAAGATGTGGAAGGTGTGACTATTATGGAGTCAGATAGCAGAGTTTATGAGAAGCTGAGAAAGAAGTTTGTAGAAACAGTTCTCACCTCCAGTATCATGCATTTGTTATCTATGAATAAAGAAAGTAAAGTGGACAAACATAATGAAAACCAAAGCACAGTGGCTTGGGAAGTTGTCGAAAGGGTGGAAGATCATGATAGTAATATGGTAGTGATAGGGCACTCTAACATTAGGGGCATAGTTAGCATCCTCTGCAGCCAAGGACAACAATGCTGGAAGGTGTTTTGCCTTTCTGTGGCATTGATAAGAGATATCTCTCAGCAACTGGAGAGCAATTTGGAAAGAGAGGGAGTAAATACAGTTGCTGGGATACACACTGAAACAAGTAAAACGGGTAGGAAAAAGGAGGCGGCCCTGCTAAAAGGATATCAGCAATTAGGATCTAAATTTTTAAAAAAGCAGAAGCTGAAGGGTAATAATTTGATGAAGTAGAGGAACATCTCAACAATAGTCACCACAACATAACATGCTTTTAAGATGATGATTGAAAAGAGTGCAAGTTTGACAAAAGATAATTTTGAATATCTGAAAATAGAACTTGAGAAATGAAGGTCGAGGGGTGACCCAACTTTAAAATTATGAAGGGTTTTGATAAGAGTAGATGCAGGGAGTATGTTTACACTTGTGTGGAAATGTTTAACCAGTAGGCATCACTATAAGATGGCCAGCAAAGAATTCAATTGGATATTCAGAAAAAACCTTGTTATTCAATGCATGATGAGAATATGAAATGCTCCCTCAGAGAATGGTTGAAGCAAACAGCAGAGATGCATTTAAAGGGAGGCTAAACAAGCACAAGTGAGATGGGAAGAAAAGATAATAAAATGAGATGAGGAAGACAGGAAGCTTTGTGTAAATGCTGGTATGGGCCAGTTGAGCTCTACGGTCCATTTCTATGCCATATACTGATTACATACCTAAAATCTTCCTTACTTTATGTACTAACATTTTCAGCAAAGCTGAGGTTCAATTTTAAATTACCAAAACAAAACATTTACCCAATCATTCTGCATTCAACTGTACTCACCAAAGTGCAAATTCTGCAAAATTGAAGCATGTTATCAGTGAGGTCCTTAGTCAAATAATGCTGTGGGCCCTAACCATAATTTTTTGTCCATTAAAATATATGAATGGGTTTAAAATTTTAAAACTAGGATCATAATTTTGTGTGTTTATGTATCATAAACACAACAACAAAAATTAAAAGAGAAACTGCTTTAACTAAACTTTTGACAGAATAGGAATGGATACTTGAATAATGTGGACTTAAATTGAGCATATACCAATAAAAGTAAATAATTAAGAGGTATAAACTGAAAGAGGATCAATGTATAAAGGACAAAAAAAATAAATAAAGTGTACAACACACATGCATTTAAATACAGTATATTAATAACAGGCATACTCTGAAATGCGACAAAAACAAATTGAAAACAAAGTATTCACTATATGGTACATACTATATACATATAGTAAAATGATGGAATCTTAACTGTGATGATCACAAACAGAATATAAACTTTTTCTTGAAATAAAATCTCTTTACCTTTAGAACAGCTTCAAATTGTGTATCTTCATGCACAGGAAGTTGTGTTGGAATATCACATTCATTCTGTCCATGGACAACCAAAGTCTTTGTGCCTGGTGTAACAAGAAGGCCTACATTTAAACTGTTTCTATAAAGACTAAAGCAAATAATCAGCAACTGATTGATTACATAAAGATAAACTTTGGTGCCATACAATAATCTATTAGCAGCAAGTGGCAAGGTTTGGTTAGTGGAGGCACATGCAGTTGTACATTTCAGAGGAAAGCTGGTTGGGTATCTGAAATAACTTCCTGAAATGTGGAAGTGGGTGGGGAAGAGGAACTAGTGGTATTGCTCATAAATAGAACTCATACAAACTTGAATAGCCAAATGGCCTCTTACTGTGCTGTAGCCACTTCATGATTTTGTGAATCATCAAGTAGGTTTGTGCTCGCAATCTGCCGTCCTGTGGTGGTAACGTAAAGTGTTGCCTAGCCTGAAATTGTACAGGACCATTGTGGCCACCATTTCAGCCACTGAGGTCCTCCAACTTAAAAACATACTAATTCAACCAAACTTAATCAGGTATCCTAATATCTCCTTATGTGGCTGGATGTCATATTTGGTTCGATATTGCTCTTCCAAAACCCCTTGGGATGTTTTACTGTGTTAAATAAACTCCAAGTTGCTGAAGCAGGATTGCCATTCATTTGTTGCCAGTCTCTTACTGAGTTGGTCTGATTTTCATCCCATCAAGTTCAATGGGATGAAAATGGTTCTGCAGAGCCAACCAAACATCAAAACTGAAAATCATCACAACTTAGTGCCTGATTGCCTCTTGAAGGTGCCTCTTGAAATTATCACTTATCATATTCACATGAACACCTAACCATGCTTCCACAGTCTATAACTACTTAAAAAAAACACACAAACAGAGGAACAAAAACAAAGAATTAAACTCCAGTAGTCCAGCACTCAATTGTTTGGAAATTCCAATGGTTCAGTATCTGTCTGTCATTAACTTGGAATGTGAGTCAGGGCTCCAGACTGGGAACAGGTAGTACAGTCAGAGTTGGGGGCATGGACTGCAGGCTGGGTGTGTGGCCAGAGCTAGGTTAGGGACTGAAACACCAGGGGTCAGGAACATCAGTAGGTTTGAGACAGAGCCAGCATTCAGAGAGCTTGTACAATTCCCATTCCCTTCAAAGTCACCTAATTCAATGAGAAGGTCATGAGGAAGGACTAATAAGAGAACTTGTGGTGAAGGATTCCCTTGCAAGTAGTGATCACAACATGGTAGAATTTCAAATACAATACGAGGGTGAACATCCCAGGTCCAAAACCAGTGACTTCAACTTTAATAGAGTCAATTACAGTGGTATGAAGGTAGAGGTATCCAGAGTAGGTCTCACAATGGAGACACAAAAGACTATAGATGCTGGAATCTGGAGCAACAATCTGCTGGAGGAACTCAACGGATCAAGCAGCATCTGAAGGAGGAAAGGAATTGTTGATATTTCGGGTCAAGATTTTGAAGCTACTCAACCCGCTGAGTTCCTCCAGTAGATTGTTTGTTGTAAGAGATGGGGCTGTTGATGAGCAGTGGCAGATACTTAAACAGCTAGTTCATAATGGTCAACAAAAATATATCCCTGCTAGAAAGAGGGATTCCATTGAAAGAGGAATCTTACTCATGGTTAACAAAGGAGATTAAGGATAATGTTAATTGAAAAGTAGAGCATAGAAAGTAGCAAGGACTATTGGCAGATCAGAGGATTGGGAATTTTTCAGGACAGACAGAGAAAGATTAAAAAGCCCATAAGGATAAAATTGATTTTGAGAGCAAAATTACATATAATACTTTAGTACAAATACTGAAAGTTTCAATGTATAGATGGTGTCAAGGTTGCTGTGCAGGTCGATAGGGCTATTAAGAAGGTGTATGGTGTGTTTGCCTTCATTAGTCAGGGTACTGAGTTCAAGACCTGCCAGGTAATGTTGCAGCTCTATAAAACTCTGGTTAGACCACACTTGGAGTATTGTGTTCAGTTCTGGTTGCCTCATTATAGGAAGGATGTGGAAGCTTTAGAGAGAGTGCAGAAGAGATTTACCAGGATACTGCCTGGATTGGAGAGCATGTCTTATGAGGATAGGTTGAGCGAGCTAGGGCTTTTCTCTCTGGAGTGATGGAGGATGAGAGGTGACTTGATAGAGGTGTACAAGATGATAAGAGGCATAGATTGAGTGGACAGTTAGAGACTTTTCCCCAGGGTGAAAATGGCTAACACGAGGGGGCATAATTTTAAGGTGATTGGAGGAAGGTATAGGGGGGATGTCAGAGACAAGATTTTTTTTTACACAGAGAGTGGTGGGCGTGTGGAACGCACTGCCGGCAGAGGTGGTGGAGGCAGATACATTAAGGACATTTAAGAGACTCTATAGCCACATAAATGATAGAAAAGTGGAGGGCTATGTGGGAGGGAAGGGTTAGATAGATCTAGGAGCAGGATAATGTTGGCATAACATCGTGGGCCTAAGAGCCTGTAACTGCACTGTAATGTTCTATGTTCTACCTATGGAGTTGTACAGCACACAAACAGACCATTTGGCCCACCGTGTCCACCTTTTTGCCCATCTGCACTAATCCCACTTGCCTAATCCCAAAAAGGAAAGACAGTGGTTAAATTTAATCTGGGACCTCTAGAGAATGAGGCTGGGGAATTAATATATTCAAAGAAGAAAATGTGTTAGACCAACTTTTTGGATCACTTTTCACTGTGGAGGACACAGCAAATATCCCAATGATAACAGATGGGCTAGTTTCAAAGAGTATGGAAGAACTTCTAAAAATCCCAACCACAAAGAACAAAGTATTATAAAAACTCACAGGACTAAAGGCAGATGGGAAATGGATGCAGAGAACAGATCTACTAGTTGATGTATTCCAAAACTCACTGAATTTCAGGAGGATACCAGTGGATTTGAAAACAGCAAATGTGACTTCCTTGTTCAAGAAGCGAGGAAGACAAAAGACAGAAAACCATAGTCCAGTTAATTTAATGTTTATTGTTGGCAAATTGCTGGAGTCAATAATCAAAGAAGAAATAGCCAAGAATTTAGGAAAGCTCAATGTAATTAAATCAAGTCCACTTGGTTTCATGAAAGACATACCATGTTTGACAAATTTGCGCAAGTTCTTTTAGGATATAACAAGCATAGATAGAGGGGAACCTGTGGATGTGCTGTATTTGCAATTCCAAAAGGCATGTGACAAGATGCCACATAAAAGGCTGGTGCAGAAGCTAAAAGCTTGTGGTACAGGATGAAGTGTGTTAGCATGGATTGACAATTGGTTATCACACAGAAAACAGAGTTGGAATAAAGGAGTATTTTTCATGTTGGACAGATGTAACCAGTGGAGTACCCTAGAGTTCAGTTCTTGGCCCTTGATTATTTACAATTTATATCAATCACCTGCAGGAGCGGGCAGAATGTAACACATCACAGTTTTCTAATGACACGAAAATAGGTGGAAGGGCAAATTGTTTTGAGGATATTGTGGATCTGCAACAGGATATAGATTGACTGAGTGTGTGGGTGAAAATTTGGCAAATGGAGTTTTATACGAGGAAGTGCAAGATCATGCAGTTTGGTATGAGGAATCAAAAGGCAGATTATTATCTAAATAGAAAGAGGCTGCAAACGAGTGGAGTGCATAGGGATCTTGGTGTTCTTGTGCATGATTCAGAAAAGGTTAAGCAGGCAGGTGCAGTTAATAGTTGAGAAGGCAAATGGCATATTCGTCTTTATTGCAAAAGGATTGGCGTTTAGTAATAGGGAAGCTTTGTTACAATTGTACCAAGTTCTGGTGAGGCAACACCTGGAGACTGTGCAGAGATATGATGCCATTATCTAAGAGAGGATACAGTACCTCTGGAGGCAATCCAAATGAGATTCAGTAGGCTAATTCCTGGGATGAGAGAACAGTTCAAGGAAAGCTAAATAGGTTGGGTCTGTATTCTTTAGACTTTAGAAGAACGGGGGTGACCTTACTGAATTGTATAAGATCTAAGGGGGCAAGACAGGGTCAATGTCAAAATGTTTCCATTATGGGACACAATTTCAAGATGAAATGTTCACTGAAAGCAAAGGCATGTAAAAATTTCTCGCAGGGGGTAGAGAACCTCTGGAATTCTCTAGTCCAGGGAGTTGTGCAGGCTAGATTACAAGAAACATTTAAAGTTGTAGTGGACAAATGTTTGAAAGATGGGGGGGATTGAGGGCTGTGGGGATCTGGCAAAGAGGAGGAGTTGAGTCTGGGGTAGATCGACTATGATCACATTAAATGGCTGGGAACACTTGAAGGGCAGGTGACTACTCCTGCTTCTACTTTCCAGAAGAGCAACACCTCGTATTCCACCTGGGTCGTCTACAACCCAATGGTATGTACATTGAGTTTTCCAATTTCAGGTTACTCTTACCGCGTGTGCTCCCATCCCCTCACCCCTTCTTCTGGTCCTCCTCCCATTTTTGACTCCTAGCTCCTTCTGCCCATCATTCTTCAGCACTCTTTGATCCACCTACTGGCTCCCCTCTCACCCCTTACTCTCTCCTCTTTATATCAGTCATCTCCCCTCTTCACTCTCAATCTTGATGCAGGGTCTCAACCCGAAACATCAACAATTCCTTTCCCCCCGCAGATGCTGCTTGACCCACCGAGTTCCTCCAGCAGTTTCCTTTTTTGCTCCAGATTCCAGCATCTGTAGTCTCTTATGTTGCTATTTTATCTTCTTGTACTACTGTGTAACATGTAAAAAAAAAAGCAAAATAAAAGTGTGCTGGGCTCTTATTAAGAGTAATGTCCAATAATCTGGAAAATCTGCTAGTCAAGCACCAAAGTCCTGGAGCATGTCAGACTTTCAGAGTTTTATTTTAGATCTGTTTTGACAAGGTGAATGGTGCGCTCCAAGGTGACATTAGTAAAGGCCTTCAATTTTAAATAATGGGAATAACATGAAGTCAACTAAATGATATGGATGATGTAATCCACTTGTTGCAGCTCAACTGCACTGAGTAATTTAAGCAAATATTATTGGAATTAAGATTATATATTTAACATTTTACAAGCCAGTGTGGCGACTCACCGTTTAGTCGGGCGAACCGGCTCGGCAGTCGGGTCGCACGGCATCGGAGCGACGAGGCCCAAGATGGCGGTGGGCCTTGTCTTTCCCGAGTGACGGGGAGAACCCGCGCGCGGGAAAGTCTTGATGACGTAGTACTTACGTCATTGCCGGTTGCTTTGGGCGGGAACAGTCTCCCTTAAAGGGCCCGCGCAAGGCGGGAAAATAAACCACTTCTTGTTCGACAATCCTTCGACTAGCGTCTTGTTTTATTTCGCGGTAGCAACCGCTACATTGGTGACCCCGACGGTCCAAACGGATTTTGGACCCGCGCAATGGCCGACAGCACAGCAGCCAACGCAGTGGCCCTCAAGCTGCCCACCTTTTGGACACTTCGGCCCAGCGTCTGGTTTGACCAGGCCGAAGCACAATTCCACCTTCGGCAGATCACCTCCGACTCCACGAAGTACTACCATGTGGTTAGCTCTCTGGACCAAGAGACAGCTGCCCAGGTTGGGGACTTCATCCAGTCGCCTCCGGAGGAAGATAAGTACCCGGCTTTCAAAGACCTTTTGATTCGGACCTTCGGCCTCTCCCGTCGTGAGCGCGCCGCCCGCCTGCTTCATCTGGACGGCCTGGGGGACAGATCCTCATCCGCCCTAATGAATGAGATGCTGGCATTGGCCGAGGGACACAAGCCATGCCTGATGTTCGAACAGGCCTTCCTCGAACAGCTCCCCGATGACATCCACCTGTTGTTAGCTGACGCCGACTTCAGCAACCCCCGTGAGGTGGCTTCCCAGGCAGATGTCCTGTGGAGGGCCAAGCGCGAGAGCGGCTCGTCCGTCAGTCAAATCACCAGGCCGCGAGCCCAACGCCCGCCTCGCCTGGCCCCAGCAACCGAGCAACCACACCCCAGGAACGCAGACGACGACACGGGTGATCAGCTGTGCTTCTACCATCAGAGGTGGGGTGCGGAGGCCCGTCGATGCCGCCTACCCTGCAAGTTTCAGGGAAACGCCAGGGCCAGCCGCCACTGATGGCTACGACGGCTGGCCGCCGACAGAGCCTCCTCTTCGTTCAGGACAAGAAATCTGGACGGCGTTTCCTCGTTGATACTGGAGCGGAGGTCAGTATTTTGCCCCCGACCAGCCACGACACTCGTAACAGGCCACCCGGTCCTCTACTCAATGCCGCCAATGGTACAACGATACGGTCTTTCGGCACCCGTACACTTCAATTACAATTCGGCGGCAGCCGTTTTACCTGGACCTTCACCCTTGCCACGGTCGCCCGACCACTCCTAGGAGCTGATTTCCTTCGGGCCCACAACCTGTTAGTCGACCTGCGAGGGAAGCGGTTAGTCCACTCTAGCACCTTCCAGACCTATCCCCAGGGAGAAATCAGCACACCAGCCCCGCGCCTGGACTCCATTTCCCTTTCTGGCGACGATTTCGCCAAGCTCCTAGCCGAATTCCCATCAATTTTGGGCACCTTCGTTTACGAATTCTAGGCCCAAACACGGGGTACGACACCACATCATTACTACAGGGCCACCCCTTCATGCCCGAGCACGACGATTACCTCCAGACAAGCTCCGCCTGGCAAAGGAAGAGTTCCGTCACATGGAGGAGCTGGGGATTGTTCGCAGGTCAGACAGCCCCTGGGCCTCCCCCCTGCACATGGTCCCCAAAGCCACCGGAGGGTGGAGGCCCTGCGGCGACTATCACAGGCTGAATGACGCTACCACCCCGGACCGCTATCCCATCCCTCACATCCAGGACTTCGCAGCGAATTTACACGGGGCCCGCATCTTTTCCAAAGTGGACCTCGTTCCGGATGACGTCCCCAAGACTGCGATTATCACCTCATTCGGCCTGTTCGAATTCCTTCGGATGCTGTTCGGCCTTAAGAACGCCGCGCAGACCTTCCAGCGGCTGATGGACGCGGTAGGCCGAGACCTGGACTTCGTGTTCATTTACTTAGACGACATACTGATCGCCAGCCGTAACCGCCAGGAACACCTTTCCCACCTCCGCCAGCTGTATTCCCGCCTCCGCGATTTCGGCCTCACGATCAACCCGTCCAAGTGCCAATTCGGACTTGACTCTATCGATTTCCTTGGCCACAAAATCACCAGCGATGGGGCAACACCACTACCCGCCAAGGTGGACGCTATCCGCCATTTTGCCCGCCCCGACACAGTCAAAGGCCTACAGGAATTCCTTGGGATGGTCAACTTTTACCATCGGTTCATCCCTGCAGCAGCCCGTATCATGCGCCCTCTGTTCTCGCTGCTGGCTGGTAAGGGCAAGGACATCACCTGGACTGACGAGGCTGCGGCTGCTCTCGTTAAGGCCAAAGATGCCCTGGCAGACGCCACGATGCTTGTACACCCTAGGACTGACGTCCCGACTGCCCTCACGGTAGACGCGTCCAACACCGTGGTGGGTGGGGTACTGGAACAGCTACTTGAAGGCCGCTGGCAACCCTTGGCATTTTTCAGCAAGCACCTTAGACCGCCCGAACTGAAGTACAGCGCTTTTGATCGGGAACTTCTAGCACTGTATCTGGCGGTCCGGCATTTCCGATACTTTCTAGAAGGCAGGCCTTTCACCGCTTTCACCGATCATAAGCCTCTGTCCTTTGCCTTCTCCAAAGTCTCCGATCCCTGGTCAGCTCGTCAGCAGAGACATTTATCCTACATTTCCGAATTCACAACTGACATCCAACATGTCTCCGGAAAGGATAATGTCGTTGCTGATGCACTTTCCAGACCAACCATCCACAACCTATCCTTGGGTGTCGACTACACGGCCCTAGCTGACGCACAGCAAGCCGACGACGAACTGCCCAGCTACAGAACCGCAGTCTCGGGTCTGCAGCTCCGAGATTTCTTGGTTGGTCCAGGTCAGCGGACCCTACTTTGCGACGTTGCGACTGGTCAGCCCCGCCCTATAGTTCCTGCAGCCTGGCGGAGACGCGTTTTTGACTCGGTACATGGGTTGGCGCACCCGTCCATCAGATCTACTGTCCGACTGGTCGCCAGCAAGTTTGTCTGGCATGGCCTGTGCAAACAGGTCAGTGAGTGGGCCAGGACTTGTCCGCACTGCCAGACGTCAAAAATCCAGCGACACACCAAGGTCCCACCACAGCAGTTCGAGCCTACCCGTACGAGGTTCGACCACATACACGTCGACCTCGTGAGCCCTCTGCCGGTTTCAAGAGGAGCCCGGTACCTCCTTACCATCGTGGACCGGTTCACGAGGTGGCCTGAGGCAACCCCCCTGACTGACATCACAACTGATTCCTGCGCCCGGGCGCTGCTCACAAGTTGGGTCTCACGTTTTGGCGTTCCGGCCCACATCACTTCAGACAGAGGCACCCAATTCACTTCCAGTCTCTGGGCTGCATTAGCGAACCTGCTAGGGACGCAGCTGCACACCACCACGGCCTACCATCCTCAATCAAACAGGTTGGTGGAACGTTTTCACCGCCATCTGAAATCGGCCTTGATGGCCCGCCTGAAGGGTCCTAACTGGGTTGACGAGCTGCCTTGGGTCCTGCTCGGCATACGCACTGCCCCCAAAGAAGACCTCCGCACTTCGTCAGCTGAGCTTGTGTACGGGGCGCCCCTAGTTGTCCCCGGTGATTTCATACCTGCCCTTCGGGACCAAGGGGAACAACCCCCAGCAGTCCTACAAAGACTGCGCGAGAAGCTTGGCAACTTGGCCCCGATTCCCACCTCACGGCACGGTCAAGCCCCATCCTGCCAGCCCAAGGAACTACGGGACTGTAAGTTTGTTTTCGTTCGCAGGGGCACACCTCGGGCGCCATTGCAACGACCATATGAGGGACCGTTCCGAGTCATACGGAATAATGGATCCACCTTTATTTTGGACATTGGAGGCAGGGAACAGGTTTTCACGGCAGACCGCCTCAAACCGGCCCATTTGGATCTGCAACAGCCTGTCGAGGTTGCAACGCCGCGACGCAGAGGCCGGCTCCCTAAGCGGCAGCGGGCACAGCCCACGGACCTTGGGGACTGTATCGCCGGTTCTGGGGGGGGTTGTGTGGTGACTCACCGTTTAGTCGGGCGAACCGGCTCGGCAGTCGGGTCGCGCGGCGTCGGAGCGACGAGGCCCAAGATGGCGGCAGGCCTCGTCTTTCCCGAGCGACGGGGAGAACCCGCGCGCGGGAAAGTCTTGATGACATAGTACTTACGTCATTGCCGGTTGCTTTGGGCGGGAACAGTCTCCCTTAAAGGGCCCGCACAAGGCGGAAAAATAAACCACTTCTTGTTCGACAATCCTCCGACTAGCGTCTTGTTTTATTTCGCGGTAGCAACCGCTACACCAGTAACTTTTACATCCCAGTCTCAATATCAGTTTTGACAGAGAAACCACTAATGTTCCACAAACTTCTTATAACAATCAGATTCTTATAAATATACATCATACCAACTAAAATGGATAATAAATTATATCAACGCAGTTCTTGTACTGCTGAGAGGTATGCAAAGAATTGTACATGGCCCTAGCAGTATGACCTTTGCAACAATCACCAAGCAAGCATATGGACTGTAACAGAGCAAAAGGAAGGAAGGCCTACACTACAAATCTTTTGCTGAAAACAAAAGCAGTAGAATAGGAAGAAACATGTTAACAGTTTCTAAATGTTTTGATTCCAAACCACGGCAGATAAAAGAATGCAGACCTATTCTGCAATTTTAGATGGAGTCCAATTTGTATCATTTGCTTTTATCCTCAAGGCTTATGTGTCTATTCATCTCAAAACTAAACAAATAGTGAAGTGATTTTTATCACTAGCATAAAACATTGTGTCAAGATTAACAGCAGTAATTCAAACCAGATTCACAGGCACAAAGGTTTTGAATAATGCCAGTAATTTAAAATGTAATTATAACTAAGTAATGTTTAACTAAAAATTGTTACAAGTAGTATAAAAATTACTATTTTATATATTCTCCATAGAACCATAGAACACTACAGCACAGAAAACAGGCCATTCAGCCCTTCTGGTCTGTGCCGAAACAGTATTCTGCTAGTCTTTCTATCTTAAGTCTTTCATATTGCCTTGTCTAGTTAATACATTCCCCATTATTTTTTGAATTGATTATTTATGTGGATAGCTGCTATTATTGCATGGATGAAGAGCAGTGATTTTGCATGGGAGGAGGTCTAAGAGGGCTGAGGCCAAGATCAATCCCTTTAGGATCCCATAAGTGATTGCATGTGGCTGGCAGATTGAATCTTTATGGTGCTCCCAGAACTGTCAATTGCTGATCATGGAAGTAATTAGTTAAAGATTTTGAAGAGTTTCAGCAGCACAACTATAGTGTGTCATTAAAGAGGTCAACAACCATAGCTCCTTCTTCAGGCAATCCTAGAATTCGAGATCAATGACAGAGGTTGAAAATGGGATCTGCTTGGAACTGTACAAAACTTGCCCATGACAGGTCATTGCTATTCTAGAGTAGACTTCAACCTTTTCAGCAAGAGATCCTAGAACGTTAGACATTATTGAGAGGACAGTGATAGTATGGTAGCTGGGTGGATTGTTTAGTGGCCTCCCTGGCTTGGTAATGACCATTAAACAATCCAGATCCCAGATTAACACCAGATATTTGGAATGTGGCTGTGCTGCAGATGTTGGTAAACACCTTTTCTGGTTATTTCATTCATTGTGGTCCAATGTTCTTCAGGGATTCTGTGCAGATTCCATCAACTCTTGCAGCTTTTCCCGACTTGGTTGCCTTCAGGTCACTGCTCAGTTCCTTTTGTGTGCAAGGACTTGAAAAATCTGTGGGACATTCTTGACAAAGTGCATCAGGATAGTCTGTAATGTCCATAACCTTCCCCTGTTGGCTGGTGTCTTTGAGCAAATTGGAAGTTGCGAAGTGATAGCTTCAGCAAAAATTCTTTGCTACTAATGTAGTTGTTGGTCAGCTGTTCCAAAACAGAACAAGAATCTCCAGGCCTTTTGACTTCAGTGTGTCAGGAAATTGTATTCCCCTGCTTCCTGCTGTTTTATGGGACTCCTTACATCAAGAGAGTTGTGGAGTACTATTGCCATGTCAGAACCTTCATTTTTCCTACATTCTTCCAGAAGGTGATCACTCTGAGGTCCAGCAAGTGATGCAAGGTTTTCTAAAATTTCAGGGAATATATTGGTATTTACCAGTATGAAAAAATAAGTGAAGTGAATCTAATTTTCCAGAAGGGGAGGGATTTGCTTAATGGTTCGATGCATCTACTGCAGACATCCCAGCTGCCTTTCCACAGATTCCAGCGCAGTTTTGGCTTTATGGATAGTTGTTCATGGTTAATGTAAAATAAGACTTGGATGATACTGGGAACGCAGGAAGATGGGCAGCAGTGGAAAGGGCACATCAGCAATCCGCTCTTGTCGTGGGTCGTGAAACAAACACCAGTTGACTAGTCCTTTTTCCACCTAGAGGAATGGAAGGTGCCAGGCTGCTTTGCATTGTTTTAGGTTATGCATGGAGGCCCAATTTGATACTTGTTCTCCTGTAGTGTTGCTACTTGAGTATCCCCATGTGATGTTGGCTGATGAAGTCACTAGTGTCGATAGTTGGTCATTAGGTCTGCTAATGGGTGTAATACAATGTTAAACCAGAGCTTATTTGGTGGCTTATACAAAAATGTTATGGTCAGCTTGTAGAAGATGAATTTGTTATCATCTGATTTTAGATCTTCTGCAACTTTGGTGAGGCCTTCTTTCATGTAGAAGGTATCTCAGGTGTATATGCCTTGGCATCATTCTTGACCTTACTCTGAGTTAATGATAACAACACATTGGAGATAAGATCAAAGGAAGAACAGATCTCATCTGGACACTGGTCCAAATAGTGTGGACACTTATGATCCGGTTAGTAGGTTTAGTCAGGACAAAATTTCTCTCTCTCAGCTCCTTGGTGAGGTGGATATTCTTTTAGGTAGGAATGATCCTGGCGCCATGTGTTTTAGGATTTTAGAGAGAGTAGCAGGCCTCTTGTCTAATAGAAAGGAAGCTCGGGTCAAAGTTAAGAATAAGGAGGATGGTAGGGCCTGTAAAAATAATGGTTATAACTCCTCTGCTGGGAAGACTAAGTTTAAGAAAATGCAAGATTTGTATAGGAAAGATAGGAAAAGTTTAGCCAGGCAGCTGATGGGGAGCCCATCCGAGGTGGGTTGTCCCATTAGTATTGAAGATTTAGAGCTGCATTTTAGATCTTGCTTCGTGGTGTTTAATAACAAGGCAAACATCAATAAATTTAGCCCCTGCTTAGCCCAGGCTAATACTTTATTTCTCTTACAAGATTTTAAATGTGACCAGGATTTTAAATGTTATCAATGATTTTAAAAAGGACACTGCAGCTGGCCTGGGCAGCCTTAATCTGAATGTGGACATCAATATTTTAGCCAGAATGTTTTCCTTTTGGGTCAAATGTGAAAAAATTCCATCTAATATTAAGGAAGCCAGACTGTCCATATTCCTAAAACTGATGCTATCAATAAACTACAATGAATTGATAATTGGCAACCCACTGCCATTGGATCTGTTTTATTGAGGATTTTTACCAAAATTTCAGCAAAAAGATTAGCTAATACAGTAATCCTTCATGCTCATCAGGAAGGATTGGTTGTGGCTACTACCCCTGGGTGTAATCAAAATACTAACATTCTAAGTAACCTAATGATGGGGGCCAAGAGGAAGCATAATGATCTGGTGGTGGTTTTTATAGATCTAGTAGAAGCTTTTGACCACAAGCTAAGTTTCAAGGCTTTGGGCAGGATGGGGGTTGATGCCCACTTTGTGAACCTTATATTGGATCTGTATGCAAATTCGGGCACTATTGTGAGGGGGGGGGGGGAGGTGGTTAAAGGTGACCTACTTTCCATTATTTTATTGAATACTGTAATAGATACCTTGTTTTGTTCATTGGGTAGGGATGTTTCAGGATTTTACCTCAGGATAGGTAATTTTTTTTTGTACTGCTCTGGCTTTTGCTGATGATGTGGCCCTTGTGAGTGACTCTCACAAGGGCATGTCTAAAGATCTCAAGGTCCTTGAGAATTTTTGTAAAACAAAGGGCTTTGAGGTTAATGTCAATAAAACTTCCATTTTTATATGGCTTTTTAAGAACAAAAGTTTTATTTTTAACACCACCCTTAACTGGCTTTTTAGTAAGAAATTATTAATTTTGTCAGTCCTAGTGACGGGGAGAAGTACCTTGGTGCCAGAATCAATCCTCGGATAGGATGCTCATCAGTCGAATGGATCAGTAAACTCGAGGGATGGGGTCAAAATCTTCTGTGGGTGAGGCTTAAGCTGACCCAGAAGGTTGAATTATTTAAGATCTATTTCATCTCTGGATTTTACCATTCATTTGTTTTAAAATAAGGCATTTCAGAATATTTTAATTAAATTAGCTGAGGATATTAGGAAATTTATCAAGGAATAAGATATCTTTATTAATCACATGTACATCAAAACACAGTGAAATGTACCTTTTGTATAGAGTGTTCTGGGGGCAACCCACAAGTATCGCCACGCTTCTGGCGCCAACATAGCATGCCCACAACTTCCTAACCCATACGTCTTTGGAATATGGGAGTAAACTGGAGCACCCAGAGGAAACCCACGCAGACACAAGGAAAGCATACAAGCTCCTTACAGACAGTGGCCAGAATTGAACCCGGGTCACTGGCGCTGTAATAGTGTTACGCTAACCGCTACACGACCGTGTCTGCCTTCATAAATTTCTCAGTTACTGTGGCGGGTTTTGAACTCGTCATCAGTGCTGTGCCCCTGGATACCAAGCCAGTAACTTAACCACTATGCTAGCCTCTCACGATGTTCAACACTTACTGAAGTGCATTAACAATGGATTGTTATATTCCAGAAACAGGGAAGGTGGTTTGGCAATTTCCAAATTGGAAATCAGATCCCACTTTCCGTTATTAAGAAATATACCTATTTTAAAAAAGCAGGGGAATAAGTTGGTTGATCTGAGTTTCCATATTGCTGGAATTCATTTGGATTTGTTGATTGATAAGTATGGGAACTTTAAATGCCTGACAACTGAGAGGATGTGGTAAGGAATAGCTTCAACAGGAGACAGGTTAGGATCATTAGGAGTAATTGGCATGACATAGAATTTGAGGCATGGAGTATAATGAGGTATCAGGGAATCGAGGTCTCTTATTACAAGAATGATCCCCAGTCCCGCAGCTAGATTAATGGATATTCATCCTTTAGACACTTCATTATGTTACTTCACTGCTATTGAGATCGAAAGCATGTACCGTCAAGAACACACCTGCTTTAGCTAGGCCTAAAATGGACAGGACATGCAGGAGATTTGGGGTAACTGGGGAGACACTCAGCCACCTTTCAGGCACGTGTTTGTCAGTGAACTAGCCACGGATCTTTAGACCATCACCCACATACTGAACTCCTACCTTGAGAGATCCATGTCTGGTAGAGGCATCACCATTAAGAGAGCTTCATCATAAGCTATGGAAAGGACTGCTAGGCTTGACATCACACTATGACTGCTTATTTTATATAGAGATGGCAGTATTGCAGAGAAAAACTTGAAACAATATCAGTAGCCAAGTCACAATCTAAAGTTTGTGACTACCAAGTAATATTCTATCTATCATTTCAGAAAATGCACAAAAATAATAAGCAGTTGAAAATAATTAGAAATAAGAAAAAGATGTTCCACGTCATTTGATACTGCTTGCTTTTTGTTAGGTAGGTGTGCACCTACCTGGCATCGAGGCTGTGACGAGTAATTTGACCTCACACTGTTCTTTTTTCATCGTCTGTTTCAGGTCTTTGAAGAAAAGTCCTTCTACATAAACCACAACCTCCCATAGAAAGGTGACAGTGGCTGAGATTGCATCCATACCCCACTCACAAGGAGTGCGCACAAAATACATAATCAGGCCAACCTGCAACGCAACAGGAAATGATGAAAACAATGTATTTCAGTATGGTAGTAAATTGGATAACCTAAGGGCAAGACTATCCTACATATTTCCAGGGCCATGCTCATCCCCACACTGTCATTATCTCATCTTCAGATAATTGATTTAAAAAAAAATGTCATTTCAATGTGATTTGCAGCTTTCTTCCTAAGTTCTATTTTTGTTTAAGTAGCTCCATCATGAAGATGATTGAGGAGGAGTGGTCAACTGCTGTCAATCTCTTAGACTATAGGAAAGAGCTTTAATTTAAATGAATTGAAAATATCAAATTTAACAGTGGATGGCTTATACTTAAAGCTTAATTTATTATTGCTTAGGAATGGTTAATCTTACGTGATACAAGACACCACTAATACTTACCAGATAGTTGAAGAGTATATGAGACGTCTGAGCAGGCATATCTCCGATATTCAACAGAAGTTTTCGCAGCATGTAGATCAGTTCATCCTTCAAAGAAGAGTGCAATTCAGCAAAAATCTTTGGACTTTTATAAATTTGTAATGTAAAAAAATTCTCAAAATAGCACTTTGAAAAATGTTAAATTATTTCACTTAACTTGATAATTTATTAACAATGTCACATTAATCTATTCCTGACAATTAAGAAGCTTTCTGCATACAAGGTTCGATTGATACATCCCTTGAAGTAGTATTTTAATATGCTCTAACCTGCTCCCACCTAAAATGGTAATCTAAGTTTTGTTTACTTCATTGATCTAAATTAAAAGGGGGCTATTGTCTCATATAGATACCCAATGGGAAGGTCCATTTAAAATGAAGCTGATCAAATCAAAAGGCCCAGTGTGTGGTTAAGGTTACAAAACCTATTTTGAAGTCATTACTAGCTCATGGAGGACATTCAAAAAATGACAGTATTGCCTTTGAGATATTTACATCAGTATCACTAAAAAGATATTTTTCAGGAAATGTTATTTCAAATTATTATGAATCCAGTGAATACTCTCTTCATAATAGATTGGTTTGTCACTTAAATCCTATAGAAGTCTTTGTAATGAAGAATTGGAAGAAATTCTGATTTTCCACTTCTATTAGCTCAAACGAAAGTCAGGAATGGTAAATGTTACATCAAAGCATATATTTGAAAAGGGAACTAAAATATTAGCAGTGCAAGGTTAATGCACAGGCAAATAATTACTTTAGTCAGTTAAAGATGAAAGTATTTGAGATTTGAAAGTATTTTTGCCCAACAAACAACCTTAAATATCTCTGCATAATGGAAAGTCATGAGTAGATTCTCCATGTCTTCCCATCCATTGAAATTAATGATTGGAAAATCAGGAGCAACCAACACACTTCTGGTAAATACATATGGCATGGACTCAGGAAGTTTATCACACAGATTAAACATGTCAATCAGGATACACAGACTGGCATTTTTTTTTAAAATGTTTGTGTGGGTGTCATTGGCAAGGCCAGAATTCACTATCCACCGCTAATAGCCCTTGAGATTATGCTGCTTTAGTGCTTTGGCAAAGGTCCTCAATGTTATACGGTCATGAGTTCCAGGATTTAGACCTGTTGGTGATGCTTTTAAGTCAGGACCACATGTAACTTGGAGGGGAAGCAGCAGGTGATGGCGCTCTCATATATCGGCGATGCTCCTTTATGTCAATAGATTGGGAAGTGCTACCAGAGTTGCTTGGCTGAGATGTATAATTGCAATGTATTTTGCAGTGAATCCAGTGCACTGACAGTGTAATGGTGGTGGAAGGTGTAAATGTTTAGGGTGGTAGATGGGGTGCTGATCAAGCAGGTTGCTTTGTTCTGGATGGTGTTGAGCTTAAGTGTTGTTGGATCTGCACTCACTGCAAGTGGAGAGTAGACCATGAGACTCCTGACTGGTCCCCTGTAGAAGGGCTTTGGGAAGTAAGATGGTGAGTCTGTAAGATACCCGGCAATTGACCTGTTCAACTTTAATTGACTGGTCCAGTTGAGTTTTTTTTGTCAATGGTGACTCCCAGGATGTGGATGGTAGGAATTCAACAATGGTAATGACATTGAATATTAGGGGAAGGTAGTTAGACTTTTCCATGTTGGAAACCATCATTGACTAGCACTTTGGGGCATCATGTCACCTGCCACTTTTCAGCCCATGTCCGAATGTTGTCTAGGTCTTGTTGCATGCAGGTGTGGACTGCTTCATTTGCTGAGCTGTTGTAAATAGAACTGAATGTGCTGCAATCCTCAGTAAACGTACCCTTTTCTGATCTTATGATGCTGAGCCTGGGAAACTGCTCTGAGGAACTCCTACATCAATGTTCTGGGGCTGGGATGATTGACCTCCAGATACTTAATCCAGCTTCCTGTGTGCAAGGTATAATTCCAACTAATGGGTATTTTTTTCCCTCCAGTTTCTCATTGACTTTGGTTTTATTAGGACTGCGTAATGCTAACTTGACGTCAAGGGCAGTTGCTCTCAACTCACATTGAGAATTCAGCTCTTTGGTCCATGTCTGTACCAAGGCTGTGATAAGGTCTGGAGCCAAATGAATTTGGCAAAACAAAACTGGACAGCAGTGAGATTACTATGGGTAAGATATCACTCTCTGTCCATTTGGTAAGGACTGAAAGTCGACTGATTGTGTGGGAACTATTCAGCTTGGACATCCTACTTTTTGTCAACAGGAAGTAGGTAGGCTATTTTCAATACTGTTGTATGGATGCCAGTGTTGCAGTTGAATTGCAATAGCTCAGCTATAAGGTGCAGTTGATTCTGGAAAGTACCACAGGTGAGATACTGTCCTCTTGTTTTGTGTACTTCTACACTAGATTCTGACTATCAACCCTATCCATGCCTCTTATAATTACATATACTTCTATCAGGTCATCCTTCAGCCTCCTTTGCTCCTGGGAAAACAAATCCAGCCCATCCAGTCTCTCCCCATAATGAAAGTCCTCCAATCCAGGCAACACCCTTATTTTGAAAATCAACTTTATTAACCAAGCTTAAATTACACAGCTACCATGCTGGGATTATGAGAAACAACCCAAGATAGATACAAAATACATTAAGTTCTCTGTTTTAAGTAAATTAGATACCTGACGGTTACTGATGGTGAGCTTCTCCAGAAAATGGCGCAAAACAAGTGCAGGGTCTTCAATCAAACAGTTCCACAATACCTGTTGTGCTACTGCACTCACTAAAACAAAAGGAAAGTATCACAGACTAATATTAAGGGTGAAAGTTATAATTTTATCATTAATAAGCCTTAAAGGAAAGACATTAGTACAGTGAAATTAAGAAGGCTGGTGACATTTCCTGTTGACCCTGCTAATATAGGTCAGTGGGAAGTCATCCAAATAACTTGCATCTGGATTTCCCATATTTTCTGCCCTAATTGCTCTATGAAGCAGAAAATGTGGGCCACAGAAACTTCAAGCTCAGGCAAGGTCAATCTTCTACTTTTTCTTGTTTTTGTGATGTTGAGTATAAAATGGAGGACTAAATTATCTTGGTTTAAATTTCTATGAAGAATGTGGACATACTAACAACTCCAGCAATTATTGTTTAACTTTACTTGTCCTTTTAACTGAATAGCTTGCTTGGTCATTTCAAGAGGGCAATTAAGAGTGGTCACTTTAATAGGTCCAGATCACACATAGGTCAGATAAGAGTGACAGTTTTCCTTCCATGAAGGACAATAGAGTACATCATTTAATCCATTTGTTCAAGCTCCCCAGCTGTGGGGAGATTCAAATGACCTGACCTGTAATTCAAATATTCGGATTCCAGTCCAGTTCCTAAGCCTATTTGCTATGTACACATCCAACAGCAAAATAATGGAATAATCTTTTGATCATTCTCTGAATCCTCGTTCAATTATAGCCACCAAATATGATTTACAATCCCCACCTGCATGAAAGATTGTACTTTTTTCAGCTAATCCTGGCCATTACAGGTGCTTCCAGAGTTTAGGACCACAAGGGTCTAGCAATCATTGCCTAACAAATGTAAATAACTGGGCTTACTTTTGTAGAAGCATTGTGGATCCGTGAAAAGGGAGCCCTACATTTCAGTCATCAGCATAAAGGATATTTTTCTAAATATGTAAATGTGGTAACCAATTCTGCCTGTGTGCTCTGAGGTTCTACATAATGGTAGAATCCAACCAGCTTACTGAAACTGACTCTCTTGGGCTAAAGTAAAATCCAAGGTCTTGCTTCCAGACATTCCTCTCACAAAACAGGATGGAGTATTGAAAACCACTTGTAGTGATCAATTACCACTGCCCTTCGTGCTCTGTACATCCACAAACCTCCCTCAGGTTTTTCTAATTCTTACTCTGAAACCAGTCACATTTTCTAATCTCTTTTCTCTCTCCACTATCATGACCATTCCAAACTAACCACCCCTTTCCATCCAATTGCTCTTCTGAGCTCATCTTGTCCAAGGTATCCATCTCCAGCTTTCATTCTTTTGGCCATCCAACTTGTATTTCTGGCTCTCTTCCTCAAAAAAAAAACCTGACCTGGACCAATGTATTTGCCAATTTTCTGCTCTCCCTTTCCTCTTCAAAGTCCTTAAAAATGCTGAAACTTCCCAAATTTATTAATGACCAACTTTTCCAGCCAACTTCATAGCTTTTCTGGTCAGATTTCTACCCCACAACAGTATTGAACATCCTAATTAGAGCAACAAATGCCTTCCTCTAGTCTATCCAAGCAAAGAATCTAGAGCAATAGTTTCTCTTTCTGCTGTGCATAATTATATCTGGAATGCCCTAAGGACCTGCCCTTGGCCCTGTTTGCAGAGGGTGGTGAGTATATGGAACAAGCTGCCAGAGGAAGTGGTTGAGGCAGCTGCAATAGTATAATTTAAGAAGCACTTGGATAGGTACATGCAGAGGCAGGGCTGAGAGGGATATGGGCCGAACACAGGAAATTGGGACTAGATGGGTGGGCACTGTGGTCGGCATGGACTCATTGGGTTGAAGGGCCTGTATCCATGCTGTATTGCTCTATGACTCTACATGACAAGAAATGGGGTCTAGTTTCACAAAAGTACTTATGAAACCCATTTTACTCCTTCTTTGACTTAAGTCTGATTACATTTCTATAGAGCACACTTTGGTACGTTGCCATCAGTGCAGAACAAGAGAAATGCAAGCTGCTGTTAAGTATCTGTGCAGTGTAGCATTAAATGAAGGTATAAACATTATCATTATCGATGGGTAATTATTCACCTGACTCACATAATATCTGCAATTTTGGAATCCACATTGCCAAATAGAAAGGCTTTCCCCATCATTGCAGGTTTGTAAAGTTATTTTAAATTGAGGCTGTAACAATGATAAAAATGAGATAGCTTGACAGAAATAAATGGCACCACCTTAAAGAAATTTTAAACTTTTTGGCAATAAAAATGAAAGGTTTCATTAAAAGTGTGTAGCAAGTGCCTTAAGATTTGAAGACATTACGAATGAAATAAGCTCCCTGGCACAATAAAGAAATTTTGATAAATCAAATGATTTAAAAGACATTTATGAAGTGTTCTTCACCACCTTTGGGTGCTCCTTCCAGTTTAAAATGAGTACTTTTCAAGTAATGTTATTGCTGTAAAGAAAGAAACCTAGCAGCCAATTTGTGCACAATAAGCTACCACAAACAACAACTTTGCATCATACAAACTTCTGTGGTACATCAAATTTAAGAATAAATATTGGCCAGGACATCAGGAATAAATGTGCTGTTCTTCTATGAAATAATCTAAGGGAGGCTTTATTTCCTACCTTAAAGAGAAGGCTTAACACCTCAGCTGAGAAACAGCACTGTCAGAGTACAACAGTCCCTCAGCACCATATTAATGTGTCAACTTAAAACAGAAACTACTGGAAATACTCAACTGGTCGGGGAGAAATAGGTGGCAATGTGGGCTGTGCAGAAGATGCAGAGGCTACAGGGGAATATACACAGGTTAAAATGGGCAAGGACGCAGGAGATGTAATATAATATGGAATGGAATGAAATATGTAAAAATTCTGACATCATGCACTTTAGTAGAAAAAGTAGAAAGGGAAAGGTGGATTTTTTTTTAAATGGTGAGAGTTTGAAAGATGTTGATGTTCAGAGGGATGTGGTTGTCACTGTACGTGGAGCACTGGAGTTTTTGATACACCCACTTTGGGGAAAGGATTTTGACTATCTAGCCTGTGTCTTTCATAATCATATATGCATATTTGTATCAGCTCACCTCTCAGCCTCCTTCACTCCAGGGAAAACAAACTCAGCCTATCCAACTTCTCCCCATAAAAAAAGTCCTGCAATCCAGGCAACATCCTGGTGAATCTCTCCTACGCAACTTTTCAAGTTGAGGACCTTTCATTACAATTTATGTATATATAAGTTATGCTAATTTTTTATGTGAATTTATGTTTATCCTCATCTTATACTATACCATGCTGCTGCTGCAAAAAGCTAATTTTCATGGCATTTATACCCTGTTTATATTTACCTATTACAGCAATAAACCTAAATTTGAACTTGAACTAGGAAAAACTATAAGTCAGACATGTTTTAAGTTGCAGAGAAGGGGAAAGGATCGAGAGAACAAAAAGAAATGATGGGGTGAAGACCAAGGGACAATGAATAACACAAAAGCTGGTGGTGCTGGCTGAGACAGGGTGGTTAAGGCTTGTAAATTTCAGCTAATCTGTCTGGAGGAGAAATTGAATCAGCACACAGGTCATATTTCCAGCATCTGCAGATTTTTGTTTATCGATGTCACCTTAAATTTTTGGACTCAAATCTCAGGCGCAAGTCCATAATTCATAACCATCTAACTCAAGAGTGGAACCAACTGATAAATATTTGATGATATTCAATGTGGAGCTTAAAGTGTTAATTTCTAAAAAAAACTTTTATAGTTCTGATTTAGTTTAAAAACTTGTTTGCTTCAATGAGCAGCTAACCAAGATATGATAAAAGGTACCTGCCACACCATCTTCTCGTACTTCTCCATCCTCCATGAGATGAACAATTGGAAGCACAGTGGCACAAATGCACGCAGGAAATACAGCTTGGGGAGGCTGCAGTACGTGATGTGTTGGAGTGTTTTCTGTAGCATCTTCTTCGTCTGCGCACAAAAAAAACAGATACTGATCCCACTCATTAAGATTTTAAAGAATTGAAGAATTAAGAATTTAAGATCTTTGCACACGAGGACGTACAATAATATAGCAATTTCCTAGTCATTCACAAGTTAACTAATGGCTACCATTTACCTTCAGCACTGACTGCTGACCGTACTGACCACACAGAGCCACGGCGGAATGAGTAATTTCTATGGGAGGTACTGGATGTGCAGGATGGACTAACTGACAGCCGACGGGAAGCTAGGTTTGTCGCATCCTCCACTGCAAAAGGAAATCAAATTCTGACTTGTAAGCTAGTAAGTATATTAAAATACACATCTTTAAGATACAAACACAACTGCTTATACATTTCTCATGTATTTAACAGGTTATTACAAAAACAATACATATATATTTGTATATTCACTACAGTAGTTACAGATAAGGACAGTTGTTCAGTTTTGTCTGATTTTTCTCAAAAATAATTTTGAAAAATTAAGCTTTTGTCAACCACTATTGACTCCTTATAAAGTAATGGAGAACTCTGTTTACTGTACATATAATGGAAGTCCAATGACATCTGAGGTGGTGTCAGGGAGCAGCAGTCTTGTAGCCTGTATGAAAGCAATGAAAACTTATTGCTGGTGACTACACTTTAGGATTGTAGTGCTCATAGGTCTGGAATAAAAAGACACAAATTTAAATCTTTAGCTGACTGCTATGCAGTTAGGGCTTCCTAGGGGGAAAAAAATGGAGCAAGAAATTACTTATGATAGGATAGACATCAAGTACTAATACCAGAACCCCCTCCCAAGCCAACATCAAAGTTCTGATCACACTCAACCAGCTCCAATGGACAGGCATACCTTCACATGCCCAACAATGAACTCCACTCCGAGCTCTATCATGACAAAAGATTCTGAGGAGAAAACACTTCCAAGGAAATCCTCAAACTTCCTCAAATACCTGCAACACCCTGACAAACTCATGAGAATCCCTGGCTCCTGACTGCTCAAGCTTGCAGAGAAGCATTGTGCTCTTCAGATCTCTCTCAATGGGAGTACAAGAAGGCCAAATGTAAACAGGAAGGAGCACACAGCAATCCCAACAACCCACTCACCCACCTCACCAAGTTCTGCCTCATCCATGGCTGAGTCTGTGGATCTCACAAAGGATTTGTCACCTCAGAACTCACAGAAATGTAGTGGAGGCAAGTCAGCCTCAAGTCCTGATACGCAGCAGCTGCAATGTCATCAAGCTGATTGACAAGTCAACCACTTTAAAGAATTCTTACAATGAGTGTGCCAGGAAGGAAAAGGCACAATTTGCATTCAAGCTTTTAAATATTTTATGGAGTTTTAAATAAAGATTGGAGCTCACTCAAGTAAGGTACAAACTCAAAAATCATGAAGTTATTAAAACATTAAAAAATCTTAAAATCTACTGCATCTTAATATATTTATTTTTGAACAAATCATAATATTGTATAAATAAGAATCTTTTTAGGGGCAGGAGGTGTGCCAAGGCGTAGTCTGACAACACACCATAAAAAGACTTCACACCCCAATTTAGCAAAGGATAAGCTTTTCAGTGCATTTTACAGTGAAACTTGTTCGGAATTTGCAAGTCCTTATTAATTTAAGTGACTTCACTTGATTCCATTAGAGAGGGCTATAAACAGCACAATTTGAGGAGGAAGCATGAATCGTAGACATGTTAAGCCGATCCCCGTTATCGTGGTGCAAGTTATATCATAATCCATGCACTCAAATTCATGGAACCTGGAGGAAAAGAAGTGAACAAAAACATCTTCCTGGATCAATTCAGAGAAAGGAAACATTCTGGAAATTCTTTGATTGAATTCATTCGAAGCAAACCTTCGATCATTCTGCAAGCCAGGAGCTTGTTTTTAAGAGGTTAATGATCTTCTGAAAAATTAAATCTTGCGGCATCTAAACTAGCTCCATATCATCACAAAGTCCTCTGGGCCTCTACTTCGCTTAACACAAAGTCTATTCCACAAAGATGGACACTAATCTCTTCTTGATTTTGAACACCTCAATTCAATCTCCTCATAATCTTTAATATTTTTGAGCATATTGTGCTAAATAAAGGTAATTTAGTTTTCATGCCTATGCTTTTTTTTGCCTTGCAGCCTTTTCATGAGACATATTGAAACTGGGCACACTAGTGTAGTTGAGGACTACCGTAATCTTTCACACAGAGAAAATTACATTTTTCAATGCTTTTTTTTTAAACATTACTGAGAACTAATAATTGAACAGATGTTACCTTCCTCCTCCAGTTCAGGTGGTGGAGTGTTAATGGGTTCATAGCACGCTTCTTGTGTGATGGGAATGGCTGTGATCAGGCTGGCTTCTCTACCTAGTCGCTTCTTCTCCTCTTCCTGCTGCAAGTTCTTCAAAATATGCTCAGCTCGCTGATGAGATCGGGAAACTGCACGAGCTGAAAAGGATTTCTGTAACAGATTGTGGGTTAAGATAATTAAAAACGAATGATACAATTCTGGAGCATATCAATAATTTTAAGTATTTCGTTGATTATAGAAAATAGAACACAGTACAGCACAAGAACAGGCCCTTCGACCCACAAAGTCTATGCCGACCATGATGCCAATTGAAAAGAATCCCATCTGCCTGCACATGGTCTACATTCCTCCATTCCCTGCCTGTTCATGTGCCTGTCTAAATGCCTCTTAAACATTGCTATCGTATCTGCTTGCACCACTTCCCCTGGCAGTGCATTCCAGACACTTACCATGTTAAAAAAAAAGCCTCATAAATCTCCTTTCTACTTCCACCCACACCCTCACACTGAAAGCTGTACTCTAATATTTGACATTTCCACCCTGGGAAAAAGACTCTAACGAGTTACTCTATCTATAATCTTGCATACTTCTATCAGATTGCCCCTCAGTCTCTGACACTCCAGAGAAAACAATCCAAATTAGTCCAACCTCTCCTTATTGCTAATACTCTCTAATCCAGGCAACATCCCGGTAAACCCCTTCTGAACCCTTTCCAAAGCCCCCACATCCTTCCTGTAATGCGACGACCAGAACTGGACACAATACTCCAAATGAGGCCTAACTAGAGTTTTATACAGCTGGAACATGACTTCCTGACTTTTATACTCAACACCCCAATTGCTGAAGGCAAGTATGCCACATGCCTTTGTTATTAATTTACTTTCATTTAAAAGAAAACAAGACAAATGATATGAAAAGTAGTTACATTTCCCTATTGCACAACAGTGGACCAGACATTGTGTTCTATGACCACATTATGTGCCCATAACAGGCCATTCTGCCCACCACATCCATGCTGGTTTTTTTGGCCCATTATGCTAATCCCAAATGGCGGAGGGGCATCATGCGGGGATGGAGGAATGAAGGCAAGAGGGGTGAGCGGGAGGTCATCAGCATGTCTGGAAGTGGGAAGGAAAGCAAGAACATTGGTTTTAAAGCAGAAAAAGAGTGCTCAATAGAAAGTCAATTCCTTCACTAAATAGTTAGAGTACTAATGAATGCTCCATCAAAATGTTGTCCTATCAAGGAGAATGAGGGGTAATCTTATAGAGGTGTATAAAATCATGAGGGGCATAGATGGGGTGAATGCATACAGTCTTTTTCCCAGGGTTGGGGAAGCAAGAACTAGAGGGCATAGGTTTAAGGTTAAAGGAGAGGGATGTAATAGGAACCTGAGGGGAAACTTTTTCACCCAGAGGGTGGTCAGTACATGGAATAAGCTACCAGAGGAAGTCGTTGAAGCAGGTACATTAACAACATTTAAAAGGTACTTGGACAGGTACATGGATAAGGAAGGTTTAGAGGGGTATGGGCCAAATGGGACGAGCTTAGATGGGAATCTTGTCAGCATGGACCAGTTGGACCTAAGGGTCTGTTTCCATGCTGTATGACTCCAAGTGTGTTTGAAGATTAGGACCTCAGACCTGACACAAACATGTGGTCAAGTAGGCAGCATTGATCCCTGTCTTCCCATATTCTTTGAGACCTGGACGACAGCGGGTACCTCAAGGCACTGAAAAGATACTACTGACACAGTCTCTGCAAAATCCTCCATGTTCACTGGAAGGATAAGCAAACTGAGGTTAATATCCCATGCATTGATATCCTAGTTACACCCAGTAAGCTATGTTGGCCAGGCCATGTCATTCATATATTTGACACCAGATTCCCAAAACAGACACCCAGTTCCAAGCTCTGCCAATGAAAGAGATCACCAGCAGATAGAGAAAAAGATTCAAGGATGTGCTCTAGGTTTCCTTCAAAATTACAACACTACCTCTTGGGAATTCCTGGATCATTGAAAGTGGAGATGAAGCATTCAGGATACTGCTGAGAAACTTGACTACGTGCATTGAGAGAACACAGAAGCCTTGCACAAACAGCAGAATAATTGCATCAACACAGAAACTACCCAATCAAACATCTCCAGTCCTGCCCATGGAAGGGTCTGAGGTTCCCACTTTGGCCTTATTTGTTATCTCAAAACAATGAAACCAGATTGGAAGCAAGCCATCCTCAATCCTGAGGGATTACCCAAGAAGAACTAGAAAGTCACACAAGAGCTTTGGAGACACATCTGGAAAACAGAGTGCAAGAACATTGTGTTGTCTAGAAAACCCCTTTAAACACTGGTACCATCAGCCACAGCTACCTTATTATGGAATCTGCTGTAGGAAGAGCAAAATATTTAAGGCCATTTTGTTCCTATTCACGCTATTTAGGCAATTGTTCTTTCTCACATATTTCTTGGGTAATAAACTTCTCATGGGAGTAATAATTTTATGTACATATTCTCCTACATGCACCACATATATCCAAGTGAAATTCAGCAACGTGACCACTTTCTGTCCCGCATCAATATTACAATCTCTACATTTAAAAAGATTCAGATATAAAGGAATATTTTGTTCGACTTCTGAATAATATGCTCCATTCTAAAGATTGTTCATCCTCACGATATGGAAGACAATGCCAAAGAAAGAGTACTTTAAGATCACAACTTCAGCCCTAACTTGAAGGTTATGGATAAAGTATGCCAGAAGTTCTGAGTTCCACTCTGAAGCAGCAAGATAGTACACTTGGAACATAAAACTCAACCACCACCCATCCCTCAGGAATTCAACTGCTTATCAAGGACAGTCAATAACATACTCATGCCTAACAAACATAGCTTTCAATTACGGGTTGGACATCCAAAATCTGTCCGTACAAAAACTGGACATTTTTGAAAACATTCCATTTGGTATTCAGCTAACTGAAATTTGGACTTATTGTCCAAATACTGAATCAATCCCACTAAGTTCTAGATGGTTTCATCATTTTGTTTACAGTTAGCATGCCGATCAAGTCCTCAAGTCCTAAAGTCCTAAATCAACTGGCATGACCCTCAATCTGACCAGGTATTCCCATAACTACCCAACGTCTGTCACGAGCCATGCTTTTTACTATCACAATCAGGTCAAAGAGCTCATACTTCCATGGCCAGGGAGCATTGTTATAAGTAAGCATAACTCATTGTCAATTTAGTTAAGTACTATTTTCTTCCAAAACGTCATGCTCACATTGTCCAAAACTCTTCCCAGTCTTGCTCCAAGTGTGCCAGATTTTGCAGATAGGATCTGTACATATAATGATATTGATTCTTCTTCAGTTCATTAATCAGATTGACTTTACTGCTTCATAACACTGACTGGAAATTAGTAACACCTATAAACCAGACTTTTTAAGAAACACTGTTTACTAGAAAGCAAACACTTACAGATTGATCTTCACTGATTGGGTCCTGTACACGTCCTGTACTCTGGGGAACCCAAGGGGGATCAAACATTGGTACAGATGGCATGCCCAAAATTGGAGAAGGTAATGTGAAGTTTATGCTTGGAGGTGGAATCTTAAACACAATAAAAAGACCATTCATAAATGTACTTGAAAATCTTATCTCCTTTAGTTTAGCAGATACAATATTCTATATTTCAATAAGCTAAACATGCGTTATGTACAATGTACTAAGACTTACACAGACATTAAATGGTGTAGATATAATACAAATACTGCAACATTTCTTATTCCAATGGTTTTCCAGGAAAATGTGTACCACTGTCATTCAGCATTGTTAGAATTAATTTTACAGCAAGTGCCATATTGAGAAGGTTTTAAAAACTTATTTTACATCAAGTGTTCCTTATTAATTATGAATTCATAAATATGTTATGCTTGCACTAGAAACATGGCCATTAATGGAACAGAAGCAGAAGTGTAATTAACTGATCTAATATAGTGGACACAGCTTGATTTCAAAATTGAAAGGCAAATATACCAGTGGAAATAAGAAGGTAGAAAATTCTGGACAGTCAGCAGGCCAGGCAGCATCTGTGGTGGGGGAAATACTCCAGATCATGCTGCCCACGCTGCTTGTTTGCCTGCAATTACCTGAACCGCATTTAAAGAAGCCAATAGACGATATGACAAGTCTACCACTCACCATTTACAAAAATGAATGGTTATCAAGTGAAATTGTTGAAAATTTGGAATGTTGCAAGTATCTCATAAAAAAGACATTTTTCCTTGTGTTTCACCAGAAAAGCCTGGAAGCCAAAAGCAGAGGAAGAGCAGGGCAGAGAATTAAAACACTGAAAGCTCAAGATCATGGGAATGAACTTAATAGGGGCATTGCACAAAGAAGCCAAGTAATCTGTATTTGGCCTGCCCAGTGTATAGGAAACCACACCTCAAGCAGTGACTGCAAACTAAACTGAAAGAAACACAAATAAATTGTTGTTTCATCTGGAAGTAGCATTTGGGTCCTGGGAAGTGAACAGTGAAAGAACAGGTGCTACTTCTCCGCCACTTCCATGTGTATGGAAGATGACACTTAGAGTGATGGAAGAGTGAACCAACATGCTCGTCCCATTGGAAGGCTGGAAGGGGAGAGGAAAATAAATTCCATGATGTCATCAAACCAAAAGGGGCAGAGGATTATCCATTGAACGTAGAGTCTGACGAAATAGAAAGTGAGATGAAGAAAGGGAAACTCTAATTGTGCCTCTGAAAGTGAGAGTATGGCATGAGAGCAGAACTTGGGGAATGTGACAAAAACAATCAAGGAACCATGAAACATGGCCCAGGGAATCTTTAGCTGAGCTATACCAAGACACATTGGACGTTCTATTATGGAACATGGCATTGATAAGGTTGAAGTAAGGTTAAGGTTAAACTGAATCCTTACTGGAAACAGGGTAGGAAGTAATCCAATTAAAGTCACAGTGGGAATCAATAGGCTTATAAGAAATAGCAGTCGATAGCCAGAAATGAACGTAGAAAAGATGAGAACATGAAAGGTGAAGATGTGCCATGTGGATGGTGAAAATTGGAAGCAAAGATGACAAAACATGTCATTGGGAAAATGCTAGAGCTATAATTAAGGACATTATTGCAAGGCACTAAAATAAGTTCAAGGTAATCAGACAAAGTCAACATAGTTTTGTGAAAAGGAAATCAGGTTCAACGATTTATTGGAGTTTTTGCAGAACTAGCAGGTCCTGTTTATAAAGAGAAAACAGTGGAAGTTCTATACTTATGTTTCTAGGGCATGTTGATACCAAGAAGGAGATGTTGGGTCTTTTGAGGAACATTAAAGGTGGATAAGCCCCCAGGACCTGATGGGATCTATCTCCAGGTTACTGAGAAAGGCAAGAGAGGAGATTGCTGGGGCCTTGACAGAGATTTTTTTTTATCCTATTTAGCTACAGGCAAGGTACCAGAGGACTGAAGAATTTCCATTATTGTTCCTTTGTTTAATAAGGGCAAAAGGGACAAAACAGGAAATTATAGGCTGCTGAGCCTACATCAGTGGTAGAGAAATGACTGGAGGGGATTCTTAGAGATAAGATTTACTCACATCTGGAAAAGCATGGACTTATTAGGGCTTTGTGCCGGGGAAGTCATGTATTGCAAACGATTGAGTTTTTAATGAGGTGACAAGATGATTGCTGAAGATAGGGCAGTGAATGTGGTTTACATGAACTTTAGTAAAGCACTCGACAAGGTCCCTCATAGTAGGCTGATTCAGAGGATTAAGGCACATGGGATCCATGTTTGGATTCAAAATTGGCTTGGCCATAGAAGACAAGGATAGTGGTGGAGGATTGTTATTCTGAGTGGAAGTCTGTGACCAGTGGTGCTCTGCAGGGATTGGTGCAGGACCTCTGTTGTTTGTGATATATATATATATATATATATATATATATATATATATATATATATATATATATATATATATATATATATATGTGTGTATATAGATACATATATATGATTTGGACAAAAATATAGGTGGGTTGATTAGCAAGTTTGCAAATGACATGAAAATTGGCAAAGTTGTGGATAGTGAGGAAGATTGTCAAAAGACTCAGTAGATTATAGACCAGAGACTGAAGAGCACAACACCGGCAATGAGGACTACAAAGAGCTGGAGAGCAGAAGCGGAGGGGCAAATTCAACATTCACTGACCATGTTCAAGGATTTGTCAGCAGACCCAAATGAATATGCCACAGTCGTCACTGACTTCATAAGGATGTGCATAGACGAGTGTGTACCCACAAAAACATTCTGAGTTTTCCCCAATCAGAAGCCCTGGATGAACCAGGAGGTTTGTAATCTGCTGAGGGTGAGATCTGTGGCGTTTCGGGCTGGTGACCCAGAGTCATATAAAAGGTTCAGGTACGCCCTCTGGAAGGTATTGCAAGCGCAAAGAGGAAATTTCGGACTAAATTGGAATCACAGATGGACGCTTGACAGCTGTCTCCTATCGTCACACTCCCCCCACCACCCCCCACACACACCTTGCTACATCTGTTGTTTATTTTCTTTTTTCTGTCACGAACCAGCAACAAAAGAAACACACTGAGCATGATTTAGTGTTAGAAACTATTTTATTAATCACTACTTATGATAATACGTAAAATAAAAGTAAAAATGTTAGTATGTTAGAATTCAAAAATGTTAAACCTCGAACGTTAACCCCAAAACTAAACTTGTCGTGTGTGTGTGTGTGTGTGACAAAGTCCAAAACTCCCAGTTTCGGAATGGTTCTTAAAGTTCAGTTCCGCAAGCCATAAGGTGAAACATGAGCAAGGGCTTCTTCAACAACCACCGTTGTCTGAAGATAAGACGTAGACGTAGAGAAACATAGGGAGAGTAAATACGAAATCCAAATGTTCCATGATGGAACCCAAACGACACTCCAGCGTTTACTCGGTAGTGACTTCCTCACCCCGAAAAGCAACCGAATTGTGGTCGTCCACACAAATACCTGTTTCCTTCTACAGGTCAGCAACAAAGTGAACTCCACCGGATTACTTCCAACTTCCATACATGGATTTCAGTGGCAAACACAGTTATTGTTTCTCATCCATCGATAGAGAAAACAAGCAGGCTGGTGTCTCTCTCCCTTCTCTCTCTCTCTTCTTCTTCTTCTTCTTCTTCTTCTGACTTCTCCAACAATGTCATTACATCCTTTATCTTCTATTGACGTAAGCACGCCCCACACGCACATACACACACACTCTATCTTAAAGGGACTTTCACTAAGTCCGTAACACCTCCCACCTAAAAAAAAATTTTCCCAAGAAAATTTTAATCGCGCATACAGTTAGTAATGTTAATAATTATCATGCTACACAACTACAGACTATCAGATTAGTACAGATACATGTTTCCCATTTAACATCGGGAAAGACAATCAGCAATCACATTATCTTTGCCTTTAATGTGAGTTATCATGAGATCAAACTCTTGCAAAATTAAACTCCAGTTTAACAGCCTTCTGTTCTTGTTTTTGACTCGGCTCAGAAACACCAATGGGTTATGATCTGTATATACAGTCAATGGTTTCTGAGCGGTGCAAACATATACACTGAAATGTTGCAAGGCTAAAACAAGTGACAGTAATTCTTTCTCTATGGTGGAATAATTCTTTTGATGCTCATTAAATTTCTTTGAAAAGTAAGCTACAGGATGGTCAATATCATCAAGGTCATCCTTCTTCAATAACACAGCTCCTACAGCTTCATCACTGGCATCTACTGCTAATGAAAATGGCTTTTCAAAGTCAGGTGTTTTGAGCACAGGATGGTAGCATAAAATGGCTTTCAGCTTCTCAAATGCTTCTTGACAAGAATCTGTCCAAACAAACTTTACTCCCTTCTTCAGAAGATTAGTTAGGGGAAGAGCAATATCAGCAAAATTTTTACAAAATTTTTGGTCATATCCAACCATTCCCAAAAATCTTCTAACAGTCCTCGTACCTGTGGGAATAGGGAACTCAGATATTGCTTGAACTTTTGCCTGAACAGGAGCTTGCTTGCCTTGACCTACAACATAACCAAGATACGTCACAGTGGCATGGCCAAATTCACTTTTAGCCAAGTTAACTGTAAGGTTAGCCTTGGAAAGTCTTTTAAACAACCTTTCCAATGCAGAGATGTGATCCTCCCATGTATCATTCCCAGTCACTAAGTCGTCAATGTAGGCATCTGTATGTTTTAACCCACGAATCACTGAATTAATCATTCTTTGAAATGTTGCCGGAGCATTTTTCATTCCAAATGGCAAAACATTGTATTCATACAATCCAAAAGGGGTTACAAAGGCTGAAATCTCCCTTCCTCTATCTGTTAATGGAACACACCAGTACCCTTTTAATAGGTCAATCTTTGTAAGAAATTTTGTCTTTCCCACTCTATCTATGCAATCATCCACCCTAGGAATAGGGTAAGCATCTGACTTCGATACAGCATTCACTTTCCTGTAATCTGTGCAAAATCTAATAGTTCCATCAGGTTTAGGTACAATAACACAGGGCGAACTCCAATTTGAAGTTGAATGTCTAATAATATCATTTTCCAACATGTATTTTATTTCCTGATCAACAAGTTTACTTTTTTCCACATTCATTCGATATGGGTGTTGTTTGATTGGTTTTGCATCCCCAACATCAACATCATGGGTAATTATCGATGTTCTGTTTGGAACATCTGGGAACAGATTTTTAAATTTTAAAATTAATTCTCTCATCTGTTGTTTTTGTGAAACTTGTAAATGGTCCAACTTCGTTTCAAGGTTCTCCAGGATATTTTGGTTTTTTAGTTTCGATGGAACAATATTTGGTCTAAATTGGCCTTCCTCAACATCAACATCAGGCATTCTAGAAACAACCTTTACATCATCCACCAAGGCCACAACTGAATCCCTCTCATAATAAGGTTTTAGCATGTTTACATGACAGAGTTGTGTTTTCTTGCGTCTATCTGGTGTTTTGATTATATATGTTAAATCAGTCACTCGAGATTCAATAACATAGGGTCCAGAAAAGCGAGATTGCAAGGGATTATTTTGGCTAGGGAAAAATACCAACACCTTTTGCCCCACTGCAAATGTCCTAGGCCGAGCACGTCTATCAAAATAGGTCTTCATTCTTATCTGGCTAGTTTTCAAATTCTCTCTCGCTAGCTGGCAGACTCTCTCCAACCGAGTTTTAAATTTTTGGACATAGTCCAACAGACTCAAGTGCACTTCCTCATTAACCCATTGCTCTCTCAACAACTCCAAAGGTCCTCTCATCCTATGTCCAAATACAAGCTCAAATGGACTAAATCCTATTGACTCCTGGATTGATTCTCTAACGGCAAACAAAAGTAAATGGATACCTTCGTCCCAATCCTTTGTGTTTTCAAAGCAATATGTCTTCAGCATATTTTTGAGAGTAGAATGAAATCTCTCCAGAGCTCCTTGAGATTCTGGGGGATATGCAGATGATACAATCTGCTTTGCTCCCAGCTCATAGACTAGTTGTTGAAAAAAATTTGACATAAAATTACTACCTTGATCAGATTGGATTTCTTTTGGCAAACCAAACAAGGTAAAAAATTTTAAAAGAGCCTTTGACACCGTCTTGGCCTTAATATTTCTAAGGGGTATTGCTTCTGGAAATCTAGAAGTGGCACACATGATGGTTAACAAATACTGATTTCCAGTCTTAGACTTTGGTAAGGGGCCAACACAGTCCACAATCACCTTCGAAAAGGGCTCACCAAAAGCAGGAATTGGTTTCAACGGAGCCACAGGGGGTTTTTGATTTGGTTTACCTACCATCTGACATGTGTGACAGGTTCGACAAAACATCACCACATCTTTTCTCAAACCAGGCCAATAGAATTGTTTCAAGATCTTCCCTACAGTTTTATTCACATCAAAATGACCACCCAAAGGCATACTGTGGGCCAGGTTTAAAATTTCATCCCTATAAACTTTTGGAACAACAACCTGATGAATAACTTCCCATTCCTCAGTAACAGGAACATGAGGAGGTCTCCATTTCCTCATTAACACTCCATTTTTGACATAGTATCCAGTTGGCACTTTTTCAATCTCCTCACATGAGAGAGCTTTTTCTTTCAATTCTGTCAACTCAGGATCCTTTGTCTGTTCCACCATAAAATCCTTCCTCGACAAAGACAAATCTTTAAATTCAGGCTCACTATAAGGATGTTGATCCTCCAGTGAAGATAGAAAAGTCTCAGACAAGGCATCATAATTTTCTTCCTGTTTAGGACTGTCACAAGGAACCACATCAGACTGCATCGGACTGTCTGTCTTGGCTAATTCTTTAGCTCTAGCTCGAGTCACCGCACATGATGGGTAAACATCTGGATCATTCTCAGACTCATCAATCCTTGGTTTGGTCATTAACCGTACCACAGGAACAATTTCTCCATCTGCAAGGTCATTTCCCAATAACAAAGAAACTCCTTCCACTGGCAACCTAGGTCTTATCCTTATCTCGACTGGTCCTTCTACGAACTTTGACTTTAAAATCACCTTGTGTAAAGGGACAGATTTGGTGTCATCTGTAACGCCTCGCACTAGATTTACCTCACCAGTGTCACTTTCTTCACCAAAATTTAAAACACTGTCCAGCAAGAGAGATTGACTAGCCCCAGTATCTCTAAGAATTTTCACTGGCACCTGGGGTGACTCATCATTCAGTGAAACAAAACCCTCTGATACATAAGAACGGAATTCCTTTCTCACCTCCTCCAACTTTTCCGCTTTTACCTCTTGCAAGGACTGATCTTTAACAGCATCTCCTAAACCTTTTTGATTTTTAATTGCCTGAAAGCAAGCATTGGGCACAGCTTCCTTCCTTTTCTTCAAAAGGGCACAATTAGATATCACATGGCCAGGTTTCCTACAGTAATAACAAGTACGCTCAACAGGTTTCTCCAGCCCTGGCTTCTTTTCATCTTTTCCTTTTTGATTATCTCCCAATTTAATCTCCGGTTTACCTGGATTGTCCTTGTAACTCTTTTGAAAGGTTTTAGGTTGTCCCCATTTGGATTTATGGGTTAAAGCATAATGGTCTGCCAACTTAGCAGTTTCTTGTAAAGTTTCCACTGCCTTTTCATTTAAATATGTTGTTAATTCAGCTGGAACACATCTTTTAAAGTCTTCCACTAATATCAATTCTTTCAATTTATCAAAATCCCCATCTACATTTTTAGCCATGTACCATCGTTCAAAACATATTCTCTTTCCATTGGCAAATTCCATATAAGTCTGATCTGCAGATTTCCTCAAGTCTCTAAATTTTTGTCTATAAGCTTCAGGTACCAATTCATAGGCCTTCAATATAGCTTGTTTTACCTTGGTGTAATCAGCTGCATCCTCAGCAGACAAAGCAGAATAAGCTTTTTGAGCTTTACCTTTAATCACACTCTGCACCATAAGAGCCCATCCTTTCCTTGGCCAGTTTGAACTCACAGCAACCTTTTCAAAATGTTGGAAATACTGATCAACTTGATCTTCCTCAAAAGGAGGGACTAATCGAACCTCCCTGCTGGCTGAAAAACCATCATCAGAATCAGATTCCAAACTCTCACGCTTCATTTGTAACTCATGCTGCCTCTGTTTCTCCTTCTCCTCACTATCCAGCTCCATCCTCTTCAATTCCATCTGCTTCATTGCTAGATCAGCCTCTATCTTCATCTGAGTTATCTTTGATTCGGCCTCTAATTTCTCTCGTTCGGCCTCTATCTTTAACTGGGTTTGTTCTCGTTCAGCCTCTATCTTTGCCAGCTGCACCTGTGCCTCAGAAATTGCTATTTCACTGCCAGGAAACTGTTTTAACACTTCCTTCTCATACACCTTCTTTTCCACATAATGGCCAGCTATCAGTCTCTGAATATCTGCCTTTCTCATAGACTGCTTTACTTCTGTAAGGTTTAGCCTTGTAGCAATCTTTATCAGATCATCCTTTTTCGCCACCTCCAATCCCTTTTGGGTTGGTGACTCCAAAAATGCCTTAATATCCATTGCTGCTGGTTTCCACACACACAAGCCAATTAAAAAGAATTTATCAGACCTCCCTCAAAAATCTTTGGATTGAATCCCGAACAAATCTCGTCAATCTGGGGAACGATCCCAGACGACACTCATTAATCTTTAGATTGGATCCCGGACGAACCTCGTTAACCTTGGGAACTATCCCGGACGAGCCCCCAATTTTGTCACGAACCAGCAACAAAAGAAACACACTGAGCATGATTTAGGTGTTAAAAACTATTTTATTAATCACTACTTATGATAATACGTAAAATAAAAGTAAAAATGTTAATATGTTAGAATTCAAAAATGTTAAACCTCGAACGTTAACCCCAAAACTAAACTCGTCGTGTGTGTGTGTGACAAAGTCCAAAACTCCCAGTTCCGGAATGGTTCTTAAAGTTCAGTTCCGCAAGCCATAAGGTGAAACATGAGCAAGGGCTTCTTCAACAACCACCGTTGTCTGAAGATAAGACGTAGACGTAGAGAAACATAGGGAGAGTAAATACGAAATCCAAATGTTCCACGATGGAACCCAAACGACACTCCAGCGTTTACTCGGTAGTGACTTCCTCACCCCGAAAAGCATCCGAATCGTGGTCGTCCACACAAATACCTGTTTCCTTCTACAGGTCAGCAACAAAGTGAACTCCACCGGATTACTTCCAACTTCCATACATGGATTTCAGTGGCAAACACAGTTATTGTTTCTCATCCATCGATAGAGAAAACAAGCAGGCTGGTGTCTCTCTCCCTTCTCTCTCTCTCTCCTCTTCTTCTTCTGACTTCTCCAACAACGTCATTACGTCCTTTATCTTCTACTGACGTAAGCACGCCCCACACACACACTCTCTATCTTAAAGGGACTTTCACTGAGTCCGTAACATTTCTCTCTTTGTCTGCCTCCACCTATTATTCACCTACCACAGTCTTCCACCTCCATCCCTGCTCACCTCCCCTAACTGGCACTAACTCGCCTGTCATCTTACACCCCTCCTCGGTCCACCAATTGCCTCGGAATCCTTACTTGCCACTCTCCTTCTCCTCTCTAAGCTGGCCATCTTGCCTCTCCACTCTCAGTCCTGATGCAGGCTTTCGATCCGAAATGTCGACGATTTTTTCCCTCCTGAAGATGCTGCTCGACCCACTGAGTTCTTCCAGCAGGTTGTTTGTAACTTCTTACAAGGTGAGATTGAGTAGCATAAGTGGCAATGACCTATCACTACCAAACGAGCTCAATGCCTTTTAGGCACGCTTTGATAGGGAGAACTGTGACACACCCACATGAGCCCCCACATTTCCAGATGACCCTGTGATTTCAGTCACTGAGGCCAACATCTGGGTATCCTTCTAGAGGATGAATCCACGAAAGGCAGCTGGTCCAGACAGCATACCTAGCTGAGTACTAATGATCTGTGTGGACCAACTGGCTGGAGTACTTACAGATGCATTCAACCTCTCCCTTCTGTGGTCTGAGGTTCTCACCTGCTTCAAAAAGGCACCTATTGTACCTTTGCCCAAGAAGAGTGTGGTGACCTGCCTCAATGACTACTGTCCGGTAGCACTGACATCAACAGTAATGAAGTGCTTCGAGAGGTTGGTTATGTCACGAATCAACTCTTGTCTCAGAGAAGACCTGGATCCACTCCAATTTGCCAATTGCCACAACAGGTCAACAACAGATGCGAGTTCTCTGGCTCTTCGCTCTGCTCTGGACCATCTGGACAACAGGAACTCATCCATCAGGCTGCTGTTCATCGACTACAGTGCGGCATTCAACACAATCATCCCATCTAAACTCAATATGATTGTGTTGAACAAACTTCAAGATCTCAGCCTCTGTACCTCTCTGCAACTGGATACTCGACTTCCTCATCGGCAGACCTCAATCAGTGAGGATTGGTAACATTTCCTCCTCGCTGATAATCAACGCAGGTGCTTAGCCCCCTGATCATCAACACAGGTGCTTAGCCCCCTGATCATCAACACAGGTGCTTAGCCCCCTGTTCTACTCTCTATGCACACATTACCGTGTGGTTAAGCATTGCTCCAATGCCATCTTCAAATTCATCGATGACACTACTGTTGTTGGACGAATCACAGGTGGCGATGAGTCAGCTTACCTGAGCGAGATAGGACACCTGGTTGAGTGGTGCCTCAACGAAAATCTCTCATTCAACGTCAGCAAAACTAAAGAGCTGATTGTTCAGGAAGGGGAAGGAGGGTGAACATGCACCAGTCTACATTCGGGGTTCAGCCGTGGAGAGAGTCAGCAGCTTTAACTTCCTGGGAGTTAACATATCAAATGACCTGCCCTGGGCCCAGCACATAGATGCAATCATTAGGAAAGCACGCCAGCATCTTTACTTTCTTAGGAAGTTTGGCTTGTCACCGAACACTCTAACAAACTTCTACAGATGTATTGTTGAAATTACCCTTATTGGTTGCATCATGGTCTGGTACAGCAATTTGAATGCACTGGAACATAAGAAGCTGCAGAGAGTAGTGGACTCTGCCCAATATATCACAGGCACATCCCTCCTCACCATCAGTAGTATCTATAGGAGGCACTGCCTCAAAAGGGCAACATCCATCATCAAAGATCCCCACTATCCGAGCCATGCCGTCTTTTCGCAGCTACCATCAGGGAGGAGGTACTGAAGTCCGAAGTCCCAAACCACCAAGTTCAAGAACAGCTACTTCCCTTCAACCATTCCGTTCTTGAACCAAATGGCACAACCCTAATCACTACAGTTTACAACGCTATGATCACTTTGCACTGAAGTGGACTTTGTTTTATTTTTGTTCCAATTGTGTTTTTTTCTTGTAAAAATTGTGTAAATTTATGTTTAATTTATATTTTTCTTGTGAATGCTGCTTATATGATGCAATGTGTCTGTGATGCTGCTGCAAGTAAGTTTTTCATTGCACCCGTGCATATGACAATAAACTCCACTTTGACAGTTGGAAATATAGGCAGAGATGGAGTTTAATCTATTCAAGTGTGAGGTGTTGCACTTTGTGAGGTCAAATTTAAGACGAAAGTACATCTTACATGAGAGGCAACTATTAAAGGGTTACCTACTTAACAGAGAGAAGAGGTGAAATTCTTTCCTCTCGTATAGTAGTGAATTATTTTCTCAAAGGACAGTTAGAGCCAAGTCCTTGAATATTTTTTAAGGCAGAGTTATAAAGATTCCTGATAAGCCAGGGTGAAATGTTACAGGAAATAGGTGGGAATATACATTTGAAGCCCAGTCGTGCTCCTGATTTCTATGCTCATATATTACTTGGGCCGAAAGAAGGAAATTAATATAGACGATGTGTCAGAAATAGAGACAATGGCAAGGACCTGAAGCACTGGAATAAAGAATTTTCTACAAACAGGTAAATGTAGCATGGAGACATACACAGCCTAAAATAATATGCTTTTATATTGAGGTAGCAAGTGGAGACATGAGCAGAGTTGTGCCAAAATTTACACTTATTCCTGTAAAGCCTACCTTAAAGATCTGTTGTGCACCTTCTTCCATGCGTGGCCAAACCTGGTACCTGAATCTCCAGAGCGTGTTAAATTTCACAATAGCATTGATTCGTTGTACTGCTTCTGGATGGTGAAATTCAGACATTACCATATCAGATACAGCATCAGGAACTTTTACCGCACACAGCAGAAACATGGCAGCTGTAAAAGGGAAAAAATAATATATATAACTCCTTTCACAATATCCCAAGTAGCTTGTAATCAAATACTTTCTCAAATACAGTCTCTGCTGTAACATATGAAATATGACAGTCAATGATTAAAAACACGGTGGACAAGATTTTAGCAAGAATGGCCCAATTTACAACCCAAACCATTTCCGAGAGCCACTCATGAGAAACGAACATAATCTCAACCACATATAACAAGATACTGAAATATTTAAAGACATAAATGGCATTGTTTTCACTGCTCTGCTCCCTACCTTCTAACTGCCCTCTCAGTGCTCTATTTGCCACATCTCCAGTGTATCTTTCCAGTGTACCAAACTCAACACTTTCCATGTTCTTATTAAATGCACAAGCCTGCTTCTAGTTGGTGAGGAGAAAGGTGATCTGAAGATCCAATCAAAGAGTCACTAGAAACCTGCGGAGCCCCTGAGGCGGGCCATCTGCTGTGCATTCTGAATTGAATATTCAAATCAAAACCCATTCTTCAGCAAATCAAAAATGGAAAGTTAACGCCAAGAACATTAGAATCATGTGGAGAGCAAGCCAGCAGCAAATCACACAGGATGCTGGAAACAGCTAGCATGGCGAGAACAGACAAGAGACTGATCACCTGGCATCAATAGTGGATTCAAAAACAAAGTCACGTACACAAATTAATCAAGCAACCTGATGTAGTCACACTCAAAGAAACATTACAGTTAGCATTCCATATTTCTCCATCACCATCCCTGACATTTCTTGTTGATGACGCAAACCAACAAGAGAAATTGCCACTGTGGTACACAATCAAGAGAGAATGGAATTGGGAGTGCTCAACATTGTGAGCCATGGTGTCAAGTCAAGCACAAGCTCTCATATATTTTTTAAAAAACTGTCCATGTTGGAAATCTGAAATTAAACAGAAAATTCTGAAAATGCTCAATGTTTGGCAGCATCTGTAGAGACAAATTTAATGTTTGAAGTTGACAACCTTTAACCAGAACAGACCAGTTCAGATACAAACAGGAAAGGCTGGTTATCTAAAATTGCTGAATTCAAAATGAAGTCTTGCCAAGTCAGAAGATGAGATGCTGTTCCTTGAGCTTGCACTGGGCTTTATTGGAACAGGAGTTTCTCAGGGCTGCGTTCTACGTCAAATCTTCTTCAGTTACTTTACTCCCTCCTTGTCAGGCAATGAACGTCTCCAATATGAAACAGTCAAACCACCTTTCCTTCGCATTAAAATGACCATAGATATTACTCAATATCATTGGCTAATCCCCATCATCAGCATCCTTAGCAAGAGAGATGGCACCAACACAAACCAGAAATTATATATATCTTCCTCCTAAATACAAAAGGCTAAATACTAAATACTAAGGCCAGATCCTTAGTATTCTATGCAGAATGAAGCCCCATCTGTCCTTAAGATTCTTTCCTCACAAGTCAGCAGTGTGATGGAATAGTCTCTACTTGCCTGGTTCAGTGCAGTTCCAACTACACTCAAGAAGCACAGCATAATCCTTTTTTTAAAATTCATTTTCCAGGATCCTGAGTATTGCTGGGAAGGGTAGAATTTATTGCCCATCACAATATAGCCCTGGAGAAACTGGTGGGGAGCTGCTTTCTTAAACTTCTGCAGTCCTTCTGGTGAAGATACTCTCATAATGTTGTTGAACAGGAGTCCTAGGATCCCGATGAAAGACCAGCAATACATTTCCAAATCAGGATAACATGCAACTTGAGGTGGAAACTGCAAGTGGTGGTGTTCCTGTGCACCTGCTGCACTTGTCTTTCTTGGTGATATAGGTCAGGGATTTGAAACATGCTGTCAAGATTAGCCTAGGTGAGTAAGTGCAATACATTTTACAGACAGTACATACAGAACTGTAGCCACTAAGTGTTGCTCCTGGAAGAAATAAATGTTTAGGATGATGAATGGTCTACCAGTCAAGCAGGCTACTTTGTCTTGAATGGTGAGCTAATCTGCTAGATAGGCACCTCAAACATACAGTATATTCAATTCCACTATCACCAGCAATTTGTGACTACACTACTTGTTTTCTACAGGTCCCAATGCAGCAATGGAACAAAGTTTCTTTGACAGACCATCTCATACCTGTGACCTCTCTCACCCAGAAGGCCAACAGCAGCAATTGCGTGGCCACCTAACATGCCAAGTCCTCATCCAAGTCACACTCAATCTGACTTAAGATGCAGGTTACTTTTTCTTCATCATCACCACATTCATGATGCCGGAACTCCACCCGTAACAACCCCACTTTTCCACACAGACTGTGATGGCTCACCACCATCTTCTCATGGCCAAGTGGGAATGGATAATAAATGCCTTGCCAATGATGTCCAATTACCATGAATAAAAGATGTTCCTTGCCATGTTTTAAATAATACTAAATATTTCCCCAAAATATTTTTTCTGCAGTAAATCTATCTGGTTTGCATTTGAATGAACCAATATCACCTGATTCCATCAATTCTCTTGAAATCCTGCCCATTAATGGATTATTTGCTCAAACAATTAGACAAAATTCCTTTAAGATTAGTCTTGATTTTACCCTTCTTCAAGCCTTCTCTTGTGGTTTTACTTGCTTGGATGGGGCGAAAAATAATTTCTCGCGCTACATTAGCTAATCAGTTCAGAACTCTGAAAAGTACCATATCCACTTTCCAAATGAAAACATATGCTCAATTTACATAGTTCAATCTCCCCTTTCCCATAATCATCTTTTACGCTCCCTTCTATATCCTACGTTTGTGTACACCAACGTTTTTTAGTACTTTCATCCATTTAAAATATATTGCCTTCCCTTATTCTTATTTTAGAATGTACGTTGTCGCACTATTCTGCACTGAATTGTACTTGCTGTCTCTCTCTGCCCACCTGGCTCGTCTATATATGTCTTATTTTAGTGTATTCCAATGCCCATCACAGTTTGCTTCTATCAACAAATTTCAGCAACAATCCCCAAATTCCAAATTGCCTTGAGGCAGTGTCTATGTTGAAACCAGGAATTGAGCAACCTATGAATGGTTCTAATTTGCCATTGCTATAACAACATGCTATGATATAAAAATAAAATTTCTTCAAGTTACTCATAGCATTTGCTCTTATCATAACACATGCCATAACTTGTTTACCTACTCAACTTACCTTCTGCCTAATTTTTTTGAACTATTTTTTTCTCTTGTATTTGAGACCTTCTCCATTGTAAACAAATTGAATGTTTATAATCCCCTGGACAATGGTTGGCAGAATGAAAAAAATCATGGACAGTTATTATTTGGTCAAAATAATAGCTGATGGTAAAAAGATTCCCAAATGACAACTGGGGATTTTATCTTTTCTATCAATACTTCTGAACTTAAACATGAAAAGAATTTTAACGCATATAAAATCATGCCATGCACCAAACTTATTATCATAATGTAACTAATCACTGGAAGATCGTATGATTTTTCTAACCAACTGGGATTAGGACTTTACTTGAGCTTAACAAATCATGCCTGCAAATTTACTGCAAGTAACACATCAGTCTTCTTACTGCACAGAATTATTGCATTTACATTTTGTTTTAATTTAATAAATCAACAGGTTTTACATCATTACTTCCTCAAAACAAGCTAAGGGCACGTAAAATTGTCAGTGATGAAAAACTTTCTGCTGTCCAATCTGAGTTATGTGGCATAATTGACATTGCCACATCAACGAAAAATCAATACATCAAGGAAATCGCCAATAAACATCACATTCTATAAACTGAACAAATGCAACTTCTAAAACTTCCAATTTTTTAAGGTATAGTATGGCTGTATGTGTCACAATGAGATTGAAATTACCAGCTGCAGCAGCCATGTGTTCATCCACACTGAGTAGAAGCTCCCAAGCTGCAGGCTGGATGTCACCATACATGTCTTCGGTCAGTATGGGTGCAGCTTTAATCAACAAAGACAGTGGGGCTGGAGACAGACTCATGACCTACATTAAAAACAGGGATCAAGTAGAATTATAGAAAGAAAGAAAAACAAGTTTTACTGATTACCTTGCATTGCTCTCTCTCTATTCCATTTAGAGGAAATGTACGAACTACATTTCATGCAACAATTACTCACAAATAGCATGGAATAATGACCAAATGGTTTTATAATGTTGATTGAGGGATAACTATTGACCAGACTACTGGAGATAACTTCCCTGGTCTTAAAATAGATCCACAGGGATTTGTATGGCCATTTGAAAAAGCAGACAGGACCCCAGTTTTTCACCCAAATGTCAGCATCAGTAACATGGTAGTTTTCTGTAGTACTGCAATGGAGCATAGGCCTAGAGTTTTGTGCTCAGCTCTCTGGAGTAGGACTTGAACCTTCCAAATGCAAAGGCAAGAGTGGTACCACTTGAGCATAAAATCTTAAGCACAAGGGCAACTTGTGGTCAGATATATATAGGCAGTCACTGGGTTATGTAAAGGTTTTGTTCCTGGGAATTGCCCGTAAGCCAATTTCTCCATAAGTCAGAAACATTTTCTGTAGTAACCCATATTGTATCACTCGACATTCACTTAATATAGTATTTCATTTCATTGAATAATCACACTAACACTACCTATAATTAAACTAATGGAATATATACTGTACCCAGTCATTAATACCATAAAACATTTTATGAATATTAGCTTGAAAAATGCTTTATAAGCATATGGAAGAATGTGCTTAAAGTTGGACTTCTATAAGTCAGGTCATCTGTAACCTGGGAGTCCCTGTATTAACATTTTCAAATTCTTAAAATTGAGCCCAACCTATCCACTTCCAATTATTACTGAAACACAACAGGAACTATTTTAAAAGGCATATGCGTTACACTTAATATTTAGTTGTCTTGCATCCAGTTTTAATCTTAACCAGCTGAGTTTTCTGCACCTCAGTAAACCTAGCAGTTCAAGGGAGGCAGGAATCCTGCATGAGAAAAGTACTTCCACAGCACTGCTGGTGAGTCAAGAAAAGTTGCTTCCTCCCAACTCACCAAGATTATGTTCTTTCATGCAGGCAATGCCCCCACCCTAACTTCAGCTTTCCAGCTGATCCATGTCATAATGCATCCTGAGACAACCCTCATCGCTGTCTATGACTTCACCAATTTTGGTGAATTCATAGGCTTCACCAAACTTGCTATTCATACCACCAACACTTGCCTGACCTCGAATATCACAGAACCTCTAACAACATCACGTTGCCATTGAACAGACTAACCACACCACCTCCATCCAATATCCTGAGCAAGCTTTGTTGGACTACTCCAAATAAATCCTCCTTCCCTGGTTTTACTTGCATCAGCAGCACTTCCAGTACTTTCATTGTGAACTTAGTTGATACTACTTTCTTACAGACCTCAATTCTTTATGTTGTAAACTATGATGGTATATGTCTAAACTTCAAAAAAAACTACAAATTTTTAAGTTCTGCCGTAACATTCCAGTTTGAGTTCCAAGAAATGACGTAATGCAAACTTGAAACCAATGCCAAATATTTCACTTTTGTTCACATCAGAAACTAAGCATCACCATTATCGATTGAATATTTTTCAAACCGAATGTACCTTGAGTGAGCTGCACAAAAATGATGGACAGAAATGATTATGTACATCCATCAATTATTAACCTAAGAATAAAAACAAAATCAAATGAGTAATTACATAATTATACCTGAGTCCTAATATATTTCAACATTCCAGAATCCTTTTTCCCTTCCAGACTTGTGACAGGTATCCTTTTTCTCAAAGGTGTACGGAGGCAAGACTTGTCAGAGCACTGGAAAAAAGAAAACAAATAAATATAGAATTGCATTTTACAATGAATAGGTTTAAGTAACGGGCAAGAATTTTGCTTCCTGGTGTTCCAAACAAACATTTCACTATTGCTGTATTTTAGATTATCTCAAATGCAGAGGTGGTCTGCATTTTATACTGTTGGTTCAGTGCTATAGAAAATCTAACATGCAGGAGGCCTTCCTGCCAATCATGACCACACCAATCAAAGTTTCCATTTCTCAGTCAGTAGCCTTGCAGGTCAATTCTTTATATCACAACTTACAATGGTAAATTTCTACCCTTTAAACTTGCTACAGCTCTAAGTTCTGCTGGGGCATTCCCCCACAGATTGAGTTCAGGAAATGATATTATTCATGCTTGAAGCAATTGCCAAATGTTATACTTGTGTACACATAGATACTCTCTCTACCACTCATTTAGGCAGCAAGTTCCAGACCTCTAGCACTGTCAGGCTGAAAACAACTTCTCTCCAGCTAATTACTTTAAATATATGCCCCAGTTTTTGACACCTCTGCTATGGGTCCTATTTACTCTATCTTGGTCCTTCCGTAGGGGATATATCCAGAAAATCCAGTGGCAGAGCAAACAGGGGCGGGTTAGGGAGAATGGGAGGACTGGTAGGCTCAACTGCAGAGTCATAAAGAGAAACAGAATGGAAACAAGCCCTTCAGCCCACCAAGTGTGCACCAACCATCAAGCACCCATTTACACTAATTTAATTTTATTCTCCCCACACCTGCCTTAACTGTCCCCAGATTGTACCACTCACCTACAAACTAGAGACAATCTACAGTGAACAATTAACCTGCCAACCCACACAACTTTGGGATGTAGGAGGAAACTGGAGTATCAGAGGGAAACCCACACAGTCACAGAGATGTGCAAACATCACAGGCAGTACCAGAGGTCAGGATCAAACCTGGTCACTGGAGCTGTGAGGCAACAGCTCTACCAGCTGTGTCACACCAACTTTGCAATTTACTTTAATGAAAGGAGCCTCATAGGTAAATCAGATGAACTTCGAGCCCAGATTACCACTTAGAATTATGAAATTATTGCAATCATAGAAACATGGTTGAGGGAAAGACAGGACTGGCAGCTTAATGTTCTGGGCTATAGAAGCTTCAGAAGTGGCACCGGCATCAAAAGAGGAGGCAGGGTTGGGAAGAGGGGTTTGACACTACTGATTAGGGAGAACATCATGGCAGCACTTGAAGAGGATATCCTGGAGGTATCCCAATATTGACTGGAATTGCTTTAGTGCAAGGGACATAGATGGGGCAGAATTTGTTTAGTGCATCCAGGACAGTTTTTTGAAAAAAATAGGCAGATAGTCCTACAGGGTAGTACTCAACCTTTTCTTAGGAAATGATACTGGGCAAGTGGTGGAAACATCAGTGGGGCAGCATTTTGGGAACAGTGACCATATTTCTTTAAGTTTCAACATAGTTGTGGAAAAGGATAAGGTTGGTCCTCAAGTTAAGGTCCTAGATTGGGGAAGGCTGATTTGGAGTATTGTGTGCAGATTAGGTCGCCACACTATTCGATGGATGTGGTTATACTGGAGATATTGCAGAGGAGGTTCACTAGGATGTTGCCTGGATTGGAGGACTCTGGCTATGGGGGGAGTAGATAGGTTGGGCTTGTTTTCCCTGGAGCAAAGGAGGCTGAAACATGACTTGATAGAGGTATATAAAATTATAAAAGGCATAGATGGTCAGAATACTTATCACACATGGCAGGGGTATCAAAAACAAGAGGACAGAGGTTTAAAAGGAGAAGGTGTTTTAAAGGAATTAGAGGGGAATTTTTTTTTGTTACACAGAGAGTGGTTGACATCTGGAACTCACTGCCAGATGTGTAGTCGAATCTGATACAATCACGACATATAAGAGACATTTAAAGAGGAATAGGCAAATCATAGAAAGATACTGAACTACTGCAGGCAAATGAGATTAGTGCAAATGGACAAATGGTTAGCATGGTTGTTGTGGGCCAAAGGGCCCATTTCTACATTGTACAACTCTATGGCTCCTGGAACTCCCTCCTCAAAAGCATTGTGGGAACATCTTTGCAAAGACGAACAGCAGCAGTTCAAGTTGGTGGCTTCTCAAGGGCAGTAAGGGATGGGCAATAAATACTGGCAAGGCCAGACACAAAGACAACCTGGTCTCCTTTCCACATTTTCTTAAACTTGCATATGGGAGCATGGATGTCCCCAGCAATACCAGTAATTATCATCCATCATCAATTGCCCTTTAAGAGCCATCCAAATTTACAAATACTCCAACAGAATGTTTATTTTCCACCTGAACCACAAGAAAGTGAATCTTTGAACAATCCAGCATTCACCAAATAGTACATTTGATGAGAACAAAAATAAAATTAATTCAAAGTGTGCATTTACTGTGTTGTTTTCAAATATTAGACAACAACTTAATATGTTGAGAATAAGGTGATAAGATAGGAAAACAAAATTCTTCTTCCAAACTACAATAGGGTTGCAGAATTATAAATACCTCTTTGGATTTCTTGGGCCTCAATCCTATTTTACTTGCAGAATCATCATCGCGGACTGTATCGACAGTGTCTCCGTACAGGAGTTTGATTGCCCTCACAAGTCGAGCACAAGATCGGCTGTGATGCTGGTAGCAGCAAGGGTGGCAGTAGTCAATATGGCAACAGATGAAACTTTGTTGGCTGCTTAACAATATCATAACCTATAGGAAAGGAACATAATATTAATAGTATTAAAAAAACTTTACTTACTTATCAACCAAATAAGAAATCTGACAACACACAGCTAAGTTTCTGTGTCACTTCTGCCTTTTTGAAGCTTGGAACTAAAGTCTGAAACTGGAAAGTATATTCTCATGTTTTTAAAGAGACAAAAGAGACTGGAGATGCTGGAATCTGGAAGAACAATAGAACACTGGAAGAATTCAGTGGTTCAATCGGCATCTGTAGAGGCAGAAGTCAATGTGTCAGTCCTTTCCCAATTACGTCTGGGACACCTTTCACGCCCCTCACCATTTGATTATGTCTAATTCCCTGGTCTCAACTAGCTCATCTTTACCAATGGACACACTTACATACCTCCATTCCCCACCAGGAAGGTCTCAGAGCCTTCCATTTCTTTCTTGAACAAAGGCCCAATCAGTGCTACTCCACTAACATTCTCATCCACTTGGCATAACTTGCCTTATTCTCAACAACTTCTCTCTTGATTCCTCCCGTCTTCTACAGATCAAAGGGGTAGTCATGGGCACAAGCTACAGCCATCTTTTTTGTTGGCTCCATGGAACAGTCCCTGTTCTACGTCTTTCCAGCCCAACCTTCACCCACCACCACCACCCCCCCCCCCACCGAGCTTTTCCTCCACTACTTCGATGACTGATTGGTGCTGCCTCTTGCACAACCTGTCAATTTCACTTTTTCCGTTAACTTCCACCCTGCCCTCAAATTCACCCGTCAATGTAGTAGAGAAAAGGGTCGGGGGGTTAACCTTCTGGAATATCCACCTCCTTCTGGAGCATTGGCTTTCTCTGTACCATGGCTGATGGAGACCTCCCATCTCCCATACACCTGCTTTGACCCCCTGCCCCCTTTCCCCAGGCAGAACAGCAAGAGAGTTACCTCGGTCCTCATCTTTCATTCCACATCCCCTCCCTGTCTGATGCCACCTACCTCTAACCAGCATCTGTACCACCCCTCCTCCCCCACCTGGTTCCATCTGCCCATCATCCCCTCCTCATCTGGTTCCACCTGTCACCTAACAGCCTCTATCCCACCCTTCCCACCCCCTTTGTACTCCTATATATTGGTAATATTTCCTGTTCCAAAATGTCCACTTACTCATTTTGCCTCCATTGATGCTGATTGACCCACTGAGTTTTCCCAGTGTTCAGTTTTTGTTTTCTATCTTTAGAAAATGATGTAACTGCAATACATGGTTAAGCACTTTTTAAGCATATTAACATGTTATTACAATGCAATTTAGAAGTCTTCCAGACCAGTGGACCTGGCATTTCCCCCTGCTACTGCACCAATGTGAAACCATAAGGAGCTGGCCAGAAACCATTCAGTATCATGACTGATTATTGAAATAAATCCACCTTCATAAATCTTACCCCATATCCTTTGATTACCTTAGAGTCCAAAAGACTATCATTGTCTGGAATACACTCATTGACTAAGTATCCTCTGGGTATATGAAGTACAGAATTACTAACAGTCACAATCTTATAAGCGAAGTTTCTCCTCAGTTCAACCCAGAGTGACTGAACTTTCATCCTGAAATTATTATTCCCTAATCTGGATTCTCCAGTCCAGGAAAGGAACCTCTCATCACATCCATCCTCTAACAATTTCATATATTTCAATGCAATTATCCTGAAGTAATATAGTCCATTCTACTCCATTTCTTATAGAACAGATCTTCATCCCATAAATTAATCCAGTAAACCTCTGCCTGTACCTACAACCTTATAAAACTGAAACAAGATTTCCTTACTCTTATATTCAACTACCTTGCAACAAAGACTAACATACCATAATCTCCATCTATCTCTGGTTTCACAACCTTCATTTGGATTTATTCTCTCAGTCAATTTTTCTAAATTATAAAAATAACCTAATATTAACTCATTTGGCTAGGATATGACTGGCCAGATTCTGCTCGAACTCCATCTACAAGTTTGCAGATGATACCACTGTAGTAGGCCGTATCTCAAATAACGATGAGTCGGGGTACAGGAAGGAGATAGAGAGCTTAGTGACATGGTGTCATGACAACAACCTTTCCCTCAATGTCAACAAAAGAGCTGGTCATTGACTTCAGGAAGGGGCGGTGTACATGCACCTGTCTACATCAACAGTGCTGAGGTCGAGAGGGTTCAGAGCTTCAAGTTCCTCAGAGTGAACATCACCAACAGCCTGTCCTGGTCAAATCAAGTAGACGCCACAGCCAAGAAAGCTCACCAGCACCTCTACTTCCTCAGCAGGCTAAAGAAATTCAGTATGTCCCCTTTGACACTCACCAACTTTTATCAATGCACCATAGAAAGCATCCTATCTGGATGCATCACAGCTTGGTATGGCAACTGCTCTGCACAGGACTGCAAGAAACTGCAGAGAGTTGTGGACACAGCCCAGCAGGTCAAGGAAACCAGCCTCCCCTCCATGGACTCTGTCTTTACCTCTCGCTGATTATGCTGGCTGCTTCACCAAGGCAAAGACCCCACCCACCCGGCTCATTCTCTCTTCTCTCCTCTCCCATCAGGCAGAAGATACAGGAGCCTGAGGGCACATACCACCAGGCTCAAGGACAGCTTCTATCCCACTGTGATAAGACTATTAAACAGTTCCCTTATACGATGAGATGGACTCTTGACCTCACAATCTACCTTCTTGTGACCTTGCACCTTATTGTCTAACTGCACTGCACTTCCTCTGTAGCTGTGACATTTTACTCTGTACTGCTATTGTTTTTACTCAATGCACTCTGTACTAATTCAATGTAACTGCACTATGTAATGATTGACCTGTACGATCGGTATACAAGACAAGTTTTTCCACTGTACTCAGACATAAGTGCCAATTATAAACCAATACATACTACCATTACACCAATACAGGATTTACTGATGCTTTTTTTGTTCATCCTTTCTAGCCCTATTCTCAGAGATTAATTGAAATGCCAACCTAAATCTATGTTACAAATTTAGATTACTGCTGTTTTCCACAAGTTCAATTCTACAAGTTTCTCTTAAGGATGAGAGCTGTTAGGAACATCCTGCTCAAAAGGTTCAATAATATTATGAGAGAATTGTTCAGATATTCAAAGATCATTCCACATCTATATGTATAAAGTCAGAACGGGGAACTAAGCACAAATATTCTTTTAAAAATCAAGCATAGACATAAAGGGCCAAATGGGTTTGATTTATATTATATGATTCTATGATATATCAGAGCCCCAACTATTACTATAATTCTCTGACTCTCTTTGGAAGCAAGATTATCAAAACTGCATATAATATTTGAAGCATCCACACAAACTTGCACATTGTGTACAAACACATTAGTACCATTATATTTTTTGTTAATGTTTATCTCTTCTATCTCCAATAAGACAGTATGTATCCAAGCCAAAATAAATGAAAGTACAGAACAGCAGAACTTGTATTTGGTGTAGTGCATTAGGGTTAGAAACCAATGATTCCAACAAAGAGACAAATATTAATGGTTTCTCCTTCAGCAGACACTGTCTGATTTGCTGAGTATTTCCAAAGTTTTCTAGTTTTTTTTTGATTTCCAGAACCTGCAGGTTTTTTTTTCTTTTTCAAAGAAACAATCTATTTTTTGTTATTCATTAATTCAGATTACTGTAATTGCTGGTTCAAATACAAGTTAGCATTCTAAAATCTGGCACCTCAAACATAAAAGAAAACATAAAATTTAAACTGTAATACATACCGGTAACCATGTCATGTTTCTATGGTAATTTTCTTCTGTCCCTCCTGTGCTCAATCGTTCTGGTTCAATACTAGGTTCACTAGTACTCCAGGGGCTACCTGTGAAAAATAGAAATAAATTCTATATGCAATCTCTTGACACTAAACAAACCTATCACTACATTTGCTTGAATAAAATGTACGTTAAGAAATTACCAATATCAGTAACAGTGTCATGGCTTTGAGACAACAGAAGCTCTTCGTTTTCTGACTCAGAGTCTTGTCGTGAAAGTTTTGTGCTCTTCAAACTCCCTGCCCGACGTATACTTGACAAAGATCCACCTTTCTTTATTCGAAAACTTCGCGCCCCCTTTATCTGAAGTAGACGGGAACCTCCAGGTCTTGCTTTTCTAACTGGTCCTTAAAAAGTGAAGGTTACACATCAAAAATGATATCATCAATGCCAGGGTATCTTATATAAAATGCAAACAATCAATATATTATTTATCAGTTTGGATTAGTGAACCTCATCAACACTGGAAGTACTCCTTGTCTCACTGGTGTTGTACGAGTAAATTTGCTTGGGATGGAGGAAGTTATTTTGCAAAATAATCTTGCACAAACTCAGTATTTAAAAAGTGGCTTCAAAATGTTGGTATCATGAAGGACTCTTACCAATACAGAAAAAAAATCAAAGCATTAAAATGATTTTGTTTTATTTTCTATTTAAAACCACACCTGATTAAATAATTGAAACAACATCAGTTACAATACTTTGATCAAAAGCTATGTGCATCTAGTTTTTATGTATGCATAAGCATCATGTACATGGTGTCTTTTTCCTTTTTAATCTGTAATACCACAAATATTCTGTACAGTACAGTTTAATAATGCATGATTCTACATCCACATGCTGTATTCAGATGAATTTTGAAAAGCAGATTAATATCAGCAGGATTCCTGGGATATAGCAGTGCCTTGCTACATGTACCCTGTAAAGCTAATAACTATTACACCCATCAGGCTGCAGAACCATTAGTCCTGAAGATTTGCACCTGCACATGACATAGGTTTTGAAGATCATCTCAATGATAAAGTGGGTGGAAAAAATGAGTCTTTTACTTCATATTAGAAAAACGTTACATGCAAACAGTATGATGTCAAGCTTGAACATACATGTAAATAAATATGATTACTTCCATTTCAGTGACCAAACTGATGCATTTAGAAGAGTTGAAAAGGAATCTGCACATTATCTGCAAAGAGTAATTCTGTACACAGGGAAAATATTACACTGCAAGTTCAATACTGATAATTAAATGTTTGCATGTAGGTAAATAAAATCTCTTAATTCTAATGACATTTGAAAATTGACTAGGTTTAGAAAGGATACAGATATGGAGAAACTCTGGACAGTGTGTGCACGTTTACCAATTCAAACACAGAAGGGATTGGATTTTATTTTAACTCAATTTTCAAGATTTGGGCATTACTAGCAAGGCCAGCATTTATTATCCATTCTTACACATCTTTGAGAAGATGGTAGTGAGTAATCTTCTTGAACTGCAGTAATTCTTCTAGTGAAAGCATCCTCACAGTGCCCAGGTGGGGAGGGAGTTCCAGTGACTTGAAGGGTAATGTTCAGGTAATGAATGGTATTCCTATGGGGCTGAAGTCCATGTTGGTCTTGGCATGCCAGTAGTAGAAGCAGTGAACTTTTATAATGGTGGACGTGGTACCAATCAAGCAAGCTGCTTTGTCATGGATGGTGCAAAGCTTCCTGAGAGTTGTAAGAGCTGTACGCATCCAGGTAAATTGAGATTATTCCATGGTATTCCTCACTTGTGTCTTGATGATGAAAAGGCTTTGAAGTGTCAGAAGATGAGCCACTTGCTGCAAGGAACCCAGTCTCTAACATGGTCTTGAGACTATGGTGTTTATAATGGTTGGTTCATAGAACATAGAAAACCTACAGTACAATTCAGGCCCTTCAGCCCACAAAGCTGTGCTGAACATGTCCCTACCTTAGTTGAGTTAATGGCGACCACCAGGTTGCTGATGGTAGGGACTCAGTGATGGCACCCTAAAGAACTGCAGTGATATCCTGGAGTTGTGACAACTGACCTCCAACAACCAGAGCTATTTTATTTTGTGTGAGAAATGACTCCAAACACTGGAGTATAATCCCCTCGATGCCCAATTACCACACATGATGGAGGATGCTGGAGACATGAAAAATTCTGCAGATGCTAGAATCTGGAGCAACACACAAAAAAGTGCAGGTCAGGCAGCAACCTTGGAGGGAAATAAACAGTCGACATTTCGGGCCGAGACCCTTTCTGATTCCCGAGGTGTTGACTGTTTATTTCCCTCCATGGACGCTGCCTGACCTGCTGAGTTCCTCCAGCACTTTTTATGTATTGATGGTGAATGCCCTCAGCATGATGCAGGAAAAAAATGAAAGTTCAAGAAAATCTGAATGACAACAAATTAATGTTAAAGAAAATTACTGATTAATGGTTGGTTAATTAGGTGCCAAACTCCTCTGCAAGGCTCTAGGGCAGTTGTCACAAAGTCAAAATTTGCCTTGTATGGTAAACTTGTCTCTGTATTACTTCTTACAAACTTAACCACATGCTTATGCTACCTCAGAGCCTTCTCAATGTTTGATCAATGTGGAATTCTCTCCCTTCGTTCTAATTTTCTTTAAAAAAAAGGTTTTCAATGATTTCCACTTGCATGCAAGTTCATCTTTGTCTCGAGTATCCTTAGGATCTTTAAAAAGATGCACAACAACTGAATGAGGAAATTTGTCCTGCTGAGATAAGAGGGACACAAAGCAATTTACTGCACAAGAATAGAATTAACACTGGAATGGGGAAAAAAAATTGGCTGCGAGAAGGGCAGAGAATAACACTTTCAGGTCTATGATAGCTGAAGAAAATATGAAAGATATATTTCACCACCAGCCATTATATGCTCAGAAACATAAGTTATGAACTCAACTTTGCTGCAAAAAATAAAAGCTTTTCACTTATCCAACAACTGCCTCTCTGGAGAAATTTCTCTCCGAATTGTATAATATCATCATTTCCTCTTCAGAAGAGTCCCTTTTTGGTTGTGTTGAGCTTCCACTGAACTTTAAAGCTTTTTTTCATGATCCCCATTTCAAGTTAATATTTTCTGCAGTCCTATGATAGCCATTACATCAGATGATTTTAGCTTTTACGCATCCACTTTGAAATAAACACTGGTTGATGGTTGCCAAGAAACAGGTCCTTTATATTTTACATTGAGAAGTGTTACAGCCTTTTCCCTCTTCTACCAATTTTGCGCCTTCATTCCCTCTTCAAATACCAACATGTACATTAATTATCAGGTGCTGAGAGGAAGCCAACTCACTTTTGCATCCGATCACCATCAATAATCTGCACTGGAAATGACAGGAAATAAATGAATTTTCTAATGGCCACTGCCTCAGGAACATCAGCTTGTCCATTTTCTAAGGTGGACAATTTTACTGATTTGCATGCGAAGCCTGACAGACAATGAACATTTTATTTTATTATGTTCATGATTAGTTTGTAGCTTATATCTATATAATTTTTTAAAAGTTTTTAAGAAAATTCCTTTCCAACCTTTCTTCTCTTCACAGGCTGTGTCTGATTTAAGAGTGTGGCTGCTGCTGTGTGGTGAATCCTTTGAATCTTGCTCATCATCAATAATTCCTGCAAAACTGATTTTACGTTCATATCTATGGCGATCTAACTCAGGATCAAGACGAAGTCTGCAGCTTTCCAAATCCTGTTGATAAGAGTTAAACATTATACAGACCAATATTTTAAGAAAGAAAACAGTTTAGAAGCCTTGTTGCTGGTTGCATAGCGGATACCAAACAACCTAAATTCCAGAGGCTAAAAAGTGAACCTTAAATACAAAACCGGGGAATGGCCATTTATTTTTACCAAGGGGTCTCTGATCCACTGTCATTCCTGCATTGGTACCAAACTTGACAACAAAACTGGCACTTATAATTAAACTGGAAAATACACTTCTGAAATGCAATAGGTATAAAGTATGTGAAGTTTCCCTTGCTTTTGGACTTTTATATGCAAGATTATTAATCACTTTATGCTTTTTAGTTTTGCTAAATACTTCTAACACAAAGGTTTGCTAACAATACTAAACCATGTCTGATTGTACTTACAACAAGAGGCTCAGTACGTGGTCGAGGCAAGCAAGGAAAAGTTTCTCGAAGGAATGTTGTGATCTCTAGAAGAAGCTGGCATGCTGCCATCTTTAGTGCAAATGGACAGCCACACTTGGTGGGATTAACGGTATCTGTTCGAAACATTGGAATGATCAAAGGTTAAGAAATATTGATCTAAAACAAACCGTGTTACGAGATTTGTTATTAGCACAGAGACATAAAAGGGCACAGTAAAAGGAGAGAGCATTTGCCCCAAGTACTTGGGAGAACATCTCACATCATGGTTCCTTCCCAACATCCCTGCAACATTTTTCTCCTTGGTTTATTCATCAAATCCCCTTTTCTAGTAAATCCAGCATTAAATCTGTATCTCACCCTCTGGCAAAAAGCATATGGCGAACCCTAACCACTCAAAGTGACAAAATATCATTCAGTACATGTAAAGCTTGCAAAACTGTTTGCTATAATTCAATCAACAGTGAGAATGACTATATTTTTCATGCTTTGTGAGGCTCACAGGATTTTAAAATAAAGTTGCTGAATGGAATGCTGGGGTTCCCAGCTGCAATCTGTAACAATTTTGATTGGTTTACTGAGTTCTGTTACAAATTTCTGGCACCCATTGCTACATTATATAAATTATAATTTGAGATTATGGTATTAGTTCTATGGCCACATAGACATGCTAAATTTAGTCCACCTCTATTCAAGATTCTGTATTTTTGTAAATGTCAATAATATGTAAACAAATTAAGAATTCAAAGATAAATGCATACTCACATAAAACCTTAGCCAAATTGAAAAGTATTCAAATTAAAAGCTAACATGTTAAACAAATTTGATTCATTTATATTTTGCCTAATACTGTTAATTTTTTAAAAACACTATGGGCTCATATCTTGCTGAAATTAAATGAAAAGTAAGATCCATTAACAATGTCCATTAGGTCATAAGAAACTGAAATATATATCAAAGTCCTTTCAACTGCAGGAAGCTTTTCATATTTATAAATTCTCATTTTTTGTTTAATGACATAGAAGAAGCCATTACCTCAAGTCTTTGCAGGCTGTCAGAGCAATCCCATTTCTCCCTGTAACCTGTTCTCTCGTACATGCCCATCTATTTCATCCTGATTCTCCTATTACACACCTACACTAGGAGTACCTTACAGTAACTAAATAGCCCACCATCTAGCATATCTTTAGGAGGTAGAAGGAAACTAAAACGACCAGAGGAAACCCAAAGACAATCTCACACAGGCAGTTCCAGAAGTCTGGACCAAACCCATTTCGAGGGAGCTGTATCCCTGCACCACTCCACAACTTTATTCTGATTTCCTATTACTGGAAGTCTTATCCCACTAAATATAATCTCATGCTTACACCAAAATAATACCCCTCCAACCCTTCAGAAAAATAAATCTTTTGGCTTCCCAATCAAAAGAATCCATGGAGTCAACTATCATAACACCAGTTGGCTGTTTATTCTGGAATATCAAAGCTCTTTGGAAAACATTGATCATTTGGGGATTTTTAATTAAAATTTAATTAAGATACATATTTAAATCTAAAAGCTTATACAACTTGTACCTAAATTAATTTAATATCTTGTTAGCTTCCACATTAATATTCTGAATGCTGTTACATTTTCCAAGAACAAAGTCTAGAGGAAGTTCCTTTCACCCAGCACATCCTACTGTACAGAAAATATTAGAATCATGAGATATTCAGATGTTTTTATTAAAACAGGTTTTCATTACAGGCTAGAATGTCTTGAGTCAGGCCACCCCCATAATAGGTCTCTCTTATAATAATTCCATGATAAGTAGAAAATTCAGATGCATGTGGGCCTTATTTAGAAGCACAACACATAAAAACAATACAACTGGACTTACATTAACTGCCAGTCAATGAAGTTATTGGTGTGGTTCAACATATTCAACAGCAATGATTTGGTCATGGAATCAGAGTGTTATACAGCTCAGTAATAGGGCCATCAGCCCAACTCATCCATACCAACCAAGGTGCCTACCCAAACTTGTCCCATTTGCCTGTGCTTGGCCAATATCCCTTTAAACTTTACCTAAACGTGTACCTATCCAGATCTCTCTTAAACATTGAAATTGTACCAGCCTCTACAACTTCCTCTGACAGCATGTTCCACATGCCAACCACTCTCTGTGTGGAAGAACACTCCTCAGGTCCCCTTTAAATCTTTCCCCTCTCACCTTAAACCTATGATCTCCAGTTTTAGACTCCTCTATCCTGGGTAAAGGACTTACGATCCACCTCACTTATGCCTCTCAAGGTCATCCCTCAGCCTCCTTTACTCTAGGGAAACTAATCCTAGACTATCCAGTCTCTCCTTGTAACTCAAGCCCTCTAGTCCTGGCAATATCCAGCTTAATCACATCCTTCCTATAGTATGGCAACCAGAACTGCACACAATATTCAATGTGTGGTCTTACCAACATCCTGTACAGCTGTAACATGATGTCCCAACTCTTGTGCTCAATACACTGTCTGACAAAGGCAAGCATGCCAATATACCTTCTTCACTGCCCTGTCTACTTGTGTCACCACTTTCAGGGAACTTATACCCCTAAGGTCTCTAACACTCCCCAGAGCCCTGCCATTCACTCTGCATGTCCTGCCCCAGTTTAACTTTCCAAAGTGCATCACTTTGTACGCCCGAGTTAAATTTCATCTGCCATTCCTTAGTCCACTTTCCCGGTTGATCTAGGATCTGTTGTAACCTTAGACAACCCTCTTCACTGTCCACTATACCACCGATTTTGGTGTCATTCGCAAACTTACGAACCATAGCACCTACATTCTCATCCAAATCGGTAATAAATATCACAAAAGACAGGGGACCCAGCACTGATCCCTGCGGCACACCATTGGTCACAGGCCTCCAACCTGAAAAGCAAACTTCCACTACCACCCTCTGACTCCTACCACCAAGCCAATTTTGTAACCAATGTTTGGTGTTTAAAGCAATTATTTACTTTCATAAAAGCTAAACTTTTAACAGAAAACTTTGAAGACTTTCCCTAAATAATCTATTTTCCGATCATCATCCTTATTCTAATTAAGTAGCATATTTGAAAGGTCTGACAACCAAGAAAAAATTTGAAATTTAACCATGCATAAAGACAGTAAATTGCATTCAAAAATTCTGGTTAATCTTTTGCTGTGTTACACATAGAAATCAAGGCCAAGTGTAGCATTCAGAGGAGGATTGCTTAAAGGGCATGGGATAATTGAAGAAGGCTGTCCAGATGTAGTTCAGTCTTCATGTTTAAGTCATACATTCTGGCTTTATCATTTCCATTATAAATTCCAAAGCCCGATTTGTAATGGAAACTGTATGTTGCTGTCACTGTAATTACAACCTCTGACTAGTGGAGCAACTTAAGCACCGTACTGGAAGTAATTACAATAGAACAAGTTTACACACACAGTTTCAATTACAAGTGTGCACATCAGAATTTACAAAAGTTAAGAGTCAACAGGGGATGGAGGAGAACAATAAGAGCATAGAAGAAGATAAACTAATTATTGCAATAAAAGCTAAGGCTGCTGAATTACCTGCAAGATAGTCATAGAGTCATACAGTCCAGAAACAGGCCATTTGGCCTATTATGTCCATGCTGCCCAATCTACCTGTCTACACTAATCCCATTTACCCACATTAGATCCATTGCCTTCTATCTCTTGGCGATTCAAGTACTTGTCTTATTGCTTCTGAAATATTATGAACACATCTTCCTTCACCACCTCTTCAGGCATTGCATTCCAGACTCCAACCAACCTTTGTGTGGAAAATAATTCCCCCTCAGACCCCTCTAAACCTCCTACCTCTCACCTTCAACGTATGCCCTCTTAGCTTAGACATCCCACCATGGGGAAAAAAAATTATCATCTACCCTATCTATCCCACTCATAATTTTATAAACTTCTATTGGTCACAGCTTCAGGGAAACAAACCCAACCTATCCGGCCTCTTCTTATAACTGAAATGCTCCAATCCAGGCAATGTATAACATTAGGTCCCAGCTCTTACACTGTGTGGCATGGCCGATGAAGAGGCAAATGAGATGCTTACCTTCACCACCTTATCTACCTGTGTTGCCACTTTTAGGGATCTATGGACGTACCCCAAGGTCCCTCTGTTCACCAACACTCCTTAAAGCCTTAGCATTTGTTGTACACATCCTAGTTTGCCCTCACAAAATGCATCACTTCGAACTTGTTAGGATTAAATTCCATTTGCCATTGCTTGGCCCAACTTTTCAGCTCATTAATATCATACTGTAGCCTTTGACCACTTTCCTTGCTATCTACAACACCATCAATTTTCATGAATGAAGAATGAAGTGGAAGAGATCATGGCCACTATCATCACCAAATAATGGCCTCCAAGATCTGCAAGCAACTCCAGCACAAGACCTGCACCTACCAGCAACCTCTGATACTTATCCTTGCTATTTCAGCTCCAGTGTACTTATAGACCATACTCTATCTGTTTTTGTGAATGAAGCCTTGGCTCACCAGGAGGTCAGCAGGTTAACAATTAACATGCAGCCAATCAAGTAAGTAAGAAGATGGCAGAGCATTCAGTATGGAATCCAAAATTCAGTGGAAGCAACAATAAGATGCAAACTAAATTCAAATATACCAAGAAAGCCACTGAGAGAAGTAACAAAAATGAAAATGATTCTACACCAGGCAGCATCAAATTTTGTTCAGCCAATGAGGTTTTAAGAGACTGCTGTTAAAGTCACAAATGATATATATTGCATGCATTAGGGAAAAATGATTGACACTCACATCTGAAAGACAGGAAATAAAAAAATAAAAAAATTGCAGATGCTAGAAAACTAAAATATAAACAGAAAATACTGGAAACACTTAGCTGGTAGGGCAGTATCTGTGGAAAGAGAAATAGAGTTAATGTTTCAAGTTGAAGACCTTTTGTCTGAAACAAAAAGAACTGGGTTCAGCATTTATGAATGAATGAACCAATAATTGATGGAAGATCTGTAGCATAAAGCATGATATGGAGCAAGACAATATGGCAATAAACTGGTGAGTGCCAGCTAATATTTTATTTATGTGTAGTAAGAGAATCAAGGGATAGATTTTACAAATGTGCATTCTGGAAATGAATTTGAGTAGGTGAAGTGCAAATTTAAGAATTCAGACACAACTGCTGAGTTTTCATCCATTAACTTGAGTAGATTGGAAATCAAGTAGGGCACCATAAATCCTACATGCAAAGTTCTCAATCAGAAACCTAAATCCTTCTGTGAGCAGTTTGGTGATAATTAAACGAAGCAGCCTATATACAGATAAAAGTGCAATATGTGAGCCAACATTTCCCTGCTGGTGGGCAGGTCTGTCTGCATTCATCATGCAGGAGTGGGAAGTGTGCCTCCCTTTGGGTGCTCTAACTCCACTTTAACAGTACGATCCTCAATAGACTGGTGGAATCACACCTTTGGCTTTTATGCATGGCAACCAATGAGTAAACATTTCCCCATTCACTTGATCTACTTAAATCATAACTGGAGAAAAAATTTGCTGATGCTGGCAATCCAAAACATTAATTGAAAACATCAGAAGCACTCAGCAGGAGAAGCAGCATCTGTGGGAAGAGAAAGAAGTTTACATTTTGGATCAAGGACTCTTCATCAGAACCTTGGACTGAATTGTCAACTCTGTTTCCCCTTATGGATGCTGCATGACCCGCTGGATGCTCCCAGCATTTTCTTTTCTTTGTTTGTTTCCACTTAAATCATAACCTGTCTTATCAAAGGAACTGCAATTTCACTGTAGCTAGTCCAGAGGAAATATTCCCCACGCTTTGAGTTATGCTGGAACATCATTCCGGGAATGGCCTTCAGTTACTTCCTCAAATGGCTGTTCTTGGCTGAATTGCCCTGAAAGGTCTGACCGTGTGGGAGGGGCAGCAGAGTTCAGACGACTGGGGGGTATCACACCCACCAACAACTCCGCAGGAGAGGATCTAAGATCAGGAGCTAAGGTGGATTTCCCTCAGTACCAAGGACATCTGTATCACCTGTCTTCCTGCCAGCCGTAAGCAGCATAGTAAACCTGGGTGCTTGCCAGGTTCCTGGGCCTAGTGAATAGAGAGAGTCTCAACTCATTTTCAACGGAAACGGCAGTTGGCAACTCTGTGGGTTGTCTAGCACACAATTCCTGTCTGTCACATTTAAAGTTCGATTTCTTCCCACATCCCAAAAAATGTGCAGGTTGGTGAGTTAATTGGTCAGCGTAAATTGTCCCTAGCGTGTAGGTGAGTGGTGGAATCTGGGGGGAGTTGAGAGGAATGTGGGGAGAAGAAAATGGGTTAGGCTAGGATTAGTGTAAACATGGGTACTTGATGGGCTGAAAGGCCTGTTTCCATGCTGTATGACTCTGTGACCTCTGTGACATGACACGAAAGCATCCTAAAAACAGACTTAGAAACAAAGATCAATAGACATACTGTCATCAAGGAAATCTTCTTCTTCATCTTCTTTCCTCAAACGTCTTTTGGTCTCATCATCATAAATGAAACCGAGTATGTTTGCTGGGCTTTCACTCTCCGTATGACACAGCTCATTTAGTCTGGTCCCGATAGCCTATCAGAAGATAGCATCATAACTTCAAAGCAGCAATTTATGGATCTGCATATAAATAAGTACTGTAGATGCAACAAACCTTGGATAAAATACCAACACTAAGTTGCATAAAATCACATACACACACTTCTGCCAACGCAGGCTTCCTCCCTTATGTCCCCATTTCCACATCCCTTCCAGAGAGTGCTTTAAATTCAAGATCATTTTCTTCAAAGTAACACTTCACTGCTGGACAAAAAATTGAAACAAACCACTAGCCAAAACATTGCTCTCCAGCAGGAGTGTTAGGACTCTTTGGTTGTTTTAAATATAGATGCTATTGCAATAAAGTTTCAACACAGCATTTCCTGTATCTTTAATTTATCTACCAGTGGGTAGAAAAGCTATGTTCACCTTGTTTACATGTCAGTATTCTGATCAATTCCATTAAATTCACAATCATCCCAAGTTTTGCTTCCTTCCATTGTAATTTTTGGGAATGCTCATTTCCTACCCTTATCAATCCTCACAGCTCAAGAGAGTACAGGCAACCCCCACATTATAACCATTTGAGTACTGAAAATTCATTCTTACTAAATTCAGAAATCACTTCAGAAAAATCTGAGATATGGAATAAAATTTGTTCTTGCAGATTTATGCAAAAAACTACATAAATAAACACAATTTTTTTTCAACTTGCGTTTCTTGAGGCATGCACAGATGACACGGCTTCACAATATGGATTTTCTAGGAAAGCACCCCCCTATTATGTGGAGGTCACCTGTACAAAGTTATCTGCTCCAATTTTTCTTCTAGAAATTAAGAAAATATGAGTAAGATTAGGTCACCTGGTCCCTTGAACCTGGCCCACCACTCACTATGATCATCGCTAATTTGCCCCAAGCTTCATCCTCATGGCCTTCAACTCCCTGATCTTTCAAAAATGTACCTACTTCCTCCTTAAATGCCAACAATAATCTAACCCCTCATAACCCTTTGGGGTAGATAATTCCAGAAGTTTACCACCGCTGCCATTAATCTCTTTGGTAGTAAATGTAAAGGGACTTTAACTTGCATATAGATTGGGCAAATCAAGTTGGTTGAGGCAGTCTTGAGGAGGACTTCATAGAATGCATCCGTGACAGCTTTCTTGAACAGCATGTTACTGAACCTACAAGGGAACATGCTATCTTAGATATGGTCCTGTGCAATGAGACAAGTAACATTAATGATCTTGTAGTTAGGGATCCTCTTGGAAAGAGTGATCACAGCATAATTGAATTTCTCATACAAATGGAGGGTGCAATAGTTCGATCTAAAACCAGTGTATAATGCCTAAACAAGCGAGACTACAACAGGAGGAAGGAGGATTTGGCTAGCGTAGACTGGGAACACAGGCTGTATGGTGGGACAGTTGAGGAACAGTGGAAGACTTCCAAAGAGATTTTTCACAGTGCTCAATAAAAGTAAATTCCAGTTAAAAGCAAGGACAGTAAGAGTGGGGAGAGCCAGCCTTGGGTAACTAAGAAGATAAAGGAAGGCATCAAACCAAAAGCTCATGCATACAAAGTCACCAAGAGTAGTGGGAAACTGGAAGATTGGGAAAACTTTAAAAAGCAACAAGGGGAAGATAGATTATGAAAGTAACCTAACAAAATATAAAAACAGACAGTAAAAACAGAAAAGGGTGGCTAGAGTGAACATAGGTCCCTTGGAAGATGAGAAGGGGGAATTAATATTGGGTAATGTGGAATTGGCCGAGGCTTTGAACGACTATTTTGTGTCAGTCTTCACGGTGGAGAACACGTCGAACTTGCCAAAGAGAGATGTTATGGATGCGATGGGAGGCGAGGACCTCAATACAATCACTAAAGAGGTAGTGATGAGCAAACTAGTGGGCCTAATGGTAAATAGGTTTGGTGGTCCTGACTAGATGCATCCCAGGGTACTGAAAGAAATGGCGGAAGTTATAGTAAAGGCATTTGTGATAATTTACCAAAATTCTCTTGATTCTGGGCAGATCCCAGCAGATTGGAAGACAAAAAATGTCATGCCACTGTTTAAAAAAGGACGTAGGCAAAAGGCAGGTAACTACAGGCCAGTTAGCTCGACGTCTGTAGTCAGGAAAATGCTCAAAGCTATCATTAAGGAAGAAACAGCAAGACATCTGGATAGAAGTGGTCCCATCAGGTAGACGCAGCATGGATTTAGGAAGGGCAGGTCCTGTTTGACAAATTTACTGGAGTTCCTTGAAGATATAACGAGGGTAGTGGATAGAGGGGAACAGATGGATGTTGTATACTTGTATTTCCAGAAGGCATTCCGTAAGGTGCAGCATAAAAGATTTATCCATAAGGATTATGGAGTTGTGGGTAATGTATTAGCATGAATAGAGGATTGGTTAACCAATAGAAGGCAGAGAGTTGAGATAAATGCACGTTTCTCTGGTTGGCAATCAGCTGTGAGCGGGGTGCTGCAGGGGTTGGTCCTCAACTGTTCATGATATACATTAACAATTTGGAAGAGAGGACTGAGGTGTAGGGTATCTAAGTTTGCTGATGACACTAAATTGAGTGGAAAGGCAAATTGTGCAGAGGATGCAGAGAGTCTGCAGAGAGATATAGATAGGTTAAGTGAATGGCCAAGGGTCTGGCAGATGGAGTACAGTGTTGGTACATGCGAGGTCATCCACTTTGGAAGGAAAAGTAGAAGATCAGATTATTTAAATGGTGAACGATTGCAGCATGCTGTTGTGCAGAGGGTCTTGGAAGTGCTGGTGCATGAAACGCAAAAGGTTGGTTTGCAGGTGTAACAGGCAATCAAGAAGGCAAATGGAATGTTGGCCTTCATTGCTAGAGGGATTGAATTTAAGAACAGGGAGGTTATGCTACAACTGTACAGAGTACTGGTGAGGCCGCATCTGGAGTACTGTGTGCAGTTCTGGTCTCCTTACTTGAGGAAAGATATACTGGCTTTGGAGGTGGTGCAGAGGAGGTACACCAGCTTGAATCTGGAGATGAGGGGGTTAGCCTGTGAGGAGAGACTCAATTGCCTGGGACTACACTCACTGGAATTCAGAAGAATGAGAGGGGATCTTATAGAAACATTAATAAAGGTATAGGTAAGATAGAGGCAGGAAAGTTGTTTCCACTGGTAGGTGAGACTAGAACTAGGGGACACAGCCTCAAGAATTGGGGGAGTAGATTTAGGATGGAGACGAGGAGGAACTGATTTTCCCCAGAGAGTAGTGAATCTGTGAAACTCTCTGCCCAAGGAAGCAGTAGAGGCTACCTCATTAAATATACTTAAGACACAGTTAGATTGATTTTTGCATGGTAGGGGAACTAAGGGTTATGGGGAAAAGGCAGGTAGGTGGAGCTGAGCCTATACCAGATCAACCATGATCCTATTGAATGACAGAGCAGGTTCGATGGGTCAGATGGCCTGCTCCTGCTCCTATTTCTGATGTTCTTATGTAAATCTGCATTATATTTTCTCTTGGGATACCATATGCTTGAAAATCAAATAAGTTGCAGATAAAAGCAAAAACCACTGGAAACACTCATTACTCAGCATGTACAAATTGTCTGAAATGTTAACTCTGTTTCTCTTTCCACAGATGCTGCCTGAACTGCTTGGTGTTATTATTTTATATTATAGTACTTGAATTTTTAAAATATTTTTTCATTTGTCATAATTGAATGCATTCAATGTCTCAGAATAACACCAAAGGCATGGCCTCCATCTTTAACCTTCATGTTATAGATTGTGAATGTTTCACAGACATATTTAGTTTGGCTCTGAACTTTTTAAGAAAAGAATGTTATTAATTGCCAAAGGTTCTTTCCTTACCTCACCCCACTGACAGAAGAGTTTTGCTGCTTTCCACTGTAATTTCTGATTACGCTTATTTCCAACAATGGGTGATCTTCCTCGTGACAAACCCTTTTTAGTTATACTGACATGGTGTCCTTTCATCCACTCTGGCCAGTTTCCACGGTTGCATCGATGTACAAACCGGGCACACTCTAGGAATAGTGCTGCCCTTGCTACAACTGGTGCTTCCTGAGGTGATCATTCAAAGGGAGATGTGGGAATAAAAATAAATTTTAAAAATACATTATATCTTTTGACCAAATTTCTAATCAGGTTATTGATTTCTATTCCTTGTCTCCAAGGAGTGAAGAGAATGAAGAACAACGATTTTAAGCCATCATTCACTTAGTATTTTTTTAAAATCAGTCACAGTAGTAGTTTAAAGAGAACTCTAGTAATTAAGATTTCACTAACACCAAATGTCAAACTTTATTTATTCCACTACATATTTACATTGAGCATTAATTACTTTATAAGGTCATAAAACACAAAAACAGAACAAGACTTTTCCAATAATTTGAACACAACCTGACTTCTATCCCAGGCCAATACTTTCATCTAAAATCTGCAACTGTAGAAATGGGACAGAGTATGAGCTTGAAGAAACACAGAACTAAAGATAGGAGACATGTCCAAACTTTCCACTGCCTTAATTTGTATTTTGTTCTGCATCCCAACATCCCCTTTCCATTTCTTTACCTAATGCCATCCTCCACCATTCTCTCATGCTCTTGCAATCAGATCAAGAATAGTATTTACAAGGGACTGGGAAGTGCTGGCTGGCCTACCCTATTCAGATAAGGAATTGTGCATTCAAGAGAGAAGCAAACTGATTTAAAATGACTAATTTGTTAAGGTAAAATATCAATAAAACACACATTTATGGAGCATCCATCACATCTAAACCACTTCAGTTTTTGGAAGTAATTTTGTATTTTTCCTCATCCCCTTTCAGTCCCATTCATCAATGCCTGGTGAGTGGGCAGGTATAACTAATCTATTGGAATAACTTGAAGAAAATAACTATCTAAAATTTCCAAAAATTCTGACAAAGAACTCACAAATTAGTTACTTGAGAAGACACACTTGTGGAACAGACTAATAACTGTTAGATTAAGAACCTAACTATAGTCTTAAGAATTGGCTACTGTCTCACAGGTAGAAAATTGTAGTTAATGGATGTGAATCTACTGTATCCCACAATCGTCAGTCTCAAGGCTGTTGATTTTTAAAAAATCTTTATAAATGACCTAGACCTGTTTATTGGGATAGCTGTCCAAAGGTTCAAAGATAAAACAAAATGATTCCAGAATCTGTATCAAATAATAAACTTATGTGAGCAAATCTAATTACTCTGGGGAATAGGCCAGATTCAGGTGTTTTCTAGCTTACATAAATGCAATGTAGAGGAGTTGGACAAGCCTAATACCGAGTGCATTTACATTTCACACAATGCAAAATTAAAACTAGTTTAAAAGATTCTGTGGTCATTGGCTCTAACTAATACTAAAGCATTATTGTCCAGTACTTGTGGCCAAAGCAAACTGGCTATTTGGTTCCATGAGCAGAACTTCTCAGCACCGAACAAAGCACACTGAATTCTGTAAAAATCCATTGTAGAGCACATTTGGAATACTCATCAAATTTTGATCACGGAATACGATGGCAGATAGAGTTTTCGAACAAAAAACTAAATAGAATTACAAAGGTGACTTTCCAGCACAGAGGGGATTGGTTAGGTGGAAAGGCTTAAATGGCTGTTATTTGAGAAATGCATACCAGTTTGTTGAAAGGATGAATACTTCTTTGTATTTCAAACAGATAAGTTCTGGATCATTAAAGAACATGCACAAAACGAGATAAAACAAAGGAAGATTGCACATTGGAGTTTCTTTCTTGCTCCTGAGTGCCATGGGTGCATGGAGCAAGATACAGAGTTGGTTGAAGGTGAAGACTTAATAAGTTTTTTTTTGAAGAGACGAACCATTTCCTGATCAAAATACAGAAACCGTAGCAAGCGATTCAGGCCCTCAAACCTATTCTTCCATTCGATTACATAAAGACTCATCTGTATGTCTGTATCTTAGCTCTTTTTATCTGCCTTTATTTTATAGCCCTTTGTACATTGAAAGTAATTACCCTAATTTATGCTTCCTTGATGAACAATGGGTTTCTTTCTGGATTTTTTTTGCTTTTCTAGATATAGATATAGGTATTTATTTATTAGTCACATGTACATCGAAACGCACAGTGAAATACGTCTTTTTGCATTGCTAAGAATGTGCAGGGGGCAGCCCGCAAGTGTCACCACTCTTCTGGCGCCAACATAGCATGCCCACAGCTCTTAACCTGTACGTCTTTGGAATATAGGAGGAAACCGGAGCACCTGGAGGAAACCCACCCAGACACGGGGAGAATGTACAAACTCCTTACGGGCAGCAGGTCGCTGGTGCTGCAATAGCATTACACTAACCGCTATGCTACCGTGCGATTTCATAACAGATAGTAAATGGTTAAGAATGTGAAAATAATAATTGTGATGCTCTGGGTGTTGCGGTGAAGCAGTATAACCAGGAAATACAAGCTACGAGTGCATTCTCTGCAATTTTGAAATTCATAGTTTTACAGCGACATTCTGAATTGGGAAATCCAGGAGTCTGGCTTCAGTCTAAATTAGAGCTGAGCTAGGAGAAGAAGAGGTTGAAATACTCTTCTGCCAATGGCAATTCATGCTGTTCATTTTAAATCAGAGGTTTGATTTTTGTTAAGGAACTGAAAAAAGGGATGCGAGGCAAGGTGGGAATGTGAAGTGAGATCACAGGTCAGCAATATTTTCTATAACTGGCACTAGTTAAGTAACCTAGAATCCCATATTTTATGTTCAAGGTACATGGGATGGGCTTGATGCTTATTTTACCAATTGGCCTTTTCTCTTTGGCATTTTTATGGATATTTTGCTGTTTGCTATTTGTTATTTGTGATTAAATTGGGCAAGAGCTTTACTGCATTCAATTAGAGTCATAGAGTTACACAGCATGGAAACAGTCCTTTCAGCCCAACTTGTCTATGCTTGCATTTGGCCTTTGTACCTTGGATTCTATTCTATCCATGTACCTGTCTAAATGTCTTTTAAATGTTGTAATTGTACCTGTCTCTACCACTTCCTACCAGCTTGTTCCATATACCCACTGTCCTCTGTGACAATGTTGCCCCTCAGGTCCCCTTTAAATCTTTCCCCTCTCACCTTACACCTATGCTCTCTAGTTTTAGACTTCCCTACCCTGGGAAAAAGACCGTGACCATTCCCTATTCTATGTCCCTCATCATTTTATATACCTCTAGAAGGCCAACTCTCAGTCTCCTATGCTCCCCGGAACACAGTCCCACCTATCTAGCCTCGCCCTATAACTCAAGCCCTCCAGTCCAAACTACATCTTTGGAAATCTTTCCTTTACCCTTTCCAGCTTAATGGCATCCTTCCTATAACTAAGCAACCAGAACTGCACACAACACTCCAAGTGGGGTCTCACCAACGTCTTGTACAGCTGTAACATGACATCCCAACTCTTGTACTCAGTGCCCAGACTAATGCAGGCAAGCATGCCAAACACCTTCTTCACCACCCTATCAACCTGTGTCGCGACTTTCAGGGAACTATATACTTGTACTCCTAGGTCTCTCTGTTCTACAACACTTTCTGGGGCCCTGCCAATCACTGTGCAAGTCCTGCCCTGTTTTCACTTCCCCAAAATGCATCACTTCGCACTTGTCTGAGTTAAATTCCTTCTGCCATTCCTTGGCCTACTTCCTCAGTTCACCTGGATCCTGTTGTAATCTTGGACAACCTTCTTCACTGCCCACTATACCACCAATTTTGGTGTCATCCACAAACTTACTAATCATGCCACCTATATTCTTATCCAACTTCTTAATATAGATGACAAACAACAGGGGACCCAGCACAGATCCCTGTGGCGTACCATTGGTCACAGGTCTCCAACCTGAAAAACAACTTCCACCATCACCCTCCGATTCCTGCCATAAAGCCAGTTCTGTTTCCAATCAGCTAGCTCACACTCAATCTCATCTGATCTAACCTTCCAATTATGATGCTAGAAATACCCAAAACACAACAGAAGAATTTACAACATATAAATGGACCAATTAGCTCAGCTATGCTCTCCAAAAGCCACCTCTTTACAATATTTTTATTAAATCCATGAAAAAAAAGAGTACATGCATCAAAAAAGAAAGTAAAAATACTACTGAATACATTGTATTAAGTTGTACTTAGGATTACAATACTCTAAATCAATAATCACATATAGTAGTTAGTTAATAAGGAAAGAAAAAATTGAAATATTTTATTACAAAAAAAAATCTACCCCCACTACCAAAACCCGAAGCTGTTAGATAGAAGAAACAGCAAAGAAAAACCTTAAAAAACATAAGTGTCAGCCAATATCTGCATTTTAGTCCCCAAATAAGAGATTTTGAAAATAATTCAAAAAGGATCCCCACAGGGTTTGAAAGTCTAGGTTAGATTCAAAAACTGAACAGCGAATCATCTCTAGATTCAAGTATGACATAACATCCCGTAACCATTGAACATGCGTAGGTGGAGTAGCTTCCTATCATGTAAGCAATACGGCTCTCCTGGCTATAAGAGAAATAAAAGCCAGAATATGTAAATCAGAAGCCTTCAAAGTTATATCTTTTTCTCCAACGATCCCAAATAGTGCAGTCAAAGGATTAAGTTTAAAATTTATTTTAAAAAGTACAGAAAAAGTATGAAAGACCTCTGTCCAATATTCTTCAAGACTCTGACAAATCCAAAACATGTGAATTAAGGAAGCCACTCCGTTATTGCATTTATCACAGTAAGGAGATATATCAGAATAAAAACGGGATAGTTTATCTTTAGACAGGTGAGCTCTATGGACCACTTTAAATTGAAGGAGAGAGTGACGAGCACATAATGAAGTATTAACCAACTTGAAAAGTTCATTCCAAGTTTCCTCGGAAATTGACATCTGCAAATCTTGTTCCCAAGCGTTTTTATCTAGTGGGACCTTACTCATTCCTAGTAATCTGTCATAAATATTAGATATTGAGCCATCCTGAAAGGGTTCCAACTTAAAAATTTCATCTAATAAATTCTTATCGGGACACAAAGGAAAAGAATGTAATTGAGATTGAAGAAAATCTCTAATTTGTAAATATCTAAAAAAATGAGTTTTTGGTAAATTATACTTGGTAGACAATTGTTCAAACGAAGAAAGATTTCCTCCAACAAACAGATCTTGAAAACAAGTAATACCTAATTTGTCCCACTCTTTAAAAACTACATCAGTCATAGAAGGTTTAAAAAAGTAATTAGAGAAAATGGGACTGGACACAAAAGCCACCTCCTGAAATACATTTCACCTGATCAGTATTTCCTATTCCTTTCTTCAACATATTCTGACCTTGATTTTCCTTGCACGTATTCATGCAATTTGCTCAACTGCTACTACTGTGATATTTTCCACATTCTATCCATTTTCCGGTTAAAGATGAACTAAACAAACCTTCCACATCTAACAGTGGATATTTTCTACCACTAACCACTGGGAAGAAACTGCATTACCATATACACTGAAACAGAAACTTGTAGACAAAATACAAAAGTTTTTTTTTACCAGGTCAAGGGCTGCAGCCAGTATTGAAGCATCAGGGATTGTTCCAGGTTCACAGCAGTTTAAAAGAAATTGGAATCGTTTCATGCCCTGTCTAATGGCTCCAAGGTTCAAGATATTTTTACTTTTGCTTCCTTCCTGACTAGCTGCAAGGTGTTCCTCAAAACTACGACAACCTAGTGAAATGTAAGACATCAAATTATACAAATTTAAATGTAATTGTGTCTTTGTTAAGAGATCAGTATTAGATATAGCTAAAAACCATCTGACAGATCACTTTTTATTCAAACATATGAAACTCTGAACAGAACAATTAATGATCCACTTAATTACACTCCTAGCATTCTAGCAAACATATAATGTAATGATAAACAAATGGTTGACTAGTGATTACAATCATTTCTTGAGAATGTATCATAATAGATCCAGCTTTGAAGAAAACTCCACTTACTAATATGTTCTTTAATGTTCCTTTTTTTTAAAAAAATCACCCATATTTAACTGTAGGGCAAGTCTCACAGAACCATCTCTAAAACAAATTTTTGAAAATATCTTGGACCTGATCTTACCATCCCGAATGGTCTCCAAATTGACATCAATGAAGAAAAACATTTATGCCAAAACCAAGAACAAAAGGATACAACTTACCTGCTAACAACAAACTAATTGCAATCAATTTGAATTGACATAAACTGTTTTCAGGTACAAATTTGGCTCAGTAAAATTTATGTCTAAATAATTATGCAACAGGATAATTTGCTTTTCTCCTGCTATTACACCAACAACTAATTAACTGGATTTATGTTTGAGACTGATCAGTAATGGGTAGATATAAAAACAAGACAATTTATGTTGATTTAAAATATGTTGTCCTTTCTTTATGCAATGTGCTATTTGTTTACTATGGGTAGCTTGTGATATTCCTGTATCAAACTCGTATCTATCACTGTTTGAAAACATATCTACAGAGTTTTCTGCAGTGGATGTTTTCTGGTATTAAGTACCATTGAAATTAAATGCCTATCCTGGTGATTTCTACTTTATTTAAGCGGAAACTGTTAAATTGCTTTTTACCCAAATGGTAATCTCCCCTCTGTCTCATTTCCTAGATAAAACTGAAGGGAATGCTCTTAGCCAGAACATCTTCCACAATGAATGACAATTACATGTGCATAAAACACATTTTCTTAAAAGTTAAAATGCTAAACTGTAATCTTTACAGTTAAGTTTTGATTGGGTAATTTAAATTTCTAAGTAGTTAGTTCAATGGTTATACTCATAGGAATGCAATACCTTCCCATGCGTAAGTACTTGTAGCGGCCACATGAACAACTGCTCTTTTAAAAGGCCTTGACATATGACACTGACAAATCCACCACCAATCCCTGTTAATAGTACCTTACATTATATCAGGTATAAATCCAAAATCCTTCTCTACTTATGATAAATAAGCTTTGTTAAGTGATGGTGACTTAACCGCTGGGCTCTTGACTTGCAGGGTTATGAAATTCTGATATCAGCTATTTTATGTCGTATTATATATTTTAAATATCACAGACACAGAATTACTGGAAAATGATCCATTCTTGAATCAATTATACTTGGCAAAATGCCAGCTGTGGTTAAAAAGTCTGCAATGGTATACAATGATAAATGATATTACATAGTGACTGACTTTGTTCCTTAGGCAACAAAAATACTTAATTAAAATTTATCTGTTTCAAGTGTTATATGTCATGTGCAGCCATGGGCAAATGTGAAAACTGCAGAATTTTAAGTATTCTAGTCAGTCCCTTTCATGACGATGGACCATATGATAAAGAGTTACAGAATGAAATTTCTATCCCAGCAATTATAATCCAATTAGTTTACACACAGCAAAGCAACAAACTGACACGCATGATTTACTGCCAGGATTATTAGTGGGCAATTTGGAATCAGAGGCTTCTCGATGACTAAACTGTCTACACAAGTGAAGGGAGGAATTCAAATACAACAAGAGTTATACAGCACATTGTGCAGTGGTATCAAATTTTAGATCATCGTAATCTTTCCTGTATTACCACAAAAATTTTCATGCAATGGCCATCATGAACACAATAAAATTTATCAGATATTAGAGCAAATGTCAATGCATTTATTTGAAATATAAATTGGTTTCAAAACTATGCATGCTTTATATTCTTGAAAGAAAACCTGAGTTTCAAATTGGGCTGAAGGGCCTGTTTTTGAGCTGTACAAGTCTATGTCTCTAATATGGTTAACACATTGCTGTATTGCACAAGAATTTAGAAACTGATGTTTGCCACGAATGCTCGCCAAGTGCTGACTCAGTTATGGGCCTGCCAATGGAAACCAGCAGCACCCAAAACCTACCTCTTGGGGGCAAACGAACCACTGTCGCACACTAGCCTTTGTTTACTTCAAAGCACACAAAGGTAAATGCAGCACCCAGGGCCACAGATGAAAAAATGTCAGTGATTGGGGTCCAAACGGGGGGTGGGTGGCAGTTATGCTTTGGAACAATATCCACTAATTTAGGAACAAGGACGGTTGCACAGGGAATGGTATTATCTGATGCATGTCTAATGTAGTAGGTCAATGAAGTTAGTAGGTCAGTGAATTTACAGGGTTGTGTTTTGAACTAGAAATGGTCATAATTGTGTTTTACTCTAGAAACATATATTCTCTAATTAGCCAGCTTGCCTTAGGTCACATGTGTCACCTTCTGGACCAGCCTATCATGTGGAACCTTGTCAAAAACCTGACTAAAGTACAGATAGACAATGTCTACAGCCTATGTTCATCAATCTTCTTCGTTACCTTAATTACACAATTAATAACAGCCATGTTTCAACTATAATGGAGCACGGGAGGGCTGGTAGGTTCAACTGTATTTACTTCAATGCAAGGAGCCTCACAGATAAGTCAGGAACTTAGAGAATAGATCGGCACTTGGAATTATGATATTGTTGCAATCATGGAAATGTGTTTGAGGGAAGGGAAATTCTGGCAACTTAATGTTCCATGGTACAGAAGTTTCAGACATGCCAGAGGGGAATGCAGAAGAGGAGGGGGAATCTCATTACTGTATAAGTGAGAATAACACAGCAGTACTTAAAGAAGAAATCCTACAGCTATTGTCAATGAAGCAAGCTGGCTAACTGGATCCAAAGTTGGTAGGGAGATAAGAAGCAAAAGGTAGGGTGCAGAAATGCTTTTCTGATTGTAAGTCTCTGATCAGTGGTATACTGCAGGAATTGGTGGTGCAATCTTTGTTGTTTGTAATATATATTAATGACTTGGACATGAACGTAGAAGGTATGATTAGTAAGTTTGCAGATGCCACCAAAATTGGTGGTGTCACGGAGAGTGAAGAAAATTTTCCAAGACTATAGCAGTGGAGTTCCCTGAAAATGGTCACACAGGTAGATAGGGTGGTGAAGAAGGCATACAGCATGCTTGCCTTCATAGGTCACTACACAGAATATAAGAGTTGGGAGGTCACGTTGCAAATTAACCAAACACTGGAGTATTTTGTGCTGTTCTGGATGCCACATTACAGGAAGAATGAAATTGTGCTGGAGAGAGTGCAGAGGAGACTGGAGGACTTCTGTTATGGAGAGAGATTGGATACCTGGGCTTGCTTTCCCTGGAGCAAAGGAGGCTGAGAAGTGATCTGATAGAGGTAAATAAAATTATGAGATACATAGAAAAGGTAATTAGTCAGAATCTCATTCCCATGGTAAGGGTATCAAAACCAAGATGGCATAGGTTTAAGGTGAGAGGAAAGCATGTTAATGGGGATTTGAGGGGAAAGTCTTTCACACACAGAGTGGCTGATATCTGGAACTTCCTGTCAGAGGAGATGGTGGAATCAGAAACGATCACTACATTTAAGAGGTATTTAGACAGGCACTTAAGTAAGGCATAGAAGGATACAGGCCTAGTGAGGGCAAATGGGATTAGACAGAAAGGTTGGGATGGTCACTGTAGGCCCAAGAGCCCAACTCTGTGATGTACAACTCTACAATTCTCCAACTCTAAAACTCTTGACAAATGCAACATCAGTCAACACAGCAAACTGCAATATTTGAAATAGAAAATCATTAAAATTTGTAATTAAAAAATAAGGACATCAACTGAAATGAATGAGCACATGATGAACCTTACAATTATTAACTGACAACAATAAACTGTTGTCAAACATAATGCTGCTGATGATCTACATTTCAAAATAAACTGAAATTACTCTTTCTGAATTGAACCTTTTTTTTATCAATTATAGATAAATTAACATCTGAAAGCGTGCCCATTGTTATGTCAGGCATTAATCTTGTTCCTGAGAACATCAAAAGGTACCTTCATCCAAATAATGTCCTGCAGTAAGGAATGAGAATCAGTTTAGTGTAATTTCACTCTGCTTTCAAATGTAACACTGCCAATCTGAACCTTGTTTAATTTTGATTGAATGCATTTATTTCAGCCTTATATAAGGTGACAAATAGCTTCACGTACTAGAAACAAAATGAAGAGCCATTTTCTCACTAGAAAGATTTACATACATGGTAAAGAAGATAATATATTAGAAAATACAGTATATTTGAGTATATGCATTTATCAAAGTAATCAAAGCAGGCATGGCACCTGACGTTGATAATACTGCTGATATCCATCAGCCATCACAAAATATCACTTCTATCCACTTTCTTGAGCCATCCATTAAAGTCAGAGCTGTACAGCACAGAGATCAGCCCTTTAACCCATCAAGTCATTTCTGCCATCTACACTAATCCCATTTGTCCATACTAGGTCTATACCTTTCTATGCTTTGCCTATTTAACTGTCTCTCCACTCTGCTTTGCAGCACCTAGACAACCGCAAGACATAAGTCAGGCTGCTATTTATTGATTACATATAATCACCAATACCATCATCCCTCAGTCCTAATAACCAAACTTCAAAATCGGGCTCTGTAACGCCCTCTGCAAGTGGATCCTCGGCTTCAATAATAGGGAAAACAGTCAATGCAGATCGGCAATAACATCTCCTCCTCGCTGACTATCAATGCAGGTGCACCTCAAGAATCCGTGCTTAGCCCACTGCTTTACTCTTCTACACTCATGACTGTGTGACTAAGCACAGCTCAAACACCACCTATACCTTTGCCAATGACACCACTGTTGTTGGTAAAATCTCAGATGGCGATGAGGAATCTTTTCTGACCAATTGTCCGCAGACTGTCAGGTTAGGAGGGCACATATCTTCTACCCTCACTCTGAATACTGGTGTTCCTCAGGGGTGTGTGCTGAGTCCCTTCCTGTATGCCCTTTTTACTCATGACTGTTCATCCATCCATGAAACAAACACCATCATAAAGTTTGCAGACGACACGACAGTCATTGGCCTGATCATGAACAATAATGAATTAGCATACAGGGATGAGGTACAAAACCTGACAGCCTGGTGTTCCGCCAACAATCTCATTCTCAACATCCAAAAGACTAAAGAGGTTGTGGTGGATTTCAGGAAGTCAAGGAAGATAGATCTTGGTCCAGTGTTCATTGGTGGCGAGGCTGTGGAGAGACTCTCCAGTTTTAAATTCCTGGGGGCATACATCACCAAGGACTTTTCCTGGGCAATACACACCTCAGCTGTCATTAGGAAGGCATAGCAACACCTCTATTTTTTGAGGAAATTGAGGAGAGCCAGATTGTCTCAGAACATTCTGGTGAACTTCTACCGGTGTGCGGTGGAGGGTATCCTGACATACAGCATTACTGCTTGGTATGCCAGCTGCACTAGGAAGGAGCAGAAAGCTCTGCAGAGGGTCATCAAGACGGCCCATAACATCACTGGGACTCAGTTACCAGCGATAGAGGACATCTATCAGGCTCGATGTCGGAGCAGGGCTTTAAACATCATTCGAGAACCAGCTCACCCTGCTCACTACCTTTTTAAATTACTCCCCTCTGCTAGGCGATACAGGACAATACATGCACACACTACAAGACTGAAACACAGCTTTTTTCCCCAAAGCTGTTAAATTGTTGAACATGGACTGACATCTCCTATACATACATACACACACATATTATGTCTTCCCCCCTTTACCGGCTGGACTCATGGTGTTATTTAATATATTGATATTCTGCTGATTATCATTATTATTATTATCATGGTTCATTTGCACACTGCCTTTTTATTTTTTTTGTACTTTATATTTGTGTAAGTTTGTTTGTTTTATTTTATAGTTATAATTGCTCTTATTAATTTACTGTTTTGGTTTTTATTAGGCAAGGGAGTGCCATCGTAATCTCGTGTTGTTGCTGCTGCAACAGTACAATGACAAATAAAGAATTCTTGAATCTTCTTGAATCTTGAAGTGTACAGGAGTGAGATAGATCGGCTGGTTGATGATGTCGCAACAACCACCTTGCACTCAACGTCAGCAAGAACAAGGAACTGATTGTGGATTTCAGGAAGGGGAAGTCAGGAGAACACACTCATTGAGTAGTCAGCGGTGGAAAGAGTGGGCAGCTTCACGTTCCTGTGCATCAACATCTCAGAGGATACACCCTGGGCCCAACACATTGATGCAATCAAGAAGAAGGCATGCCAGTGGCTCTACTTTGTTAGGAGTTTGAGGAGATTTGGTATGTCACCAAAGACTCTTCCAAATTTCTGCAGATGTGCGGTAGAGAGCATCCTGACTGGTTGCATCACAGCCTGGTATGGAGCCTCTAATGCACACGATCGTAAAAGCCTTACAGAGGGTTGTAAACTCAGCCAGCTCCATCATGGACACAACCTCCCCACCATCGAGGACATCTTCAAGAAGTGGTGCCTCAAGAAGGCAGCATTTATCATTAAGGACACTCACAATCTGGGATATGCCCTCTTCTCGTTACTACCATTGAGGAGGAGGTACAGGAGCCTGAAGACCCAAACTCAACGAGTCAGGAACAGCTTCATACCCTCTGCCATCAGATTTCTGAATGATCTATGAACACTAACTCATTATTTCTTTTTTTTGCGCTATTTACTTATTTTTGTAATTTATAGATTTTTTATGTCTTTACACTGTACTGCTGCTGTAAAACAACAAATTTCAAATCATTTGTCAGTGATAATAAATCTGATTCTGTCCATTAAACATAATATAAATATAAAGGAAGTGGGAGAGGAACCATTTACAAAGACTGGATATGTTCCTCACAATTCAAGCTGGTACAATCAATAAATGTTCATGTTAATTGACCCTCATTGAAACTTTTGGGATGGCCTATATTCCACTTAGTCTTTCTAGCATAGCCATATGTTGCTGAATAATGGTCAGAATTCCTTTTTTCTTATGAGGGTCAATTAACATGAACATTTATTGATTGTCTTCCCCTGTTTAGTTACAAAGGTACAGAATCAAAATGAGCTACATCCAATGGCTAGTTTTGATGGCCCTGAAGTATCAGTGGATATTACATTGTTTGATGAAGTATTTTACAAGTGTCAATAGAAGAGATTTGCCTTGTCCGTTTCCAAAGCAAATCTCTTTAGTGACATCCCACTGTGAACCGGCAGCTGTGTTCTTAAAGAGAATGTATTTGATTACTGCGGGAGGTTGCAGGTAAACAATTTTTTTTGAAGATAGGTTGTCTTTTTAATTAATTATCTGCTACCCCTATTCCATAACTCCCGAAGATGGTTGCATTTCTGTAACCAACTTTCCTGTCTTGAAAAATGCTTTACAAATTTATGGGAGAATTTGCGTCAAGTCAGATTTCTGTAAGTCAGGTCTTCCCTAACCCAGGGAGCAATTATAAACAATACAGGCAGTCCCGTCTTATACAGGGGGATTACGTTTCTAGAAAATGGTCCATATCACAAAGCTGTGTCATCTACATGTGTCAAGAACTGAAAGTTGAAAAAAAAATTACGTTCATTTATTTACTTCCCCCACCCCACCCCCCCTCCCCAAGTAAATTTTGTGAGAGTGAATTTTATTCTGTATCTCAAATTTTTTGGGTAGCGAGTTGTGAATTCTGTCAGGACGAATTTCTGTTACCTACATGACTATAATGTGGGGCTTCCCTACATTAATTACAGGGGAAATTTTCCAATTTATTGGATAGAATAATAAATGAAAATCTCAAAACTGTAAAGTGTAAATTATTACAAGACAACAATATTTTTAACAGTGTCATAACTGAGTTAAAGTTTTGAGACTTTACAAAAACACAAGAAAAGGGACAGCAGTAGGCTACCTGGCCCCTCAAACTTGCCCCACCATTCAATGTCATCATCTGCCTCAACTCCTGTCCTGTGCTACTTGTACATAGCCTTCAATTCCCTGATCTTTCAAAAATTTATCTACCTCCTCTTTAAATTTTTTTGGTGATCCAGCCTATCACGCAACCTACAAAAGTAGAGCGTAATCAAGTCATTATTGATCCCAAAGGACTGCCTAAGAGGAAGGCTGGAAATAATATACTTACAAAATTAGAAAGGTCATTTAATATTTTCATTCCTAAATGATCTGTACAGAATGATAACTGGGAACATGGGAAGTAAACGCAGGTAAGTAACCAAATATATACAAAGGTGTCACCCTCCCTCATGCTTATTGCTGAATCAAAATGTTATGAGTTGGAGCGCATAAACTAAATTGACTCTGAAGTGCAGATGCAATTTCCATTTGAAACCTCAAACTGAGGTTGTGTTGCAAGTGATGATGGAAATGGTGGAAGGAAAGTTGATTAATGTGAAGTTTAATGAGGTGTTTTACATCTACCATCATTCTACATTGGAATAAAAAGGCTGAGTATTTAACTCCTTCTTTTCCATTATTGCCTACAAGAAGCACTTGCATAAATGATAATGCTATATATATATATATATATATATATATATATATATATATATATATATATATAATATAAACCTTTATCCTAAGTTTTTCAATTATTTAATCATTTGGTATTGTGGTAGTTTGTCCATTAAATAAGCAAATACCAAAGAAAATTATTTCTAGCAGGTTTACAAACCAAAAATATAGTAGACTCTTTGTTAATTTTGTGGAATGGCCACCATAAACAATGGGTTAATGTATGGATTTCATAACTTGATTGTAAATTTCCCTTTCGGTTCAAAAAATTCAATTTGTTATTCACTCCTATGACTCCCACATACGATATAATTTGCAAATACAGCAAATAAAACTTAACCCTCCATGTGCCAGTGTTTGCTGGCTTCTCAACTTATGTGCTACATTTTTATAGGGCTTTAAATGCCCAAATAAATTGTTGAATACTGCAATAGGTAATTTCTTAAGGAAATTAATTATTCAAAGAAATGCATCTCCTAAAATGCTTAAAACCATTATAAAGTTACCAAAGCAAAAAACATATCCAAAGAAAGAATGGTTTCACTCGTGGCTGAAAACCATCTATCCTATCACAAACTGAAAATCAAACCACCAAAGTCATTGGACATAAATAAGGTGCAACTCTGGAATCAAATGCTAGGGCAATTACCATCTTTCTCTTCTGGATGATGAAGCTTTGATGGATTCCTTCGACCAGAACGCCATTTACCAAGTCGCTTGAAGAAGTTCTCCTCTTCATCTCGCCCATCTTCCAGGCCCTCACCTTCAGACAGTTTTACCGCACTATTAAATTTCACCTGCGTACAATGGCATTATAAAAGAATAAATTATAAATTTGTTCATTTGCAGAATTTTATCAACCAATAATTGATTTGAACATTTGTGTCAAAATACATTGTTAATCTTGTTCTCATAGGACTTTCTTGTCCAAAATAATAAACAAATACAAATCGCATTCCCACTCACATCCTCCCCAGCCAAAGAATGTCAACTTGGGTATATGGTCAAATGGAGCTTGAAATGGAGTCGAGGCCACAATATCAAAATAAAAGGAATAAAATTCTAATTATTTCATCAACAGAGTTATTAAAATTAAGAAATGATTAAAAAGTCTTCTGCTGAATTCTTATGGATACCTGCTTCTATGTGTGCTTCCAATTCTGCCCATTCTGGTAGGGATGTGAAATTCCCATCATTAGTGCTGGTGGGGCTTGGGCGTTAGCACACATAGCCAGTATTTGGAAATACTGATGCAGTTATTTAAAGGTCTGCTACTGCATCTTAAAGTAAAACTGAACCAGTATTGTCTTGTTCTCTATATTCCTGATTCAGCAACTAATACTGTTACATTGCCCCATGAAGGTGCAGAACTTCCAGTGCTTTGGTCAAATGGAAGTTTTCACGTGGGGATCCAAATAGTTGAAGTTATGTCAATACTTCACAGCTAGCATTGAGAAAGGATTAGTAATGGATACAGGTAGTTCTGCCTGACTGCTGGCTAGTTCAAAGTGACTGACATAGCACAGATCAGGGATCAAACGCTGGGTTTTTACATCAATATTCATCACCATGTAAAACATTTACCTAATTGATCACGGGGCAGTTTCATTCATCTTTTCCTGATTTACACGAGAAAATAAATTAAAAGTTTAAAACAAGCTTACACAAAACCATATCAACTTTATGGTAATTTTACATCACATACTGTATGGTAAAATGGAATCACAAGTAACATTTTGTTTTATTTTACTGGAGTGATTATTGACAAGTGGCAAACACTACACTGATGCTTTGTCACTTAGTACTGCTTTAGACAGCAACAGCAGCTGAGTACCAGGGCACATAATTCTAACATATCTGCAGCTTGTGTAAAAATTAAAAACAGATGTTAAACACGTTTTGTTTGGAATATGTTTTATAATGTTGAACTGTTAAATGCTGGTAACACCAGAACTCCAACTACCACTATTTACATTTCAGTAAATCTGTAAATCATAACAGTCTATTATGATAAAACTTTTTTTTGATGAGAATAGCACACTGAAACTGAGTGCACAGAGCTTGCATTGAAAGAAAACTCTTTTAAAATGCACTCAGTATTTTTGTAAAGTTAATACAAGTTACACTTAATGTGTATTTTGAGGGATAGGCAAACTTCGATACCGACAAGAAAATTCTCATTAGAATTGGTTACATATAACTATGGCATTCATTTAAAGTAGAGATACTGCAGCAAGAAGTTAACTTCGAAGCATTTATGGGCAAATGGTTAAGGCATCAACTGATATGAATTACAAACATTTATTTGGTTACACAACATTAGAAACTACACACCCAAAGCAATCAATAAATTGCAGAGCTCTTTCAAGTCCTGAGAACATGATGTTATATAAAAGAAAAACATTTTCCATGTGATGTGAAGTATAAATAAAAAGTTAATTCAAATAGTGCTAATTCAATATAAATAATCAGTCTCTGCACCTTTGAATTCTGACGTATAAAGGATAGTCTGTCAACAGAGCTTATGTCCAAAAGGTCCTCAACGCCATCTGTTAATCCCGACAAGGAAGAGCGCTTCAACCAGTTACCTGTTATGACAAACATGATTCACAATTATTTCTACACTGATTTTCCTTTGAAGCATATCTTTATTTTATAATTTCAATCAATCTGAAATGTTAAAATGCTATACAAGTACATGCAAGAGTTGCTATTCTTCAAAGTTTTCCTGAAAAATATCCATTGATGACACCCACTGCCCAATTTATTTATTTCAGATGGAAGGGCAGAATATCATCCACAAAAAAATCCTCAACAAAGTTGTCAATACAGCTCTCACACTATACTGCACAACAACACACCTTTATAACTCACCTATTGTAACAGTTCACACTTGCATGCAGCAAAACCCAGATATCATTCAAACCTGGGCTGCCAGGTAGCATGTGGCATTCACTTCATATAAATGCCAGACAAAAAACAAGTTTAATTGGAATACATCTAATCACCTCTTCACCTCGATATTCTACATCAATGACCAAATGCTTAAATGGACTAGCCACAAAAAAAATGTCTAAGACAGCAAGTCAGAGTATTTACAATGACTTGTCTCTTGACCCCCTCAAGCCTATGCACACCATATATAAAGCACACTTTGATGATATTCAGAAAGCTCTACATCAAAGAAGTCATAGCATGTTTGATCTCCACCCCGCCAATCATCTTCAATATTCATTTCCACCGACATTGGGACACGAGGGTTACAGTTTTGTTTTATCATCCACGTGGGTAGGGCGATCAGGTATCTCATTTTTAAGTCATAACAAGGGTGTCTCAAGTTTTTCCTCAAGAAGTGGCAAATTGGCTCATATTTTCTCATACTTAATGGCTGTTGCACTTCATCATAAGCATAACTCAATTTTGCCAAATGACCACATTCCTGAAACAAAACGTATGGTGTACATGAGCAAGAAGGATTTCTGCAATGCCGCACAAGTATTAAATATTTCTGGGCCCACAATAACAATGGTTAATATTACAAAGTGCAGTGGTAATGGTCACTGCACTGAGCAACTATATATTTACTTGGTTGAACCCAACCTAAGATGGCCATAACTAGCCATGCTCATCCTCTGCTTTAGCCATCCATCCTCAGCAAGTGCCTGAAAACAACTCACACCTCAGACAGTGGGAATATTGCAGGAATGTAGCCAGGAGCAGAGACAGGTGTGGGACTGGGAATGTGGACAGAAGAATGACAGGAATGCAACTAGGCATATGGCTGGAACATGGGGAGGAATGGGACACGGATCTAGAGCCAAGGACCATAGAGTGACTGGAAATATGAGGCAGGTGTGCCCAGATACAGGGGACTGAAAAGTCAAAGGGGCTGGAGGAGTGCCATGAGAGCATGAGAGGTTAAAAAGCAGAGCAGTTAAGGCTGGAATGGCATGGAGGGAAGAGGAGGATAAGAAACGCAAAGTGAAGGGGTTTAGGGATAGGGAGGTCTGAGAATGTTAGGGGTCGAGATGAGTTTGGGGAAGGGAGGAGGGAGACAGTGGGCAAGGACACTTGTACCCTGGTGAGTGAGCGAGAGAGAGAACAAACAAGTTGTACCCACATATGCAATATTAATAACCATACAGTAGAACCAGGTCTCCAGTCAACATGTTGCCTTTGGCATTAAATCAACACCTCATTCTGTCAAGTCTACGTGGCAGTTGATGTGCAATGACTACTGAAAATTAAAAGAAACCTCTTAAAAGTTAACTTTTATTCCATGTACTATACGAAGCATAGGGGATGGCAAATCTTGTTAATATTGCAGACATTACAAAAGTGTGCTTGTTGCTTTATACTATTACAACTGAATGTTTTCAACCAAACAAGGTAACATAGCATCATCTGCAAAATCTTTCCACATTGCTTTTTAATAGTCTTATGCCATCTAGGCTATGCATGCAGTTCTGATTAAATTTAAGGTGATTCTGTTGCCAACTACTAAAGTTGATTCCAGGCAAAAGTACGAAAGAAAGAGAATGTTAATAATTACTTCAGCTATTTAAAAAATTAAATGCACAACGAAATATAAAAAAATGATTTTTTTAAAATAAAAACACCTTATGTGGTCAAATTTTAAAACTATGCTTTTATTCTGAAACTAATTCACATGTTTATTGTAGTTCCTACCTTTAATATATCCGCAACAAGACTAAACATTATCTTGCTTTGATTAACAAAATTTACCTATGGGAAGTTTGAGCTTCTTCCTCAAGGAAATTCTTCTGGATCGTGAACGTGAGCGCCTGTCTGTGGTGGTTCCAGAATGAGCTGTTGTGCATTCAGAAGTATCTTGCTCGGATTGGCTGCTTGTATCACTTGCAGCACTTTGTGATTTAAACATTTTGCGCCAGAAGTCTTTTCGACCCAGAAGAGCTCCCGGAATTTGTTCGTCACTGTGTTAATTAAAAAACAATATTTTGTTAACAAAAGGAATACAAGAAGACAGGAGCAGGAATAGGCCACTTGATCCCTCAAACCTGCTCTGCCATTCAACATGATCACGATTGATTACTCTGCGCCTCAACTCCTCCTCTGTGCCCAATCCCCATAGCCCTCAATTCCCCAATAGTTCAAAAATTTATCTAACTCCACTTTTAGTGATCTACCCTCCACAGCTCTCCGGCTGTAGAGATTCAATATCCTCTTCGAGAACATAGATCACTACAGCACAATACAGGCCCTTTGGCCCATAATGTTGCGCCGACATTTTATCCTACTCTAAGGTCTATCTAACCCTTCCCTCCCACATAGCCCCCCATTTCTCTACCATTCATGAAGAGAAGAAACTTCTACATATCTTGGTTTTAAATGACCAGCCCAGTCTCCCAGATAAAGCTGATACTGCAAACCACAGTGGTTACTGAGGGTGGATAGGAAAGGAACTTCCTTGCTTACAACAGTAGGAAATATTTGCCCTCCAAGACAACTTTAAAAAATGCTTTTATGTAGTTTTTCCAATGGTTTGAAGTACTGCCATTAGAGTTTTATCTCTGACTGAAATAACTCACATTTTGAGGATTACAGTGCTTTATAAAAACTGGCCAAATTTCAGGATTAGGTAACTGGCAGATCTGACTGTATTTACTTTCTCTTCTGTCCTTTTTACGTATTTTCACACAATGTCCACAAGTTACAGGAGAGTTTGATGCACTGAATCTATGCTGCTCTGAGAACTTGTGCTACAGAGAGGGATTTGTTGTGGTCCTGCCACAACAAGCCCTGCCACAACAAGCCCTGCCCATAGACTCGACCAGTAACATGGCCCAGCCATACCTCGTCCCCTATTGTTGAATACAATTTTGAAAAGCCCACTCTGAACCCATTTCTATCATTTGAAATGTACAGAACACTCAAATGGTGACAGAAAACTACATAGTTGGTTCATCTTACTAAATGTTCAGACATAACAAAACAAGAATTATTTTCTAGGCTCACAGAATCACAGGAAGTCCATCAGCAGCCCGGGTTGCTAATGGAACCTATGGTCTGCCTTAGTCATGTGATACTGTCTTAGTTCATACCAAACCATACAATTAAAGCATGAAATACAAGCCTGGAAATTGTGAGTGAATAACAAATCAAATCAAGTAAACATTTTTTACTCTTGGAATGTAGGGGATGTTCATCATTCCAGCATTACATTTCTTTGAAATTTTGCAATTCTGACTGATGGCACTGCAACAATAACAGCAAAATAAAATAATATCAGCTGACAACTATAATTTTTAGATTATAAAGCCCATGACGCAAATTAATTCTACAGTGGGTTTTTTTGGAGTTTTCTCTAGCAGTTGGAGACTCATATGCAGTTTGGAATCTCATGACGTAATCAAGATCCCAAAATCATTTTAACACAACCCTGCAGAAATTCCATATAATCCCATTAAAACCCAGAACCAATAAAGTAGTATTTAAAGGATTCACCTGCAGGAATTGAAGCACACGAACATTTTACTCTATGGATTGCCAACAGAGTTCCAGGTTGCAGATCACATTTTTTTCCATGACCCTCTACAACCATAACATACTAAGCTACTTAAGCATAATCAAAGTTTGGGGATGACTAGGATCTTATGTACCATAGGGCAGACACGGTAGTGTAGCAGTTAGCGCAACGCTATTACAGCGCTAGCGACCCAGTTTCAATTCTGGCTGCTGTCTGAAAGGAGTTCGTACATTCTCTCCATGTCTGCATGGGTTTCCTCTGGGTACTCCGGTTTCCTCCCACATTCCAAAGATGTACAGGTTAGGAAGTTGTGGGCACGCTATGTTGGCGCCGAAAGCGTGGCGACACTTGTGGGCTGCCCCCAGAACACTCTATGCAAAAGATGCATTTCACTGTGTGTTTCGATGTACCTGTGACTAATAAAGATATCTTATATCACTGGGATTGGTAAATCAATTTAAGAGTCTTGATAGATGGGGAAACTCCTCACAATATGCTTCACAATGTCTAAAATCTCCTGGTCTAATACATATTGCAGAATCTAACTGGATATTGCAATGCCGGATGCTGACTCAACATTTGGTGTTCCAATTCCAACTGTTTACTTCCACCACCACCACACTGGCATCCTCAACAACCTCCTCAATCCTTCTTGCATTGAGACAATATAAAGCCTAACTACACTAATACTCTCCTCCAGCATTTCCATCCCAAGATTGACTTGAACAGCTGATACACCCAAATCATGGCACTTGCTCATATTTGATCTTTAGCCTTGGCTACTTCCTGCACAATAAGCTGAATGAGTCAGAAAAGTAATCAAATCAAAAAGGAAGCTGATCAGATTGTTGCTCTCAAGCAGGGTTAATTAACTATCTGATATTGCATGACCAAGCTGAGAGGGAGTGAAGATGCATTATTTGATGATCTCATTGTAACTGCTTCCTCATTAATTTGGTCAATGAGTTCATTTGCAAGGACAATTTATTTGGTTTAATGGAATGCCACAATTTATGATGGTATTTTATCTCCACGTTTTATATTTTATCATGCAATGCTGTGAACATCTAGGAAATTACAATCATAGCTTTGTAATCAGCATTCAGCTGGTGAGATAAATAAATGGTACAGATTTTCATATATAACAGAAGATGCAAGATCAACTATAACAGAGGAAAATAGAATCTGTTCATTCTGATGAACAGTAAATCTTGATAAATATGCTTAATATTAAAGAGGATTTAAAAGCAAGGCAACACTAATAGGGAGGTTTCTAGAAGAATAAATCTACAAGTATTTTACTCATAGCATTGATATAATTGGCAAACTGGTAGGGATAAGTATGGTAAAAACTTGAGGACAATTGGCAGAATAATAATAGTGTAGTTTAACATTACTAATTTTAGTTATAGAAACCGCCAAATAAAAACTACAATAGCTTTTTCATTGAGTTCCTAAGTTACCTGGATAAATCAATGATACATCAAATGAGCAGGATATATATATGTTCCACCAATTTTTCTTTCCAAAGTTTTACATTTTATCTCAGAGAATTTGGATCAACTACATTAGGCTGTACCAGCATTGGCTCCCTTCTAGAATCAAGCAATGCTGTCATTTTATTCAATAATAATAATAATAATAATAATAATAATAATAATAATAATAACAACAACAACAACAACAACAACCAGATTTAGCCAATTATCATAAAACTCTTGAACCAAGGATTCATTAACACAAGCATCAAATTACTGAGTCAAATACAAAAATACAAATAAACCAAGATTTCATTTCAGTTCATCTGGTGCACCTGTGCCACCGCACACAACAGAAAATAGAATGTTCAAGCAACATAAAATCACAAATACCTTAAAAACCCACTTTTGCCTTGGGATAATCTTTTGGCACACAGTTTCATGTGTAAAGGATACCAGAAAATGAATTTTAAACAACTTCCTGTCACTTACTGCTCTGGGGTCTGAGGAGGACGACTGGAGACAACACTACGACATTCATCTGGTGCTGCTGAGGCTTGTGCTTTCTCAGTGGTTGACCCTCCATCAGCCCTGCAATCAACCAAATTCAGATTTTATCACTACCACTTCCACGGCAACCTTTTTGACCATCTACACTAATGTTATTTGCTTACATTAGGACTGTATCCTTCAATGCCTTGTCTATTAAGTGCCTGTCTAAATGCCTCTTAAAGGTAGTAATTGTATCTGATTCCACCATCTCCTCTGGCAGCAGTTTCCAGATATCAACCACTTTCTGTGTAAGAACTTATCCCTCGGATCCACTTTAAAATTCCTTCCTCTCATTCTTTGGAGTTTAGAAGAATGAGGTATGACCTTATTGAGACATAAAATTCTGAGGGAACATGACAGGGTAGATGTCAAGATGTTTTACCAGCAGGAAAATCTCAAATGAGGGGAGTTGGTTACAAAATAAGGGACTGGTGGTGAATCTCTTGAATTCTCTACTTCAGAGTTGTGGAAGCTAGATTATTATAAATATTTAAGTTGGAAATAGATCATTTTTGAAAGATCAGGAAATTGACGGCTATGGGAAACTGGCATAGAAGAGGAGTCGAGGCCAGAATAGATCAGCCATGTTCAAAGTGAATGGCAGGGCAGGCTTGAAGGGCCAGATGGCCTAGTCCTTGTTTTTGCATTCTTATTCACTAAATTAAATGGAAAAATTAAATGAATATGTAAGCAATTACTGCTTTGTGCGATAATTTATTGTTCTGTATTTCTTTACTGAGGACACTATTTTTGTTTTGAGAAGAGTACAGTATTATAACAACATAATGTGAACCAGCTTAACCAATGACTTATCCTAACATACAATAATTCAAAGAAATAAGTACAAAGTCCATGCCCCCATGATTTTTTTTGTGATGTCAGTACAAGAATAATTAGAATTTATTATATGCCACAACAATTTCTTACAAAGACAACCAATGTTACTATTTCTTTGTCAAAACTGTAACTCCAGTAACAGTAAAGAAACAGGAAGCATTTCAGTACTTCAGTGCTTCTTATGCTGGTAATTATTTTGATGGAAGGAAGTGCAATGTCAAGTGATATATCTCAGCGAGAATGATTTGATTGACAAACGATTTGGTTGCCAATTTGAACTCAATGCTTCTGTAGATAACTGTCAAAGTGATTCCATTCTTATCACTCAAAACTCTGATATGATTCACAAGAATAAGTCTGGGGATTCTCTTCAGATTAATTGTGTGCAACACATGAATAATGTATAATCAAAAGCAACTATCCTTGGCCAATAAATAAATTAGCCCCCTGCCAGATTTCCAGCATCTTTATTTTTCAGTTTCAAATGGCAAAGATATGAGCACTGTTATAATTGAAATTTTAAATTGTGATTATGTTTAGAGGTATAGAACATGTCCCAAACAATAATGAATTTGCATAAGCAATGAAATTAGTTGCATAAACTACAATTTCCAGGAATACTTATTTCAAAGATATGCCATCATTATTTTCACTGAATTCTGGATCTATATCTGAATGCACGTAACATCAATTTCAGGCTAGTTCCCTAGGCAAGAATAAGGTATACCAACCCATATCACATGAGGAGCTCCTGCTATTGAGAATAAGCCCAGGCATATACCACATGCAATATAGGATGAGGCTACATTCATTTTCGAGCCATAAAGTGGACACTGTGAAATCAAACTTTTAATTCACAAAGGATAATTTAAATGAATTGTTCACTTGATTATCACCATAACACTGCACAGTACGACTGTACTTCTTTCCTTACAAAGACAAAAATCATTAAACATATTAATTATGCAATACCCTTTCAGATTAAGACTACATTATTTGTAAGAAACTTACAGTCACAATAAAAAATTCAATTCTTTTGAAGATGTAATAGCTGAGTACCTTTTGCTGACTGACACCTTCTTTTCCTCAGTTTCTTCAGCTTTCTTACCAGGTGTCACTTTTTCTGCACTATCTAGGAGAGCACTAAGTGTTACCCTTCGAAACACATTCCCATGAGCTTCTTTGATGAATTGAACAAGCTGACGAATGTCACAGTAAAGACCCTACAATAATAACAGCAACAACTTGTATTTATGTATAACCTTTAATGTAGCAAGACTAAAATAATTCCCAGGAACATTATCAAACTAAATCAGCACCACCAAATAAGAAATATTAAAGCAGCTTATCAAAAGATGGAATTATGCTGCAAATGAACAGTTCCTTCATAATTTCATTATAATTTTTTAAAACATCTTGGATTTTAGGTAAACCACAAAAATGATCAAGGTTTTTCTTTAATCTACAAGGACCTTGTGGAAATTAATTTACAAGAAAGTTATTGTGAAGTGACACAGTACGATGACAGCGTCAGACTTTCAACAAATTGGCTTCCAAAAGAGATCCTCACCAGATTCTCAGCACTGTGTAATTCATGTGTAGTGGATGCACATCGGGTGATCAGAGGTTTGAACATGCAGCTCACAATAATTGCTTCCATATTTCGTGTAGCTGATTTACTGTCACCAGTTGTAAAATTATTTCCAAACCCAGCTTTGTCTAAACACACAGAAAATAAAAATGAATGCTTCTCTTTCAGAATCCTGTTTCACATCCTTCTGACCTATTCTGACCCAGGTTCAATCTTCATAAATTTCTCTTACTTATTCTCACTGGTCAGCAAATATTTATTCATGTTTCGTGTCAGGTTCTAACGGCATATAAAAATTGGTGTTTCAACTCCGTGACTCAATAGCTAACTCCGAAATGCCATTAGCAAATTGTGCTTGCAATAACTGTCAATGCTACAAAAAAAATCATTAACTTCAATAATTTTAGCTCTTCACAGTCATTTAATTTCATTTCCCATACCACCTGTTCTCCTCTCCACCCTTTAAGTGTCAGCCATTAATTATTTGATAGGTAGCACGGTCTAATTTCTGAATTAGACAGCCCAGGCTTTCATTGATGTTTAAGACTTGAGTGCAAAATACATGTGAAACTCCATTAATGAAGGTGTCAACAAGGGTCTGAAAGTCTAACAGAATTCGAACAGTGGTGAATAAGGATATCATCGGAAAAGTTTTAAAATTAAAGCCATTGTAAAATGACCATCCATGTATGCAGTAAACTTACCACATGATAGCACACATTTGTTGTACACTGGGTCTGAAATTTGGATTAATACCAATCAAACCAAACTCTGGATGGAGTACAAAGTACATATACTCCTATTTTGTGCATGTAACACATATAGTCAAGGAAGAATTTATACACCTCTACACCTTTTGAATGTATGAAGCAATCTAAACTAGATGCAACAAGGCAGAAATATGCAAAAAGAGGATTGGCCTCGTAGATAGTGGTTCCATAGGGGACAATCACTTGTCAGCCCTCCAATCTTCAGTGCATCTTGGACTTCCACATCTATGAGCTGCAACAGTCTGAAACAAGCTGGGGGTCAGACGGCCGAGTGTCTGGCAAACTGCTCCATAGCTAGCCTGAGGTGAGAGGTTAGATGCACTTCACACTTGGCCTCTCAGTTTTACACCAGCCAAAGCTGACACAACTGCTTTCATTTGAATGGGGTTGCCAACCTTAATTGAGGAAGATATGTTCAGGTTAAATTTTTCATTTTTCTTTCTTTATGTATTTATATTTTTAATAATTTAGAGTAATTTAATGTATTCTAAATAAATATTTTATTTTTTATTTTTAATTATTTAAACCTTCTTAATCATTTATGCCCAGACACAGGATAGGAAGGCCTACAGCTGATTCAGTTTCAGCTTCCTTCCATTTGGAGCAAGCTTCCTCAGCATCCCTCAGAACATTATGAAACAACTTCAATACAGCACTCCCAAAATAACGCCCTGCAATCGTAAGCCTACTCATACAATAGCTTTACATTACCTCCTATACTTAGTGAAAGGATTTCATAAAATTTACTTTCCTGTGGTATGCTTCCCATTGGAGCCACTCCAGAGGCTGAAGCAACAAAGCAAATGATGCAACTCCCAGCTGATCAAATCTGAATACCTTTTTTTTTAAAAAATGCATAGATGTTAAATAAACTAGAAAAACTTAACACGAGAAGAGGAAATCCACAAGCTGGGAATTCCTCAAGAAAGAAATGCCAGGTGTCTTTTTAGTACCAGAAGTTTTAGATCATTCACGCTAGCTGTTAAGTTTTAGGGAAGATTATCATCACTTATTTAGAACTCTTAAGTAGTTATTCTTCATTATAACAGGAAAAACGGTCGCTGCAAATTTTAGGAAATAGATGTAATTTACTCATCTTCAGGAAGTAGAAGTTGATTAAAATTTATGGGAAAGAATTCTGATTCAAGCTTCAGGCTTACAGAAATTTGCCCTCATGCTTTCCTCTCAATTTCCCAAATGTTGAAAATACAACAATGAATCCATGCTTTTTTGATTCCTCACACCATTTCAATGATAGTAACAGCAAAAAAAATTAAAGATCTAGGAACTTTTTCATTAAATTGGAATGAATTAGTGGATAACTTATCTAAAATCTTTGTACAGATGTGCTTCTGATCACTTCAAGAAGCTTAGAGAATATAGCAAAGGAAAACAGAAAGAAGCAGAAATTCAAAAGGAACAGTGGATTTCATTACAATTTAAAAAACAGAGAGGAAGTAGCTACCTTGAAAATAACTGCCTATAATCAAACCTGATCGAATACCTGAAAAGCAAAAAAAAAGCTGCTGGAGATCCAAAATTAAAAAGTGCTAGAAATATTCAGCAGGTCAGGTAGCATCTGTAGAAAGAGCAGGTCAAGGATCTGAAACATTAACTGTTTCTCTCTCCATATTTGATGACTGAGCTGCTGATTATTTCCAGCACTTTTTTTAAATTCAGATTGTATATACACTTTGTGACTTTTTAATATCAAGAAAAGGCAACATAATATCTCAAGAGTACTTACTGTCAGTAACTGGTTCCATACAAAACCCAAGCAAAGCATGCAAAAAATCCACTACGTTATTCAATGAATCCTTGATTACATACTCCCGCAGAGTTTGTCGAAACTGTACTTTGCTAAGTTTGTACAATCTTGTAAGGCAGTTCTGAGCCTAAAATAATCAATACATTTCAAAATAAACGATCTTTTTATTAGCTAACAAAACTGAAAAAAATTCATCGTAGAACCGTCATGCTGCATCAAAAGATTAACACAACAATGTTATTTATAGCCGTGAATATACAATGATAAATCAGTTGACGTAAAGGTAATACCATTCAGAATGTATTATTACCAGATCTGAATTCTGTAATGAATTTAGTTGCACATTGTCCTTTAAGAATAGCAGTTTACATTCAGTTCAGTGGGTTGAGAATAGCAGGACTGTTGTTAACATCTTCAACTCGTTTTAAAAGAGACACAAAATCAGTGAGTTATAATTTTGGGTCAATCTGAAAAGTAGCCTAATTATAATCTGCCTTATCATGAGGTTAATTCAACAGTGGTAAAAGCCCTATACATTACTGTCAAAATATACCTTCACCTCCATACATAGAAAGAGACATTTTTGGCAACATATAAAGCATTATAATTTGCTGTTAGTACTCATAAACAGAATTTACGTACTTGAAGGCGGAGGCGATCTCCTGACAGACCACGGTGGCCCTCACCACAACCATATGCACATCCCAAAGATTTTACAATTTTGATGAGCATTGTTAATGTAAGTTTATGAATGCTCCCTGGGAGATCTTCTTCCTAAGTAAATGTATGTACAATTTAGTGCTTCGTGGAAAGAAACTATTGCAAGAAAGCACAAAATGTTGAATTGCAAGATGACTTCCTCATGTAAAACAAATGGAGAAAAAAATCTTGAAGTTCACAAAGTAAAAGCTCTGTTGTACTCCCTAGTAAAAATGGTGTATTTTCTGAACAAAACTGCATGTGGTTAAAAATTTTCCAAAGAACATTCAAATAATTTTGACTGTTTAAAAGTCTGAAATGTTTTCTTCCTCTTTTTCTAATTCTATTTTTGATGGTAATGCTTTTACTGAATTTTATTTCACAAATGCTTAATGCTCTCTAAAAGTACCTCTTCAAAAAGTGTGATTTGAAAGAAAGATGTTGTAAATTGAATTTTGGTAAATTATTTGACTCTTGTGTATTTTAGCTGAGCCTGATCCTGCCTCCTCCAGTCATTCACATATACTTACTGACCAGTAGGAGTCATGGTAAGTAGTCAAAAAAGGTAATGTTGAGTTACCCACTTTGTATTAGAGGTATTAGTCAGCTTTACTACTTAACTACTTATGAACACATTTATGTCAAATTCATGTCAGTGAACATTGGAACTGAAATAGATTAACTTGACATCATGACAACATTCTGCCACATGTCCTTGTCCTGTGGCCATGGACTCAGCAGGAAAGCCTGAGCTTCGGCAAACTTCAATGCTTCCAGCCTGAGAAATCTGCCTGCTGATGTATAGAAGTCCCATTAAAGAAACTGGGATAAATCAGCTACTGGCAAAAAGGTATTCAGAATTTTTTTATTTTACACAAAACAAGCAGCTGGAGGAACTCAGCAGGTCAGGCAGCATCTGTGGAGAGAAATGGACAGTTGATGTTTTGTGTCTTTTCTTAATTTACATTTATTTAAATATTTTCAATTATTTTTCAACCATGAGTCTTTTTGTTTTAGAGTTAATTTTTCTAATATCATCTTTTTATATGGTTCCCAAGTATTTTTGAATTTCTTTGACATTTACATTCAATTTCAATTTTGAGATCCAGTGAGCTATCAAAGTCTTGCTGTGACTGCAGCCAGCTACTTGCACTAAAACATTCCCTTACCTTCCCCAGTGCCACACCATTGTCCTGGGAGCTGGAAGGCTGTGACAGGGATCACACTGGGGGGGAAAAAAAACATGGTCCAAGGGCAAGTGGTCAGTTACCTCAGGGTAGAAGGCATGCTTCAACTCGTTTGCAAAGGTTGATAGAAAAATTATGCCAGTCATACACTGTGGTAATCCAACTTAGTTTTGCAATAATTTATCCCAGGAACTAAAAGTGGCTTAGGTTTCTAAATTACAGGTTATTACTTTCATTAGAAGATGTACTGGTGAATGGCCTTTTAATATAGTTGCTTAAAAACAAGCTCCCTGAACAGAAACATGATCCAAAAAGATCTTCATTTGGCATTTTTTTTTTGTACTTTAAGGCAGCTTAAAACACATATGTTTCTCCAATTTACTGTAAAACTAGTGAACTGCAATGTCAAATCATTGCCCCATTTAATAATAATGACAAACTTGACAATGGAAAATACCCCGATTCTGATTAGTTTAATAATGAAATGTAAAATTTCACAACTTTGAAACTTTTGTACCCCAAACATTGGAAATAGTAGCAAACCTCTTGACTTTTGCTCTTTTTGTCTCCATCATCTCCTCCGCCACCACTTGCACCTGCACTTCCATCTCCATCCTCTGGTGCAGCTAAAAATGCACTGGATGATCCTCCTGGTGCTCCTCGCTGATTGACTGCTTCTTTCTGCCATTTGTCACCTATATTATTCTCCTTATTTTCTTCAGTTTTGTAATTCTTATCCACTAATTGAATTACTTCCAATTGCAACAAGCAGTCTATAATGTTTAGGCCAACATCACATATCCGAGAACTGATATCATGGTTAAGCACCACAAACAAAGCTTTCAAAATGACCTAAAAGATTTAAAAAAATCCATTTACAAAAGCAATACCAAGAATTGTCACAGTTCATGTATTTGAAGAGCTAAAAATAGGGTGAATTATGCTCCATTCGGCCTCTGTGATTTCGACAGCCCCACTTAATTATTGTGACCACACAACTCTAATTAAGCTCAAGGCCTCACTACCGCAGTTATCCTACAAAGTGGAATGTCCAAGAGCAGCAACTAAGTCTCCAATAGCTGATCCTGAGGCTCCTCTAATCGCCTTTTAGAAGCTTCCCGTTGTCAAAGGCCTATTTGCAACTATCACAGAACTTTATAAACAGTTAAAAAAGAAATGTAATCTAAAAGTATTAAACATTATATTTACTTAAAACACATCGAAGTACTAAAATTTAATAAAGAGCATTACGAACAAAAGCCAATCGATGATACCAGCACTCACCTTATCAAAGTTCAATGGAAAATAAAGGTGATCTGATAGCCATTACAGAGACTGCAAGAAGACATAGAGTAGGATCTGAATACTGAACTCACATCATAGAATCATACAGCATGGAAACAGGCGATTAGGCCCAACTCGTCCATGCCGAAATGCCTGTTTCCATATCGATCAGCGGGCACCCTTGCTTATTAATCCCATCTCCCGGCACTTGGTCCATAGCCTACTGCTCATCGAGACACTTCTTAAGTGCTGATAGTGACTCACCTTCAAACCCTCTCTGGCAGTGTGTTCCAGGTACTTACCACTCTCCGGGTGAAGGTGGTCCACCTCATATCCCCACTAAGTCTCTTCCCCTTTACCCTAAAATCTGTATCCTCCAGTTTTATCTACCTCTGATATAGGGAAAAGTTTCCTGTAATCTACCCTATCCATACCCCTCATAATTTTATATACTCCAATCACGTTCCCTCTTAACTCCTCCACTGCAGGGAGAATATATTTAGCTTCTTCAGTCTCTCCTCATAACTGAATTGCTCCATCCCAGGCAACATCCTGGTGAATCTCCTCTGCACCCCCTCCAATGCTACCTTTTTTATGGCATGGTGACTAAAACTACACAGTACTCCAACTGAGGTCTGACTAAGGTTTTATAAAGTTGGCACATAACTCCCCTACTTCTGTATTCGATACCCTAACTAATGAAGGCCAAATGCCTTCCCATATGCCTTCATAACCACGTTATCTCTCTGTGTTGCCACCTGCAAGGATTTATGAACTTGTACCTTAAGGACCTCCTACTCTTCTGTACTCTATAAGACCCTATCATTCATGGTGTATGTCCTAGCCTCATCAGTACTCCCAAAATACATCTTTTTACATTTGCCTGGATTAAACACCATCAGCCCATTTCACCAACACATTGATATCTCTCTGCAGTCTAAGACTACCTTCCATCTACCAACAACTCTGCAAATCTTTGTGACATCCACAAACTTGTTGTCCTTGCCTCTGGCATCCATGACTAAGTCATTCACATATACTACAAACAGCAAGGGTCCCAGCACCTATCATTATGGGACACCACTAGTCACAGGCATCCAATCACAATAAGAACCCTTCACCATCGCCCTCTGTCGCCTATTGCTAAGCCAATTTTTGATTCAATTTATCAACTTGCATGTGATCCCACGGGTCCTCACCTTTTAAACCAGTCTCCCATGTGGGACCTTGTCAAAGGCCTTACTTAAGTCCAAGTAAAACCACATCCACTGCCCTGCCCTTACCAAAACACTCTGGTTACTTCTTTGAAAAAAAATCAATCAAATTGGTCAGACAGGATCTGTCCTTGACAAAGCCATGTTGGCCACCTCTGATTAGTCCCTGCCTTTCCAACTGATCATTCTCTACCTCAGATTTTTTTATCCAGCATCTTCCCTACCACTGATGTTAGACTCACAGGTCTGTAGTTACCAGGCTTTTACCTGCTGCCTTGCTTGAAAAGGGGAACCACATTTGCTATCCTCTTATCATCTGGTACCTCACCTGTGGCCAGCAAAGATTTAAAAATCTCAGCCAGAGCATCAGTGATCTTCATCCTTGCCTCCCGTAGTGAACTGGGATAAATCCCACCTGTAAGCTCACTATGGCATTGAGTACTTCCTCTTTATTTATAGAGTCTAGACTTTGACCTGCATTAGACTTTCACCTACCCCTTCACTTAATTCTCCAAATACAAAGTTTGTTTCCTTTGTAAATACTACCTAAAAGTATTAATTTAGGACCTCATCTATACCTTTGATATTGAAGGGTACATGACATTTAAGAAAGACAGGAAGCTAGGAAAAGGTGAAGGTGTGACTCTGTTAATTAATGATAGTCTTAAGTTATCCCTCTCTATTGCACTAAATTCAGGAATCCAGGGTATTGAAGTAGTTTGGGTGGAGATAAGAAATAATCACAGCAATAAATAATTTGTAGGTGTGGTGTACAGGTCTTCTAACAGTAACTCCAGAGAAGGAGAGAATGTAAGGAAAGAAACAATGGGAACTTGTCAGAAAGGTACGTAAAAGACCGGAAACATGAGATGGTCAAAGGCAGCTTATAATACATTGAATAGTTTCTTCGAAAAGTACATTCCAATGAAAAAGGAAAATGCCAAGGGGAGTACCCATCATCCATGGTTAAGAGAGGCCAAATATATCATCAAGCTTAAAGAAAAAATATTTAAATCTGCAAAGACAAGTGGCTGGCCAGAATATTGAATAGAATGTTAAAACCAAGCAAAGAAAGGTTAAAAAAAGTCTAAAAGATTAATACAGTAAAAATTAAGGTACACAACAAAATAGCTAGAAATAGAAAAACTAATAGTAAGAGCTTCTATAAACGTGTAAAAAAAGTTACAAAGTCAATCTGGGGAAGTAATAATGGGAGAAATAAGGAGATGGCAGATGAGTATCCGAAAGCGAGTTTTAGTTTTATAGGCCATTAGTGAGACCACATAGAGCATATAAACAGGCCATTCAGCCCACCATCTCCATACTGACTAGTGAAGACCCATATGTATTAATCTCATCTTATGAAGAAAGGCTAACCAAGCTATACTTGTCTCCACCAGGGTTCAGAAAAGTGAGAAGTTGACTGAATCCTGTATGATCCTGAGTGGTTTCATTGAGTCAATATGGACAAGATGTGTTCTCTTTCAGAAGGATTTAGAACAAGGGACGATGTTTAAAAATAAGGGGATGCACATACAAGATAAAGATGAGGCAAATATGTTTCTCTTAGAGGGTCACGAGTTTTTGGAACTCTTCTTATGAGAACGAGACATTGGCTTTAAATATTTTTGAGACAAAGTTAGATTGATTTCTAATAAGCAAGGGGATGTAATTTTATCATGGGTAGGCAGGAATGTGGAGTGAGGTTAAAATCAAGTCAGCCATTATCTTATTGTGTGTAGGCTCAAGAGGCCAAGTGACCTATTTCTGCCCCTAATTCATATGTTTACAAAGCTCTGGTGCAGATGTCAAAAACAAGCTGATTGTGGTACTGTAGCACAATCAAACCTAATGATCATCATTTTGCAGTAAAGGTATCAACAGAGCAGTTAACAGTGATTCTTTCTCTAATCTAAGCTTTTTCAAGATAACAGCGCATTTAAACAAAAGAAACAGGACCTGGAAGCCAATTGTCCTCTTGAGCCTGCTCTGCTATTCGATAAAATTGTGGCCTATCTGGGCAAATGGGACTAGCTTAGATGGGCATCTTGATTGGCACAGACAAGTTTGGCCAAAGGGCCTGTTTATGTGTTGTGTGACTCTATGACTATGATCCCACCTTGGCTTCCAATACCACTTTCATTGCATTCAAATTTGCCCAAATTTTTAGCCTCCATACCCGTTGCAATGTAGATCAACACTCTGCCAGCCTTCCTTATTACTTGCTGTTCCTGCATGCCAACCAATTTTGTTTCATGTAGTAGACCCCCCAGACCTCCCTGTAGTCTCACTCGCATGAAGTAATAACTTACATCTTCATTCTTAACCACCTGCCAGAATACAAGATAGGATTTCTGTACCTTAGGTGAGTTTTGAGTCCAAATTCTAATGTCTTCTGCTGAACTAATAAACAAATGAGTTAAATCCATATTTTCACTACCATTTTCCTTTAGTCATCCGCACCTAATTCCAGATACTTAGGTCAAAATTTCAAGAATTTGCAGCTTTTGCAAAGATTTTCATATTGCACCCATCATTTTAGGCTCATGAGAACATTTGACATTTTTTTTCCCATATTGAATCATATTAATACCTATAATATATAGCTGAGGTCATAGCTATAGTTACATCTTTTGCTAATGTGGTATTGCACAATGCTGCTATGTACCTGAAATCAACGCACCTTCTCCATGGCAGAATGGGAAATGGAAGTATCATTCTTCAGTGAAGAATATAAGAAATAGAAACAGAAGCAGCCATTCGGCCCCTCAGAAACTGCTCTACCATTCCATGACATTATGGCTGACCTTTTACCTCAGAGCTACTTTCCTGAATTAACATTTGTCCCCTGATACTTTATTATCCAAAAATCTATAGATTTCTGAACGGTCTCCGTGTGTAAGTAAACCAGCTCATATTTCATTGATTCATGGAGATGATCATATTACAGCATTAATGATTGCAACTTCAGTTTAGTTACTTATAAAATAATTTCCAGCTGATTTGAATTCTGATGATCAATAAACTATATAATGCAACTGCACAAACTGGTGACAACTGTATATAAATTGCATTTAGAAATTTCTTGTATAAAAACTTGAAAAACTATGAAATATGTGCAAGAGAGAAAAATACTTGACTAGATAATGGCAATTAACTGTATAATTTTCTGTTACATATTTAAAAAGCTACTCTTAATTTATCTTAAAAGCATCATGATCACTGTCTCATTTATTTTTAGAATGTTTTTAGAATATGTTTACTATTTGCTCTTGTTAATTTAAAGTCAATAATACAATTTTAATAAGCCAATGTTATTACCATCTATTTTTTCAGTTCGAATTAATGAAGAATCTGAAGTAAACATTTTCAAATTAAAAGACTGTAGGTAATCACAAAATAACAATGACTGCTTTAAAAAAAAAATCACCTTCCTTTTCCCCAAAAGACTTAAACGTTGAATAACTAAAATCTTAATTCTTCAGACATCATTTTATCCCTTCTAAAGCCAAAGTGCCTTGTTTCATCATAAAACTTTACCGTTAGATCAAGCATTCCATTTTTCTTTATAAAATTGTTAGTTCCTTCCATGTTTTCTGTTTCCTCGAGGCAAGTATAGTTTATACAGGAATCAGTCAGACTGCGGGGCAGGTTGGCACACGCCAGTGGCTCATGGGGCAATTCCGGTATAGCCACTTGGTTATATAGTTTTCGCATATGTTCACTGAAGAAATCAGAATATCCCACGTTGAACGAGGCTACAGTGGTGTTGAAAGTTGCTACTGTGATTGTGGAAATCTGTGATCTCACTACAAAATATAAAATTAATTAAGATTTTTTCATTATTTTAACTTCAAATGCAAAGTTAAAATGTAACACAACCACTTAGAATTTCCTGGTACAGCACATTTGGTGGTGTATGCCACTAATTACATGATTTCGTAATTTCATGTATTGTAATTTCTATCATTTTATGCAATATTGGCAGAACCTTAAATGCAGAATGCTGATTTTAGATTGCATGAAATAATTTGAGATAGTGACACACCGATCTGATATACTGATTTTTAATATAATCCCAAATTACAGTTCTGTCAATTTTACAATTTAATTATAAAATTATTTTGGTAATTTTGTTAACCGCAGACGCATCAATTAATCAAGCTGGCCACTTTAGTTCTCCATCCCACTCTGAGCAGTCTGTGGCACCCTACACTGTTACAACGAGGCCCAACACAAGCTTGAAGAGCAATAGCTCATATTCTATCTAGGTGCAGTGCAACCTTCTGGACTCAGTACTGAATTCGACAACATCAGCTAACTTTATTTTCACATCTGCATCAGTTATCCATATTGGCTCAGCTGTTTTTTTCCCCCTTTTTTTTAAAATTCTTTTCCACTGGAAGTGGAGGTCATGCCCTGTCTGACCTGCCAGGCACGTCTTCTTGCTCTGCATTTCGCAATTCCTATAATCTTTTGTCTATGTTATTTTGTCCATATTCTCACTCTCTAAATGCTCCTATTCACATTGACCAGATAACCATTTACGTCTTATCGCCACAGTCAACCCGGTTTTACTCTATCAGAGACATGCTCTCTCCCCCCCACCTTCCCTGCAGCTTAACAAGCTTCTTTCCTCTCCTTTCCAGTTCTGGTTGAAAACCTCTTGTCAGAAATGTTAGTTCTGTTTCTCTTCTCACACATCCAGCATGACCTATTGAGTATTTCCAGCATTTTCTGTTTTGATATTAGATTTCCAGCAACTGCAGTTTCCACGCGCCCCCCACCCCCCAATTTGGATTTAATTTTGTCTATTTTTCATTCCTGAAGTAAGGGGAATACAAAGGTCTAAATTCATAAGACTATGTCCCACAGCTGACTCACAGCAATCAAGGAAAATGCAGTAGGCTGCTTCACAGGGAATAACAACTTGTCACACAATCAAGAAGCAAATTCAGGTTAGTATCTGGGCTTATCACATGGCAGATACTATGAACACCTCAAAAATAAACCTAAGCTCATTTTCACCCCATGCTCACTTTCATGTATAGGCACTTAGGCATTGTTACACTAAACATTAAACATAACATTTTAACTAAGCACTGAATACATCATACAAATAAATTTTAGTTTAAACTCATGAATTTAAATTTATTCACTCACAATTTTATTCCCAAATATACAGTGAAAAAACTAGAATAAATCATTTAAAATGTTATCACTACTGACAGAACTGAGATATCCATGATTTTGGCGAGAACTCTGGTGGAGAGGTGCAAATGCCCAAAAAAAATTACAGTGTGGTGTAAATAAAACAGCAATTTATCATTTTTCCCAATTATAATAAAGATTTTTCTACTTTTGTTAAAATTTTATTTCGCAATAGACCATGCAACAATACACAACTCTCCACGAAAAAGGCAGACATGTGACTTATAAGTCTCTACCTTTGTCCCTCTTAAGCTGTTTCAAGAACATTCTGGGTTCATTCAGTCCCGAGGTCTTCAAAGATGGCATAGCTAGTATACTTAACTGGTGCCTTAATGATCATGTACAAAATTGAGTTTCACCATCAGATAGAGCAGCAAGCTAGCATTTCAAAGCATTAATCATGAAGTACATTAGACTATTTTGGATCTTGATTGATTTGTTTGTGAGACAGCTCACTATCTCATTCAACAGGGGGATTTTTTGTGTAAAACATATTTCAATACTTTTCCAAGTTGAATTACTTTGTTCAATCAATAGATAAGGGGGGGGGGGGGGGGGAACGATTTGGTTTCTATTTAAAAGTTCAAGCACAAATTACATTAGGGCAACTAAAGTTTCCAGATCCTTTTGTATTAAGTAGGAAATATATTATGCTCAAAGAAAGACCTATGCAGACCCTTGAACTGATTTAATCAGCATTGGGAGCTTCTACTAATTTCACTTGTTTGCAGATCTTTGAAGCTCCAAAAATCAAGCGGTCCTTCTGGGCACAAATGGTCTTGGCTGAAAAGCCCATGATATAATTTCTCTTTCAATTTAATAAAAATCTTCCTCCTCTACCAAATATTACACACAAATTATTGATCTTTTTGGTAAAATTAATCATTCCAAATTAGATTGTTTAAAAAGTACTGGCACCTTGATTGAAAATGCTGTTTTTAAAACTTTATTTTCAGTAGTAACAATCAAATTGCATCAATTTTCTGTTTTTAAATAGATCAAGCAGTCTTATTTTCAAATATTACATTTTAAAAACATTAAGACGGTATTGCATTGGTTCATGGCAGATCTTGTGTTTGGCAATACAGTAAGACTCAAATAACTGACTTTTTAATTTTTCAAAAAATCCCAATGATTTGACATCTGGCTCACTGCATGCAGATTACTGTGCTCCCTCTAGCACACTACACCCTGGCATATGTGCTCCCTCAAACACATTGGGGCGTTGGCTCCCACGTTTCCTTGAGCACACAGGGTCCCGGTCCCACACTCCCTCAAAATTCACTGAGTTCACTGATAAATTCATTATACTACTATACTGTTTAACATCTGAAAAAGTGAATTAAAAGCATGATAGAGCATCAATTGAAATATCCAACAGTCTGGAAAACCTGCCAATGCAGCATCAAAGTCCCAAGCATACTAGATTAATGTAGTTTTATTGTACGTAAACTCTGAGTGGAAACTTGGAGGTGGGAGAGGCAGGGGTACAATACTTCTCAAAACAATTTACACTTTGATCATCAATGATGTCCAGTGGAAATTTTCTACTCTAAGGAGTTTGCAGCTTCACTTCCTATTACACCTTACCTTCTTTAATGGTGTTATCTCCATGACTGTTAGAGTGATCAGGTATATCACTCAGCAAAGTGTGATGAGAATGAGAATGCTTAGCACTCATGCTTTCCATTTCTGTTGCTGTATCTGAACTGCCTCGTCGGGTGAATTTTCCTGTAATAGAATATTTTTCAAAACAGCATCTATAAAAATCCTTGGTATATTAACCAGATCTCATTGAAAGATTTACAAAGAAGCATGGATTCACATGCAAGTCAAAAAAATATATAATATATAAAACTATATACACCACTAAAACCGATAGTGATTTCAGGATAAGCAACTTAATTAATAAATAGAAATAAATGAGTATAGTCCAATATTCATTTAAGAGATGTAGTTGCAAACTGAACCGGGCTGGTGGGGGGAGGGGAAGAAACAGCTGGGCTGATTAGTAAGTTTGCAGATGCCACAAAAATTGACATAGTTTTCGATAATGAGGGAGGTTGTCAAAGGGTTCAGCAGGATATAGACTAGGGGGAGAAAAGGCAAATGGAGTTTAATCCAGACAAGTGCGAGGTTAAATGTAAGAGGAAAGTATACAGTAAATGGCAGGACCATTCGGAGAACTGAGGTACTGAGGGACCTTGGGATGCAAGTCCATAGCTCCCTGAAAGTGGCAACACAAGTAGAAAGGGTGGTAAAAAAAAAAGGTGTACGGCATGCTTGCCTTCATCAGTCAGGGCGTTGAGTATTAAAGTTGGCAAGGCACGTTGCAGCTGTATAAAACTTTGGTTAGACCACATTTAGAGTATTGCATGCAGTCTGGTTGCTGCATTGCATTACAGGAAAGATGTGGAGGCTTTGGAGAGGGCGCTGAAGAGGTTCAGCGGGATATTGCCTCGATTAGAGAGTATTAGCTATATGGAAAGGTTGGACAAACTTGGATTGTTTTTTCTGCAGCATTGTGCCACCTTGTGCCCACCCCACCTCCCCTCTTTTGTCCACCTATCACTGCTCTGCTTTTCCCTTCTATATATTGGGCTTCCCCTTTTCCTATCTTCAGTCCTGAAGAAGGGTCCCGACCCAAAATGTTGACCGCCTGCTTTTCTCCACAGATGCTGCTTGGCCTGCTGAGTTCCTCCAGCATCAACGTGTTTTTCGTCTGGATTCCAGCATCAGCAGTCCTTTGTTTATGATCCAACAGTACAGGATCCCCTAGGAAGTGATCTTAACATGGTAGATTTTCAAATTCAGTTGGAGAATAAGAAACTTGGGTCTGGAACTTGTGTCCTAAACATTAGTTACAATGGTCCGAGGACAAAGATGGCCAAAACAAACTGGGAAAGTAAGTTGAATGGTAACATAGTCAATCGGCAGTAGCAGGCATTTAAAGAAATATTTCATAAATCTCAGCAGAGGTACATTCTGGTCAGAAAGTAGCTTTATAAGGAGGATGTATGGCTAAGGAAGTTAAGAATAGTATTAACCTGAAAAACATAAAATGCTGCAAAGATTAATGCTGGAGCAAAGGATTAGGATTTCTTCTTAGAAACCAGAAAAGGATGACACAAAATAGAGAGAAGACAAGTGTAGAAGTAGAAATTAGCAAAGTATATAAAAACTGACAGCAAGTCCATAAAAAGGGGGAAGGTTAGCTCAAGTAAAACATTGGTCCCTTATACGATGAGACTGGGGAATTAATAATAGGAAACAGAAGCAGCAGAGCTCCTAAATAATTATTTTGGCAAAATAATAAAAGATAATCCAGGTGTTATAAGGAAGGAGGAACTTATCACTAGAGAACATAACTAGGCAAACTTATAGGGCCGAAGTCCTCAAACCTGATTACCTGCGTCCTCGGGCCTTAAAGAAAATGGCTGCAGAAATGGTGCGTGGTTGTAATCTACCAAAATTCCCTGGGATTTGGAGAGGTCCCAGAGGATTGGAAAACTGCAAAATGTAATGCTAAAATTCAGGAAGAAAAGGGAGACAGAAAACATGGAGACAGTGGCACATTACCCTAACACCTGCCTTCGGGGAAATATTGGAATCCATTATAAAGGTTATCGCCGAACATTTAGAAAACCATACAACAATCAAGTACAACAATTGTGACTTTTATGAAAGGGATATCACATTTGACAAATTTGCTCTCCCTTCTACAGACTCCAACTTCATAGTTCCCCTACCCTACAGTGCCCACTTCTACCTCCTACCCAAGATCCACAAACATAACTGCCCCAGTAGGCCCATTGTTTCTGCCTGGTCCTGCCCCACTGAACTCGTATCCTCACACCTCGACTCCATTTTGTCCCACTTGGTCCCGTCCCTTCCCACCTACATCCGTGACACTTCGCATGCTCCCCATCACTTCAAAAACTTTCAATTCCCTGACCCTGACTGCCTCATTTTCACCATGGACATTGCGTTTCACCATACACTTCCATCCCCCATCAGGAAGGCCTTAAGGCTCTCTGCTTCTTTCTTGACAACAGGCACAAGCAGTTCCCCTCCACCGCCACCCTCCTCCGTCTAGTAAAACTGGTATTCACCCTCAACAACTTCTCTTTCAGCTCCTCATACTTTCTCCAAACCAAAGGATGTGCCATGGGCACTCGCATGGACCCCAGCTATGCCTGTCTTTTCGTCAGCTATTTGAAACAGTCCACATTCCAACCTCCCCAACTCTTTCTCTGTTACATTGACGGCTGCATTGGTGCTGCTTCCTGCACCCGTGCGGAGCTCATCAATTTCATCAACTTTGCCTCCAACTTCCACCTCTCTTCCCTTTCTTGATCTCCGGAGACAGATTATCCATCGACGTCTTTTACAAACCTACTGACTCCCACAGTTAGTACACCTCTTCCCACCCTGTCACTTGTAAGAATGCTCTTCCCTTCTTTCAGTTCCTCCACCTCATCTGTTCTAATGATGAGGCTTTCCATTCCAGGACATCTGAGATGTCCTTTTTTTCAGTAAATGGGGTTTCCCTTCCACCACCATCAATGCAGTCCTCACCTGCATCTCCTCCATTTCCCACACATCTGCCATTCCCCCCGCCAACAGGGATAGGGTTCCCCTTGCCCTCACTTACCACCCCATGAGCCTCCGCATCCAACGCATCATTCTCCACAACTTCCATCATCTCCAATGGGACCCCACCACCAGGCACATCTTCCTGCCCTGCCCCCCGGCGCCGTCTACAGGAATCACTCTCTCCGCGTCTCTCTTGTCCACTTGTCCCTCCCCACCAATCACCCTGCTGGCACTTATCCCTGCAACCGTGTAACACCTGCCCCTACACCTCCTCCCTCACCGCCATTCAGGGCCCCAGGCAGTCCTTCCAGGTGAGGTAACACTTCACCTGTGAATCTGAGGGTGTCGTTTATTGCATCCAGTGCTCCCTGTGCGGCCTCCTCTACATCAGTGAGACCCGATGCAGATTGGGTAACCGCTTCATCGAGCACCTTCACTCTGTCCGCTGCAACAGCCAGGATCTCCTGGTGGCCAGCCACTCCAATTCCACTTCTCATTCTGGGATGTCTATCCACAGCCTCCTCTACTGCCACTTTGAGGCCAGACACAGGTTGGAGGAGCAACACCTCATATTCCGTCTTGGTAGTCTCCAACCTGATGGCATCAACATTGATTCCTCTAACTTCTGGTAACCTCTCCCCTCTGTTTTCTCCCCCTTCCCCCCTCCTTTGTTTGCCCTCATTCCTGTGCCCCCCTCACCCCTTCTCTTTCCCCTCCCCCACCCTCACGACCTGCCCATCACCTCCCTCTGGTTCCCCACCTCCTTCCCTTTATTCCATGGTCTCTGCCCTCTCCTGTCAGATTCCTTATTCTCTAGCCTTTTGCCTCTTCCACCTATCACCTCTTAGCTTCTCACATCATTTCCTTTTATCCCCCCTCCCCCATCCACCTACCTACCTTCCCCCTCTCACCTATCACCTGCCAGCTTGTGCTCCTCTCCCTCCCCACACCTCTTTATTCTGGCTTCTGCCCTCTTTCCAGTGCTGAGGAAGGGTCTCGACCTGAAATGTCAACCGTTTATTTCCCTCCATAGCTGTTGCCTGACCTGCTGGGTTCCTTCAGCATTTTGTGTGTATTGTGACAAATTTGCTAGACTTCTTTGAGAATGTTAGAAACAGGCTGGGTAAAGGCAAACCAGTAGACTTCCATTTCCACAAGGCATTCAATAAGGTACCACGTTAAAGGTAATGGCACAAGTTGAGAACACATACAGTTGGGGATAATATATTGGTATGAGTGGTTAACCAACAGAAAAAAAGAGAATTGGGTTAAATGCGTCATTTTCAATTAGCAATCAGTAACTGGCAGGTGCCACAGGCATCACTGATGATTTGGGTGAAGGGACTAAATTTGCTGATGATACAAAGCTAGACAGGTTTGCAAGTTGTAAGGCAGATGCAAAGATCCTGCAACAATATATAAATAAGTGAAGTGACTGGGCAAGAAGTTGGCAAATGGAATATAATATGTGAAAATGTGAGATTATCCACTTTAAAAAGAATGAAAAAGCAGATTATTATTTAACTTGAGTGAGACTACAAAATGTTGCGACACAAAAGGGACTTGGGTTCCAGTTTATGAAATACAAGTTAGCATTCAGGGAATAGTTAATAATTACGAAGGATAATGGTATGTTGACCTTTATTTCAAGGGCTATAGAGTACAACATTCCTCACTAATTTCATGGGAGGAAACAGAATTGTGGAAGAACCATTATATGACATCAAGATTAAATCAGATGAAGTAAATATGCTATTATACTTGGCTAACCCAGTATCGTAGCTTGCCAGCCTCCTCTATCCAAACCACGTCTTTCTTCTCCAGTTCCAGAAAAACTCCCAAATGAGAATGTGCTTCGTGTTGGTGATACATCTAAATGATCTTCATGTAGAAGAAAAGGCATTCCCATTCGCCGTTGCCTCTTTTTACCTGGGTGATGGAATGGGATAGAGCCTTTGCGTTCACGGTCCTCTTTACGACTCTTGAACTAATACACAAGTAATAATTTTTATTATTAAACAGTATTTGATGTGGTTCACAAATTAATGATGCATATTAACATTTAGACTGAACCAGCTCAAGTCTGTGATCTTGCCTTTTCAATATATATTCCTTCAAAACCAACATTAACACATATACATGGTTTAGTTACTGCTAGTATTAAAATAGCCATGATCGGAAGATCTAAGTTTATGCTTCCATGAAAAAAAAGCAAAAAAAAAATATGGTACTTTAATAATTAGCCTGCAAACTGATAAGTAAATTAGACCAAAAACTGCTAAATTCCAAGGAACTGAGAATCTATATCCCAGAGCTTTGAAAGGGATGTTCATGGAGAAAGTACAATCTCTGGTTATTATCTTCCAAAATTCTACAGCAGCTGGAATGGTTTCTGTAAATTGGAGGGTAACAAACATGACCTCACTTAGAATCTGGTCACCACACTACAGGAAGAATGTGATTGCACTGGAGAGAGAGCAGAGGAGGTTCACCAGGATGCTGCCTGGATTGAGATAATTTAGGGAAAGAATAGAAACACAAGAGACTGTAGGTGTCAGAATCTAGAACAACAAACAATCAGCTGGAGGAACTGTCCTGATGCAGGGTTTTGACCTGGAACATCGACAATTCCTTTCCTCCTACAGATGCTGCTCAACCAGCTGAGTTCCTCCAGCAGACCATCTGTTGCAAAAGATTGGATCGGCTAGGCTTGTTTTCCATGGAGCGAAGAAAGATGAGGGATGACCTCACACAAGTATGTAAGATTATGAGAAGCATGGATAGGATGGATAATCAAAATAATTTCCCATAGTGGAGGAATCAAAAACAAAAGGGCAGATGAAGTTTTAAAGGGGAACTTGAGAGTAATTTATATATACAGAGAGTGGTCGATATCTGAAATGCACTGCCAGAGGTGGTGATAGAATCAGATACAATTACTGTTTAAGAAATATTTATACAGACACTTAAATAAGCAAGGCATAGAATGATATGGTCCTAATGCGGGCAAATGGGATTAGTATAGATGGGGAAAAAGGTCAGCATGGACGTGGTGGGCCAAAAGGCCCGTTTCTGTGCTGAACAACTCGATGACTCTAAAGAAGGGAGAGAATAACAGGGAACTACCAACCTGTTAACCTGACATTGGCAGTTGGGAAAATGCTGGAATCTATAGAGGTCATCCTCAGGTTACGAAAGGGTTCAGTTCCTGAAAACTGTTCGTAACCCAAACAGTTTGCAAGTTCAAAATGCAGCCACGAACCGAGTTCCCAGATGGCAGAAGATGCCTGCAGACCTGCAGCAACCGTCAAATCCATACCGCCAGTCTCCCAAACGCTCGTCCATATGTACTGGCTGTACATAAGTCAAGCGTTCGTAAGCTGGGGAGGAACTTATAACAAAGAATGCAAGATCAAGACACTCAGAGAATAACATGATTGAGCAGACAACAAACTTTTGAAAAGTAAATCACATTTGACTAATCTATTGTAATTATTTGAGAATGTATCCAGTATAATAAAAGTAGTGGGGGGGGGGGGGAATATCAGAAGATGTGATGAAATGGATTTTCGGAAAGCTTTCGATAAGGTCGTATAAAGGAGGATGGTGAACAACGATAGCACACATGGAATTTGCGTAAAAGGTCTAAAAGTTGGTTACCAGGCACGAAAACAAGGAGAAGGAATAAGCAGGTCCTTCTCAGGCTGGCAGGCTGCAAAGAGTGGGGAACCACAGGGATTGATTATTGGGCCCAACTATTTGCAATCTATACTTCTGAATTATCTGAGAAAACGAGGTATAACATTTCTAAGTTTGATGATAAAGCAAAACTAACTGAGAACGTGAGCAGTGATGAGAATTCAAAGCTTCAAAGGGATATATACAAGCTAACTAAGTGAGTAGCTATGAGGTAGACAGAGTACAATGTGGAAAAATGTGAAGTTATCCACTGGTAAACAAAACAGAATATTTGAGTGAGTATTTGTTAAATGAGTGAGTATTTGTTAAATGGTGAGGGACTGGAAAATGTTGATGTCCAAAGAAAGCAGGGTGTCCTTTGTACATGAGTCATGGAGAGCTAATGTGCAGATGCAGCAGGCAAACGGGAAGAAAAAGAGTTTACTGCAAGAGGATTTGAGTACAAGAGTAGAGATATCTTATTGCAATTACATGGGGCCTTGGTGAGATCATATGGGGTGTAGAGTAAAATACTTGCTATAGAGGGAGCCCAGCAAAGATTCACTATCTAGTTCATTGGATAGTGGATCTCTCATGGAAGGAGAAATAGAGTAGGCAAGGTCTCTATTCTTTACAGTTTACATGAATGACAGATGACCTCAATGAACATACAAAATATTTAGAGGCCTTGGCAGGATGTTTCTCCTGGCTAAGGAAATCTAGAACTTGGTGTCAGTCTCCAAATAAGGGGTAGCCCATTTAGGACTGAAATGGGAAGACATTTCTTCATCCAGAGGAAGGCGAATCTTTGTAAAATTCTACCCAAGAAGGCTGTGGAAGCCAAGTCATTAATTGCATTCAAAACAGAACAGCAGATTTCCAGGCATTAAAAAATCAACTATATGATTATAGAGTAGGAAAATGGCGTTGGGGTAAAAGATCAGCCAAGATCTTGTTGAATGACAGAACAGACTTGATGATCCAAATGATCCACTCATGCTTCAATTTCTTATGTTCTACTTTTTAATATAAATTTGTCCTAGCACATACCTAACTAGAGAAGCTAAAGACACTTTGCAGTACTGATAGTTATTCCAAATCCAGAATAACCCTGTCTACAACTGAGACTGAATGCATAAGGGGAAATAATACTCAACTACAACATGAATTACATCAGCAATATAATTTTTAAGCATTTTGATCTGGGGTATTAGCCGAAAATTTTCTTTACCTTTTTGAAGATGTTCATTCCTAGATCAGTTGAAAGGTCTGGAACAGCCTGTCTTCTCAGATTTGTCACTGACAACTTTGAAAATGTTTCAGAACTCAGGGACTTTTCCTCTTCATTGCATTTCAAAGTAAGATCCTTATTGAAGACAAATATAAGATTTTAACTTTTTTCAAGTGTTATAGATTACACAGGAGATTGAGAGATTGTTTTTACTGGTTTATTGAGAAGTGCATAACACCAGATTATTAGAATAGATATTTGAACTGCAACAAATAAAAAATGGCTTATGGGCCTCATATAGGATAATCCTCCAGCAACCTACAATTACTACTTCTGATTATATTTTGCATGCAGTACGAGGTTTTATTAAGAGTATTTTTGATTTGATCAGCACTTCAAGACAAAATTTTTGCCCCAAAGAGCTCTCCTTGTCTTTCCATCTCGTTTTCTTTCTTAGCACCTCTATCCTGATAAACACCTCAAATCAATCATTTGCTAATAGAATTATGTGAGCCAATTATAGGGGTAGCTATCCAAGCCAAACTCCTTCAGTCTAATGTCTTTGTTAATCACCCCTTTGTTTACCACTTACAAATATATATTTCAAACCTCTTCCAGAGGAAAATCACCAGATATGTAGACTTTTTGGGTCATTTCTTGCCATTTCAGATTGTTGTGGCCACATGTAAATCTGTTTCTGGGGCTTATCCTTGGCCAGCAAATAAGCCTTGTGAAAGAACCTGGCCTGTTGGATTGACCCGATAGGGTTCTTTGATGAGACAACAATGTGCATCATTAAGGGAAATGCAGTTGATTTGCTGTAGCTAGATTCTCTAACAGCGTTTGATCAAATGCTGCATATTAGAGTTGCCATGAAGACTCAAGCCCATGGAATAAAAAGGCAATAGCATGTGCAGAAATTGGCCAAATGTCAGGAAACTGAGAGCAATAGTGAGCAGTTGATTTTTTTCGACTGGCAAAAAGCATGTTCCCAAGTAGATGATCCTAGGACTGCTGCTTTGTTTGATATTACTGACTTGGGTGTACGAGGCACAATTTCCAAATTTGCAGAGGAAACAAAATGTCAAAACAGAGCAAGTCATGAGGAGGAAAGTAACAGATTTTAAGAGGACATAGGCAGGCAGGGGAATGGGTGAATATGTGACAGATGAAATTTAGCACAGAAAAACATTAAGTGTTGCAGTTTGGTGCGATGAAAAAGGGGAGGCAATTTGAACTAGTCCATGCAATTCTCAAAGGAGAAAACAGAGAAAATGCTGGTAACACTCAGTGGGTCAAGCTGCATCTGTGGAAAGAGAAACAAAGTTGATGTTTCAGGTCAAAGAGCCTTAACCAGAAAATAGGTTTCTTGTATACTACTGGGTTCCTCTTGCATTAGCAAATATTCTTGCAAAGTGAACCACAAACATCACTGGGTCTGATTCAAAAAGGGAAAAAAGAACACCATCTTGAAAGGGGTTAAATGAAATTTAATTTTACATTACTTATCTCTTCTTGCCATGCATAAATACAGCAAGTTGCACAAGTTATTAATTATAACTACGTTGCTATGAAAATCAAGGTTAAGCTTGCAGATCCTTAATTCAATATTAATGAGATGTGTTAACTCATATTTTGCCACTAGCTCATGGCCTGAAATGTTCACCCATATTTTTTTAATATAAATTAGGCCTGTGTCATTTTATTTCACACATTTTATTTTACAAAACTCATCAACTTTTGCATAGACACAAATTATTAGAAGAGACAGATATGAATGTAATTTTCTTACCTGTGTTTTATGGGTGTTAACCAGAGAAGGAGCTGCTGCTACCATGGAACTACTGCGTGGTCTGGGTAAGTGGCTTATCTCTGGTTCAGTTGGCCTATCAGGCTTTTCCTCCAAAATCTGTCGAAGTCTTTGTAAGTAATACATCAATGCCCAGTGGATACCTTCTTCAGACCAGTGGGGTTGCAGCAGACAACGCAATACTGCAATGTCAAAATAGGTGGCATACCGAGACTTTTGACTCAGTGGAAAGGTTAATGAAGTTCTGTAACAGATGTAGTTTATGCTACATTAGAAGATAAGCAAGAGAAATGTTTAGAATCATATTCAAAATAAATGGAATTCTCACTGAATGGATATAAATGTACAATTCATTCGAACTTCCACCTCAATCCAAACCAGATCCATTAAAATGATGTAGTAAATCTCCAATAATCTGCTATCCAACATCAAGAAATTCCGATGGTTTGGCCTCTGGCTTACCATATAATGTTTGCTGTGCTCCCTCCCGACTTGCCAAAACTTTGGTTCCTGCTCTCCCTTCTGACTCACCAGCACGCTGCTTCCTTTGCTCTACTTAAATTGACCATTTCCTGTACTCCCTTTAAACATACCTGGTTCACTGGGAAATTTATTATATAATATTAAGGTGAATTATATATGTTGGACATTAATAGGGAATAATAATTTGGAAAATCTGGTCTGGTACTAGTATCGAGTATGACAGATTATCAGACTTTTACTGTATGCTGCTGAAACCTCAGCTGACCTTTTTATATATATTTGCAACAAGACGTAACAAAAAGAAAATAAAAATAAAATGCACACAGGATGGGAAAAGACAGAATTATAAAACAAATACAGAATTGGATGGGAGCAGAGAAAATAACAAAACCTGTGGTTGTGTATAAAAGAAACTTCTTTAAAATCAAAATCATTATGTTCAGGCACAAATAGCCATGTGGAAACACAACATAATGTGACAATGGAGATATGGCTCATAAAAAAAATGAAAGGACTGAATGCGTAACCTTTTGGTGTACAATGAGGAAGGATAGCAATTGTGGCCAAGGAAAATATTACAACGCAAGAGAGAATATCCTTGACAGACCAAAGACTGAATTTATTTAGTTGATATGCAGAAGCGATAGAAAAACAAAATGTCAGTTGGTGTATTTTATAAATGACAAAATAGTAAGAAGGAGATCAAGAAGATCGGCAGGAAAATTACTGAGGGGTATATTGACTGCAGAGTAGTGGTAATGGGAGAGTTCACCACAATAATGAATGTGACAGATATTGTGCTAAGGGCAGAGAGTGTGAAAAATGTCTACTGAAAATTATGCATCCAGTCCAACAATGAAGATAGCAGTACGAGATCTAGCCTTATGTAATAAACTGGGTTGAGAGGATAATGCCATAGAGGAGGAGCATCTTAGACATAGGAACAACTGAATCAAGGCCTAGAATAGAAGTGGAAAAGGACAAGGAGTAAACTCAAATAGGAACCTTTGACAGGAAGAGGGCAATTTCAACAAACTGAGGCAAGACCTCACCCAAGCAAAGCAGAGTCAAAGAATGACAGAAATGTAAAGCCTTTGAAGAGGGGATCATATAGATATAACCCAAATACATTCCCACAAGGGTGGAAAGGAAGAGCAACTAAGTTCAGCGCTCCTGCATGACAAAGGAGCTTGAAAGTAGGATGAAGCAGAAAATGGGTGAGCATGACAGATGCAATACAGAATCAGGATGAATATAAAAAGTACAGAGAAGAAGCAAATAAGAAAATGAGGAACTAGACCGGGTGAGAATAGATTGGGCTTAACAAAGGGGAATACAAAGTTGTTTTCCCACAGCAATGTTCAAAGTAAAGGATGTTAGAGGAACATTAGGAGCTGATCCAGGATCAAAACTGAGACCTATTTGGTGAAGGCAAAAAACATGGTTGACTAAATGAGTATTCCGTAGTGACATTTACCAAAGAGATAAACTACAGTAAATCCAGAGATTGATGAAATAACAATAGGCTTGGATATTATTAATAATATGATTCTATATTTTTACTGAAAGAACAATGAAGCTGGTATCTTTAGTTCTGCCTGATATTCAACCAGAGGTTGTTGCTATTGTCTACTGAGGGACAAAAATCTTTTTTTGTATGTTAATTCCTTTTTCTCTGATTTATATTATAATAAATAATGGCATCTTTTTTATTTTAGTTCATTAATTAAAATGAATTGATTACAAGTTCAGTGCCTTACAATTTTCTGCAATAGCTGTCAAAACAAACAATACTGCTGCTGAAGCAGGAAGGATACATTTACAATTAAATTCCAGCTCCTTATTGCTGCAGTATTTGGTAAGGTACATGCTCAGATTAGATTGCCTGAACACAATTTAGAAATCTTGTCAACTAAAAATTTGATTTAGAAGAAAGACAGCTTCCGCTTGCAGTCACTGTGTATTTACAGATAATTTATTATTAAATCCATCTAATTATTACACATTATGATTATTACAGTTATCATTTTCCCAGAGCTTAGCAATTTTTAAACAAATAAATGAATTAATTTTTTTTATCACTACCAGCCTTAGAGGAAGCCTGATCATCCTGGACCTATCCACACCTGCATTTGCGGCACTGCTTCTTTTGGGTCAGATGTGGAGCAGCTGATAACCAGCGATTCCCTCTGGAACCACTGACTACTAGCCAGCTCGATTTAGCTCATCATTATTATCACTGTTGTATTCTCATTTGCACCCAAATCAGAAGGACATTACACTGCAGATGGCGGTGAAATTAAATTTAAAGTAAAACTTGATAGAAAATCATATTATATCTGAAGCTTTTATCACACAATTTGGCACATGGGAGAGAAGTGGAGAGATTAAAGAGATATACTGATCTAACTGAGCCACAAGGAAACCCATTCTTAGTGGATAAAGGGAAACAAAAGAACCAGCTAAACCTTATAATATTGATGATAATGACAAAAGTAGCCGTGAATTTTTCTTTTTACTTATTTTTCCCCAAAGTGGAGAGTGTCGGGGATTGGGCAGATGATTGATAGTGAAGAACCCTTTGCACTCTAAGGTGAACCTGGACAATGTGTAAGGTAAATGAAGCCTGATAATACTACCTTGATGCAGTCCAACCAGATCTGGTAATGGATAGCAAAACCAAATGTGTGCTGAATATACTTAAGTCTGCTTGGAATTCAGGGAGCAATGAGTACAGACACTTAACTTGCACTAGGACACACTTTCTGTGGCACAAAATGTGCATGCAGGTGCCTAGAGTCATGCAGGTTCCTGGAGTCAATGCTGGAACATTGACATCTATGATCTGAAAAGTAAGAGTGGAACCTAGCAATCAGGTAATGCCACAATATACAGCAATGTGGGGAAAAGGTTGGGATTAAACACTGCAGAGGTCCAATATAAAAAAACTAGCAAGCAGGAATAATGCAACATGGTTGCAATTACTGTGCCAGTTGATTTAATTTATTTATTGAGAAGTATTTCTGCTGAAGTAATTTTGAATTCTATGGAAAAAAGTCTGTTGTCAAAATTGTAATATTTATTCCAGATTTAAAATTATAAAGAAAAATTAGAGAAAATTTTTTTTAAAAAATATGAAGATGAAGAGAATAAAAATGATAAGAAACATACAAAATAGAAGCAGGAAGAGGCCATTCGGCCCCATCATACCTACCATTCAGTAACATCTTTCACCTCAGCACCACTTTCTTGCACTAATCTCATATCCCTTGATTCCTTTAATATCAAATGTTCTATCAGTCTCTGTAAATGTACCGGAAGTAAGAGCCAAATAAATTTGATATCAATCTGATAATTAAGGAGGAGGAGAGGATTGACAACATGGCCCGCAGCTAGATGTGCAATATTGATCATAGTGGAAAGTGAAGGGAAAGTGATAAGGAAACTAGCGTACTTGAAAGTCCAGATAACAAATAGATAATATAAAATTAAGCCTAAAATAATCAAGTCTTGAGAAAAGAACATGCAGTGCCATCAGTTCTTCAGCTAGATATTGTAGAGTAAGCTACACAAGTGGTTCAATCCCACACCACCTTGCTTGGGGTGGAACAAAGTTGACATGGGATCTGTGAAATCATAATAATATTGAAGTAATTTAGTTAGAAAGTTTACAAAAAGTTAAAAATATATTCAGCAAGCCAGCTTCCGGGAGAGCCCCAGACATCATGTTTATGCTTCCCCCCCCCGACTCCTTTGTCTTCCTTTATTCCTGTGGCTCCCTTCCCCCACCGTGATAACCTGCCCATCTCCTCTCCTCCCCTCCCCCATCCTTTATTCCATGGTCCACTGCCCTCTCCTACCAGATTCCTCCTTCTTCAGCCCTTTGCCTCTTCTACCTATCACCTCTCAGCTTCTTGCACCTTCCCCCTCTCACCAGGACTGGCTATCACCTGAACTCACCTATCCCCTGCCTGCATGTGCTCCTCCCCCTATCTTCTTATTCTGGCTTCTGCCCTCTTCCTTTCCAGTCCTGAAGGGTCTTGGCCCGAAACGTCCACTGTTTATTTCCTTCTATAGATGCTGCCTGACCTGCTGAGTTCCTCCAGCACTTTTTGTGTATTGCTCTAGATTCCAGCATCTGCAGAATTTCTTGTGCCTAGGTTTATGTGGAGCATGGATTTTACTGAATCTGAGGCTTTCATTTAAAATGATTGGGAACCATTCAATCAAATCACACCTTTACAAGTGCATGAGTATATTCACAATAAGAATTAGGAGCTGAGATCAACTTCAATTTATCAGAACAAAACTAGATATACAGCATTCCAAAATGCTTCAGAATAGGTGACTGAACTAAACTATAACTTCCCAGTAAGTTGGACTTGTCTCTCAGCAATTTGACCAGGTGTAATATAAACCAACTGAGGGTGAAGGCCACAGAAACAATGTATACTGAAACACTGCTTCACTGCCAAGTACTAAACCTCTGTTATTTATCTTAACAGGAATGTTAGGTAGTATCAACAAATTGTAAGAGAATATCATTACTTATTGATATTAAAAAGAGAAAGAGCAATACCTGGAGTCAGAGGTTCTTTTGTCCTTGGAAGCAGCTGCAGCTTCAGGTGAATTTTTTTGTTGAGAGCTCTGCGATCTGACTTCTGGAGTTATAGAATCCAACTGAGTGGTTTCACAAACCACCTGAAAACCCTATGTATCATTGAAGGTAATAAATTAACATTTGGTTGATTAAATTGGCATTTTGATACCCAATCAAAGCAGTGAGATTATACAACATTCTTATTTTGAAGATATACCATTACAACTAAAATACTAACGAATAATTCACACCTATTGTTCAGTCAATTTACAGGGCTGCTGAAGGAGAAATGTAACTTTTTTTCATTTTCATTCTATTAAGAACAAAGCAAACTAGCGCTCCAACGTATTGTTCATACTTGCCAAAATACAGATTTACATTGATTTCTTGAACTGATTTGTTGAGAAGGTGTCAAGTTAAAGAAGTTGTTTGACAACACATTTAGTAAACTCTTTCTCTATGCAAAGCTATTTCTGAGAATGGACACATTTTAGGGATTAATTTTATTTCTATCACAAGTAAAATCTTGGATTGTGCACGCCCCCACACCATATTTAATAGTCTCTCAAGTAGAAATGCCATTTAACAAAAAAACAAAAATAAAAGTGCTGGAAATATTCAGCAGCTCAAGCAGCATCTGTGGGGAAGAGAATGAAGTCAATGCTTCAGATCAAGGACCATCATTGGAACTGGAAAAGCAAGAAGACAAATGTGATTTCAGTTGTAGAGTAGGGAATAGTTGGAGAGAGCAGAGGGAATGATCACGATAGGGTGCAGATTAATGATGCCTAGCTTCAGTCATTACTTCAATGTCGCCCGACATGAGTTCAAGGTACTGTACCGAAACCCTCAGGACTCAATACAGTTTCAGGTAACCAGCTATTTTGTCCTCCCTCTCTCCATAGATGTGGCTGTACCTTTCTGTTTCAATTTTTTCTGCCTCTAACAGCTAATTTAATGTAATTGTTACCTGGACAACTTTAATCTGTACCTCATCACAAGCATTCGCCCTAATCCTCCATTACCCTCCATCTCCCTACCCTGTAGCTTAAAACACATTTATCATCCCAGTTTTAAAGTTCTGATGAAACGTCAGTGCAGCTTCCCTCCCCATCAATGCTGCTTGATCTGCTGAATACTTCCAGCATTTTCTATTTTTGCTCTGAATTTTTTTTGCATCTGGAGGTTTTTCCTCCAAATGCCATTTAACAAGTTTTCATAACCTCTCAAAACCACACTCCACAATATGGAATACGGCGATACTAAGGATAAACAAAAATAAAAAAATGGATGAGGCTTCTCCAGTGCCAGGATTTTAGCAGAGTTTCTACCAATCATTCTCCAAAGTTATGACAGTGGTGTTGGAGAAGTTCCAGCAACTTGTGCCAAAATGTATTTTCTTACAATTACATTGCAAACATGCTTTAAGATTTAACCCTGACCCAAAGTTCTGAGAACATTTCCAAACAAAAAAAAGACCTGTACATCTTACAAAATTCAGAGGCCCACTCTTCCAGCAGCCACAACAGATATTTCTATGCAACAGAAAACAGGGATTCATATTTGGTGATTTCCCTGCACTCTCATTATCAAGGTTATATGGGTAATATATAGCTTTAATTTAGCATAGTTGCCAAATATGCAAAAGCCATCAACACCAAATGTTACGTGATCAAATGCAATTTATAAATGTTGTTTTGAATCAAAATAGTATATTTTTGTGAAATGTTTTTTTAATAGATATAGGAATACTGATATAGGAATGCACGATAAACCTTAATAAAAAAACTTAATACTCCATTTGTGGCTGAAGTTGTGTTATGTTCAGTTCTGAGAAACACCCTTCAGAAAAGATGTAAAATCTTAAGAGAGGATGCAGAAAAGATTTATTAAAATGATTCTAGAGTAAGGGACATTGCTTCTGTCAAAAGATTGGAGAAGCCCGTGTTGCTCTCCTCAAACCAAGGGGACCTAATATAGGTTCACTAATGCCCTTCAGGGAATGAATCTGCAATCCTTACCATATCTGGCCTATATGTGACTAGAACCATAGCAGCTCTCAACTCTTAACTACATTCTGAAAAGCCAGGGTATCAACTCTAGTTCAATGAATAATGCAGAAGGTACAGCACCAGATGTACCTAAAAAAATGAGATATCAACCCGGCAAAGCTGCTACATTTGAGTACAGTAAAAACAGCATGCGATAATGAAAGCTAAACAATCTCACAACCAATAAATTAGATCAAAGCACCTTGAGTAGTGAATGGTGATTTGAAATTAAATTACTAATGAGAGAAGGCAGTTTGAAGGACATCCCCATTCTCAATAATGGCAGGGCGCAGATGACAAGGCTACAGCATTTGTAACCAAGTTCAACCAATAGTACTGAATAGATGATCTACCTGAGTTTTCTCTCAAGATTCCCGCCATACTGAAGCTAACCTTAAGCCAACTCGATTTACTCCTTCTAATATCAATAAACTACTGAGAATACTGGATAAGGCAATGATTCTGGAACCAGACAACACCCAGCTGTTTAATGCTTCAGAATTAGTCAGGCCTCTTGTCAAGAAGTTCCAATATGGTATCTACCATGCAATGTTGAAAACTGACTGAGTATAACCTGTCCACATGAAGCAAGAAAATCTAATCTGGCTAATTCCTGCCCAATTATTCTAAATCATCAGTAAAGTGGTAGAAGATATAAACAATAGTGCTGTGAAACTGATCTTCCCCACTAATTTGCTTACTACTGCCTAGTTTGGGTTTTGCCAGAACTATTGAGCTCTACACATGATAGCAGCCTTGGTCAAACATGAGGTAAAGAGCTGAATTCCAGAGGTGAATGCGCTGGACATCAAGGCAGCATTTGATTACATGTGCCAATTATTTACCTGCAGTGTTCTGACACCTCCTCCCAAACCCTATGACCTCTTTGACAAAGGAAGTAATGAGCAGCAGGTGCAGGTCACATTCCATCCTGACTTGTAAAAATATCGCTGTTCTTTTATCTTTTAAGGATCTAAACCCTGAAACTCCCTACCCAGCAGCAAGACTGGGCTCCACCAGAAGGACTGCAGTGATTCAAGGTGGCAGCTCACTACTACCGTCTCAAAGCAATTAGGCATGAACAATAAGTGCTGGCTTTGTCAGTGACATTTATATTCCAAAAAATGAATGAGACAGAACAAAATAATGGAATCCTTATTTGACATTTAATAGCTAGCATGTTATTTCATAAGATTTCAAAATAATAATCACTGAAATAATCAGCCTGTGAAATATAAAAATGTGAACATAAATGCTGAAATTAAAAGAGGGGAAGTATTTCACATGAGCATGTTATATTCAGATGCTAATACTACATGGCATGAGTTCAGGGGCAGAAAGGCTGGGAGTATTCAACAAGGGAGCCTAACTTCAAACTCAAGCTAGGAATTTCAGGCTAACATCAGGAAACATATTTTCCCCACAAGGGCAGTGCAAATCTAGAAATCAGTTTCAACAGACTTTTAAAGGATAATATCAGTTGTAAATTGAGAGGATTAAGAGACTTCTGTTAGATACAGGTATTTAGGCACAATGGCAGGTAAATAGGGATCATCACAATGTAATTAAATGGCAGTACTGGCTCAAGAAGCTGAATATGCTACTCTTATTCAAAAATGATACAAGTACAGGAAAGTGTACGAGTTAAGTAACAAAATACTCACTGTTGTTCCTGCTTTATCCAAATCGCAAGATACTCCTCTGTTGTTTAAGGGTGAAGTTCTCTTAGCTGGAAAGGAAAATCATGCATCAGCAACAAAAAAGAGAGTCAGATTTTCTACTCTTGGCTCTCTTCTTTCGCAGCTTAAATTGAGCAAGAGTCCTGTCCTGTTGAAAATATTCATGAGGGCAGAAATGGTTGTAGGAACGGCTATAATAGATAAGTGAATTCTTCATTTAAATATTCATTTGGAGTTCAGGCAGTCCATATCATTTTCTGATGGTCAAACATTACTCTAAAATGGGCAACTAATATTACTTAGGAACAATAAGCATTGCAGATGTGCATTTAAGTCACTTTTGAACTTTTTAGGGTATTTTTTTCTTGATGTCACTTGAGTTTGTGTGTCTATGCCAAATGTTTATTTTATCGAAAACTGAAGAATGACTAGACCTCCTGCAGTGCTGATCGAACCATGGTCCAATTGTCTATTGTAAAGGTCCATCCTCCTTACAAGCTTTTCATCAAGCACATCCACTACTTTAGCAGTCATCAAAGAAAGATCAGGTTCTGGCTACCCCATCACTTGTCTACAAATGTGTACCTGCACCTTGTAATCCTTTAGCCTTGAATCTTATCAAAACCCACTAATGAGTTGAGATGTTTCAGATGTTTTGTTCTCCTATCAGTCTCCTTCAAATGAACCTTTACTTATGGATTTAAAAACACACACACTTTCATCCCCCACATCTGTGAATTCTGCTCCAAATCTACTCAAATAGATTAACATTGAAAATTGGAAGCAAACAATAAACCTGCTGAGTTCCTCCAGCAGTTTGTGTGTGTTGCTCCAGATTCAAGCATCTGCAGAATCTGCTGTGTCAACAATTTTTATTGATTCTAAAGCTCACAAAACATCTGGTTTCAACTATGTCCATAGTTCAAAATGTAGAACAGGATGTGAGAGAAATATCAAATTGTTTGATTATTGGTGAAGGATCGCAACAGATACAGGTACCTCTTTAAATACAAGGACACAGCCCTATAAATATCAGTAAGCTGAATTCTATTGGTACATTAATGCTTTTATTTATTTTGTCTTTCTGAAAGCAGAGAAGACAGGGATTTTATGCAAATAAGCATGAAAATTCTCAGTAATATTTGCAAAGCATATATTTAAAGCCAAAAAGTTAATATTTTCTTACCTGTAACAATATTTCTAACAGGCTTTACAAGAGCAGTAAATGCTGGAGCTTCTGGATGCTTGTGCTCCCACATAGGTTGCCAAATCACAAGGCCACTGGCCAGGCGAAACGTAAGATCGGATTCCTAGCATTGAAGGGAATACACTATTCAATTTGAGGACAAAGAAATTATTTTTGTACAACTGATTCTGGTGCGCTAATCAACTGGAAGTTATCAATAAATTTTAAATGGTACAATCATAATTTTTAGCCCAATTGAGAGGGGTTGAAAGTTATCCTCTAACACTTCTACTAAGCGTGTAATATTGTAATGCCTGCTTATAAAGTGATTTTGTCACTTTGCTTTCAAAATTCAGTTTTACTGGAGGCAAGTTTGTTATATCACAGTCCTTCTTGTATCTACTTTTGAATAAAGCTAAATCAATTTATAATGCTTGAATCATTCTAGATTACCTCAGTAATGCATGTATATACAATTCGGTTGAGAAATATTTTGCAGAACACCTAAAATGGCAAACGGCTGAAGTTCATGATCAATAGAAGTCAAATGACTACATGATTAAGAGGCCTGAATACAACTATGCAGCAAAGATGGTGCCCATTAGACTAATTTTACCTGTACCCTTCTTTTGAAAGCATGTAATTACTGCCAGTTCTCTGTTCTGTCCCTTAGCCTGGGAAAGTTTTGCTGTTCATTTCCATACCTAAATTATTTGAAAAATTCTATAACCTTTGTGGCAATATATTCCAGATCTTAACCCAAGGTGGAAAAAAATCTTTATCAAACCTCTCTGATTTTTCTGCAATTACCTTAACATTGTGTCTTTTGATTACTAACTCACACTGCCACTTTAAACAATTTCTGCTTTATGACGCAACCAAAACCAAAGCTTTGAAAATCTGTTAATTTCTCCTTCAACTTTCCTGATCTAAGGAGAAAATCCCTGCTGTTCTAATCTCTGTGTAACCACTAGCAACTACCTCTTCCCTAATAATGTTGCAATCTTTCTGTGCCCTCACCAAAGCTCTTGTATCCTTCCTGAAGAATGGTACACAATACTGAGTTGAGGCCCAACTAGTGATTCATAAAGGTTTAGCTAAACAGCCAAATTGGTGATCATTAAATATTGAGCATAATATTGAGGACCAAAACATACTGCACAGTTCACAGATAAACTGCACAAATATCAGAATGTAAGCAATTGATTCGGCAGTACAGTAACTAAGAAATAGCTCATGATTTATGCTGAATTCAAAGTATTGAATTCAAAGTGCTGAATCGGAAGTATAAAGTTTTAAGAAAATGATTAAATCATTAATTTACCTTAATTCTGTTGACAAGAGGTGCAAACAAAAAGACAAACAGTTCTACTGTGGCCATTGAATTTGTGAATAACTTAGGTCTGGGGTGCTCTTCATCCTCTGCTACACTGCACTGCCTCGGCTGGCCTGGAGATCCTTGATTCTCCACTTGATGAATAAAAGCACTGCTGCTCCCAGACCAACTGGATCCACCTCCTCCAGCACTGAATGCAGCTGTAGTTTCATTACTGCATTCATAAGGAGCATCCAACAGCATCCAGTGCAGTGTATGAAGAAGCTTGGTCTCTGCAACACCAAGCTTATCTTGATGGCCTTTAACAAAATAATGTACAATATATTTTAACAATTTATAAAGAATATTTTGGACCAAAGTAAGCACTTACCTCTTCATGCAATCTTATGAACACCTCAAAACATCATGGGAGACAGCGTGTGGTATCAGGTAACAACAGTTATCATCATCAACAGAGCTGATGCTCAATCTCCTAAATTTTACCTAGATATTGTAGACGCTTTCAGTGCTAACAATAAAAATGGTAGCTGGGAAAAGTGAAACATAATTACCAAAATTGAAGGAGATTGTTCCTTGCAATTTATAAACAAACTCTGATTTGGTATTGGAGACAATTCCTATCGACATCTCCTTTTAGCAGTATGCAAATTAAGTGCCCAATATCAAGACAGGGAGTGCCCAAGGTTGAGCAGGGAATGACTGATGTACAGTAGAGTGGGTCCCTGGAGAAGATCCCCCTCTAGCAGAAGACCCAGCTTACGAAAATTCTCCCAGACTCTGCTCTCGGGTACAGTACTTGAACCTCTTCACCAGGAAAAAATGCAGAGATCACCCATAGAAAGAGTCAACACCTTCTCCAAACTCTCCTTCAAGTGAGATCCAAATCCCGGGCCACCTCTCAATAGTGCACAGTTTTTTTTTATTAAGCCGCTGATAGTTTTCTCACTGATTAGCAGATCAGCTCTCCCCGTCAATCCACTCAGGCTACATTCAGACAAACATTTGTCACAGTTCACTTGCTGGTAACAACCCCTTTCACCCACATCTACTCTTTGCTAATCAGTCTACAATAGCTAATGAGACTAAAGATTTCACATTGTGATTTGAGGAAATTGTTGGTTTCCAACTTATGGAAAATTCAATTTAACGACAGTTCTCAGGAAGAGAACCCTTACATAACCCAGGGATCCCTTGTATTCTGGCTTATTTTAAGGTATCACATCTCCTAACCATATCAATTCTCTTAAAAACTTCAGTAGTTGAATTGAATATGTAATCCATCAGAAGGTGACTGAGATTACCAATCAACAGATTAGTTTCACAAAAACGTTAGTTACTACAAATATTAAAAAAAAATTCCTTTTTTTCCATAACTTTCCAAGCCAGGAAAACACCTTTCCCATATTTACTCTGCCATACCCTTTAAGAACGTGAGAACATAAACAGAGAAATGGGTGGCGCGGTGATGTAGTTAGCAGAGCTGCTGCATCTTAGCTCCAGCAACTCCGTTTCAATCCTGACCACTAGCGTTGTCTGGGTGGAGTTTGCTGGGCATGTTGGAAGAATAGGTTATAGGGAAATTTGGTAAGGGAATGGGATTGTTCTGTGAGCCAGCACAGAATCAATAGTTAAATGACCTCCTTACCTAAAAAGGAGATAGAGTAGCATTAAAGACAGTCCAAAGGAGATTCACCAGGCTAATTCCTGGGATGAGAGGGTTATCCTATCAAGAGAGGCTAGACAATTTTGGGTCTGTACTCCCTGCAGTTCAGTAGAATGAGAGATGACCATATTCAAACAGACAAAAATCAAGAAATGTTTTTACCTATAGGCTGGTAAGTCTTTGAAAATCTTTACCCAAAAGTGCTTTGGAGGCTCAGTCACTGAGCACATTTAAGACAGAGATGGTTAGATCTTTGGATATTAGAGGAAATCAAGGAATATATGGTTAATACAGAAAAGAAGCACTGAGGTAAGAGGTCAGCCATGATCTTAATGAACAATGGAGCAGGAAACTGTTTGACTCCTGTTTCTTGTGTTCTTACAAAATGTATTTAGAAGGATGCGATTCCAACATAAGTTGCTGTTGTGTCAGCTTATAAAGCAAGGTACAATTAAAGCAGGTTTCTACAAGACGAGCGATGTATTTGTGAAAGAACTCTGGCAGAATTTTAGGGCTCTAAATGAGAGGAGATTACTTTGTGTGTACTTTCCCTATGGCTAATCACATCATAGTATACTGAATGTCAGCTGTTCTATATACCCAATGAATCAATGCCAGCAAAGGGAAAATAGCTCTCATAATCTTTCATTTTCTGCATTTAATGAAAGCACATCATCTTTGTTTTTGAAATTCTACCCATCCTAATTTAGTCATTAGCCTAGGCTCAAAAACCTGTATTCTTTCTTTTGCTTTCAAGTCATGCTCAAATAGAGTCATACAGCACAGAAATGGGCCCTTCGACCCAACTGGTCCGTGCCGACCAAGATTCCCATCTAAGCTAGTCCCATTTGCCTACATTTGGCCCACATCCCTCTAAACCTTTCCTATCTACCTACCTGTCCAAGTACCTTTTCAACGTTGTTAATGTATCTGCCTCAACCACTTCCTCCGGCAGCTTATTCCATAAATTGACCGCCATCTAGGTGAAAAAGTTGCCCCTCAGATTCCTTTTAAATCTCTCCCCTCTCAGTTTAAACCTGTGCCTTGGGAAAAAGACTGTGTGCATTGATCCTACCTATGCCCCTCATGATTTTATACACCTCTATAAGATAACCCCTCATTCTCCTACACTCCAATGAAAACAACCCCAATCTGCTCAACCTCTCTCCATAACTCAGTCCTTTAATCCTCCTAAATCTCCTCTGTACTCTTTCCAGCTTAATAACATTTTTTCTACAGCAGGGTGACCAGAACTGAACACAACATTCCAGATGCAACCTCACCAATGTCTTGTACAACTGCAACATAACATCCCAACTTCTATTCTAAATGCCCTGATGAAGGCCAGCGTACCAAAAGTCTTCTTCACCACCCTGTCTACCTGCAACACCATTTTCAGGGAACCATGTACTTGTATTCCTATATCCCTCTGTTATACAACACTCCCCAGGGCCCTACCGTTGACTATGAATGTCCTACCCTGATTTGTCTTCCAAAAATGCAATACCTCGTATTTATCCAAACTCCATTTGCCATTCTTCAGCCCACTTATCCAGCTGATCAAGTTACCTCTGTAAATCCTGATAACCATCTTCACTGTCAACGACACCACCTATCTTAGTGCCATCTGCAAAGTTACTAACTATGCCTTGTACATTTTCAAATACTTGAGTACGTAATCTGAATTGTTGTTTTAGAGCAGTGCTGCCAGAATGTCTTTCAGATTAAATTTAACCCTTGCATTGTGTCCTTTCACACAGACAGAAAAGGCATCATGGCATTATTTGAAAAGCAGATGCATTATCCCTGTACTTGAGCCAATATCCTTCAATCATCATTCAGAAAACAACTGGTTAGATGACTAGGATTTGAAATTTGATACAAAGTAATCCACAAGGAAACAACTCACGAATCTGATCCTGAATATTACTAACTTGAATATTAACCATGAGAAAAACACAAATAAAATATCTAGCAAGTCTGTGTACACATGTAAACCAAAGGGACTGTAGAAACAGATTTTCAGAATTTAAATTCAGAAAATTTAATTCCTGATTTGTAAAGTATTATAAGAAACAGAAGAAAAAGCTAAGGATTTGCATTTATAAATCACCTTACCATATTCTCAAGTACTGTATTCTCAGAATGCAACTACTTGCATAGGCAAATAGCACATAAAAACATCTCATAAACAGCACTGAATTTACAGAATTCCTAACAACCATATAGAAATTGAGATGAATGACCAGTTAATATTTCACTTTGGATAATGTTTACAAAGAGAAATGCCTGCCAGACACCAAGAAATACTGTCTCTTCTTTGAAAGGATGCCATGGTACCTTTTACATAAAATTGTGGTCTATCAGGGCATTGAGGATTCCATTATTAACATTATGCAAAAATATCAAGAGAGCTCTATCCATCTTTTTTGAGGAGTATAAAAGTATGAGAGAGAGAAAAACATGATTAGAGAGAACAGAATGTTGTTAAGTTCATGTAGCTATGTTTGATGATGACTAACAAAACTATTTGAAGTCACATTCTGGCCTCAAGCTTCTACTAATCTCAGTTTCTTATTATTTTTGGAGTATATGCCCGGCATGAATGAAGATTCATTTCAAAAGCATAACAACATGTAAACATGCTAAAAGATATAAATTAAGTGAACAATGTTTTAAAAAAGCAAACACATGGAGCCCTCTTCACATAATATTCTAAAAAAGGATAGACAGGGTAAATGCAGTGAGGTTGCCTGGAGATGCTAGAATTAAGAATGCATGATTTCAGGCTGGAGATGCTCAGATTAAGAGTGCATCGTCTCAGGATAAGGCACTAATGTCTGAGGTGAGAAATTTCTTGACTGCAAGTATTTTTTTAAAGAACTCTTTGTCCTATAGAACTGAATCTTCAGTTGTTAAGTATATTAAAGGTTGAGATTTTTGTACATTAACGAATGTGGAATTGGGCTAGCAAATGAACTTTAAGCACAGAATGAAACATGATACTGAATAGCAAATGTGGCTCGAAAGGCCTTATGGGTTACCCTTACTTCTGATTCTTAAGGTTTTTTTTTGTTCTTAACACTGTAAAGTTGGTTATCCTGCTCTTTCATATTTCATTAAAAACAGAAGATGACGGAAACACTCAACAGGGCAGGCAGCATTTGTGGAAAGAGAAACATTTCATGTCAAAGACCCTGTTTTTTGAACAGTGACATTTCAAAATGTATGCCCAAAGGTTTCAGGTCAAAGCCAGTTTCTCTTTCCACAGATGCTGACTGACCCACTGAGTGTTTCTAGCACTTTCTGTTTTTATTTCAGACTTCCAGCGTCTGTAGAAATGCTATTTTCTTTCATTTCATAAAATGGAATATTTGCAATGTCTCAGGGTAATACTAAAGTTGAGACTTCTATTTGTGAATTTATGGTTGACAGTGTAAATGTTTTCACTTGACAGAAAGGATTATTAAGATTTTTGAAATTATGAAAAATTTGTACAAGGTTATTAGGCAATATTCTGTTGGAATTAGTGCCAAAAAGCCCAAGTTTAAAAACTGACTCTGTGATATAAGAGAAATGTCTAGAAATAGGCAGGTTTTAGACAAGACATACTTGAGGCACACAAAACAATGTTGTTTAAGTCAGTAAATATTTGAAGCAATATTTGAAGAATACAGCCAAAAAGCCTAAAAGGTAAACATCTGCAGTTACATGAAGAAAAGGCATTACCTTTGGAATAAATTTTAAAGAATTTAGATTGCATCCTTTTTACCTCCAGCCACTTAAAGCAACAAGAAGACAAAACATACGTCTCTCTTACTCTACATTTCTTTTTCTCATTCTTACATAACTAGTGTCAGAACAGATGGGGCTCACAGGCTTATTTATTTTTGAACATGTAACATTTCAAAATTTTTGCTCAAAGATTAAAATAAACTCTTAAAACAATTATCAATGATTGACAATGACAGAATCTATGCCGGAGGTAAAAACCAAGATGCAAGCCTGATTCAGTCATTAATGGTGTTTTTGGTTCCGTAATTATATTTCAAGTGGCACAAATCATACCAGTGTTGATGGAAAGTACATTCCAATTCTCAGCAATGCCACTCATTACCTGATGAACTGAAAGCTCAACCAGCTTTATTTCTAAATGTTTTTGTCTTTTCAAAATATATTTCAATTCTGACTATAACTTCTTAAAACAGCTATATGAAAATTGGCAAACAATTGTTGAGGAATTTGAACACATGTATATAAAATGTTATTAACTAAAATTATGTACTTTGTTCATAATCTCTACCATCAGTCCTTCTGCTAAGTGTGACCTTGATTTTACAGAACATACTAATCATTATTCTATTCTGTTTGGCTACAGTGAAGAGGTACCCGAGTTATCACAGAGTTGACACTTAGACGTGGCCGTTTGCCTATGAATACTGCTGCTGGTATGACCTCCGTGGCTTTATTTATTCTGCAAAAAAAAAGCAATATTAACTGACATCTTTTATTGTGTTTCTGAGAATTTTAATATACTTACTGCCAAAAGCCTGTAGATACTGGGTGGTGCATATACTGTATATGAAAAATATCTGATTTGTCATAGTAAATACCCAAAGTATGTTTAAAGCTAGAAAACTTAATAGGCAGAGAAGAATGCAAAGGAGCTCACCAAGCTTATTTCGGTTTGACAGTAGTGTGGCTGTGCAGTGGAGTACATGTGGAAGGGCAGCCTGTACGAGTTCCCAACGTGTAATGCTCTGGATGGCTTCAGAAAGTGCAGGTGAGAGACCATGTAACTTATTTTCCACCAATACGCGCTCAAAGGACTAGAATCCAACAAAGCATAGTTAAAATAAATCAATGCATTCTTCTCACAAGTAAACCTATTTTTTTCTAAGTTCACATCACAATGTATTGGTTAGGAGTTTGTTGTGAAAACTATAGTCAGAGATTAAAATTTGAAATACAAGGGCTTTTAAAATGTTAAAACACCAATCACCATCCTTCTCGTGATTCCCCCCACCCCCCCAATCACACCTCCACTAGCCAACCCTCCCTCTGGTATCTGGCCAGCCCTCCTTGAAGAGAGTTCAATCCTTGAACAACCCTCATCACTACCTCAGTATAGAAATACGATGACCACTTTGCACTACAATGGACTTCCTATTTTTTTTGTTCTAGTTGTGTTTTTTTCTTGTATAATTTATGCTTTTCTTGTAAATGCCGTGTATCTAAATGTATGTACCTGGAATGCTGCTGCAAGTTACTTTTTTCATTGCACCTATGCATACAAGTACTTGTGCATATGACAATAAACTTTACTTTGACTTTGTGATGACAATCCCCTTTATGAACTCCAAATGGCATTCTCCATTCAGTCCTCAGCTATCAACATCTCCACCAAACCTGGATGTTCTCCCAATCCCATCCCCAGGTCTCTCTGCCCTGCAACAGACCTCCTCACAACCCAGACCCAAGAATATCTAATAACCTATTCAATATAATTCAATACCTTGGGCTTCATACTCTACTAGTTTTTCTGAACAAATTACTTGCTGACCAACTGTGCACCACACCAATAAGGGGCCATTCAATTTCTATTTCAACATGATTTTTTCCTTCATTAAGGCTGTTCACATGTACTCTTCTCTGATAAGCTAAGAAGATGATTCAAGATGAATAGTCTCCAAAGCCACTTTTCCCATTATTAATGCTCTAAAGAACTAGATTATAATTCACCTGCTCTTACAGCACACACAGGACACCAGCAATTTGCTAATACTAAAAGTGGGCTAAAATATTCAAGCCAATGGAACTGAATGTCAGGAGGGGAGTACAGTGGACAAGGGACTCCATCAAAGATAGGTACCGCACTGAAGATGAATTCCTCAACAACTAATACTTCAGCAACCGTTCAGCGACAGCAACCGAAGACAAATTTCTAATTCACATCTTGCCATTATGAAAAATGTACTTCCACTCAATAGGAAACACATCAGCCATGCGATCCATGGCCAAACTTTAACAGTCAAACTCCTCAATGAGAGAAAAAAAGATAAAACAATTCTATGATTTCTAATTAAGAAGAGGGATCACTAGTTTGCAATAGCAGAAGACCCATTTCACAATCAAAATATATAGTCACAGAGTTGTACAACACAGCAATAGGCCCTTTGGCCCCACTCACCCACACCGACAGTGAGGCCTATCTACCAAATCCCATTTGCTTGTACTAGGTCCATATCCCTCTACATGTTTCCTATCCAAGTACCTGTCCAAACACCTTTTAAACATTGTAATTTTATCTGCTTCTACCACATCCTCTGGCAGCTCATCCCATATAACCACAGCCCTCTGTGTGAAAAGCTTGACTTTTAGATCTCCTTTAACTTGCTCTCCCTTACCTTAAACCTGTGTCCTTTAGTTCTAGACTCTCCTGCCCCAGGAAAAAAAGACTATATATCCTATCTATGGCCCTCTATAAGGTCATGCCTCAGCCTCCTATGTTCCAATAAAAATAACCCAGCATGCCCAATCTCTCCTGATAAGTAAAGCCCTCCATTTTAGGCAATAGACTGGTAAATCTCTTCCGCACTCTTTCTAACACAACCACATCCTTCCTCTAGTGTGGCAACCAGCACTGTACACAATACTCCAAGTGCATCTCGACCAATGTTTTATACAGTTGCAATATGATGTCCCAAATCTTATACTCAGTGCCTCTGCCTATGAAGGCAAGCATGCCAAATGCCTTCTTCACTTACCCTATTCACCTGTATTGCTATTTTCAGGAAGCTCTGAACTTGCACCCCAAGGTCCCTCTGTACGTCAACTCTCCTGAGGTCCCTGCCATTTATTATATACGTCCTGTAGTATTTGATGTTTTACATACATTACCTCACAACTGTCTGGATTAAATTCCATCTGCCATTAATATACATGACAAACAACAAAGATCCCAGCACCAATCCCTGCAGTACACTATTGGTTATAAACCCTTGACCACTACCCTCTGCCTCCTATCACTAAGCCAATTTTGAACACACCTTGGATCCCCTGTGCCTGAACCTTCTGGACCAGCTTACAATCTGGGACTTTGTCAAAAACCATAACCACCACCCTGCCTTCATCAACTTTCTCAGTTACCCCTCAAAAAGCTTAATCAGATTTGAGAGACAGGATATCCCCTGTACAAAACCGTGCTGACTCCTCTTAATCAGTCCCTGGCTTTCTGAGTGAACATAAATCCTGTCCCTTAGAATCTTTCCCAATGAGTTCCCCATTACTGATGCATAGCTCACTGGCTTGCACTTTCCTAGTTTATCCCTACTGCACTTTTTGAAGAAGGGAACTATGTCAACAGTCCTCCAGTCTTCTGGCACCTCACCCCATGGTCAACGAAGATACAAAGTCTGTTAGAGCCCCAGGAATCTCCTCCCTTGCTGGGATGGGTCCTAACAGACTCTGGGGATTTATCCATACCTATGCATATCAATATCTCTCCAAGACTTCCTCCTTCCTCAGAGACATGTTCCAGAATATCAGCGTACCCTTCCAGTAACTCTCCATCCTCCACATCCTTCTCCCTGGTGAATACTGATGAGAAGTATTCATTTAGGATCCCGCTCATGTCTCCTGTCTTCACGCCTGGATTTCCCTCTTGGTTCCTGAAAAGACCTACTTTTTCCCAAGCTATCCTCTTGCTTCTAATAGGGTTCTTTCTGGATTCTCCTTGATTCTGCTTGCCATGGCCATTTCATGTCCTCTTTCTGCCTTTCCTAATTTCTTTATCTTCTATGAACCACAAATGATTTACTTGATACCAAATGCTATTCCTGATACAAGCTTCCTTCTTATTTCTAATCAAACCTTCAATTTCCTTTCATAAACAAGCTTCCTTAGTCTTAACATCTTTTCTTCTTAACCGTACAGGGACATGGTGACTCTGAGCTCTTACTATCTCACTTTTAAACACCTCCCACTTATCAGCTGTTGTTTTTCCTCTAGCAGCTGCTCTCAATATACTTTCACCAGGCCTGCTTTATGCTATTGAAATCAGACCGCCCCCAATTTAAGACCAACCTTATCTTTTTCCATGACAACCTTGAAACATACTGAACTTGGTCCCTGTTCCCAAAGGGTTCCTCCAGAGGCCCTTCCAGAACTTACCCATCTTAATTCCCTCATACAAGGTCGAGTACAGACCCTTCCCCAGTAGGACTCTCTACATACTGTTTTTAAAACCTTTCTTGAATGCATTTTCCAAATCCCACCCCATCTAAGCCCTTTACACGAAGGCAATCCCAGACAACATTGGCAAAGTTAAAATCCCCCAAGACTCCAACCCTATTGTTGTTCTATCCTACTGCCTGTTATTTTAATTTCTGCTGACTATTGAGGGGCCCCATAGTATAACCCCAAAGGTATTGCCCCTTGCTTATTTCTAAGTTCTACCCATAAAGCCTCATTGGCAGATCCCTGCAGGATATCCTCCCCAAGTACTGCTGATCAGCAGTGCAACATCCCCTCCTGTTTTGTAACCCCTTTTGTCATGCCCGAAACTTCTTTAGCCTGGAACACTGAGCTGTCAGTCCTGCCCTTCTCTCAACCACGTTAGAGCAAATACAGAGCAAGAACGCATGGAATATTTCTGCCAGAGCTTAATGTGATGTGTGGATAATAATTCCCACTCTCAAACATGGTGGGTGGGCTGTGGGGGAACTTCCACCACTGCCAAGAGCAGCTTTCTTTTATCACATTTCAAGAGCAATGTTGGCAATAATGCACAAGACCATAAGACATAGGAGCAGAATTAGGCCATTCAGTCCATTGAGTCTGTTCCACCATTTGATCATGGCTGATTTATTTTTCCCTCTCGACCCCATTCTCCTGACTTCTCCCCATAACCTTTGACACCCTTATTAATCAGGAACCTATTAACCTCTGCTTTAAATACACCCGATGACTTAGCTTCCACAGCTGTCTGTGGCAATGAATTCCACAGATTCACCACCCGCTGGCTAAAGGAATTCCTCATCATCTCTGTTCTAAAGGGACGTCCTTTTATTCTGAGGCTGTGCCCTCTTGTCCAAGACACCCTCACTACTGGACATATCCTCTCCATGTCCACTCTATCCAGGCCTTACAATATTTGGTAGGTTTCAATGAGCTTCCCCCCCCCCCACCCCCCATCTTTCTGAACTCCAGCCGAGAGCCATCAAACACTCCTCATACATTAACCCTTTTGTTCCCAGGATCATTCTTGTAAACCCACTCTGGACCCTCTCCAACACCTGCACATCCTTCCTTAAATATGGGGCCCAAAACTGCTCACAATACTCCAAATGCAGTCTGACAGAAGCCTTATAAAGTCTCAGCATTACATCCTTTCTTTTATTTTCTAGTCCTCTCAAAATGAATGCTAATATTGCATCTGCCTTCCTTACCACTGACTCAACCTGCACTAGGACTCCCGAGTCCCTTTGACCTCTGATTTCTGAATTCTCTCCCCATTTAGAAAATAGTTTACACCTTTATTCCTTCTACCAAAGTGCATGACCATACATTTCCCTATGCTGTATTCCACCTGCCACTTCTTTGCCCATTATCTCAACCTATCCAAGTCCTTTTGCAGATTCCCTGCTTCCTCAACACTACCTGCCCCTCCACCCATCTTTATATCATCTGCAAACTTAGCCACAAAGCCATCAATTCCTTGTCAAAGGCCTTCTGAAAATCCAAATAAACAACATCCACTGACTCTCCTTTGTCTATCCTGCCTGTTACTTCCTCAAAGAATTCCAACAGATTTGTCAGGCAAGATCTCCCCTTAAGGAAACCATGCTGACTTCAGCCTATTTTGTCGTGTGCTTCCAAATACCCCAAAACCTCATCCTTAATAATGGACTCTTACCAACCACTGAAGTCAGGTTAACTGGCCTATAATTTCCTGTCTTTTGCCTCCCTCCCTTCTTAAAGACTGGAGTGAAATTTGCGATTTTCCAGTCCTCTGGAACCACTCCTGACTCTAGGGATTCTTGAAAGATCACTACTGATGCCTCCATAATCTCTTCAGCTACCTCTTTCAGAACCCCAGGGTGTAGTCCATCTGGTCTAGGTAGATAAACCTTCAGATCTTTCGGCTTCCCAAGCACTTTCTCCTTAGTAATAGTAACTACGCTCACTTCTGCCTCCTGACTCGAATTTCTGGCATGTTGCTGGTGTCTTCCACAGCGAAGACTGATGCAAAATACTTATTCGGTTCATCTGCCATTTCTTTATTCCCCACTACTACTTCTCCAGCTTCATTTTCCAGCAATCCAATGTCCACTCTTGTCCCTCTTTCACTCTTTATACATCTAAAAAAAACTTTTGGTATCTTCTTTTATATTATCAGCTAGCTCACCCTCACATTTCATCTTTTGTCCTCATTGCTTTTTTAGTTGCCTTCTGTTGGTTTTTAATAGCTTCCCAATCCTCTAGCTTCCCACTAATTTTTGCAATATTGTTTGCTTTTATGCTGTCTTTGACTTCCATTGTCAGCCATGGTTGCCTCATTTTCCCTTTAGAATGCTGTGTCTTCTTTGGGATGAACTGATCCTGCGTCTTCTGAATTACTCCCAGAAACTCCTGCCATTGCTGCTCTACCATCATCCCTGCTAGGGTCCTCTTCCAATCAATTTTGACCAGCTCCTCTCTCGTGCCTCTCTAGTTACCCTTAAGATATCTTTACTCAACTGTAATATCGATACATCTGATTTCAGGTTCTCCTTCTCAAACTGCAGGGTGAATTCTATCATATTATGATCACTGCCTCCTTACGGTTCCTTTACCTTAAGCTCCCTTATCAAATCTGGATCATTGCACAACACCAAATCCAGAATTACCTTTTCCAGAGTGGGTTCGGCCACAATCTGCTCTAAAAAACCATCTTGTAGGCATTCTACAAATTCCTTCTCTCGGGATCCAGTGCCAACATGATTTTCCTGGTCTATCTGCAAATTGAAGTCCCCCATGACCACTGTAACATTGCCTCTCTTGCATGCTTTTTCTATCTCCTGTCACTTCTTGCTAAGGATTTGCTTTCATTTTGTACCAACAGAGCCACTCCATTGCATTCTTTGGCTATTCCTAGTGACTCCATTAAGATGGTGGTAGTCCTTCTCATTTAAATGAGCCTGATGCCCAGTGACATGGTGTCATGACACAATCTTTCCCTTAATGTCAGCACGCTCCTGTTTGAATCAATGGTGCTGACGTCGAGAGGGTTGAGACCTTCAAGTTCCTAGGAATCACCAATCACCAATAGCCTGTCCTAGTCCAACCACATAAACGCCATGCCCAAAGAAGCACACCAGCACCTCTACTTCCTCAAGAGGCTAAAGAAATTTGGCACGTTGCCTTCGACCCTCACCAATTCTTACAGACTCACCCATAGAAAGTATCCTATCCATATGCATCACGGCTCGGTGTGGCAACTGCTCTGCCCGAGACCGCAAGAAACCGCAGAGAGTTGTGGACACAGCTCAGCATATCACGGAAACCAGCTTCCCCTCCATGGACTCTGTCTACACTTCTCGCTGCCTCGGTAAAGCAAACAACATAATCAAAGACCCTACCCACCTTGGACATTTTCTCTTCTCCGCCCTCCCATCGGGCAGAGGATACAAAAGCTTGAAAGCACAAACCAACAGGCTCAAGGACAGCTTCTATCCTGCCGTTATAAGACTATTGAACGGTCCCCTAGTACAATAAAATGGACTCTTGACCTCACAATCTACCTCGTTATGGCCTGCACCTGACTGCCTGTCTGCACTACACATTCTCTGTAACTGTAACACGATATTCTGCATTCTGTTTTCCTTTCTATGACCTCGATGTACTTGTGTACAGAATGTTCTGTCTGGATGGCACGCAAGCAAAAGCTTTTCACTGCAGCTTGGTACGTGACAATAATAATTCTGCATTCAATTATTGTTTGCCCTTCTTCTAACTCAATGCACTGATGTGATGAAATGATCTGTATGGATGGCATGCAAAACAAATTTTTGCAATGTACCTCAGTATATGTGACAATAATAAACCAATTTACCAATTAAACACTGCAGAACTCGTGCTAGTCATAGGGAATTCTAAGATTTTGGCTCAGAGCAGCTGTCAGTTGGGGGAAGACTTGCATGCTATAATGGGCTACAAAACAAAGTCGGGCCGCATTGCTGACAACAACATATCCCTCCCCGATGAGCTCAATGCATTCTATGTATGTTTTGAACAGAAGGGCAATGAAATGACACCATCCGCCCCGACAACTTCCCACATCTGTACCCACAGTCACTGTTGCAGACGCCAGATCAGTCTTCCTGAGAGTGAACCCATAGAAAGCGACTGGTCCGGATGGTGTCCCAACCGTGTCCTTGTATCCTGCACAGATCAGCTGGTGGAAGCATTTGCAGACATTTTTAACCTCTCCCTACTCCAATCTGAGCTTCCCAACTGCTTTAAGAAAACCACTATCATCCTGGTGCCAAAGAAAAATAAAGCAACATGCCTTAATGACTACCGACCAGTGGCTCTGACATCCACCATCATGAAGCGCTTTGAGAGGCTGGTCATTTAAATTTTTAAATTTAAAAAATTTTTTTTTTTTTTAAATTTTATTTACAGCGTGGTAACAGGCCCTTCCGGCCCATCGAGTCCGCGCCACCCATTTTAAACCCAAATTAACCTACCCATACGTCTTTTAGAATGTGGAAGGAAACCGAAGCACCTGGAGGAAACCCACGCAGACACGGGAGAACGTACAAACTCCTTGCAGACAGTGACGGGAATCAAACCCCGATCGCTGGCGCTGTAATAGATCTCGCTAACTGCTACGCTACCGTGCCGCCCCCAATGACAACCTCAGCTTCCCAGACAACCTCAACCCACTGCAATTCACTAACTGTCAAAACAGGTCTATGGCAGACACCATCTCTTTGGCCCCACACTCATCCCTGGAGCATCTGGACAGTAAAGATACCTATGTTAGACTATTGTTTATTGACTACTGCTCCACCTTCAATACCATAATTCCAAACAAACTCATCGCCAAACTCCTAGACCTAGGACTCGACACTTCCCTCTGCAGCTGGATCCTTGACTTCCTGACCAACAGACCGCTATCAGTAAGGATAGGCAGCAACACCTCTGCCACAGTTATGCTCAACACTGGTGTCCCACAAGGCAGCATCCTCAGCCCCTTACTTCACTCTCTATGCACTCAGGACTGTGTTGCCAGATACTGCTCAAATTCCATCTACAAGTTCACAAGATACCACAAGATTCATGTATACCACAAGATTCTGTATAGATTCATCATCTACAAGATACCACGGTAGTGGGCCAGATCTCCAATAACAATGAGACAGGGTACAAGAAAGAGGTAGGGAGCCGAGTGGAATGGGGTCAAGACGATGACCTTTCCCTCAATGTCAGCAAAACAAAAGACGTGGTCATTGACTACAGGAAGCAGGGCAGAGTGCATGCCTTATATGTATCAATGGTGCTGAGGTGGAGATAATTGAGAGCTTCAAGTTCCTAGGTGTAAATATCACCAATAGCCTGCCCTGGTACAACCACATGGATGCTATGGTCAAGGAAGCAGATCAGCACCTCTACCTACTCAGAAGGCTAAGGAAATTCAGCACGTCTTCATTGACCCTCAATTTTTATTGATGCAACACAGCTTGGTATGGTAACTACTCTAAGACTGCAAGAAATTGCAGAGTTGTGGACACAGCTCAGTCCATCACAAAAACCAGCCTCCCCTCCATGGACTCTGTCTGCACTTCCTGCTACCTCAGGAAAGCAGTCAACATAATAAAGGATTCTTCCCACCCTAGTCATTCTGTCTTCTTCCCCCTTCCATTGGGCAGATGATACAAATCCAAACCTGCAATTTACTCTGGATCCCATGCATCTTTATCTTCTGAATCAGCCTACCATGAGGGACCGCCACCTCTTTTGCTTCCCCCCCCCACCAATCACAACTAAAACAACAAAACCCAGGAACGTCAAGCTGCCAGTCCTCACACAACCAGGTCTGTAATGGCAACAACATCATAATTTCATGTACTGATCCAGACCAAGTTCATCCTCCTTCCCCATAATACTCCAAGCGCTGAAATAAACACATTTCAGTCCATCAGACCCACCAGGTTTATTAGCCTGTCCCTTGCTGTCCTTCCTTTCAGTCTTACTTGTCATACCATGTTTCTTGCCCTCAACCCTACCACCAGTTGCCCTACATATTCTGCATTCTGCTATTGCTTTTCCCTTTGTACCGACTTTTTGTACTTATATTTTGAAATGTTCTGTATAGATGGCATACAGAAGAGTTTTTCCACTGTATCTCGATACATGTGACGATAATAATAAACCAATCAAACCAATTACAATGCCAATGAAGGCACACTACCTCATGTATCAGTCAGTACAGGTGCAACTAGGATAAGCAAGTTGCAGATGACAAGGTTTTCATTATATTGCTGTGCTTGTCATTCTTTCCAACGCTAGTACAATAAGTACACTTAAAGAGCATTTAATTGTAAAGGACTTGGGAACATTTCAGGTCTTGAAAGGTGCTACACATTGAAGTCTTTCTCATTTACTCTTTTGGTGTTAAAAGAGTTGCCACAGGAGTAAAATTGCACTGTTGATGACCACAGCTATGGGAGAATGGTGTTGGAATTTGAAGACAATTGAACTCAGTGGTAATCTTGCTGTCAATGACATGTTTTAGTATCATAAAGATGACAAGTTCTCATTTTAATTTGTGTCTCATTTAACAACAGAACTTAATGACCAAAGAATACATGAAATGTTTAAATAAGTTTCCATACCACACAGGAGGCTTCATACTGTTTTCCCAGCTTTGGTCTCAGAAATGCACTGCAAGATGAAAAAAGGAAAAATTTGAAATGAAGACCAGCTCGTCTGGAAAACTTTAGGGAATAAACATGTAAATATTTTCAAATATAGTTCTATTTTTGTTATCAAACATTTCCCTGCTTGCAAAGTAATAAAATATTTGGTACATTAAAAATTACAGTTTCAAAGAAATTATTTTCCATTTTTTTTAGAAAAAAAGCATAAGTGAGTGAATGGTGTTAATTTAGCTCTCTCACGACAATAGGGTAAATAATTCTTTCTACCCAGTTGTCCAGTGTTTAAACAGAGATGTATTTAACAGATAAGTGAAAAAGGTCAGGAAAAACATAAAATTATTCATTTATTTTCTACCGCCATATAATGCTCTGCAAAATCTCGTTCCTGTTCTTTTTGAGATTCATTACTTTCTTAGGCCAGTTGAAACACACATGCTGAGTCAAACCAGCAAAACAGATTTGCTAACTTTTTCTTTTGTTTATTTTTTCCAATTGTATCCCAGCAGCAAAATGATCAAAGTGGAAGAAGAAACAAATCTGGATCAAAGAGGAAAGGAGGAAGCAGCAAAATACTCCCTTGTAACAGGACTTTAAAAGAAAAGGAATTGAAGAATTCCAAATCTCAACCCGCAACACAACAAAAGGAGTTCCTCAGGGCAGTACCACTGGCTCAACCATCTCAATAGTCACTCTCTTCCATTAATAACCCTCCCTTCATCACACATCAGGCAGGATATTTGCTATTTATTGCACAATATTCAGCTTCATTTGCAATCCATTATATAATGTAACAGTCCATGCTAACGCTGAAGCCTTGGACAACATTCAGGCAAGGGCTGATAAGTGGCAAATAATACTCATACCACACAAGTTCCAAGCAGTGATATCCACCAACAAGAAATAGTCCAGCCATTATCATCTCCTCTTAAAATTCATAGCATTACTATTGCAGAATCACCCACCTTTATTATCCTGGGCTCAACATTTACCAGAAATTTAACCAAACCAGGCACTTCAATATAATGTCAACAACAGGTCAGTGGCTGAATAACTCACATCCGGACTAGCAATATCCATTACCTACGAAGCAATAAATGCATTTAGGCCAAGAAATATTTTTATGGTATCTCTTGGCCCTTTTAACATTGAAAGAGTAAATAGGAAAGACCTGCATGTGTTTTTGGGCAACACCTTTCACAATTCTGAGATTCAAGGTGGTGATTTACCACATCTTTTCATTGGCATTTATGAATGGGCAATAAATGTTGCACTTGCACGTTGAATAGGTGCACTTTACTTTTGATTATATCATCAGAGCTGGTGAATTGGGTAAAAGTTTATTGATTACATTTTTACCAGCAGTTTAACACTTCACGGATGTAGGACAGTTCATGTAAAAGGCCGTTGGTCCTCACCTGTAACCTGCTGCAAAATTATTAGACAAATTCAAGTCAGCATTTTTCTGGTGTTCAGAGTTGGTATTAAATCATGTTTAGCGCAAAAAACAAACTGATGGAGGAACTCAACAATTTGCTTTTTGTTCCAGATTCCCACATCTGCAGTCTCTCGTGTCTTCAGTCATGTTTAACTATCTTACAAGTACCAAATTTCAAAATGAATATCGTGGCAAGATGAACCCATCTGTACTAACAGTTTCTGCAAATATCTCAATTCCTAATCTGAAGTATTGAGTACAGACTTTGTGTTTGACAATAATTTAAATTATAAGCAAATGTTTAAAAGATTTCAAAGAATTAGAAGTATTTTTTAAAATTTTTAAAAAATAAAGTGACTTAAATTATAGTTAATTTTTTTAAATTAATTAAAACATTAATATTAACTAAAAACATTTACCTGCATTTGAGGAATATAAAGGAAGCCAGAAAGAACTCAAGCAAGGAATAAGGAGGGTCAAAAGGGGACATTTTATGTCCTTGGCAAGTAGCATTTAAGAGAATCCCAAGGCATTTTTTAACATACATTAATAACAAGAAGGTAGCTTGAGAAAGGATAGGACCACTCAAGGATAAAAGAGGGAATTTGAGTCAGAGGAGGTCGGCAAAGTACTAAACAAGTACTTTGCATCGGTATTCATGAAGGAGGACATAAGACCACTAACCTCCAGACATGGAGGATAGTGAGATCAGTGTGGTGTATTCTAATATGCTGGGGCATTTTGAGATCAAGATTAGATCTCTTGAAGAGCATTTAAGGTGGATAAATCCCCAGGGCCTGATGGGATCTATCCCAGGTTGTTGAGAGAGGTAAGAGAGGAGATAGCTAGGGATGTGACGAAGATATTTGTACCCTCTCTAACCAGAGACGAGATCCCAGAGAACTGGAGAGTAGCCAATGTTGTTCTTTTATTTAAGGAGGGAAATAGGGTGATCCAGGAAGCTATAGATCAGTAAACCTCACATCAGTGGTAGGAAAGCTATTGGAGGGGATTCCTAGGGATAGGATTTCCTTATATTTGGAAGAACAAGGGAAAAGTAGGGATAGACACCGTGCCTTTGCGTGCAGCAGGTCATGTCTTACAAACTGGATTGAGATTTTTGAGTAGGTGACCAAGGTGAATGATGAGGGAAGGGCAATAGATATTGTCAACATGGACATTAGTAAGGCATTTGACAGGGTCCCTCATGGTAGGATGATCAGGAAGATTAAGATGCATGGGATCCACAGTGAACTGGTAGTTTGGATTCAGAATTGGCACACCCAGAGAAGACAGAGGGTAGTGGTGGAAAGGTGTTGTTATGCTTGGAGGTCTGTAACCAGTGGGGTTCCACAGGGATCAGTGCTGGGACTTCTGTTGTTTGCAATATATATAAATGACTCAGATGAAAATGTGGATGGATTGGTTAGTAAGTTTGTAGACGACTCAAAAATTGATGGAGTTGTGGACAGTGAAGAAGGTCATCAAAGGATACAGCAGGATATAGATCACTTACAGTTATGGGCAGAGAAACGGCAGATGGTGTTTAATCCAGGCATGTGAGGTGTTGCACTTTGGGAGATCAAATATAAGGGAAAGGTATACAGTTAATGGCAGGACCCTTAAGAGCACTGATGTACAGAGAGATCTTGGGGTTCATACCTCCCTGGCAATGCAAGTAGATAGAGTGGTAAAGAAGGCACATGGCATGTTTGCCTTCATCACTAGAGGCATAGAATATAAGAGTCAGGAAGTCACGTTACAGTTGTATAAACTTTGGTTAGGCCATACTTAGAATATTGAATGCAGTTCTGATCACCCCATTATAGGAGAATGAGGCGGCTTTGAAAAGGGTGCAGAAGAGGTTTAGAAGGATACTGCCTGGATTAGAGGGTATGAGCTTTAAGAAGATGGACAAACTTGATTTATTTTCTCTGAAGAGTCAGACACTGAGGGGAGAACTGATAGAAGTTTATAAAATTATGAGAGGCATAGATAAGGTAGACAACCAGAATCTTTTTCCCAGGGTACAAATATCAAATACTAGAGGGTGTAGTTTTAAGGTGAAAGAGGGAAAGTTTAAAGAGGATATGTGGGGCTTTTTTTTTTAAACAGAGAGTGGCAGCTGCCTGGGTTGCACTGCCAGGAATGGTAATGGAAGCAGATTAGCTGGTAACATTCAAGAGTGTTTTAGATAGGCACATGATTATGCAGGGAATGGATCATGAGCAGGCAGAAGGGTTTAGTTTAATTTTGCACCATGCTCAGCACAGCCATCATGGGCCAAAGGGCCTGTTCTATGTTCTATGCATTTTTCATTTTAATCTAAGTCTACAATTCTATTCAAATGAATGAGATCACAGTGGTGCAAAACCGAGGAGCCAGATACAAAATTTATTCAGCCCTCTGATATAGCACGACTCAGCTTCAGCTGTGAATTTATTGCTGATTTCTGTGTGGAGTGGGATGTCAGATGTAACAGCATTTGATTTCCATCATATTCCTCACGGTGCACATGGGCAAGATGTGGAGAGAATATAAATGGAGTATAGGATCAAATTAGGGTGGGCACTTGATGGGCAGCATGGACAGCAGTCTGAAGGGCCAGAATCCGTGCTGTTTCATTCTCTGACCACAAGATGAGAATGCACTGACCTGCAAAAGGCATCTTATTGGTGGTTCTCCACCAAAATCACAGAAGTAAGGTAGTAACGGTTACTTTCATCAGGTCTGGCTTATCTGCAATTGTCAGCTTACTGGCAGGTAAACTAGACCATATGAAAGACAAATCATTTGCTTAGAATTCCAGTCCTTCAGACAGCTTTATTTGTTTTATCATGTGCCATTTAAATTGTGAAGAATTATAGCTTATGATTCAGGTGGAGATTTCATACATTCATCAACAAGTACTTCCGACACCATGTCTCAGTATCTTGTTCTTTCATTTTCCAAGAAACTGGAAAATAGTAATTCCAACTACCAAGGGTGGTTTACTAAATGAAAAAGCATAAATGTCAGGGAGCATTCTTTTATTTACAAAGGCAGGCATGTTATATGTTGTGGCAAAACAGAGAACAGTTGGTCATAGACAATTCTTAAATTGGTACCAATCAATTTTGGATATGCTACATATATTACTATTGTTCATCAAACCCATATTGCTCATTTCACAGTTGTGAAATGAAAGTGGCATTTGAAGGTGGCACAGTGGTGCAGCTAATAGAGCCTCTGCCTGGCAATATCAGAGACTCGGGTTCAATCCTGATCTCAGGTCTTTCTTTCTTTTTCAATCTTTTTATTAGTTTTCAAATTAATACAGATTAATATATCAATGTTTATACATGTAATAAAAAGAGATCAAGAGAACAATCATGACATGGATAATCATAAAGAACAATAGAGTATAAAAAAACTGTAGATCCAATGATCTGTTAGTGAATGAATATAATATAAAAGAAAAAGATTTATTATAAAATATAAAAAGAAAAAAACCCCAAAACAATAAAAAAATTATAAACAGTATATCAAACCAAACTAAGCTAAAGGAAAAAAAAATTCAAAAAAAAAAGCAAAAAAAACTGGACTAAAATTTCTCAATAGAAACAAAGCAATATTATGTCATCAATTCCGTTCCTCTAAATTGAAAGGTTATTATAAGGGGATCTATATCATGTGAAAATATTGAATAAATGGACTCCAAACTTCCTCAAATCAACAGTACCACTCCTAATTTTTTCCAAGTTTAAACATGATATAGTTTGAGATAACCATTGAAAAGTAGTAGGGGTATTGGATCCTTCCATTTAAGCAAAATGGATCATTTAGCCATTAATGTAACAAAGGCAATCATACGGTTAGCGGAGGCAGATAGATGGCCAGATTCTATCCTTGGTAAACCAAAAATTGCAGTGATAGGATGAGGTTGTAAATCAATCTTCAATACATTTGAAATAATGTTAAAAATATCTTCCCAATATTTTTCCAAAAGAGGACAGGACCAAAACATATGTGTCAAAGAAGCCACATTCGATTTACATCTGTCACATATAGGATTTATATGTTAATAAAAACGAGCTAGCTTATCTTTTGACATATGGGTCCTGTGAACTGATCTCAGGTCTTGGGCAGAGTTTGCACATTCTCCCTGTGGGTTTTCTCCAGGTGCTTCAGATTCCTCCCACGTCCCAAAGACATGTGGGTTGGTAGGTTAACTGGCCACGGTAAATTGCCCCACGTGGTGAGTGGAAAAATCTGGGGGAGTTCAAGAGAATGTAAGGAGAATAAAAAAGGGATTAATACAAATGGATATTTGATGGTCAGTGTGGATTTGATGGGCGAAGGACCTGCTTCCCTGCTGTATCTCTCTCTGAGGAATCAGGGCAGCAGGTTGTCCAGCCACTGGTGCTAATTATCCTGGCAATTGTCAAGAGAATAGATGCATACATAAAAACCTACCACCCACCACTGGCCCTTCCCCCACCCGCACAAATCCAACATAAAGCAGCTTGTGAACTATTTGCCTCTTTGCTAAAAGAGTGTTTCAGTTTTAAGATGCAAATATAAATGACAGTTAAACTTGCCAGCAATTATAACCAACATAAAACAGAACAGAATAGGTTCACCACGTGTAGAAGATGTCGTACGCTCAGAGCACAACGCAGGATTATATTTTCCCAACAGATATTTAGAAATCATAAAAAATAATATGCATGTCTTTCTATTGCTCAAAGACCATCCCATCAGGGGAAACAAAACTACAAATCCTTCTTCATTACCTTTCTGACTACCCAATGATCTATGTTTCAATCTACATTATGCATTCAATAAATAATAAGTTTCAAACTGAAAAGCTCTTTGGCTTGAAAAAGTGGCCCACACTCAGAGCCCAAACTACAAAAGTATGAACAACAATAGATAACAAAAGTACAACACCGAATCTTTGACTAGGTTCCAGCCTGCTAACCAAATGTGAATGATCCATTTTTTCAGAAAATTACTCTTATAAAGCCAACTACAAATGTTCAAGAGCCCTAAACATCCCACTGTTCAGAATTATGGCAGATCAAGGATATTAGTACACTTAGATGATGGGAAGGGAGAAAAGTAAATAAAACTGAGTTATTTTCACAACCACAAAAATGCTATCTGCTGATCTTTTTTCTACTTGTCCGGTTTCATTTCCTAAAATACTGAATTCTCACCTCCCACTTATTAGGTTGCTGGACGTCAGCTAAAAAGGTTCTCCTGAATGCAATTTAAGAATATGTGCAATATATTATTTATCTCCATTAATATTAGGGTAATTGAAGATCCCACTATAGCTGTTCTAGTGTTTTTTTAACACTTGTCAGAACTTCATTACAACTTACTGATGTACTTACACTTTTCCACATGTTCATCAGTGCCTCAACTACTTTTCCCTATTTCCTACAGGTTTTGTACTAAGCAGAGCCAAAATCCTTTTTCACCCATTTTATGACCATCATTTCCTCTCCTTTACCAGCTCATTAACTTTCTGTTTTTCATTTCTAGTTCTGCATTTCTCCCTTCTGAATCTCTGTTCAGCTTTCCACACTCCAACAAACTAGGTTTAAACCTCCCCAACAAGAGCAAACTTGCCTACAAGGATATTAGTCCCAGTACTGTTAAGGTGTAATTCATTCAAAATTCTGTACATCCCACCTTGCCAAGAATTGATCACAATGGCCCACGAATCTAAAGCTCTTCTATTGGTGCCAGCTCTCTCACCACACATTCATATGCAGTATCCTCCTATGAAGAATGGCACCTGTAGCATCTTTTGATTTTAACTTTGAGATCCTGTTTCTTAGTCTCTTTGCCAACTGCTTAAGATCCACATGAAGGACCTCACCCTTTTTTTTCCTGCCTTTGTCCTTGGTACCAACATGGGCCATGACCACTGGATGTTCATCGTCCACCTCCAGAATGCTCTGCAGCCAGTGATGTTCCAGACCCTTGCACCAGGGAGGCAACTTATCAACCTGGAATTATCCCTGCACCACAGAAACACCTACCTGCTGTCCAAACTGTATAAGCCTCTAAAACTGTTAGTCTCTTGGCCTTTCTTTTTCCTTTCCTACACAACTGACTTAACCATTGTGTTGTTTTCTTCAGAGGAACCCTCCCGCATCTCTTCAGCCGTGGGGTGACAACTGCCCAAAACGGGCCAGTAAGTACATACATTCATTTACAAAGGAAGAAATTAATCAGTGTTGGTCAGCATGGGTTTGTTAAGGGAAGGAAGATCATTTCTGACTACTGACTGAATTCTGGCAGGTTGGTCAAAAAAGTAAAAGCCTATGAGATTTAAGACAGTGTGTCAAATTGGATCCAAAATTGGCTTTGTGACAGAAAACCCCATCGACCCAAATGTAAAATAGTCCAAAGCTTAATCCTTTCTGAAGTCTTGCTGTACATAAGCATGTCCTTTTAATCAAGTATAATACAAGGCACACATTTGGTTTCTCCAATCTTAAATTATGAATTTTCCTGGGTTTTCCATCACACTTCTGAATTATTTTAATAAAAATATATTCAGCCCAAGGTTACCATCTCTAATATGACATATTCCTAGAAATTTTATTCAATGTTCACGTAACATTCAATCACAGTGCACTGGTCGTATGTTGCTAAATCACAGACCATAAAATCACATGCCATTTGTCAATTTATCTACTCTTGGTTGAGATTCTCCATAGCACCAAGTCTTGAAATAAAATACTTGGCTTTGTTTATGGTGGGAAGTAGAAAATATTTTATAAATCAAAAAAAAACAAAACAATTGAAAAATCTGAGAATAAGTAACATTTAAATAAAAATGAGATGTGCATATATTTCTGTACTATCAACATCAATCATCTTTGATTCAACAAGAACATCTATGATGTTTCAACACTATGAACCACAATGAAAAACATCAATTACAATCGATTCAACAAAAAACTTAGTGATATAACCAACATCTAACTGACGTTTTTGTACAATGTTGTTACTTTTAACAATATATAGCACTTATAAAAATAAAAGCAAAACTAAATTTAATATAACTCATGGACAGCTACACCCCTTTACTGTAGCTCAGTTTCAGGAATGAGAGGTTCAGTTTCTGTGGGAAACTGTCAAAGCTGCCTGACTCTTGTAATAAAACAAAAGCAAAGCATTTTTCAATATTTATAGTACTGAGGCTGTTGATGTTATTACTGGACAAAACTGATCTCAATTTGTGACTGATGCATAAGTGTATTTAAATATGAAAATCCCAAAGTTACTATTGGAGATAATCTATGCTGATGCAATCTTCAACAGTGAAGGTGCAGAACCTATCTACCCACATATAACTGCATTGAAAGCCAATAAAAATCTATGGCTGTTGCTGGTTGAACATCAATTTTTTAATGAAGTCATCATTACCACTGAACAACTTCCCTGACTCTGAAAGATTAATAATATAAGATCTTACTCCCGCTGAAGAAAATGAAAATGTTGCAGATTTTAAAAATAATTCAGTACTTTAAACTTTACTTTTGCTATTAACAACTGCCCTTCCATCACAAGTATATGTTCCAGTCTTTATTTCACTTTCTTTACAGTGATTTAATTGTAATTAATGGGCCAAATTAAGACGTGGATTTAAGATGTGGAAGTGGATTGTCACCATCCACCCTGACAGCCACCAATGCAGCTGAACCTGTGATCACAGTGGAGGACGTAAGATCAGTCTTCCAGAGAGTGAACACGAGAAAAGCACCTGGCCCAGATGGTGTCCCGGGCCGTGTGCTCAGATCTTGTGCTGACCAGCTGGCAGAAGTATTTGCGGACATATTCAACCTCCCCCTGCTTCAATCTCAGGTTCCCTCCTGTTTTAAGAAGACCACTATCATTCCAGTACCAAAGAAAAGCAAGGTAATATGCCTCAATGATTACCGACCAGTGGCTCTGACATCTACCATCATGAAGTGCTTTAAGAGGTTGGTCATGGCATGCATCAACTCCAGCCTACCAGACAACCTGGACCCATTGCAATTCGCCTATCGGCGAAATAGGTCTATAGCGGATGCCATCTCCCTGGCCCTACACTCAGCTCTGGAGCATCTGGACAGTAAAGACACATACATTAGACTATTGTTTATTGACTACAGCTCTGCCTTCAATACAATAATTCCAAGCAAGCTTGTCACCGAACTCCAAGACCTGGGACTCAACACCTCCCTCTGTAACTGGATCCTTGACTTTCTAACAAACAGACCGCAATCAGTGAGGATAGGCAGCAATACCTCTGGCACAATTATCCTCAACACTGGTGCCCCACAAGGCTGCGTCCTCAGCCCTCTACTCTACACACTCACGATTGTGTGGCCAGATTCTGCTCTAACTCCATCTACAAGTTTGCAGATGATACCACTGTTGTAGGCCGTATCTCCAACAGCGATGAGTCGGAGTACAGGAAGGAGATAGAGAGCTTAGTGGAATGGTGTCATGACAACAACCTTTCCCTCAATGTCCACAAAACAAAAGAGCTGGTCATTGACTTCAGGAAAGGGGGCGGTGTACATGCACCTGTCTACATCAATGGTGCTGAGGTCGAGAGGGTTGAGAGCTTCAAGTTCCTTGGTGTGAACATCACTAACAGCCTGTCCTGGTCAAATCACGTAGATGCCATGGCCAAGAAAGCTCACTAGCACCTCTTCTTCCTCAGGAGGCTAAAGAAATTTGGTTTGTCCTCTTTGACTCTCACCAACTTTTACCGATGCACCATAGAAAGCATCCTATCTGGATGTATCACGGCTTGATACAGCAACTGCTCTGCCCAGGACCACAAGCAGCTGCAGAGAGTTGTGGACACAGCCCAGTGCATCACGGACACCAGCTTCCCCTCCTTGGACTCTGTCTTTACCTCTCATTGTTTTGGTGTAGCAGCCAGCATAATCAAAGACCTCACCCACCCAGGACATTCTCTCTTCTCTCCTCTTCCATCGGGTAGAAGGTACAGGTGCCTGAGAGCACGTACCACCAGACTTAAGGACAGCTTCTACCCCACTGTGATAAGACTATTGAACGGTTCCCTTATACAATGAGATGGACTATGACCTCACGATCTACCTTGTTGTGACCTTGCACCTTATTGCACTGCACTTTCTCTGTAGTTGTGACACTTTACTTTGTAATGTTACTGTTTTTACCTGTACTACATCAATGCACTCTGCACTCATTCAATGTAACCGCACTGTGTAATGAATTGACCTGTACGATCGGTTTGTAAGACAAGTTTCTCACTGTACCTCGGTACAAGTGACAATAATAAACCAATACCAATACCATGATTCAATCTGTTTCATGCTCCCCTTCATAAGAAACAGGAGTTGGCCAATCAGCCCCTTGAACCCACACTACTATTCAAAAAGATTGTGACTGATCCAACTTTGGCCTCAATGCTATTTTATTACTCTCTCATTGTGCCCCTCCATCCCCTTTGTCGTTTAAATGTTTGTTCATCTCCGTTTTTAGTGTATTCAGTACATTACCTCTCCAGTTATCCCTTTTCCCTCTCTCCCCTTCCATGCTTGTGTTTCTCTCTCTTCTCCAACCCCTTTTCAGGTTTGTGTTTCTCTCTCCAATTCGCCCTCCTCGGTTTCTTTTGCTCCCTGCCGCCCCACCTGTTTCTTCTCACGACTCGTAGCCTTAACAGATGATTTTAATTTGCCTTGGAACTAGCAACGAAGCGGAGACACGAGAGAGGGCAGATGCTGGAATCTGAAGCAACAAAATCTGCTGGAGGAACTTAGCAGGTCGAGCAGCATCTGTGGGGGTGGGGGGTGGGGGGTGGGAAAAATTGTCCACAATTCCTCGCCCCCCTCCCGCTGAATGCCTCCAGCAGATTGTTTGCTGCACTAGCAATAAAGCAACGAGTTTTCAGCTGGGCAAATAACGGCTCCACAACGCGGTTCAGCTCGATCTGATTTATAAAAAAAACAAATGAGCAGATGCATCATGCACTGAATTTCAAACCAAGGCCCCCAGCTCATTGGGGGAGTGGCTCTCCAAAGGAAACCAGACATGTAAAATGACCGCAGTATTTCTTGACGTATTTCGGGGAGATGGGCATGTAAACGCTTGCAACAATTTACGCAGCAGGTTGTTAGATTCTGCAATGCACTGCTAGAAAGGATGATGACAATTCAGTAGTAATAATAATTAATATGGTATTAATTACAATTATTATTGTCCAATTTTAATACACGCTGGGAAAGGAGAAATTTGCAAAGCCGTTAAGGACCAAGTGGAGAACCTTGACGAGAAAAGCTGGCACGGGTGAGATGGCCCGAATGGCCACGTTTACGGTGCAACGTCTCCACCCCCCCAAACAACCGGGGGGTGAAGCCCCGGTGTTTATTAACGGCCAGGACGGCTCTCACCTGGTCTGCCGCCACAAGAAGGTCTGGATGGGCAGAGGGATGCCGCGGCCGCACTCCCGCTCCGCGTCCTCCGAGCTCTTGCGCTTTACCATGGCGGCGGCCGCCGCTCCCGCCTCCGAATGGCCGCCCGCCACCAGCCTCGCGCCTCCAGCGTCAGCACCTGCGCGCGGACAGCACCACGCCCCCCCGCGCGGACAGCACCACGCCCCCCGCGCGGACACCACGCGCACACACACACGACCCGCCCCTCCCCCCCAACCCCTGTCCGCTTGTCAATCACTCGCCCCGGGTGCTCGGTGCCCACCGTGCTCTCGACGGTGCCCGGCCGTCCCTCACCCTTCCAAGGATCATCGGGACGCGGCCGAGAAGTGCCACGTTCTCTGCAACCTGTAGAAATACCGCATAAAACGCCCTGCGGGGCTCTTCATCTCACTTCCCCAAAAAGGCTTATAACCCTACGTGGAGTGTCCTTAAACGGGGATAATACTTTTCAAACAAGAGTTAGACTCAGTACCTCGGATCTTCCCTGATCTACCTTAATCCCACGTTCCCACACCAACACATTGAGGAATACCCAAGCATACACTCGTATCTCGCTTAGACCTCAAGGTGCGTTCCCAGGAACCAGGGCACAAATGGAATTGGCGCTGGAAAAGATCATTGTCGCCTTGTACAGAGAGCTAAAAACAGGAAGTGCTGAAAATACAGTCAGCAGGTAAGGCAGCGTGTTTGGAGAGAGAAACAAGAGTTAGTACCACAGGTTGAAGACCATTCTGAGAAAAGGTCTTTGACCTGAAACGTTAATTCTTCTTCTCTTTCCACAGATGCTGTGCGACCTGCCGAGGGGTTCCAGCGTTTTGTTTTTTACTGCAGATTTCCAGCATCTGCTGATGCTTGATTTTTATTATGTATGGAGAGAGATGTTTTACTGATTGCACTGCTGTACCTGTAACCTGGCATGAACATCTACCCTTCCCACTGCTGTGCCATGTGCCTGGTTGAGGGTTCATCCATCCAATGGCACTTTTGCAAAAATTAATCTATCACAGTAACCTCATCACACCACGGCTCGGCGTGGAGTTAACAACCCATCAATGTCGCAGAGGCTGCCTGTGAGAGCCAAGGTGATCTGCTCAACACTGAGATGTGGCACTGCATTCCAGCTGGCATGGAGAAATTCAAGCTGTTGCTAGGGACTGGCAGTGGCTGCTCCATTTGTTGACAGACTATTTGGATGCTAAAGTCCCTCTCATCACCTCCCCTTGGTGGTGATGGAGGTTGCTGTTTCCTCACCTCTGCTCGGCTGCATGTCTTCTCTCAGACCAGTCATTCCTCTATGGTACCAATCTCAGCAGCCAGCAATTACCATTGAACTTGCTACCATTGAGAACTCTCAAGCCTGGGAGGGCTAAATGGTAAATGATGAGATCCTAAGGTGCATCTGTGTCCTTCATCTGCCCTTCACTACACTCTTGAACCACACACACTATTTTGAGCTCTGTTGTGTCAATAAATTACAAGGTGAACCAAGTAAATGACTTAAGAATGTTCTCAAATGTGTAACTTCCACAAACTCGTGAGAATCTCTGACTCTAACTGTTCAAAATGGAGATGGGATTGCACTGAAAACCTTGAGTCCACTTGTTGGGAGTACACAAAAGCCCTGTATAAACAATCTGCTGGAGGAACTCAACAAGTCAAGCAGCATCTGTGGCAGGAAACAAAGTGTCAACATTTCAGATCGAAACCTGTATAGATGATGGAAATAGCACACCACCTCCCAAAATCTCACCCACAGGTCCTATCAAGCATCATATGCTCCACTGGCAGAGGAGGAAGGAACCACATTGGCCTCATCAGCTACTTTAGAACTGGAACGGAAGCAAGTCATCTTCATTCCCTAGGGACTACCCAAGAAGGGGAGAGCAAAACAATACCTGGTCTCCCTTTATGTCTAGACAGATCAATCTCAGAGGCTCAGAAAACCATGGAAAACCATAACATAATTAACCGATTTAGAGCCTAGTTTGTCTTTTGCAAGGGAACCCCAGAAGGGCTGATCACCCATACAGAATTGAGGATTACATCTCAGACCATCCAATTGTCTGTGAGTTTATGAAAACATTTTGTTGCAATGTAGCATGCATTATGGTGTTTACCGAGCTCAATAAAGTAGCAGTTAGATAATTAATGGTGATATTTCCAATGGAAGAATCTTGTACAAATATTCATTAAAAATATCGTTTTATGTACAATTCAGTTTTATACAATGTATAAGTATAATATCTAGGATTAGAATTAGCATAAAATTAAATTGAAGATCCATTTTACAGTATATTTTTCAAAATATTAATTTTCTCTTTCTTGTCAGCATGAACGTGCTAACCATGCATTATGGTATTATTTAGGCATTAGCCCTTTGAGCTAATCAGCACAAAAAAAAAGTATTTACAAGAGAAAAAAGTAAAAGGACTGAATTTGTTGTGACAATAATAGCAAAGTTATCAGCACACCTGTTATCACAGGGTAAAACCAACAGTAATTTCTGGTGTTCACATGCATGCACTTAAAGGTGGAGATCTCTTTAAGAGTATGTGCTCTTGTGGTGATCAATGATAGGCCTGATACTAACAGTACTGGAACAATATAAGCCTGATGTACTCACCCTCTATGTCCACACTGCAAGTGGGTGAAATTGTTCAAAAGTGAATTATTTATAATGTAACTTACGGTTACTGAATGACCCTAACTTATTAATTTTACCAATGACTCAATTTTTAGATCTTATATTGAAGACTTGAAAATTTTTTTCTTGTTCTTAATCACATCTGTGATTATTATTTTCTGCTCTTTCACGTTTCTTGGTTTGCTATCTATTTGTTAGAATTAGGATACTATAGTTTGATTGACTTCTGAGTCTCACTGCTTCTTGGCCTGTTCACTGATGCACCATGCTAGAAAAGATGGCAGATAAGTAGAGACCAGTACTGATAAATCCATGCAAGATCTGGGCACCTGTACAAGGTAAAAGAAGAAACACATTCCTTCATCACAGAGAGGTAAACCTATTGTTAAAACTGATATCATTAATGTAGTAAAAGTTAGCTGTTTGCGATCAGCTTGAAAAGCTATATGTGATGAGGACTGACACAAATCGATACATTACTCATAAATTATTAATACCATCTCAGAAAGAAAGGTAACATGTGGAAGAATTATCAATTAATATAGATCAATTTTAGTTGTATGCTACTTGCTGACTAGCAGATTGTTTGTTCCCTTGTAACTTGTAAGAAATTTTACCCAGTATCAGATACAGAAAATGTAAAGTTATTCTGCAGAAACTAACACAAAGTGGACAATGGGAAATATGTGCGTCCATTCTGTTCTCATTTCTTAGAGATGTCCTGAATCTCGTAAGCCACATTGTTTTTTTTTCATGCAAGGAAGGATATTTATCCCTGTGCTATTGCTCTTCATTACAAAATTGTAAAAATGAAGGAAAGAAAAGCAATGTTAGAAAAGTCTATCTGGATATAAGAGCAGATTTAAGCATTGAAACAGTGTGCACATTTAACACCAAGTAAATAAGAATTTTTTAGTGCGCGTGAGTCTTTCAAACTCCATGCCACAGAGAACTGTGGGGATAGTTGGGGCAATATATAGAAGACTGAGAAGGAGTTAACATCAGCAAGGGAATCGAAGGTTATAAGGAAAGGGCATGAGAATGGATTTGAGGAATATTGGATCAACCGTGATAAAATTGAATAGCAGAGCAGCCGCAAGGGGCTGAATGGCCTCCTATAGTATGGAACTATTTGAGCTTGATAGAGAATTAACACACAAAGTGCTGGAGGAACTCAGCAGGTCAGGCAGCATCTATGGAGGGAAACAGGCATTTCAGGTCTTCAGGACTGATGAAGGATCTCGACCTGAAACGTCCATTTCCCTCCATAGATGCTGCCTGACCTGCTGAGCTCTTCCAGCACTGTGTGTGTGTTGCTCCAGATTCCAGCACCTGCAGAATCTCTTGTGTCTCTGACAGAGAATTAAGATTTGTTGAGAAAAGAAATGCTGGGGTGAAAATGTGGAAGTTTTACCCATGCAAATTTTTGTGTTTTATTCCTGGGTCTGGAAAGATCTTTGGGTTGTGAACATCAATAAGTGACTTAAGACTGGAGTTAGCAACCACTGGAGGTAGTATCCATCTGCTAATTACTATTGAGAGATAAAAAGGTCTAGAAATTCGTGCTATTTTAACAGAAATATTTAGTAGATTTTCAAATTAATTTCAATATTTTGAAGGGGTTCAGATCTCTTAAAATATATCAGAAGAATTTTGAGAAGCAATATCTTGGCCACTGGGAAAATTACATGCAATGAAAGCATGCAATATGAATAATAGTAATGAATTATGAATTAGAAGTTCATTAGTAAATAAGTAAAGAATTTAAATTTTATTTACAGCGTGGTAACAGGCCCTTTCGGCCCTCACGAGTCCGCGCCGCCCATTTTAAACCCCAAATTAACCTACCCGTATGTCTTTAGAATGTGGGAGGAAACCGGAGCACCCGGAGGAAACCCATGCAGTCACGGGAGAACGTACAAACTCCTTACAGACAGCGACGGGAATCGAACCCCGATCGCTGGCGCTGTAATAGCGTCGCACTAACCGCTACGCTACCGTGCTGCCAGAAAGAGAATAAAAAAGATTTAACATTATAATGCTGATGACTTTTCATCAGAATTAGCTAGTCCTTCACGGCTTGGTATGGCAACTGCTCTGCCCAGAACTGCAAGAAACTGCAGAGAGTTGTGGACACAGCCCAGCGCATCACGGAAACCAGCCTCCCCTCATGGACTCTGTCAATACCTCTCGCTGCCTTGGTGAAGCAACCAGCATAATCAAAGACCCCACCCACCTGGGTCATTCTCTCTTCTCTCTTCCCATCAGGCAGAAGATACAGGAGCCTGAGGGCACGTACCACCAGGCTCAATGACAGCTTCTATCCCACGGTGATAAGACTATTGAACAGTCCCCTGATATGATGAGATGGACTCTTGACCTCACAATCTACCTTGTTTGACCTTGCACCTTATTGCCTACCTGCAATACACTTCCTTGTAGCTGTGACATTTTACTCTGTATTCTGTTATTGTTTTTACCCTGTACTACCTCAATGCACCGTGTAATGAATTGATCTGTACAAATGGTATGCAAGACAAGTTTTTGTACCTCGGTACGAGTGACAATAATAAACCAATACCAATACCAGGCTGGTTATTTGAAATTGTTACATTCAGTATTGTCCTGTGGGCCAGTACATGCCCAATCAGTAGAAGTGATGTTGTTCCTTCAGCTAATGTTAACTCAGTTTCTCTCTCTCCCCTCAGATGCTGATTAACCTTCTGAGTATTTCCAGCATTTTCTTTAATTTTAGAATTCCAGCAATTGCAGTGATTAGTATATCTCAGTTCCATCACTATTTTTTTATATTCCTTGTCCATTAGTCTCTTTTTATTTCCATCTCATCCAGACAGATCAGTTGTAATTAACAGCCTTCAACACCCTCTCTCAGCTAGCACCAACACCACCGCAGTCATTCAGACTTCTTGGTCTCCACTATATCACAGGCACTCCTTTTGTCCTATCCATTTCTTTTCAAACTGAAACATCTTTGTTTTCTATATTTCTTTTCTCCCCAGAGTTCTCATGAAAGGTCTTTGTCTTGAAATGGTAACTGACTTTTTCCTCTCCACAGATGCTGCTTGATCTGCTGAGAAATTCCAGCATTTTCTGTTTTGTTTTCAATCCATAATACTCAATTCAGAGAGGATGCAAGGATACAATTGACTGTACCAGTCAGAACACAAATAACAGTATATTACTACATCAGGACTTACTCCTGTATAAAGAATTATGTATTTGTAAATGGGAAAAGTACATCCAAAACACAAATAGATTGAATTCAACACTTGGGAGAAGGCTACAATGGAAGATAAGTGAAATCTCATCATAAAGTCATTGTATGTTGTATGGTGCAAAATAGTCAAATTTGACTTATTTAACTTATGAATGAATTGTTCTTCAAGAACTAGCACACTATGTCAACTGTGTCAAGAAAGCATTTCATAACGTTAATGACTTAGCTTTTGCCTGGGCCTAGACCTTTTCAGCCACCTGCCTTGATCGCGGGCAGAGTTTACAAATTGCCCAGTTTCAAAAATAAACAGCACAGAACTTTAACTAGTGTCAGATGAGAAGCAATTTATTCTGCAAATCACTCTACAGCAACAAACACAAGTGCAAATTTTACTTAAAACATACAAGCTAACACTGGCCAATCCCAAAATATCATTGTCTTGACAGACTCTAGAATGATTGGACATAAAACACATTCTCTAAAGCACATAAAAATCCCGCAGCCTATACCAGGACAAGGCATCTTATTTTGCCCTATTTTTCTTTCACCTCTTCTAAAATGATTAAGTATTTTTGTTTTCAAATTTTGTTGGAGTAACTTGGCAAGATCATATCAACAATAACAGACTTTCATTTAAAATGCAACCCCACTTCAACAATATTCCTTTCCATCACTTCCTGCTACAGTATCCTGTATTGTTCAATACAAGCTGTATTTTAATGAAAAATATGCAGCATTGCTTTCAACATATTCAGATAATCTTAAAATACATCGTTGTTTTCTTCTACAAAAGATTAATTTACTTTCCAAAGCATTTTTTACAGGCTAGTGAAAAACATGGTCTTGATTAATATTTGTTAAAGATACTGTTGTTTGATTACATTAATAAATATCTACAATAACCCTTGGTAGCAGGCTGTAGTATTTACAAAACATACCTTCAGATTAATTTTTTTTTATTAATTTTGACTTCCAGTCTATCCATCCTGAAACAAGATACTGCCTCTCTGCAACCTCTGAAAATGCATTATAAATTTCTGCTGTCATTATTTCAGTTGCCAATTAATTTTTAAATCTCAATTTTAACTAAACATTGAAAGTAAAATATTTTGTTGCAATTCCAAGAAAAGCCCTGTGAATATGGCTTCAGTAATTCTGAACCGAGACCAACACATTTGGAACGAAATACTCCAATATCCTGATTCCCTAGTATATGTATTTTAAAAAACATCTTCTTTAATTGGCCCTCACTACCTAAACTGGCTTGCGAAGTGAAATAAGCAGAAAACAGCACACACCAAATGCTATGTGACCCCCTCAGTACATCAAAACTCTACAAAGCAATTGTTTGAATCTTTTAGCTAGCAATACATCAACAAACTCATCTGGCACTAAGGTCATAGCTTTTGGCTGTTACAGTAAGCACTTCATGCTATTTTTTTTGAGAGATAAATCTAACAAGTATAACTGCTAATGGCTACCTTATCCTAAACAGTAACACCAAAAGGTGCAGAAACACAGATACTGTGAATAAAAGCGTAACTTCAAGTATATAAGGGATAACACACTGGCCACAGAGGATATCTATTATACTGTATATATATAATATATATACAGTACATCAAACTGCATATATATGTACTATATATCAAACAACTGATCAAACAAAATATGAAAAGTCAGCATATATAGAAATCTAGCACTGAACTGACATTCTAGTTAGATACAGATCCACAACATTGGATTTGCATCCTATTTAAAGTAGCTGCATGATATTTCTGAACAACTTAATTCCCATTTTTGTTACAACTTGTATTATAAAAATGCAAAACACTACCATTTTGTAATAATATTGTGGTCACATCGTGTTTTGGCATTAATACTTCCACTTCTCAACATATCAGACTGCTTTTCTTTCCTGAACAGAATGTAATTCAGGGATTCTTTATGTAGATTACTAGTTTCTGGACTTGCCCCTTTATTCCCATGAAACACAAGTATGTATTAATTTACCTTGCAATAAATATTAAGAATAGGTACTCTCCCTCATCTACAAGGAAGAATTCATTCAACATAGAATGAGTAGTTGGGAATAAAGCATGTCAGCTGCTTTCTGAGTACTGATCCATTTCAACACTGCCTTCAGGCATGAAACATTATAAATGCATTTGTCATCAGTCCATGCAAGCAGAGCTGAGAAACAACATTGCTATGTGTGATGTACAGCAGTTTTAGCCATTTAAAGCCAGAAACACCTGGCATGAATGGAAACAAGATTTTGTTTTTATTCACTACGGTCTGAGGACATGATCAATATTTAATTGAAAGGAATAAACACAATCCCACTTTGAGCTTGTGAGGGCTCAAAGCACATGCTACAAACAAACAATTAAAATTTTGTAGAGCAAAATCACAATCCTTGCTTGGCTAGTGCAGCAGTAACATCATCAGCAAGTGTGGCAAGTTGTGGTGATTCCATTAAATTGATGCTTCCAGAAGAAGAGACATTGCTGAGTCTGTGAGGAGTTGTGGCGCCAGATCGTCCTGGGGACTGAGTGACAATATCTGCTCCATGGTCCACGCGAGCCCTGGCATTCTCACGAAAGCTAAGCTTGTGGCTTTCAATCTATTCAGAAAATCAAAGGAATATTCATATCACTGGTGGAAACAATAGGAGACAACAGGACAGAAATTGTAACAGGTAATATTCCATGATACAATATTGTGTTTTCAATTTTGCACAATATAAAATGAAAGTGGATAAATTCTTTTCCAAATTTCCTATAGAGCGCTGCAAGATGGGAGCGTAATTGAATTACCAATAACATTGCCTAAACGCAGCAACAGGAGTGCTGGGAAAATCTATCAACCATGTTGGCTGTGTACTTGATGTTGCACACAACTTTACTGAAGGCACGTATTAGAGGTAGGTAGTTGTGAATAGAAAGTAATAAAGTAATGGATTGCCATGGGTATCATAAGGCACAGAATAGGAGAAAACAAAAACATGTTTGGACCTGATAATTTGGGTTCTGTGCTGAATTTTCTTTTACAAAATATCAGTTTAATCAAACAGTGACTTAGCTGTGAATTTTGTGCCCATTCCCATTCCTACCTTTACATTTCCACCTCCTGGAGTATGATGTGTATTATCAAGGGAGCCAACCTTGGACTGTGCTTTTTCCTTAAAATCCAGTTTCTGACTTTCAATTTTAACGTGTCCTCCACCTACACACAGTTAATGGATCAAATTTTGAATTGCACAATAAGCAATATAACATTACTTATTTCAAAAATCAAGCTCATAATAAGTTGAGTACAGTACCTGGTCTATAGTGTATGTTGCTGAAAGAGCCACATTTTGACGTGATGTGACTCACATCTATTTTCTTGGTAACTATTTGTACCTGAGGAACATGAGAACAACCTTTCAGCACAAACAGCAAGTCAGTCATTGAACCCGAGCACTGCAGCAAAATGCTTAAAGAATACAATTAAAATCCTTTTGGTTAGAAATCATTGACTACTTTGTAGTTCTTATTCTATTTTAGTTCGTAATCCATGTATTCACGTTGGAAAATTTACATCATTTATTACTATATTTTGAAAGGCTGAGAGGCATATAGTACTCAAAGGGTTAATTACAAGAGCTCAATGTAATCTACTTGGTTAAAGCAATGAACGTAAAGAGCATTTTGCACCATGGTTACTTTTTTTTCTTAAAAATAGCATTCCTAAATTAGATTAGGGTGAAATAACACTTGGAAATTGCAGGACATTATCTGCAAATGTGCCATGGCAAACCCTCTGAGAAAGGGCAAGTTAGTATCTTCTTTTGCTGCATCAAATATTGCATTATAGTCACATTCAATTTTGGGCTTCTCTATGTGTCAACTCAAAATTAAAATGATGCTCTTCAGGACAGCCTAATGGCTAAAGCTCACTTTCTGGCAATAGTGCAGAATGGTTGACTTTTCTGTTGAATGGATTTTAGCTCAGATATGCAAAGAAAAACAGTAACTAATCTAAAGAAACGTCATTTAATGTGCTTTGATATTTCAGACAAAATACTAGTTTACAATGCCACAAAAGGTTAAAAGATAAAAGAAAAGATTTGGAATTAGATTGCAGTAACAGAAACTGCACAAGACAGTAGTTTTGTTATAATGTCTTATGTACATATGGACAATGATGAAGTGGTAAAAGAAATCAAAAAGAGGCACATCACAAGTTTTGTGGATATTTGGGATGGCTTTAATTTAACAATTCAGCTCACTTCTGAAATATTTAGGAAATCTGAATGCCTTAATCTCAGGTACCAAAAAGAATCAATATTTCTCAGATATTGCTATCGCATTTCATTCTTTAGTTCTTTAAACTCGGGCCAAGACAAGTATTCAGAATCCAATAACAATGGCTTTTATTTTCATGGTAATACATTTGTCAATTCAATTAAATTTGGCCAGTAAATTTGGAAAAAAAACAAAGCTAGTTATCTTGACTCATAACATGCCAGTATTTTAACGAAAGGCTTTCTATTACCTGCTCCAGATTTCCGGAAAAGGAAAAAACAAGTGCAATATTGCCTTGAACAAAAGTTCATTGTTAGTTTAAAGGTTTGCCTTGTTGATACCACAGTTTCTCTTTTACCTTGATAAATGTAACCAATTTTTATAGTAGTTCAACAAAATACTTAAATATTCTGTGGCTTTTTATATTCTAAATTTACTTGATAATTTACATAGATAGTTTGGATTTATTACTGCATTTTAATCTCAACAAATTAAAAAAAAATCTGTGACTGTATGATGACTCGTTGAGTAGTCATTAGATAGCCACGTCAACTGACGGGCAATTTCAAAGGGAATTGATAGCTACATCATTAATCAAACAAACAAGGAGAAATGGAGGAAGTGATATCTCTGATGGTAGATTGATTGTTGAAACAAGGAACTACCTGCACCTTCAGAATGACTTGCTACCATTACAAAGCATGATCTCAAATGTCACTATGCCAGATGCAGTTAAGTTTGGTATGAAGGATAAAAATGGTAAAGATAAATTAGTAGCAGTGCAATTTATTTAATATGTAATTGGCTAGAGAGGGTAAGTTTGGAGTAACCAATTCACGTTTGGTAGTTACTTGCCTAGATTTTTTGGCAAAACTTTTGGCATTTACCATCATTACTCCATGAAACAGACAGCAACTTTGGGATCTCTAAACATGCCCAGTTTAATATGAAAATTCCAAATTTGCCAAAAGTGATTCAATGCACCTCCATTGGCAATGATATTTGCAGCCTTCTCCACCCCATCCAAAGGAAATCACTTGAATTGACGTAGGTTTACGCTATTTACAATGTACTTCTATTTTAAGTATTCTGAAAGTCATAATACTTTGTTATACTAGACCTGTATGTGTTTAACTGTATACTAAGCCTAATTACAGAGAAAACCATTATATATCGTAATTCCTTCATTTGAACAACATTCTTAAAATTTCCTAATAATCCTGCTTTGCTAATTGTGGGGTTCTTTAATAACAATTAGCTGTTCAGCCAGGTTGATTATATTATACCTGCTGAACCAGGGATATCTTTCAACTGATGATAAGGAATGGAACATATTGAAAAGCTAATGTCGGTTACACTTAAGATGACGAGGAAACAAGATTGAGGTAATGTCAGCATGTTAGTTATTCCCTTTCTTCAAGCTGCTGGTCATTATTTTTTTTTACAGCAAATTACTTCAAAACCAGGTCTATTAATTCATTGGACTTATTCAACTGATGTGTAGTAATCATGCATATGTGAGGCATAAATCTGTGATATTCTGACTGAGAATAATAACTTAGGTTGTCAGATTGTTGTCCAAAATGGTGAAAAAGATTTATTAAATTGATAAAATACATAAGGTCCCCAGTGGCATTGCTCACTTTGAGTTGCAAGAAATGCTGCTTGATAAGAAAAGCCTGCAACATCCAACAAGAACGGTGTTCTGTTCCCAACGTAACGATGCCCCCATAATAGTTTCTCGTTTCCCCTCCTTCAGTACTTAAGAAAATATCCTCTTTTTCCCTACCTTATTATCTTTCAATGCAGAGAGTATACTCTGTGCATTTTCTCCCTGAAGTGTTTCCATTTTGTTGGCATCTACATTTAAAGGTTATTTTGCCATATGCCGTGACTGGGGTAGTAGTACAATGTTTCCACATAGTAGATAAGACAGGGGAACATCAGACGATGCAGCAGTTATAGAATGACAGTTCTGGGCTTCATAGGGAAGGTCTCAATTTTATTACAAACGAGATGGCACAGGTATGCAGTCAGGGAGAGGTGGTTTTCTTATTTTGTTCGAGTGAAATGACTATTTCTGGGATGACTGGGTGAAAGGCTTAAGCAGCTATCATGAAAGATTGGGGTAATTTTCCATATTTTATTTCAGATGCACATTGTCAAAAAAAAGTGGCTGATGGCACAAGGTAGTGAGTATTATGTTCTGTATAATTTAAATAACATACTACAAAAACATATATTAATTTCCTCTTTTTCTCCATAGTGAATAAGTTATTATAAGTGGGAATGGGAGTAAGCTACTCATCCTTAAAGCATACTTCACTCCTTGGTTATACCATGGCTCATCTACCTTAACACCTCCATATGCCTTATTTTTCACAACTCAAGAATCTATCAATATCTCTGAACACACACTGCCCCCTCATGCAGAGAACTCCAAAGATTCGGAAGCCTCTGATTACAGAAATTTCTCATCTTAGTCCTTAACGACTAACAACTTATTCTGAATTTGAGTCAACTCAGCTGGAGGAAGCATTGTCCCAACATCTATCCTATTAAACCCTTTAAGAATTTTGTGTTTTAATAAGATTCCCTCTCTTCATTTTAAATCCTGATAGGATCAGCTGTCCCTGAGTTTTCCTTAAAAGACCCATCTTTCCTCACACACACCCCATCCTAGTAATTAGGGCCAAATGAATCTTTATTGTAATCTATCAAAGGCAGGTAAATGTTAAGTTATATAAACAGATTATGAATAAGAAGAAAATTAACAGCCTTATTTATGCCCTGATTTAGCTTAATCTGTAACATGAAGAATCTTAAATACATTGGAGTTCGACTGTGTATAGCTGAGGCATCAGGCCTCTGAGTATATAAAAAAAAGACAGGTGAACAGATTCATGAAGCATGAGAGAGAAAGGAGACATTGCTTATGTAAAACCAGCAACAGGAGAAAATTGTTGTGATTTTATTTCTAAAGTGAGAATAGTGGGTAGCTGAAGAAGATGGAGTTTAATACTGTCGCAAGATGTCCAAAAAAAAATGAAACCAGGAAGAAAATGTAAGGTTAAATGTTTGGTGAATACCACAATGAAGAAAGTTATTAATTGTAAAGTCGAAAAACAATAAACATTTTTTCCACAAAGTGAAGAAAACTGACAGTCAATAACAACACATAAGTGATTTTAATTTAAACCCATTAGAATTAACACGTTAATCAATTAGACTATTTTTGAGTTACCTGCATGACTTCTGCTTGAACTATAAGGATGGAGAAGTACATAATATAAGACTAATATATCAGGCTGATCTCTGTTAGTGTTGTCCAAGTGAGTCGATGGCTACCTCCTGTCGCAGTACGATGTCAGTTCCATGAGGAGTATGAGTTACTAATTAATTGAATTGGTTAAATTTTATTATAGGATATTCTGGGATTTCTATTTATACCTTGTAGTTCAAATTCTACAATACTGAATTTTATTTTCATTATTTTCATTATATATTCCTTCACTCTACATCTTATCATTTTTGAAGTTTATGAAAATGATGTCTGCCATACTGGTTGGAGATAAATATTTGGTATTTAGTGCTTCTGTGTAAGGAAAGTTGTATTCATTTGTTTTGAGGAGGGGTTATGATCTTGGGCTTTGCTCATACAAGGGAAGGTAGTTATAGGATTTGATATAGCAAGATCCTGCAGCAAAACACATCCTCATTTCTGTCCTAATCCATACAAACATATTCTTAGATTTCAGGAAGGAGTCAGGAAATCGTTGGTAATGAGGAGGAAACAAAAATGTGGGTCCACATATTTACCACACCAAGGCCTCTTCAGGAAATTCAGGATCTATAGGGTTAGAATTTGGGGCAGAAAGACAATTGCCCTGCTTAAGTTTACATTTTCATCTCTCAGGTTTCTTTATTTAACAGGTAGCTGCTACTTTTATTTGACTCACACTCTTCATGGCATTTTGTCCAGTTTTAGATCTAGGAAAAAGCACATATTAATTGCTATTTCTATGGAGACTGAATGAATTTACCATTTTAAGTTATAGGTGTAGCACATTAACAGAGAAGATTATCAAAAAGACGATTGTGCACAGGTGTAATATTAATAGAGTGCTGGTTAAGATGGTTTGTAAGGATTGTAATTATAAACCTATTTAAAATTAGGCCAGTAATAATAGTACAAACGAAAAAAAATTGTAATTCTGTCAATCATTTGATGGACTCCTTCCTGAAATGCATTATGGTTTTGTGATCATTTAGTGATAGGGAAAAATTAAAGGATATAATTGTCTTTGCAAAGGTACACCAACACTAACATTTATAATGTCAGTATCAGAAAGTTAAATTTTAATGCTAAGGAGGCTTAGAATGTTTTAATGTTGGGAGTAGGTGGTGGGAAGATTGGGAGCATTGGAATTATTTAATTGAAATTATCAAGATTAAGGGTGCAGATGACAAAAGATATCAAAGAGATATATAAAAAAATCGATAAAGGCTTCCAATAGCAGACAAGGACAAAAAAGGTGCTAAGCATTTTGGAATTTTTCTGGGGAATGTTTGCATCAACTGGAGAACAAATTTATGAAACAAGTTAACAGAGAATAAAACTCCAGCAAACATTGTTCTTTCTAGAAATATCTATTTTGTTATTATTATTTCTGGAAGAATTAGGAGGCAAAAAAAGGCATGCAGTAATTAACACTTACTTACGACCTCAGGACATCCCTAAGGACTTCACAGCCAAGTCAGTAGTTCTGAAGTGCATTCACTTTTATATTAAGGGCAACACCACAGATATTTGCATACAGCAAGCTCCAACAGACATAAATGTGATAATGACCAGATAATCTATTTTTAATGATGTCGGTTGAAAGTAACTGTTGACCAGAACTCTGGGAAGAACTCCCCTGCTGTTCTTGAAAATAGTGCCACGGGGAATAGAAATTAGAGAGAAATGAAGATTCCCAAGCAATACGATTTTTCAGCATGCAAAACATCTCTAATCCATTTTGGGTACATGCTATCTAATCAAATCATTTGAGCTGAGCCATTTGGATCATAAGTACAGATTAAAGTAAATATTTAAAACTAAAGCATTTGTGGCAAAGAAGTGAATCAGAATTATTAACTGCATCAATAATGGGCATTAATCATAAGGAGAATACAAAATCATATAAAGGTTGTGAGTTGCTGCCTCTGTAAATGTTGATTACATAGTAAACTTTGCTATTGTCTCTTAAAATATGGAATTTAAACATTGCTACATTCAATAGACACAACAAAATACATGAGCACCCATGTATTATTTTTAAAATGTCAAATAATACTGCACAGTAGCATCTCATATGAAATGATGCAAAGAAAACAGACATTCCTTTTTAATTGATAAGCAAGCAAGCAATACCATATGTGTCTTTTTAAGAGTTTTCTTTACAATAATGACAGAATTTGTCTCTCAAATAAATTCTCAGTTTTCAAAGTAAGAAGTGACTCACGTTTCCAACCAGGGGAGAATAACGCACGTTGTCCAGCGAGCCACATTTTGGCTGAATATGGCTAAAATCAGGTTTTACATTTGCTATATGTACCTGGAAATGATAGGGACTTTACCAATCAATATCTACACACTAGTCATTCAGTGAGAAGATGCCCACTGTAAATAATATTAGAAACATACTGTCACACATTTTCTGCTTATAAAGAGGAATTTTATTTCCAATTCTCTAGTGAAAGCGTTAATCCCAATTGGACTGAGAAAATGTTCCACAATATCAAAAGCCAGTAGTAAATGACAAGTGGCTTTGATTGATGGTTCCTGCAGTTTAAATTCAAACTTTTATTAAAATTACCATTCTTCTAACATGGTTTTGGTTAAAATTCCTGTTTAAAGAACACTGCACAAAATTATTTTATCTCTTCACAGTTATACTGCAATTAATTATCTCACAAATGATATATTAAACAGTATAGATTTAAAATTTTTCATACCTTGATTTTAAATATACATTTCTGCAAGTCTTTGGTTTTAGCCATACTTAAGCCTACATAGTTTTTTGTTAAACAATGTAGTAGAAACAAAATAAAAAAATAAAAAATGCAGCGTAAAAAGCTCCATGTGCAAATGGCAACTAAGCTATACACACACACGCACACATATACATATATACCTACATACGTAACTACATGTACCCAGAGCAAATTGTGTTTCTTAGGCCATCACTTAATTTATGTGCGGCAAACATTATTTACAAATTAGTATTAGACTAAAGGATGACAAGACTGCAAGTGCTGATTATTTCTTGTGTAAAAATGACCAATGAGGTTTTGTAATATCTCATGAATGCCCAATAGAAGATTTTGGGTAAGGGCCTGTTACATGGCCACTTCTTCTTGCCCTACCCTCCATCAACAACCTAAGAAAGACTGACAAACACATTTTCATGGAGAAACTGAAGTTAAACAAAAATATTTTCATTAGCCAGATTTCTTTGTTCCCTCCCCAATATCACAAGCTTCAGTAAAATAATAGAATTAGAAAGTTATTTTTCATCACAAGGACGATTCAGTTAATTTGCAGAACTGGAAAATACGAATCTCATCCTATTATTCATTTTGACATGTCTATAAGTTAAACCAATCATCAATGCCACAAATATCCTTGGATGATCATAACCAACAAAAAAATTTTGATTGGAATAAGCTAATAACTTTATGAAGCCAAATCATTTCCAACTTCTTGTTCATAACAAATTGGCTTTAAAAGCAAATATTTTGAAAAAAAAACAATAATCAAGAAATTTTAAACATTGATAGTATCTGCGAGATGCATTTCAATCTGTTCAATCAATTGAAGAATCTTTATTACATCAACAAAATTATGATGATGTGTTTCCCTTACATTACTATAGAATCATGACACTAAAATAATGGTGTACCTGGTGTGATCAGTTTGCCAGAATTGTTATAGTCCTGAAATAATCTTATCATTGTGCTTCATTATAATAAATATGCTTCAAAGTCACAATGAGATGAAACAGACAGATGCAAAGTTTGTGTAAAATAGGAAAAAATACATTGTATTTAACATTGGTCTCTCAGAAATGACAAAAAAAAATCAGTTATCAATCTGGTTAAAAAAGTTTGTTTGTAGATGAGGCATCCTCTTGGGAATGCCTTTTTGCGAAAGGGTCATATTCTCTAGAACTAAGGGAATAAACCAATTATAAAGGTTTGTTGTCAATCAATTGACTGTCCATTTCCCCAGAAATTAATTTGAGAATGGAGACATAAGAGACTGTATATGCTATGATGTGGAGCAAAAAACTAACTATTGAAGGAACTCAGCGGGATAGACAAAGGGATAGTCAGCATTTTGGATCAACACCCCACATCAGGTCTGACAGTGCAGTGGGGAGCCAGCCAGTATAAAAAGGTGAGGGGAGGCGAGTGGGGAGAAACAGGGGCTAGAAGGTGACAGATGGAACCAGATGAGGAGGAGAATGATGGGAGACAGTGGCTGTTGGGTGATAGGTAAAGACAGATAGGGAGAGAGAAGGGAAAGGGCAGATGTAGCCAGGTTTCTGTGGTGGAGAGGGGTTAGGGGTAGAGACAAAGGCTGGAAATGTGATAAGTGGAGACACAAGACACTGAAGATGCTGGAATCTAGAAAGTAAGGAAGGTGATTAGTGGGACCAGATAAGGGAGGGATGATGGGCAGATGGAACCAGTTGGGGGAGGGGGTAGGAGACTCAGTAGGTATAGGGTGTGAGTAATAGGCAGAGGGAACCAGGTGGGGGAGAGGAATGAAACTAGGTGATCGGGGCAGGGTGCTGGAGAGGAGAGAAAGGAGCAAGGGAATGTGGGCCACCTGCAGGTTTTTTGATTTTCAGTGAAGTGCGTTATCTATATGGGGCTTCAGCGTTACAGTGACAATTTTCATAGTAGCTAAGATTGTGATGGGACATCTGGATACAAGACCTGGAGACTTACAACAAGTAGTGTGTTAAGGTTGAGTGCACAATGAACGTTTGTTTCGATGTACTTCAAAAAACTTTAACACAGCAAAATTTTAAGCATATGCTTCATAGGAACATAATCAAATGAGTTTGAGAACCAACCAAAGGGAGATTCAGTGGCATTACCATCACATTCCCCATGATGAATTTCCCACCACCAATGCGTGCTTTTAGGGTGGTTACTGTTTGTAACTGAACCATTTACAATGATACTGTGGCTGTAATAGCAGGTCAGAGGCATGGTTTTCTGCAATGAGTGATTCTTCTCCAAACTCTCAAAGCCTTTTTGCCATCTACAAATCAGATGGCGTAAAAATTAGCAATGGGGTGAAATTCTCTCCATTTGCCTGGTTGAGTGGAGTTTCTAGAAACTTCAGGAGAAAGTAGCTCACTTGATTAATAGCCAGTGACATGTCCAAAGGGTGAAAATATGAAAATATGACTAACTGGAGTATGTTAAACATGCATTATAATATAAATATGCATGTGCATGCTTTCTTAATATCTTCAAAGATTACAAGTAGGGTTGTGTGTGTGTGTGTGTGTGTGTGGGGGGGGGGGGGGAGTGGGGGAGAGCCTCTGGCTTGCCATCAGTTTTCATTCCTTCCACCACCAGCACATACAGAATCTATTGTACCAGTTATTCCTTCAACAACTGCTCCATCAGTGGTCTTCCCCTCCCCCCAAAACTAAAACCTACAAAGGCAAGGGAAGAAGGCACAAAAGGGGTGCCACCACCTCCCTAATGTATCAGCCCGACAATACTTTCACCTCAAGGTTGTCATGGTTCAAGACAGTCCCCAGGCTTTTTCCCCCAGAGAGATATTTTGGGCATTAAATTCTAGCCCATCAGAAAACTCATAACCATGTACTATTAAACTTATAGATGGGCAGATGGCAAACATCTACTTCTTTGACAAAACTTTTGAAGGACCACTGTAAAGAAGAAAAGTGAGGCTGGAAAGCCTAAGGAAAGAATTTCAGAAGTTTGGGGCCTCGACAACTGAGGACATTGTGTCCAGTGGTGGAATAATTAAATTTGGGCATGACCAGAAGCCAGAATCAAAGAAGCACTTCTCTCAGAAGCTTAAAGGGTGGAGGAAACCAGAGATAGGAAATTATAAGGCCAAGGGTGAAAAGAAGAGTGAGAATTTTAACATTCAAGTATTGCTTAACATGGTTATGTCCTGGTGAGTTGGAAGATGCAAGTCAGGGCATGGGCAGCAGAGTTTGAATGACCTCAAGCTTATGGAGGGCAAAACAAGGGAGGCATCGGAACAGTCAAGATGTAACAAAGGCATATATGAGAGATACAATGCAGATGAGCTGAGGCAGGGGCAGAAATGGTCTCTATGAACACCAGCAGTTCCCCTTAATATCATGAAAACATCAGTCAAATTATCTATGTTATTCACAGGTTGTGAGTATGGTGTTGCTCATATTGACTGAACTGCGGAAGGTCTGTCATTAATTAATGGTCACAATTATAAACTAATATACTGCAACACTGGATTGAACTGGGAATAACTGCAAAACCTTATGGTTTTACTTAACATCGAGGTTTTAAGATGGACTCAACTGCAAAATTGTTGCCTTTTTTCTGAGGATAGATTCCTCATTCTATTTAATTTCTTCCCCTTAGTCTCACAGATGCTATTTGCAAACCTTTTCCTTTAAGTGGAAAACATGAGAAAACCTATTGCCATTGCTCCTTTAGATTAGACACTGCATCCTCTTTTACAAGATTAGCAACAGTAAGTCCAATACAATATCTGAAATCAAAGGACAGTTATAGAAATAAAAAAAAAAGCAGTGTTGTGAAAATTTAAGCTTCGATTTCACTTTCCCAAAATTAAGTACCGTTTAATACTACTGCGATTGCCATCAAATCATATAGCATATTTTACAGAAGTAGAAATATTCTAGTCTCATACCTGCCCTCCTCTGGGTTGATGCTTTAGGTTGTCAATTGATCCAATTTTGGATTTGATATTTTTCAGATCTGGCATTGGCTGGTTGATAACGCGGAGCTGCTTTGGAGTAAGGGGAGATTTTGGAGGAGTGCGGATAATGGCCACCTTCCTTTCTGTGGGCACAAGAATGGGAGATTTGTGTGTGCCAGGTGTGCCGGGAGTGCGAGGGGTCCGGCTACCTGGTGTGCGAGAGTAACTGGGTGGCGTGCCCGGCGTGACTGCAGTAGATCCAGGAGTGGATGGCGTGACAGTGCCACTTCTTGCTGACTTGGATCGCGCTGATTCAGAGCCTTTGAAAAATATACATGTTGTATATATATATTTTTTTGTTTAAAACAACAACATAGCCTTTGTACATGTCTAGAAACATAATCATTCAGAGTACATAAAGGTAATCATCACAGCTTTCAATAGAATTTCAGGAATATTGATGAATAGGTTAAGCAAGCATTTCCTCCTCTGATGCACAATTTCATAATTACATTAGGATAGAAAAAGGTTTGAAATTGGATTTCTGGTATTATTTCTTAGCCCACAATATAATTGTGGACCAAATTCTGGAAGTCTGTTAAGTACTTTGTGTAACTAGAAATCAAAATACCATTATATCCATCCAGTCATGGTTCTGAATGCTCCACGTGAGCTACACCAAGTCTGTCATGCAGAAAGTAAATAACTTTTACAAAATATTCAGCAGGGGCAGAGCCACCACTGACTACAGAGTACCTGCACTTGCATGTGCTCGTGATCTGGTCATCCCATGACCCCTTTGGTCATTTCTTGGTTCAGTCCTTATAGCTACAAGGGAGGGCAGAGAACAGAGAAAATATGAATGGGGGCTTTCATTTTAAGCAAGCAAATCAGTAGAGAAAAAGGGTTAATGATCATTATGCTTGTAATTTGCATAACATATGTTATTTTACATTATTTTTTTCAAACTCTATTAAAGAGACTGGCTTGCTCTGACATCTCGAGAACTCATGCACTGATTCTGAAGTGACTGGTCTCATATCCTTGCATCTTTATTTATTGCTCCTTAGTGCATTTATTGTGTTCATCTATATTATTCTACATTCCTATTTAAACACAACAGCGGCAGGGTGAGTGGAACTGAAAGTGCAAATTACAACAGGCTACTTAGAAAATGTAATTGCAAGTATAAATAAAAGAGACCATTTTGCCAACAATTCAGACTGTGATTCCTCTTTAAGAATCCTAATTGTCAGTTCTCAGATCTGCAAGGTGCCAATGTTTTGTCAACAAGGTACATGATGGTAGTGACTGAAGTCAAAATATTCACAATGGGAACATTTTTGATAAATATATTAAGTAAAAAAGGTTCCTATGTACTAATAGCTTAGTCTAACCTGCTCAATACAAACTGTTATTCACCCCTTCCCCCAAGAAAAGGGCAAGGGTAGGTCTGTGATTAAACCAGCAAATGCCCAAAATGTAACCTTTTGTCATGCAGAGGATGGCAGATTTTGTGGTGTCAGAGGGTGTCCCATGATTGAGCAGGAACTCTTCATTAAATGTGGTTAATTTGACTTCTCACTGTTCAATTGGAAGCCTAATTTAGAAGGCATTGCTGATAACATGGGTTTCCCAAGGCAAATAAGAGGTATCGACTAACTCTACGTATATGCAAGTGTTTTTTTTTGTGTAACCCTCACAGGCCCGCAGAATTCCAGTGTCTTTCTTTCTCCAACAACCCATCCCATCCCCACGGGTCTCCACTGTAGCCATCATGCCATTGGTTTTCCCTCCTGGCCACCGACCAGGCATGAAACAGATCCAGAGGTGAGAATGAAGTCCTGATATAATGTTTATCAAGACTCCCAAATTCCAGGTCCCTCCAGAATGGCCTTCCTGCTGGTAACGATTGGTGCCATTATTTAAATCATGCCATCAAATGTGGCTTTCTGCAACTAAGTCCTCTTCCTCATCACCATTTAATGATTGTAAAAGAGCCACTTCCTGCACTCACAAAACTGCAAAATTATCAATTTCACTTCCAATTTTCATTCTGCTGTGGCAAAATGCATGGCCCATCCAGACAATGTCATTATCTTCCTGGATTTCTCTAGTTCCATTTCTGGGCATCACCAGGGGCAATATCAATTAAGCCTACTGATTCCCACTCCAATTCCATTACATTCTTTCAGTTGTATCAGAATCACTGCATCTGCTCTGACTATGCCACCCTCTGTTTGAGTACTTCCAATAATATCTTCCTTAGCAATGACAGAATGTACATGCTCAAGGTCCCTACTCCCTGCATTTCTGGTCTCATCCTTGCTCTCCTTTCAAGAACCACATTAGTGTTGCCCTTATCCTCATCTGCCAGTCACAAGATTCCACAACCAATAAGATCATACTCCTCCACTTCTGCCACCTCCAGTGTGAGGTGACTATTTACAAACTTTTCCTGTTTTCACAGTTCTGAAGGGATAATTTCTTCCATGATACTCTTGCCCACATTTCAATCATCATAAAGTGCTACTCCTGTTCCAACTGTTCCTTCCCGGGGAACTGTGGAAGATGAAACACCTGCCCTTTTAGCTGCTCCCTTCCCATGATCCATCCCTCGTAAATTCTTCACTCCGATGAAACAGCAATTTCTCAAGTCACTCTATTAAATTCTGTTTACAAAGTGGTCTCCTCTACAATGGTAAAGCAAAATACAGACTAATCGATGATATTGGATACCTCAATGCGCTGTGTAATGAATTGATCTGTACAAACGGTATGCAAGACAAGTTTTTCTCTGTACCTCGGTGCAAGTGACAATAATAAACCAATACCAATACCGTTGCAGGACCTCCATTTGGTTCTTATGCATGATGCTGAACTTCTAGCTGCTTCTCAGATTCTCCACACCAATGCTCACTCTGACCTCTTGGTCTTTGGCTCCTGCAATGTTCTAATAAGCTTACTGGAAACTCAGGAAAGCAGCACCTTATTTTTCATTTGAGGAACTTTCCAAGTTCAACATTGAGTTCAAGTATTTCGGAATATAAGCAGTCCTTCCATTTTTGGTAATACATCTGCACCATCAGTTACCCATCCTTTCATTCTTTACTTGTCTCATTGCCATCTTCCTTTGGTTTGCAACCCTTTTGTTATTTACCAGTATAGTATTACAGTCTATTATGGACCTCCTTTTGTCCCTTCCACCATTCTCCATTCACCCTGTTCTAACACCAGTTAGATTTTGCAATTCTGAGAAAAAGTCATTGGCTGACCTATTGTCTGACCTAGCATGTGGTTGTAGCCCATTCTATTTGTATTTCAGGTTTACAGCAGTTGCACTATCTTGCTTTGCATTCCACCTCGTTTGTTGTTACTAAATCAAAGTTAACAAGACTTAATGTCTGAGTTGGTTATGATAAATTGATGATTGATTTGTTCATGACCAAATATAGGATGACTAAAGTGAAGATTAAAGAACTGCACTGGTGAAAATATCAACACATGAAAAGTGAAATATTTTTAAGTAACATTCAGCAAATGGGAATAACTCATAATTTTATATATTGCCATTTTCCCTTTTTTAGTTAAGAACTTAATGCAAAATCTATTTAAAGTATAAATAACAATATTAAACAAAATGACCATCTTGGAAACGAGGTAAAAAGAACATATTTGCCATGACTGTCTCTATTAGTTAGATCTTCAAAAAAATGTCCACTGCCATTTTTGGCTTTCCTCTACAGTAATTACCAAAAACTGCATGTCCAGATTCATTTTGAAAGTGTTGAGTTAGAGCACAGTAAACGCATGGAAAAAGCAGTGGAACTGTTTTATACCCTTCCACCATCATGTTCATATCTCACACGACTGAAAACTCAACATGATGCACAGCGTTTAAAAAAAAGTTAACTATGAGGTTTCAAACAGAAATACAAAAACTAACTTGTTGGTCGCCTTGGTGCAGAATAAACTGGGCTTGTAGCCGGAACAAAATGGGCATCCTTTTCTTCTGGTGGAGCTCGGCGAGCGGTCAAGATCGAAGAAGGTCTTGGCAAAGCTGAACGCTTCTCTGGGCTCCTCCCTGTGGCATCCTGCACAGAGCAAATCGTGTCACTATTATCTATAACTCTGCAACTTTCTTAATGCTTGTAATAATAACAATTTGAAACAGGGCATCTGTGCCCATGGGGATAAGTCTAATATCCAAGAGTTATTCCCACTTACACCCATATCTCCATAGCTCCCAAAAAGTGCCCACAACCTGCAATTAAAGCATTTTGTTTTAAAATTCTTTCCCTTTTCCAGCAGAGCAATGGACAAGCTTTTAAAACTAACTAAGGTGCAACAAGAAAAACTCCACATCACAGCAAATTTATCAAAATAGTCATGCGCAGTTGTGAAGATTTGGATCTCCAAGTACATGAGGAATAAATTACCACTCATTGTTATGCAGTGCTGCTAAAGGCAGGTATTATTACAAACTATTTTCTGCTCATTCAGCACAGGCTACAAGTATTAGCATAACATACAAGGCAATTTATTTTACTGCTGTTCACGAACACATTCTTGAAATATACACTTTGAACAAAAATACTTCAGCAAAATTTCAATTAAAATCATTACTTGGGTTTTAAGAAGTGACTTTGTAGTATTTTGTCCATGCTTTGATGTGATATAATGGTGTTTTCAAAAACAAAGTGCAATGAGAATCAAGGATGTAGCAGATGAATTAAATGAGTATTTTGCATCATTCTCCACTACAGAAGGTGCAAATAACTCCCAGAAATAGCTGTAAATCAGGACTTTTAAGAGACAAAGAACCTTGGGAAATTCCAATCACCAGTGAAGTGGGATTGAGCAAATTGTCAGAGCTGTGAGCTGACAAGTCTCCTAGTCTTGATGGACTTCATGCTAAATCTTAAAATAGAAACGTGGATGCCACTTTATGCATAGCAAAGTCCCACAAACAACCCTGAAATAGTGAAGGGTCCAGGGGATGAGCAGAGACAGAATATGGTGGGGAAAAATAGCCTTTTAGCATGTGCAGTGCCATGGGAAAGTCCCATTAGATTATAGATACAATTCCTTTATTCAAAAAGAGAGAGAGGCAGAAAGCAAGAAACTACAGAACAGTGCACTCCATATCTGTCATAACGAAAACATTAGAAGCATTTCTAAAGCCATCAGAGCAGAGCAACTTGACAAGGTGGATGTGGAGAAAATGTCCTACAAGAGGAAACAATCTAGATCTAGGAGTCACTGTTTAAAAATTAGGGGTCAACTGTTTAACTTAGAGATGAAAGAAATCTTTTCACTCACCGGGCGGAAAGTCTTTGGAACTTCCTTCCTCAAACAGGACGGAAGCAGAGTCTTATACTACTTTTAAGACAGAGGAAGACAGATTCTTGCTAAACAAAGGGCTCAAATATTACCAGAGCTGGGTTAAAATCAAATCAGCAATAACCTTACTGAATAGCTGAACAAGCTTAAGGTGTCAAGTGACCTGCTCCTAATTCAAAGTCAAATCCTTATGATCCCCTTGCCATGGAGATAGGTGAAAATAGCAATTCTTCAAGCATCTGTAGCTAATCTTTTTCAAAACTTGCACCTTAAAAAGAACATCAGCTCTAAAGTTCTAAAACATTTTAGTACTTTAAATTCTGATAGTTGTTCCTTTAATTTTGCATTTGTTTGCTCTCAGCGATAACATCATCATCAGAATAATAAGCTGACTCTGGATATAGTTAACAAATTTTCCTGTGCACCTGGTCATCAGATGATGGTACTTGAAGTTCAGCCCCATGCCCTTACAGAAACCATTTAACAAATATTAGCATTATTACATCTATCTATAACTATTTAGAATTCTTGGTGTTTTGAATTCCTGTTCCACTGTCTGATGAATTCATTTTCACCATGTTTGCTTTTCAGATTCCTGAAAAAGCTTCCCTCTGCAGCTTGCATTCAGATAGTGTATGAAGATGTGTAATGATTTGCTCAGAAATCTGTAACACACCAGTAAATTGTCAGTCTATGACCTACCATGGTTCCTTGTTCTATTCCTGTGATATCTCTGGTGTCCTCCAAGATGCATCCTCAGATGTCCATAATTGTCATTCACATGCTGCACCTTGGCAACACCAACACACTTTGCCCATTTTTTTCAACTATACTAACGACATCAGCTTTACTTCATCCTGGCCTTTCTTGACTCCTCTATTATCTCTAAACTGTTTAATGGCTTCTCCCTCATAAAATATTGTTTAAGCATTAAGTTCCTTTGATTAGGTATTGAGATCAAAGTTATTCCCTTTGTCTCCACCATAAAAATGTGTTCCATAGCCACTTATCATTTCACTCCTTGGCAAGTGTCCAAACCAGAGCCAGCGTGTTCGAAAGCTTGACGCCAAAAGGAGATTTGGACCACTTATACGCAACAGCACCAGGACCTGCTATTACCTCTGCCACAACATCATCCAACTCTGTTTTACAATTCTGCTTTGGAACTCTTCATTTCAAGCACAATTCCACTGCTGTAACTTGTACAAGATCCTCTTTGCCCATTGTCCCTGACCTAGAAGTTCCCAATTAAGCCATGCATCAACTCTAAAATTCTCATCCTTATGTTGAAATCCCTCTCAGGCCTTACCCTTTCCTGTCTCTAATCTTCTCCAGCCTTCTATCCCTCCAGTATATCTCCATCCCTCCAATTTTGACCTCTTGATTAAACATCTCGATTAATTATTGCTAAACGTTTCTGTACCACTATTGATGGACGTGCCTTCAGCTGCCAAGAGCCTAACTTTGGAATCCCCTTCTCCAAAGTGCACCATCTTTTTTTCATTAAGATACTCCGTAAAACTTTTGACCAAATCTGCCTCAATATGCAAGTAGATGACAAATCCTGATAACACTCTTGTGCATTTTCTTAGGATGCTTTGCCACATGAAAGATGGTCTTATATTGAAAAATGAACTGATGAGAGATTATAATTATCTGCTGTTATGATATTTCTCTAATGCGCTTGTTGGAAAAGTGGTATTGTTGGTATCACCAGGAATAAACTATGAAGGGATCAAGGAAATTTTTGAAAATCTAAAAACTGTTCAGTTCTGACAAAAGGTCTTTGACTTGAAACATTAACGGTTTCTCTTTCCACAGATGCTGTCTGACCTGCTGAGTGTTTCTAACATTTTCTGTTTTCATTCAAGGAGACCTTTGTCTAGAACGTAAAAGTAACTCAGCTTGCAATGCCATTTCATTTTTTTTTGGTTTTGTTTTAAATTTACACAGAATTAAAGCAATTGTATTTTTCATAATGAAACTGACATGCCCGGAAACTACTGCTACTCTAGAAAATAAACAGTTGAATTAATATGTCCAGAATTTTAATAACAAATACTAACTAATTTAAATGAATTGGCTGATATCAACATCAGCACAAATGTTTTGAAAATGTATTGGATTATCTTTGCTAACCACACAGGCAGCTAGCTCTAGACTAGTATAGCCATTGAAAGTGGCATATTTTTATGATTGGAATGAGAGCACAAAGAAAATGTCAGAAGAAAGTAATTTGTCATTCAAATGAGAACGTCATTGAGTGGTCAACTCTTAAATGAGCTTAAGTTCAAAGCTTATCAAGGGTACATGTAATTAGCTTTATGCTGACCAAATTTAACAGATAAAAAAGCCTGAATGTTTCAGCATCACAACAGTGGCAAAAAACTGGAGTATAATTTTTTTTTCAATTCCAAGTAGAAATACCATTGCGTAAGAAGAAAAACTACTACCATGGACATTTCTTCATCTTACCTTTCTCACAGGCTGCTCATTCAAAGATTCTCTAGGGCCAGCAGACGAGGGCCGTCTGGGATAATAATCTAGGTCAATAAAGGCTTTTCTATCAGCAGAACAAGTAGATTTGGGTCTTTCAGGGAGGAGGGAAGATAATTTTGAGGTAGGAATCTTTGTTAGTGTAGATGAATTCTTGCCATGAGAAAATATAAAGCAAATTAAAAAATGATAAGACAATGAACATAAAAATGGAACAAAATACGAAAACATAAGAATTTAAATTAGTAACATGTTTTGATATGTCCTAATATTCAAATGAATATATCAAAATTTTTATGCAACAGCACTAGTATGATACTATGGATACCCAATAAATTTCAGCTACTCGTGATTGTTCTGGTTGACAAACACGCATGCCCTCCCCCCCTCCCCACCCACCCAACCCAAAGTTCTCATGTTCTGCATAGCAATATTACATGTTGCAATTTTCCAGCAGTCAGTATAATTGGCCTTAAACACTATACCTAAACCCCGGCATCCAGGTCTTGTTGATCCCAAGATAATTAAGGTGTCATTTTACAAACTATTATGTTTTTATATGTGAGGGTGACTTAATGATTAATCTTTTAAAGCATTTTTTTGTCCTGGATAAACTGTTCAAAGATGTACACACAACCTCTCCCCATTTTACAGCTTGTGCTCATTCTGTATATTTGTTACAAATTCTCAACATGTTATCAATAGATAATTGCAACAATAGTTTAGAGAACAATGGAAGTAACTAAGTTTAATCTGAAGAAAAATAAATGGATTTGCCGTATATAATGCACTTATAGCATCATATTCAAGATAATAGTTCTACATTCTGCTATTGGTATCTTAGCAAGTAAATAAAATAAACAAAATAGATTCTTGCTAAAATGAATTAATGACATCAAGAAGACAAGCTAAAATGTACATTTAAAAGAAATGCTTCTGAAACCTTAACAAAGAAAAATTAAAATGATAATGCACTGAAACTTCAATGACAGTTGTGACTTTATGTTCAGTTCTTTCAATGGAGGTGAATACAAAAGTTATGATGAGAAAGTCCTAGAAATCCTAAGTATGCTTTACAATTTGAAAGGGATTATTTTGCTTTGGAATATATGCACTTTTCAAAAACATTATTTTTGTTTTTGGTTATTCTTGGGATTTCATGGTAACTTCCCTGCATGATCTTTTTAAAAACAAAGGTTGCTATGGTTCTGAACTTAGGTGTCTTGGCCCATCACTATGGAGTCACTGGAGCAAAGATGATGTAATTTCCTCTCCAGCATAGTCCCCAAGACTAGTTGGATAGTGAACTATTGAGGCCTTGCTTAGAATAGAAGAGGTTCCAAGAGTTCCCGATCAGTGGCACGATCAATGATAGTAACTAATCATAAAATACGTGTGCGTATAGCCACCAACTTCACAGCACGTTCACATTCCATAATCCATGAAACAGCAATTCCACCAGCTGGAGGTTAGATTTTTGCCCCTCTTTAACCCAAGCTACGTGAGCATGTTCTCTAATAACAGCCTCCTCCTGTTGTCGTCCCAAGGTTTAGTGTTTTCACATCAGCACAACAGACATCCGCCATCAGCATAGTAATTAGACATGCACAGATCATGCATATGACAGGACAGCAAACTAGTTTCTCTAGAAGCCCAAATCTAGTTTCAACTGCAGCATTACTCCTCACCAACTGCCTAACCCAGTCTTTTGCGAAGAGCCTTAAATAAAGAGATAGGTCTGCAATAGCATTGATCTCCCCCTCCAGAATCCCCTCAAAGCACACAAGGTAGCCTTATAATAAGCTCTATTCCACCTTTTAATTTTGATTCTATCACTGATCAGCTGTCCCAATTAGATTTCAGCTTCTCTATCCAGCATGTCACTATTCTTCTAGTCCATTTGACACTGAAGGCACACACAGTAGTGGCCCAGCTATCTGGTACTCTTCTTTGACTATACTAATCAGGTTCCCTCATTACCTCTTTTCCCATTGCCAAGCACCAGAGTGAGAGTAGTCTGTATACAAGGAAGAATACGAAAGATGGCAAATGGCCAAAGAGTTCTGAAGTCTTCTAAATTGTTTTATTTGAATTTACAAAGATCGTGCAAAAAATCTGGTATCCAAGTATAAGTGTAAATGTTTTCTTCTGTGTGAAGTTTTTGAATGTCTCTATCGAACAGCATCAAGTTTCAATCAGCAGATTTTATAAGCTTTAATAGAATGTTTCTAACTATGCTTATGTCAAATATTTGCTCTGTGTACGACACAGCACAAATATTCAATATCTATGAGCTAGAATTAACTCAAAACAATCCAAAACTAAAACCAGGCAAAACTCACCCAAGATTAAAAAGTTATTTTCAAAATCTGTGGATTGAGGAATTTAAGAAATGTGTGTAGCTTTCACATACACATATTTCAAATGAAAAAAAATTAACTGCTGTTCAAGTTGTCCCATCTTCCATAATGTGCACAGAATGCATTTATCAGCAATTTACTTACTGTGATCCGCTCCTTGGGTTGCTTAGCAACAGAAAATTTCTGGTCTATAATGTATGCACCCTCAACACTTCCAGGAGCTAGGCAAAAGGAATATTAGTATTAGAACATTGGATTATTGACTGGAAAGATTTTCATTTTAATCAAGATACAAGTTGAGATGTGTATGAAAGCAAAATGAATTTAATATTATCACCATCATATAGAATGGGAAGCAAAGTAATGAAGTACAAAATTACCCAAACTAGCAAATAAATAAAGCTCCTTAGGGAGGAAATCTTAGTACATAAATGTTTTATTTTATCAAAGTAAAGCTAATATACGTCTTAAAAAACACAAATGGAAAACAAATACTGCATGTAATGCAAGTTATACCTGAGTACCTCTCAACAAGAGAATTAATGTGAATGGATATCATGATGCAGGCTGCAACACTTTCCCACCAGCACATAGCAATCTAAACAAACTCCCACAAATAATTACACCACCACTTCAAGGTTAAGACCACCGTACTTGCAAGCTTGTGCATGACAAGCATGTGTGATCATGACAGCTGTAAGAAAAACAAAATGAAAAGCGCCATATATAGCCTAATGGCTCAAAAGAAAATGCAGGAAAAAAGCCAGTCCAGCAATGAAGTAAAGTCCATGTTTGCCAGCCACATTGCGGTGTTTACACAGTCACCTGTCTGCTTCCGTTTAGTACAAGGGACGTGAGCTGGTCTATGATATCTTACAGCTGGTTTTAATATGATTTTCCTGGAGGGAGACCGGGTCTGAATCTCTGTTTTTTTAGCAAGTTCAGACTTCTTATACACTGTTAGAGAGGAAAGACAAGAGCAAATATATGAGGACAGGAACAAAGTGCTAGGCAGGTGGAATGTTCAACATCCACTTTTCATTAAAGGAAACAATAGAACAATTCAGGAAATTAGATATTGCTACTTCCCGTTATTGTTTATTCTCTAACGTTTCTACAGCCAAATCTCACAGAGAACATAATGTCGTTACATGGGCACAATACAAACACCTCACATCACAAAAATGGAATAAGTGAAAATAAAAATTGCTTCCATTGTATGAACCTTTTCTTTTCTTTTTGTCTTCTTTGGAGAGTACACTGACATCTTTTTTGATTATTTTTCTCTCAGGCGTAGAAGCTCTGTTTTTTGCAGTTTTTAACACTTTCCCTTTCCTATGTTTATCCAAAGACGGGCTGCTGAATTCCTTCTCTGGTTTCTCCTGTTTTGTGACAGCAGCGGGTTGTGTTACTATGATACTCTCTTCATCTGCAGAATTAAAGTGCAAGAAATCACTTTAAATGGCAACAGCGATACTATGAGGGAGAAAATAAAAAGCATAAACTGAATTCATGTTACTTTTAAAAACTCAGTAACATTAAAGGATACAGTCTAAATGGCATAATTAAACTATACATAATAAAGAGAATTTACTATCTTGTCATGGATGATAGCTAGTAAGGCTTTACAGGCACCTTGTGTGTCCATCCAGAAGCTGTCAGTGTCCATTACTGATTCATCAATACTCTCATCTTCTTTCAAGTCTGTCGGGATCTGTATCTTCTCCGGGATAAGCACAATTTCAGCAGTTTGTACAGGAGGCTCATGAACTTGTTCTTCTTTTGAATGGGTTTGTTCACTGCGTGTAAAAACATCATCAGTGTCATCACCATCAGCTATGGCAAATCTCACACTGTGGCCCATGTCCTCTCCTCCTTCTAATGTGGTTTGAACAACTGTAATAATGTCATCATCTACTGTAACAACAGATTCCACAATTCCTCTCTCTTCAGTTCCTTCCACAGGAACAATATTTTCAGATACTTCGTAGTCAGCAGGGTCCATTTGCAAAACGATTTCTGGCACCGTAACCTCAATCAACAAATTAGCCTTAGTTTCCTCATTGATAGTTTTCTCAGCTACAGCCGATTCTTGCACAGAAGCAGAGATTCTATAATCAGGCAGTTCTGCTTTTGAAACCTCTGATACAATAACTTCACGAGGTGTGGTCCTAGTTTCATCCTCTGTGATTTTCACAGGTTGAGTGACTGCCTGTTCAATAACATCACTGGACAATGTAGGCACAGTTTCTGATTTAGCAGTTCGCTCAGCTTGAATCAATTCTTGTGCAGGAGCAGGCTTCTTCTCTATTTTGTCATCAGAGTGTACAGCTTCCAAATCATCTTTGAGTGCAATAGCCACATTGGGCAAACCAGGCTCCATGTCATCCTCCCTAATTTTAGCAGTTTGAATCAATTCTGGTGGAGGGACAATTTTCTCAGATATCTGATCGATTTGTTCCATTTTTCCACCTACGTCAAGGACATTAACGTCACTTGGCAGATTAGGCTTAGGGGCATCAGACATTATTTTCTCAGGTGATGCAGTTTTCTGTACATGAGCAGGTTTCTCAGGCATCTTGTGGTCAACAGCGTCAGTTTTCACACTCACTTCAGTTAAGGTAGCCTCACTTTGTGTAACGGACTTACTTTCCACAAGCTCCTGGAGTTGAGGTGTTTCTTGAATGAAAGCATCTTCCTCAGTCACTTCATGATGAACAGATTCTGCTACAGTAATCTCACAGGGCAAATGGGGTCTATGTTCATCTTCCAAGACCTGGATAGGTTGAACAGCTTGTTGAATGGAAGCAGCTTTCTCGCAAAGTATGTGATCTGCCTCCATTTCTATGTCAACATCAAGCACAGTATCCTGTCTGGGCAAAATAGGTCTTGGCTTATCTTCAAATGTTTTCTTGGTTTGAGTTGGTTCCTGTACAGAAGCACTTTTCCCAAACCTTACTGACTCCATTTCTAAAACTGTTACAGTAACTCTGTTGGACGAACTACGCTTAGTCTCATCATCCAAAGTTTTCTTAGGCTGAGCTGCTTCTTGAATAGGAGCATCTTTCTCAGGGAGTTTTTGATCCACAGACTCTAGTTTCAAAGGTGCTTCTGGTCCTGTAAACTCAGTTGGCAAATAATCCAGAGATTTATTTAAAGAGTCTACTGCAATTTTCGAAGCATCAATAGCCTTATTTTGATCAAATTCTTTAATTTCAGGGACATCAGATAAATGAACAGATCCAGAATCTGTCTTAGTAACCTGGTCTGGAACATCTATTGAAACTGATTCTTCATTCTTAATTTCTGATTGCCCTTCCATAATGGGCATTATTTTTAATTCACTGTCTTCAGACAGGGTGGCAATTCTAAAATGTGAATCCTCTTTATGCTTATTTGCATCTATTTGCCTCCTGATACTTTCCTCATCAATAGTTTGAGAAGCTGTGCGGATCTTGTGAAGGAAAATGCTTCCATCTTCCAGAGGACTTTTAACCTCCTCAGGAGTGGGTAAGGGAGCAGAGTATTCAAACACACAATAGCCCATTTCCTCTGGTTGACCAACATTTTTAATGATTAGTTTGATGCTTTCACTTAAAGCCTCCGAGCCAGAGGCAGATTCTGCAGGCATGGATGCTCTTCGGCCCATCTCTGTTTCTGTGCCCTCAAAGCCCAGTCTGCTTCTACCAACTCCTAAATCCAACATTTCAGGCAAGTCAGGAACCACAACACTGTCATTTTTGTAATCATGCTTCAAAGTATGGGAGTAAGCATACTGTGGATCTAATCCCAGGTTTTCATTAGCTGACTTCTCTTCGTACGTGGGCACACTTTTGCTTTTGTCTGCTTCAACGGGAAAACAAATCTGCTTCTCCTCGGCAGGTGTTGGAGCGGGGAAAAAGTCTGCTGACTCATCCAAGCTTATTCCCCTGGTACAGGCAAGGATGTCAGACGCCAGTGGCGACAAAGATTCTGGGGGACCTTGGCTCTCTGTTTCCACCTCAAGTGATATTGAATCTAAAAAGGTTGCTGGTAAATTCAGCACTAGCTTCTGTAGTCCTTCAGAAACATTCACATCACCACTTGAATCAGGCTGTTGAGAAATTGCCATCTCTCCATTGCTGTGAGTGGCAGGAAAATTAATTTCATTTCCTGTGGTGGGCTTAGTCTGGTCATCAACAGGGAGAGGTGACTGCGCAAGTGTGCTGTAATGAATTCTTTCTGCCAAAATATTATTTTCAACTTTGCCGTCATCAACTTTTGATTTTTCACATGGGGCCTCGGAGCTCTGCTGCACTTCATGAGGTAGCCTTGAACTGCTCTCCTCTGTAATGGTCAATTCATAATAACCATCCCCAGGCTGTTCGCTTACTTTTGCCTGATCATCCTTTGAAACAAATGTTTCAAAATACTTTGATACTTCCGGTTGATCCACCACTGTCCCATCTTTTAAACTCACATTAGCAGTGTCAGTTTTTTTGCTTTCCACTATTGGATTAATTGAATTTACTGCAATTTTTTCAGAAGTGATATCTGAATCGGTGGGTGCGGGCACCAGTGGTTCAGACTCCTTCTCTTTGGAAAATATCTGGTGAGTGCTTTCTTCTTCAATTTTTGTGGATGTATCATGAATCTTCTCCATACTTTGCTCAATAGCACATTGGTCTGATTTAATCATCTCAAGCATTGAACCATTACTTAAACTATCAGCTGCATCACCTGCGGCAGGTTGTATGCTATATGGTACAATTCGATTAGCTTCTTCCACATAGGATTGAGCAGACGTAACATCAGTTAATTGCCAAACTTCTACTTTTTGATCAGCTTTATCCATTTCCTTACATGGAAGATTGGTTGTTAACTGTTCAGGCACATGTTTAGAAGATTCAGTTGGTAATAATTCTATTGCACTGGAAATTTTCTCTTCAACTGCTGGTTTTCCCTTTGAATCCCTTAAGTTTTCTGCACTTCTTATAGAGTTATATTCAACATGTTCTGGTCTGTCTTCTGGCATTGAAAAGACATCACCTATATGTTCGACCAGTTTTATTGTATCTGGCATTTCTTTCCTTTTAGCTTCTGAAGTTATAGCATCATCCTTAACTGCACTATCAGCATCTGCAAGTGTTTGTTCTAAATGCATTTCCTCAGGCATTCCAGGCTTTTCCTGAGGAACCTGCTGCTCCTCTTTAGTGACAAAAACAGTGGTTGCAAGAGAATCTGTTGGTATTTTTTGCTGATGCAACACATCTTTGCCTTCAGTAACAGAGATTCCAGCAAATGGCTCTTCTCGTAAAGCTGCTGCACTCTCCTTATCAGTTACAACGTTTGCAGAAATATCCTTTTCTTTCAAACAACCAGCCTCTGTAATCTCTGCACTGGATGTTTCAGATAAATCCTTAATGTTAGGACTTAGTGAAGGTATTTTATTTTTATCTAAAACTAATTTGCTGGATGTTATTTCTGATGAAGCATGTTGGGGTTTTATGGTTTCACCTGTTTTCTGGACAGAGCTTGGTGGGACTTGAGCGACTATGCTTTCTGCTGCTGCCACAGGGATGCATTCATCTTCATAAGCACTGAACTGTAATGAACTTTCATGATGGCTAGTTAAAGTCTCAATACTAGAAGCAACTAACTCTTCTGGACATGGTTCATTCTTGACAGGTGGAGCTAGAGGTTGGGTTTGCAAAATAGCAGTTGGAAATGAATTCTGTATCTCAGAGACTTCTCCTGGTGTTCCTCTGAGAGCTTCATTATCTTTACCCAGTGTGGAAGAAGGTAACAGGTCAGATATTTGTTGTTCAGTACGTTCAACAGTCTTATCTTTCAACTCTGTAATTGACACTTCATGCAACGTTGGTCTTCCCCCACTAGCAACAGAGGGTTCTCCACCTGTTGACAGCTTGTCCATCTTCGTGGCTGTAAGCAAATCTCAAGTAGTTTGGTTGCATGCATAGAATTAACTCAATGATTTGTAAAAGCAATCCATACATCTTCCCCTGCTCAAAAGGCATATGTGTGGAATAAAGTTCTACCGTACAAATTTACTAAGATCTATAGCAGAATACTTGGGGTTGGTGAAAAAATTGTCATATTGTTGGACCTCAATTGTATTTATAAACAAAACTTTGATTGATTCTCAGAACTGTAGTTATAGAGAAATCTAACATAAAACTACATTTTATGAGTGAATTAATGCTGGTCTAGCTCTGAAGAGACTGTACAAACTAAACTTGAAATTTTCCAAAACACAATTTTCTATGTTTATTTACACCACAGATTGCCATCAAAGCTTCAGTGGATATACAAGTTGACCTTCCATGATTTACTCAAGGAAGAAAAGATATTTTTTGCTCTTTTTATCTTTCTCTCTGCACTTTCACAGAAGCTTACCTAATATATCCAATTAACCTTTGCTTACTATTTCCTCATTTGTCTTCCATTTATTCACTCTACACTATCACACTTGCTATTCTTGTCACCTTTATATCTTTGACTAATTCCTCTTCATGGTCTTTGTGATCACCTACTTCCCTCTATATGTTCAATGCACAACCCATATAATTTCAACTCCGGATGTTTTGTAATTTCTGTTTCCCACATGATTTGGAGCTGTGAATGCAGACTGTGAGACTATGAATGCTGATTCTTGATTGGATAAGTTATTTGGTCCTTCCAATGAAAATGTAGAAGAACATGCGGTATAGGATGTATATTGGGGTATGTGGGGTTGAAAAGGGTGGGAGTGACGAGCTAGGTGAAAGAGAGGAGGGATGGGACATGAAAGATAGTATTGGGGGGTGGGGGGAGATTGTTGGTGTTTGATATACTTCTTCCCCATAGTGAATAGCCTTCTTATTGCCATCTTATTGGAAGCTGGAAAAGAGGGGAGGGGTGCGATTTGCAGCCTATAGAAGGGGTTGTTTCTGGGATGCATCTCTACCGTTTAGTTAGTCTATTACTATATTAATGGACACAGTACAGTGTATGTGTATTGCACAGTGATCTTTTGACAAAATCATGTCAAAAGCTATGCATTTGAATTTATATTTTAATTTCTCACAACAACCATTTTATTTGCCCATCACTGAAAACAGAAAGATGATAGCATTTGCCACAGCCTGAATAAAACAATAAATGCAAGATGTCAGCACTGAAATATGAAGCAAAATAATCTATTTTAAAATAATCCCTGACGTACATTGAAAATACAAAAATGCAACTTAATCACTGGTAAGCCTAATAACCAGAAAGCAGGTGAATTAGCTTTAAAAAAATTGATAACCTATCAGCAATGTAACTGGCAAACATTTAGGCAATGGAAAGCCTTATGTGCAATTAAAAAAAAATCAGCTCAACTGCCAAGCATGAAAACAAAATAACTTGAGCGTCAACAACAGTGGTGGGAAATTATTGTTGCTCCTGTAGCCAGCATCAGATCAGCCAAAGCACTTTAAGCACCATTAAGTTATCCTTCAAGCAACACCTACCAACAATCAACAAAAACTTGTTAATAAGAAAATTCTCAAAAGGCATTTGTCATTATATGGAAGTCAACAGGAAGACACACCTTCAAGAGAAGGTGGCATTTCTTCCATGGACCCAATCTCTCTATGAGTCATGCCTTTTCCATTGGGAATTTCAGCTGGTACACTGTCTTCATTTGATGATGTGACTTCCACACATTTGGTATCCCAGGGTTGGGCCACAGCTTCTGCTTGCACTAAGTGCTCAGCAGACCAAGGCTCCTGAACATGTTCTTGCTCATGAGCTACAGCTGGTTCCTCTTCATCAGACGCTGGACTCTCAACAACTTCTACTCAAAGGAAGAAGTGGACATGTCAGGACAAAAGACAACACAGATGTTATAACGTAACAGTTTTAATGGGACACTTTCAGCTCTGCTTTGTATAAATGAAGTATAAGGTTAGAATTGATAGCGCTGGCATGGTCGGTCTCCCTTCAAACATTTCGAAGGCTTTTCATTGGTATGAATTCTGAGGTGAGCTTGAAGTGAGTACTTAAATTTAAATATTTTACTAAAACAGTTACAGATCAAAATCTTCATTTGTGTTGCACAAGTCACAGAGTACACCCTTTGGCCACCTTGCCTGCATTTGGCCCTTATCCCTCTAAACCTTCCCTATTCATGTATCTATCCAAATGTCTTTTAAATATTGTAATTGTACCAGCCTCTACCACTTCCCCTGGCAGCTCGTAATAATATTATGACCAGAATTGCACACGATATTCCAGATATGGTCTCACCAACATCCTACACAGCTGTAACATGCCATCCTAATTTTGTACTCAGTGCCATGTCTGTTGAAGGCAAGTGTGCAATATCCCTTCTTCGCCAGCTTGGCTACCTGTATCACTACTTTCAGGAAACTATGCATTTGTACCCCTAGAGCTCTCTGTTCTACAAACCTCCCCAGGATCCTGTCATTTACTATGTTAGCCCTGTGTAAGTCCTGCCCTGGCTTAACTTCCCCAAATGCACCACTTCGCACTTGTCTAAGTTAAATTCCGTCTGCCATTCCTTTGCCCACTTTCCCAGTTGATCCAGATCCTGTTGAAGCCTTAGATAACCTTCTTCATTGTCCACCACACCAACAATTTGGGTGAAATCCACAAACCCACATTCTTATCCAGATCAATATATAGGGGACCCAGCAGCACATGGCTAGTCACAGGCCAACAATCTGAAAACAACCCTCCACTACCACCCTCTGATTCTTTCCACCAAGCCAATTCTATATCCATTTGGTTAGCTCACCCTGGATCCCAAGTGATCTCACCTTTGGTACCATATGGGACCTTGTCAAATGCCTTGCTAAAGTCCATGCAGACATCATCTACTATTCTGCCCTCATCAATCCTCTTGGTCACCTTTTCAAAAAACTAAAGTTGTGAGACACCATTTTCCACCCACAAAACCATGCTGACTATCCCTAATCCTTGCCTTTCCAAATGCAGATACTGTAGATCCTGTCTCTCAGAATCCCCTCCAGTAGCTTACCCATCACTGTTGTTAGTTCCCTGGCTCATCCTTGGAGCCCTTCTTAAAGTAAGGCACAACATTAGCCATCCTCCAGTTGTCCAGTACCTCAGCTATGGCTAAGGAAGATACAGAAATCTCTTTTTCCTTGTCTACTTCCATTTATCACCCACACACCTGCCTCCTAACTCCACCCCCTCCCTACCTGACTCTTTTTGCCCATCATCCTTCACCGCTCCTCAATCTACCTATCACCGGACCCATGTCTCACGCCTTTGTCCCTCCTCTTTATACCAACTATCATCCCTGTCCACTCTCCGTCCTTATGCAGGGTCTCAACCGGAAACGTTGACAATTCCTCCTCCTCCTCCTCCCCTATCCCCAACAGATGTTCCTCGACCCACTGAACTCCTCCAGCAGTTTAGTTTTTGCTCCAGATTCCAGCATCGGCAGCCTCTTCTGTCATCATTTCAAATATTTTCTGTAATAACTGGAATTTTATCTATAATCTGTTGCAAAGTCTTTGGCACTGATTTTTAATGTAAGCTTTGGTGTGATCCAGTACGGAACTGGCATGTTTTTAAACTAGCATTAGTTAATGTTGAACTCAACCACCTTAGTAAACATTGATTACTGTACACAAATGAAAACAAAATGCTGGAAATGCACTGCAGGCCAATTAACATTTTCAAGAGAAGGTCAGGGTAACAAATGAAAGAACCCTTGATCAGTACAAGTACTCTGATTAGGCGATGGAGAATTTCTTTTTATTCCAGAAGCTGATTAACCAATGTTTACACTCCCTGCCATCTTTTTTTCACATTCACAATTTCTATTTTAAATCTCACATTCATTATTTATTTTTGCTTTAGTCAGAACTAAGGCATACAAATCTAAGGACAAAAGTTTCATAGAGTGATGGGATCTTGATCCAGGATGGTAGCTATTTAAACTATATATAAGATAAAAACCAGGCTGAAGCACAGTGGATCAAGGAAGATGAGGTGACACAAAATGGTTAAGCTTTCTCTCTTTGCTATTACTATTTTGAAAAACATTGCAACCAATCCAATTCTTCATAACATCTGCTGGCAAGGCTTGTCTTGTAAGGGAAGGTAGAAGTAATAAAGTAGGAAGGATTTTTGGCACCTGTGGTGTTGCTGTAGACAATGAGCTTGTGACCTGAATGGAAGTTACATTTGTAGAATTATTTGAATTGAGGTGATAATGTGTGGAGTTCAATTAACATTTCAATAAATAGCAGACACTTGCAAAAGAGCAAAAAGGGAGATAAGTTCTTTCTATGCAACAAGATATTTTAGTCAGGAATATGCTGCTAGAAAGGATGGAGAAAGCTTATGTAGTGGTAATTTTCAAAAGGGAATTTGACACATAATTGAAAGAGCAAAATTGTAGGATTATGGAGGGGAATGGAACTAACTGAGCTGGCACTAGGATAAAGGGTCAAATGGATTCTTCCTGGGCTATAAGATTGTATGGTTCAATGATTGCCCTTTCATAAAAATTAAATTTGAGATGTTTATTAATTTAAATTGTGCTGATGGTGGAGAATAATTTCATGCAACTTTTGATCAAATCTAACTTATTCACATATATCATTTTGTTTATAAACCTGCTTTTATGCCAATTCATCTATTCCCAATCAAGTTAGTGAATGTGAAATTTACCAAAATGACTGACCAATTTCTCATTATACAAAATGGGTTCCAATTCTTTTTTTAAATGGTTTATATTATTACTAGATGGGTAAGCCTCTAATGTTGGTGATTTATGTTTTTTTTATATATAGAGTAGGAGAAAATACTAACAGATTGTGCTTTACACTAACCTGTAATGGCAATACCCTAGTTTTACCTGAGTAAAGTGTATCAAATTTGTAAAAATGTGCAGCATATTTGAAGCTGTGCAAAGGGATTCGCAATTGGACAGAACAACAATAAATAGTTTTAATAGCCCTGCTTCTCACCATCAAAAGATCTTGTACGAGTGGAAAAAACATACATTTGAATTGCAGTTAAAGATTTCATAATGAGTTAGTACACAAGCTGACATTTCCTTTGGTACCGTAGTATGCAGAAAGCTCAACACTGCAAATAAATTAGTGTCACAGGCCAAGAGCTGAAAGTGTTTCAGTGATTTCCATCATTACTGAAGTGAATGTAAAACGGGCATGCCAGAAATGAAAGCTATGTGAAGCAAGCACTCACACATTTAGTGCAGTAATAGGTGAAAGACATTGTGAATAAAAGCAAAGACAGTGAAGTGCACTGAATTCATAATTCATGCACTGTTTTACCCAATGTAGGAAGTCCCAAGTTTAATTCTAACCATATGTAGAATTTTATTGACAGTCATAATGTTTTTGACCTAATGGGGTTTGAAATGCACAAGGCTTTCTCAGACATAATCAGGGTAAGATGCAAAATTCTGCATCATTCATGCTTCTTATTTAAATAGTTCTAATTATATGCAAGTGATTGATACATTTCTTTGAATCATTTTTATTTTAAGTGCTCATCAAAATAAGGGATATCATACGATTTAGATAATTGGAAGTATTTCCACTTGATTATATTTTGAATCTTTTGAAATAAAAAAGTCATGAACAAGGATTAGGGTAACAGTTAAATTGAGGCGTGACAGGAAGGGCAGTGTTACAGAGGTAGCAGCAGACAATCTTGCAGATATGTGCAACAAAGCTCAAAGTCAAAACATGACACCAAAATTGCAAACTATCTGGTTCAATTTCAGGCAGCTTCTCGGGAAAGGAAGAGTTGATGCTTAGGGATGAGATTTTATGATGGGGTCCAAAGACAATGGGTTCATTTTCATAAATGTTTGATGAAATTTCTGTTCATCTAATGCTGGATATCAGTAAATGATTCAGAAAACTTCGTGAAACGTACCAAGAGAAGGTACTAAGATGGAGCTCACATGAACAGCATGCAAGTAAAAACTGAAGCTGTGTTTTTGAATGATACTGCTGAGGGTAACATTGAGATGAGAGGCAATTCATCTAATCTCAATAGAGGCAATTCCCTAACAGGTAATTATGAAGAGCAATATATGGAGAATGGTCATAGTGCTGCCTGAAAATTAATTGATTGCTCCTTACCAACTGTTATCTTTGGCTCATTCCTTCATGTAATTTTTTTTTAAGTACATGAGGTTTTGCAAAACCTTCATATATCCATTATATGGACAGATAAATTTTATTGAAAATAATCAAATTGTTCATTTGCTTACAGTTAGCAAGTTTATAGAGATTAAAATCCAATATTGATATTTTGTTAAATTAAATATTTTTCTTTGAATTGGAAATTTACAGCCTTCACATGAAAGCTGCTGGTTTACTTTAACAGAAAATACAGACAACCTCTACTTTGCCTTGAGATTTAGACTAAGGTTTTCTACTTCTGGACTCACCAGCCTGAGATGCTTCTGCCCCATTAAAGTAACTGGTAGGGCAAAGCAGGAAATATGGACAAACACAAAACTGGAAGCTTTTAAAACTTCTCTTTTAGCATTAACAAGATGCAACATGATATTAAAGTGAATACCTTGGTGTACATTTAGCACCTATTTCAGATTTTACACATTAAATTTCATAAAATAAAATCTGTCAAGCTTTCTCTGCTTTAAACACAAAGGTGAATTTATATTTTATGTATTTCTATGGGTATCTACAAAATAGCTTATGTCCCTATACCACAATTTTCATATCTTTTAAATCTTTTCCGGCTACTTTCTGGAAAAGTGGTAATTTTGTATTTAAGCATCATCTTATATTTACACAAGGGACTTCACTTCCATGTGGGTAAGACAACTGGACTGATGAATGCATGCAAGACGGAACAATGGGAAAAGGGCAATAAGATATAAGGAACCATGCTCGGTTCACCTTTGTCCTGACTACACAACTCATCTGCCTGTTGTACTGTGGCACAGGGGAGTGTACTAGCGGCAGTCCATTGGGAACTGAATAAAGGATGCTCATAGTACTCCTCATCAGAATTGTAAGGCTCTTCATCGTGAGCAGAAACAGAAATGGAAGGGGCTAGGAGTTTGCGCTTCTCCTGAGTGGTGGTAGGCTGATAGCTTGAGCACCTTTGGAGAGGTTTTTGCTTAACCTCAATCCCTAAATCTACAAATAGACACAGTGATAATTTGACAAACAGACACATGTCCAAAGCAAAAAAAAAGTTCAGCTACTCAGTGTGATGAAACTGACCAGGAAGCATATAATGTCTGAAATAAATATATAGTTCTGCTGCTCACACTCGAAAGTTTGCGTATATATTTATTATAAAATCAGGTTATCAAAAGTTTTTAAACAAATACTAATCTTAACAAGTTTCTAAAGTCACCTGAGCCCAAGCTTATATGATATTCATCCCCTGAATTATCTTATTAAATTGCAATTAAGTTTTCAGAAGCACAATTTATTTCTATTTTGTTGTAATAAATATTTTGGCCCTATTTTTACATTCATCTGATTACACTGTGGAAATACCAGCAACTTCTTGAGTACGCATATGCACAGTCAGATGTGGAAATCCTGAAGTTGCTGTCGGTGATAACCTGCCTTCTATTGGTGGCACGTTGAAGATTTGTCCAATGAAATCAGGTGATACCGATGACATAATGGGAATTTCAACCATTTAGATATTATTGTCACTATGACCATATTGGACAAGGTTAAGTTTTATTTTATTGATTCATCCAGGGAATATGGACTTCGCTAACAATGCCAGCTCTTATTGTCCATCCCTAATTCCCACTGAACTGAGGAGGTAATTAAGAATCAACCATATTGGTGGGTCTGAATTCACATACGTAAGGATGGATAAGGATGCCAGCCTTCCTTCCCTTAATCAGATGAGATTTTATGACAATGTGGTAGTTTCACTGTTACAGTTACTGAGATTAGTTTTGTCTAGATTTACTTAGTACTTTAATTGAAGTTCCTCAGCTCTTATGATGGAACTTGCAGTCACTTCTTCAGATCAATGGTCTAGAAATCTGACTATTAAAATTCAGTCACTAAACCACCATGATTCTAATGGCTAACTCAGTCTAAGAATGGTTAGCAAACACCCTGACCCTAAAAACTTAATTAATTGTGAGAAAGTGATTGGTTTCCATCAGTTGTTGCTGGATGGTAGGATCCCTAGACAGCAATTCATGTCAGAAGAGAAAGGCACTCCGCAAAGATCACCACATCTTTATGTGCATAGCTTTCTTCAAGGACAGCAGCAATGGTCAATTAAGTTGAAAATTAGGCCTTTAATTACTAGCAAAATGGTATGGACCCATTGTTTGGTTTCCAGCAAAACCTGGACACAGAAATGTGGGGTTTGCTGAAACTTAAGAGCAATAACATTATGACAGGGGTCATATTGGAAGAACATGGATGCACAGGTTCAGGACCAGCATCTGAAATGTCAATTTGCCAGTTTACTTCACAAATGCTGATAAGCTCCTGATTCTTTCTCGCCTTTTTTTTTGCTATTGTTTCAGAAGTCAACCTCCTGCTTAATTGCACATCTAAAGTGCCAATTGTCACGGAACTACATTATAATTGCTGACTTCCCATTTTGAATGGTGAACAGATTTAACAACACTGTTGACGAATCCAAAATCAGAAACAGATGGTCTGAAATATCACTCCCACTGTTCTACAGTTTTTACTAACCCCAATTTACATTAAATTATCTTTTTTACATTGAAGAAAATGAAGGGAGATCTGTAGAATGAAAATACAACAAAAGAAATCACCACTAACAGGTTGGAAATAACTTCCTTCCCCCCACCCCTAAGAACAAAAGTTGCAACATGCACTACTCCCACTTCAACTAATTATATATTCCCATAATGCAACTGGAATTTTTAAACAAATCCAAACATTATAACGAAAGAATCTGCATTATTCTTTACAATTTGTGTATTTTACATGCATGTTTTGCTAAAATGTCAATCACATAACAAAAAAAAGCTTTCCAGGTCTTAAATGAAAACCAGTCTCTGTTGTTCAGACAGCTTTGAAAGTAACTGTTACCACTGAAATATCACTGTCTTGTACGTGTCAGAATTTACAATTACTGCATGGCCAGTTTCATCCACTGCTGCTGTTCAAGCACCAACAATCTATTCGGTCTTCACATGACGTCCAAACACTTCATGAGAACAAGGAAGCGCTGAACACAATTCGGTAATTAAAGGCACATACATATATTTTAAAATTGGATTAGAATTTCTTCCAATCAACAATTTATATGCATTCATGCCTAAATACAGTAGCATTTGTATATAAAGAGTTATGAATTTCAACAGAGATGAAAAAAAGCTATTTTCTTACCTTTCTCAGCTGCAGCAAAATGTTCGGATGCTGGAGATGGTGGTGGGGAAGGCGGCAAATTGGTTAAGTCTTCAACTACATGTTAAAAACAAAACAAAATGCAAGCAGCTGTTTAATAGAAACTCAATAATACAATAATACAAAATATACTGTTTTTGTTATTCCTTGTGAAGGAACTTTGCCAGAACAAGTGTGAAGTGAGGTTGCTTCAGATCACTCACAGCTGCTGATGCTGTTTGCTGGCATGAGGGATGGGATTAATAGTGCTCATAACTTCCTGTTCTGACCATTTGTTTACTAATATAATATTTATTTGATTTCCTAAATGACACCAGAAATTTCTGTCACCAGAAGTCTGCAACTAAAAATTCAAGGCTGGTGTTACTGCTTTTGCAAGGAAGGTTGAAAAGACCCAGTTTAACTAGTTGCTTATCAATCATCTGATGATAACCTGAGCAACTCAAGAAGTTTCTCTTTATTTAACTTTCCAAATCCTTTAAAATCTTTCACACCACTAGTAAATCTTCTTTTACCGTTTCTACTTTAAGAAGAACTACCCAGCCTATCCCTACAATCCATTAACCCTGGGACCATTCTTGTAAATATCTTTTCCTCTCTCTCCCCATAGCATTTACACATCCTTCATAAAGTGGGGTGGCCAGATTTTATCCACAATATTCCAGCTGGGGCTGAGCTAATGCTTCATATGGGATTTGCATAGCTTCCTGATTTTATACTCCACGCTACTATTTATAAACCCAGATCCCATATGCTTCATTAATGGCTTTGTTAAGCTGTCCTCCTACATGCAAAGGTTTTTGGAGGAAGACTCCCAACATTTTGCTATTTATGTCTACCTTAAAATGGTACCATTTAGCACGTACCGCCTCTGCTTAATCTTTCAACCAAATATACTGTTCCCCGTGTTTCTGAATTAAGTTTCCTTTTCCTCATATCCACCCACTTAAACAGCCCTTCTACATCCATGAGATCTATTATCTTCTTTTCTGGTGTCTACACTTCCAAGCTTCATGCAACTTGCAAATTCTCAAACTGTAGTCCATACCATGTCCAAATACCAACTTATTTCAGAAAAAAAGCTGCAGATTGGTACCGAATCTTTTGAACAGGCTTGATTTACCTCATTCCAGTCTGCTAAACAGTCAGTTAATCATTCACTACAACAGTCTTCTTTCCTTTCCTTTGCCTGTTTTTGTTTACATGTTGCTCCTGTACTTCTAATCCTTGGGCTTCAATTTTGTTAAGAAACATAACATGTGGCACTTTATCAAATGGCTTTTGAAAGTCCATTTAACAGTTTCAAACAGCTCTCAAACTGACCAAGATGTACATTCAAACTAATCCCATTTCCCAGCACTTGGCCCATATTCCTCTGAACTCTTGTCATCCATATACTTGTCCACACACTTCTTAAATGTATCTAATGTACCTGCCTCAACCACTTCCTCTGGTAGCTGGCTCCATACATCTACTACCCATTGTGTAAAAAAAAGTTGCCCCTCAGTTTCTTATTAAACCTTTCACCTCTAAGCTTAAAACTATGTCCTCTAGTTTTCGATTCCCCAACCCTGGAAAAGAGACCACTCACCCTTTCTAAGCCCCTCATGGTTTTATATACCTCTATGAGATCACCTCTCAGTCTCCTACGCTCCACGGAGCAAAGGCCCAACCAGTCTAATCGCTCCCTGTAACTCAGATCCTCAAGTCCTGGCAACATCCTTGTAAATCTTTTTTGGACTCCTTCCAGTTTAATCACATCCTTCCTATAATATGGTGACCAAAACTGAACACAATACTCCAAGTGTGGCCTCATCAATGTCTTGTACAATTGCAACATAACCTCCCAACTTCTATATTCAATGCCCTGATTGATAAAGACCAGCATGCGAAAAGCCTTCTTCACTGCCCTGTCTACCTGTGACTCCACTTTAAGGGAACTATGCACCTGTACTCCAAGATCCCTCTGTTCTACAACAGTACCCAGGGCCCTGCCATTCAAAGTAAAAGTCTTACCTTGATCTGTCCTTCCAAAATGCAACACTTCACACTTATCTGAATTAAATTCCACTTGCCAGTCCTCAGCCCACCTACCCAGCCGATCAAGATCCCACTGCAATTCTTCATACTCCTCTTCACTGTCTATGACACCACCTATTCTAGTGTCATCTCCAAACTTACGAACTATTCCTCCTGTTTTCTCATCCAAATCATTAATAAAGGTGACAAATAACAATGGACCCAGCACCAACCCCTGGGGCACACCACTAGTCACAGACCTGTAGTCTGAGAAACATCCTTCCAGCATCACCCTCTGTTTCCTACCATCCAGCTAATTTTGTATCCAGTTTGCTAGCTCTCCTTGGATGCCATGCGATCCAACCTTCCAGAGCTGCCTACCATGCAGAACCTCATCAAAAGCCTTACTGAAATCCATAAACACTATGTCCACTGCCCTCCCCTCGTCAACCTTCCTTATCACTTCATCAAAATCTCAACCAAATTCGTAAGACAAGATCTCCCATGCATGAAGCCATGCTGGCTCTCCCTAATCAACCCTTGCCTTTCCAAGTACAATGATATCTTATCCCCCAGAATGCTCTCCAGCAACTTACCACCATGGATGTTAAACTAACATGTCTATAATTACCAGGTCTATCCTTACAGCCCTTCTTAAATAAAGGCACAACATTTGCTATCCTCCAGTCTTCCAGCACCTTGCCAGAGGATAGCAATGTTGCAAATATCTCACCAAGGGCTCCTGCAATTTCTTCTCCAACTTCCCATGGTGTTCTTGGATATACCTTGTCTGGACTTGGAGATTTGTCTACCTTCTTACATCTTAATACACGCAATACCACTTCTATTGTAATATGGAGTGCTCCCAAAACATTTCCATTAACTTTGCCGGGTTCCCAAGTCTTCACATTTTTCTCCGTAGTAAAAACAGAGGAGAAATAATCATTGAGAACTCTGCCCATCTCCAGCGGCTCCACACATAGATTTTCGTCTTGGTCTTCGAGGGGCCCTATTCTCTCCCCAGTCACTCTTTTTTCCTGAATGTACTTAAAAAAAATCTCTTAGAATTCTCCTTAATTTTTTTCTGCCAAAGCCATCTCATGTCCCCTCTTGGCCCTCCTAATTTCCTTCTAGAGTATACTCCAGCATCCTCTATATACCTCCAATGATTCACTTGATCCCAGCTGCCTGTATGTGACCCAAGCCTCCTCCTTATTTTTGACCAGAGTTACAATATCCCTTGACATCCAGGGTTCCCAACCCCCAGCAGTTTTGCCTTTTACTTTAACAGGAACACGTTGTCCTTGAACTCTTGCTATCTCACTTTTAAAAACCTCCTACTTGCCAGAGGTCCCCTTGCACCAAGCAACCATTGCAAGCTCCTGTCTAATAGCGTCAAAATTCATCTTGCCCCATTTCAGAACTCGAACCTGCGAACCAGTTCTGTCCCTTTCCATAACTATTTTAAAATTAGCGGACCTATGATCACTGGTCCCAAAGTACTCCCCTACTGTGACCTCAGTCACTTGCCCTTCCTTATTTCCCAGAAGTAGATCAAGCTTTGCCCCCTCCCTGGTAGGGCCCTCTATTTACTGCCTGAGGAGACTTTCCTGAACACACTGAATAAATTCCACCCTATCTAGACCTTCAACACCAAGGCAATCGAATCAATGTTAGGAAAGTTAAAATCTCCTACAATGACAACCCTGTCATTACAACTCTCCCCAGTCTCCCTGCACATTTGTTCCTCTAATTCCTGAGGACTACTTGGGGGCCTATAGTACAATCCCAACAAAGTGATCATCCCCTTCTTATTTCTCAGTTCCACCCACAAAGCCTCACCAGATGAATATTCAGTAATGTCATCTCCAGCTACTGCCATGATGTTCCCCTTAATCAAAAAAGCAACTCCTCCTCCTCTCTGCTCTCCACCTCTATCTTGCCCAAAGCACCTGTATCCCGGAACATTAAGCTGCCACTCCTGCTTTTCACTTGGCTATGTTTCTGTAATGGCTATAATATCCCAATCCCATGTTCCTATCCATACCCTAAGTTCATCCACCTTACCTGTCTGACCTGTAGCATTAAAGCAAATGAAATTTAATCCAACCAACTTTCCTCACTCTTGGCCATGCTCCTTCCTGTCCTACCTGTTCAATTTGCTTTCGCTGTCTTCTCTATCACTATCCTGCCTCTCAATTGCCTCACTTCTACTTTGGATCCCACCCCCCGGCAATCTAGTTTAAACCCTTCCTAGTAGTATTGTATACATACAAGTATAGTACAGCAAAGTTCACATTCTCACTTCTTCTCAATTGCTACAGACATTTACTAGTGACATAAAAAAGGGAGTCTCTGGGAGGACGGGCTCTACTGGCTGATATACCAGTTTTAATTTTAAAATAAAAAGAAAACTTAACTCCTTCAACTTGTTTTTAGTAAAATGCAAAAAGAGACTTCAAAAGCATCAGTATTGCTGAGAAGGAAGAAGCCAAATTATCACAGACAACATCAAAAATATTCATCAGCTCAGAGAACATTTTTCGTGAGAGAAATTGTTAAGCTTTCAGGTCGAGGTCTTCTCAAAACTTCTGGTCAATAGTCCCTGAATTCTATATTTTATTTCAGATTTCCAGTGTACGTGGGGTTTTGCTTGTGCTAATTAACCTCAGGGTAAATTGCTTAAGGGAATAGCATGACTGAGCATAGTCAACATGGATTTAGAACATAGAATATTACAGCACAGTACAGGCCCTTCAACCCACGATATTGTGCCAACCTTTTAACCTACTCTAAGATCAATCCAACCATTCCCTCCCATGTACCCCTCCATTTTTCTATCATCCACGTGCTTAGCTAAGAGTCTCTTAAATGTCCCTAATGTATCTGCCTCCACCACCTCTGCCAGCACTGTGTTCCATGCACCCACCACTCTCTGTGTAAAAAAAACATACCTCTGATATCCCCCCCTGTACTTTCCTCCAATTACCTTAACATTATGTCCCCTCATGTTAGCTATTTCCGCCCTGGGAAAAAGCTTCAGGCTGTCTACTTGATCTATGCCTCTTAGCATCTTGTACACCTCAATCAGGTCTCCTCTCATCCCCCTTCACTCCAAAGAGAAAAGCCCTCGCTCGCTCAACCTATCCTCATAAGACATGCTCTCCAATCCAGGCAGCATCCTGGTAAATCTTCTTTGCACCCTCTCTAAAGCTTCCACATCCTTTCTATAGTGAGGCAACCAGAACTGAACACAATGTCCTAACTGTGGTCTAAATCAGGGTTTTATAGAGCTGCAACATTACCTCATGGCTCTTGAACTCAATACACTGACTAATGAAGGCCAACACACCATACACCTTCTTAACAACCCTATCAACTTGCACAGCAACTTTGAGGGATCTATGGACTTGGATCCAAGATCCCTCTGTTCCTCCACACTGCTAAGAATCCTGCCATTACCCCTGTATTCTGCCTTCAAATTCAACCTTCCAAAGTGAATCACTTCACACTTTTCCAGGTTGAACTTCACCTGACACTTCTCAGCCCAGCTCTGCATCTTATCAATGTCCCATTGTAACCCTCAACAACCTTCTACACTATCCATAACACCATCAACCTTCGTGCCATCTGCAAACTTACTAACCTACCCTTCCACATCCTCATCCCAAGTCATTTATAAAAAATCACAAAGAGCAGGGGTCCCAGAACAGATCCCTGCAGAACACCACTGGTCACCGACCTCCAGGCAGAATACACTCCATCTACAACCACCCTCTGCCTATAGTCAAGCCAATTCCGAATCCACACAGTCAAGTTTCCCTGGATCCCATGCCTCCCGACCTTCTGAATGAGCCTGTCATGAGGAACGTTATCAAGCACCTTACTAAAGTCCATAGACACCACATCCACTGCTCTACCCTCATCAATGTGTTTTGTCACATCCTCAAAGAATTCAATCAGTCTTGTGAGGCATGACCTGCCCTTCACAAAGCCATGCTGACTATCCCCAATCAGACTATGCTTCTCCAAATGCTCATAAACCCTGTCCCTAAGAAACTTTTTCAATAATTTGCCCATCACTGAATTAAGACTTACTGGTTGTCCCTACTCCCTTTCTTGAACAAAGGAACAACATTTGCCACCCTCCAATCATCTGGTACTACTCCTGTGGCCAGTGAGATGCAAAGATCATTGACAAGGGCTCAGAAATCTCTTCCCTTGCTTCCTGTAGATTCCTGGGGAATATGCAGTCCGGCCCCGGGGACTTATCCATCCTAATGCTTTTCAAAAGTTCCAGCACATCCTCCTCCTTAACATCAACATGTTCTAGCTTATCAGCCCATTTTATGTTGTCCTCACAAACATCAAGGTCACTCTCACAGGTGAATACTGAAGCAAAGTATTCATTAACGACCTCCCCTACCTCCTCCAACTCTAGGCACATGTTTCCTCCTCTATCCCTAATCGGTCCTACCTTCACTCTAGTCATCCTCCTGTTCTTCACATACGAGTAAAACACCTTGGGGTTTTCCTTAATCCTACTTGCCAAAGCCTTCTCGTGTCCCCTTCTAGCTCTCCTAAGTCCATTCTTAAGCTCCCTCCTGGCTACCTTGCAACTCTCTAGAGCCCTGTCTGATCCTTGCTTCCTAAACCTTAAGTAAGCTTCTTTCTTCCTCTTCACTAGATATTCCACATCTCTTGTCAACCATGGTTCCTTAACCCTACCATCCTTTTCCTGCCTCAATGAGACAAACCTATCCAGAACCCCATGCAAGTGATCTCTAAACAACCTCCATATTTCCATTCTGCATTTCCCTGAGTACTTCTGGTCTCAACTTACACTGCCAAGTTCCTGCCTAACAGCATAATTCCCCCTCCCCCAATTAAATACTTTCCCATACCGTCTGCTCCTATCCCTCTCCAAGGCAAGGCTAAAGGTCAGGGAGTTGTGGTCACTGTCTCCAAAATGCTCACCTACCAAGAGATCTGACACCTGACTAGGTTCATAGCCCAGTACCAGATCCAGAATGGCCTCTCCTCTCATCGACCATCATGTCATGGACGTGAGGTCTTTGAGAATTTGACCATCAAAGTAGATAAAGAGGAACCCTGGTTATGGTGTATTTGAATTTCCAGAGGTCATTCAATAAGGGCCCACAAAGGAGATTGGTCAAAAAGCTTACAGTATACAGAGCTGAGAGCGATATTTTGCATGGATTGAGAGTTGCTTATTAGCCAGAAAGCAAAGAGTGGGGATAAAAGGATAGTCCTCAGAATGGCAGGCTGTGCCAAGTGCTGTGCTGCAGGATTTGCATTTGAATTTACAATTCATATAAACAGTTTGGCTGAAAGAACCAAATGTGATGTTGCAAATAATACAAAACTAGGTGAGATTATGAATAAGGAGGAGGATATAAAGAGGGTCTAAGAGAAAACAGATAAACTGATTGAGTGGGCAAGAATAAAGCAGATGTCAAATAATATAGGCAAATATGAAGTTATTCACTTTGGTGGAGAAGACAGAAAAATTGAGTATATATTTTAAACGATGAGAAATTGGGCACTGTTTACGGTCAAATGAACCAAGTGTTCTTGTACAGAAGTAACTGAAAGCCAACATGTAGATGTAACAACAATTGGGAAGACAGATGGTTTGTTGGCCTGTATTAGGAGAGGATTTGAGCACGCATTTGCAGATGTTTACATAGGGGCCTTGGTGAGACTGCAGCTGAAGTATTGTGCACAGACTGCCCCCAAACCTAAGAAAGAATATAATTACAATACAGGGATCATTGTGGATATAAACCAGAGAAAAGTACAGCACTGGAACAGGCCCTTTGACCCATGATAGCTGTGCCTGTATTTTAAAGGAGATCTTAATGAAACTTAAAATTCTTTTGGGCTTGACAATCTGGATGGAGAGAGGATGCGTCCCTGGCTGTGGAGCTGGGAACCAGGGGTAAACAATCTCAGAATAAGAATAGGCCATTTAGGTGTGAAGAAATTTCTTCCCTCAGAGTGTGGTAAAGTTTTGGAATTCTGCACTCTGGAGGGCTGAATCACCGAGTTTATGCCAAAGATTGATAGATTTCTGGATACTAGGGGAATCAAGGGATACGAGGATAGTGCAGAAAAATGGAGCTGAGATACAAGGTCAGTCATGACCTAGATGACAGGCGGAGCAGGCTTGGAAGTCCAAATGGTGAACTTCTGTCCTTGCTTCTTACATAGAGCCTTCCGTATTGAAGCACAGCAGTCTAATCAGGGTTTGGTAACATCTTAAATCAAATAAGTGGCAATAACCATATAAAACACATATGTATATTAAACAATTGGCGACTTATTGAATTTTTTAAATTGAGTTTTGTGCCAACTTTTCAGATTTTCCAGTCCTATTTTGGAGATCTTATACAGTGAAACTATCCAAATCAACACAAATTTCAAGCTTTATCATTTTTAAAATCCTGGCAGCAATATAATGCTGTAAAACTCCAATAATCCCAAATCCAACTGGTTGGAAATCTCGATGGTTTGGCATCTGACTCTTTCATTAGTCTGGAGAGCGAAACAGTCATCCAGAATGCAAGTGGAGTGGGGACTGGGTTGTAAGTTACAAGGTGAATTTTACAATCTGAAATTCCCCAAATTTCATTTCCCTTTCTCTTTAAACTCACTGGGGCTCAGTTCCCTGTTCCCTTTAAGTTAACTAGCTTCACTGAAATATCTATTATACTACTATGTAACATGTAAAAAATGTGAAATACAAGTGTGTTGGGGTATTAATAGCAGGGACATGCAATTGTTCAGGAAATCCACTGGTCTGGTGCCAAAGTCTCGAGGCTGCTGGATTATTCGAGTTTTACTGTACCATCAAGGTCATCTTGCTTACCTGTAGAAGGCTGTTTCGGCTGGTCGCTCGGTACAGTATCTTTCACTTGTTCTCCTTTAAGCACTGCTACTGCCTCAGCTGTGACTTCCTGCACAATTCTAGCAGAGATCACTTCTGCTGAATAAATATAACAACAACAAGTCGATTTCTGAGTGAGAGCAAATTTGTTTTTGGCACTTGGACCTCCAAATTAAAAATGAAATAAGAAAAAAGAAATTAACACAGAGATGTCAAAATTTACTTGACAGAGAAATGTGTTTTATATCTTGTTACAATGCACATTCATTGTTTGAAACTTGTACATTCTCACGGTATGGGTACATATGCTGTTTAGGAAGATTATTATTCCACAAGCATTATTCCATTCATTTCAATGAATCTGCTACACTCCCACTGTATTGTGCAGAAATAGTCTACAGATGTGATTTTATTTTTGCTAAGAGGAAATTATGTTTAGTTGCCAAGTTGGAACTTGGCTCAATCTTGCCTACCCTTATGTTACTATTCAGATATGAACTGCATTAAAATGGGGTATATAGGCACACCTTGGATCATGTCAGATTAACTAATGCTGAAAATAAAACACCTTTCTTGCCTTTCTCGATGTTTTACCAAATCTGTATTGTATCTCATGGTTAGTCAGAAATACTATTTTATAGTGACTGGGTTATACAACAGTGTGACTTGCATTGTTTTACAACTGTTTACTTCATTGCAACTAAAAATTGAGTTTCTCTTCTAAACTTCAATGAAGTGACTGGTTAAACTGGGAAGAAAAATTGGCAGCTAGGACTGAGCTCGAAATTGGAAACAAAGAGATCATTAGAACACAGATATAATTAACACGAGAGTGCAGCAAAAAAAATGTTCCTCTGACTACATTTAAGATTAAAGGAAAATGCACAAAGTATTTTAATCTAGGGTTTGAAATACAAAAGAAAACCATGACTGAATCATAAAATACAAATTGTTTTAATCTCCAGAAGACTCTGACTGCTTGAGGTAGGGGACGTAGAGGGACATTGATTTAATATTCTGGGTAAAAGTTAAAAGGGAGTTGTGAGGAAAAATGTTCATGCACAGACAGCAGTTAAGGATCTGAAATTCACTGACAGGAAGGGCAAGAAAAACAGAGTCAATCAATACCTTCCAAAGGGAATTGGATAAACACTTGAGGGAGAACAATTTGGAGGGCTCTAGGGAAGAGCAGGAAAATGGAACTGACTGGATGCTCTATTAGAAGCTGGTAGAGACTTAATGTGCTCAATGGTCTCCTCCTGTGCCATAGCTATTCAATGATTCCATGCTCAGCAAAAGGGGGTCTGAAGAATTACAAGTGATAAATATTAAGAAAAACAGAACAAATGATTAATGTTCTGGCAATTTAAATAATTAAAATGGTTTAGGACAGGTTAAGCATGAAAAATAAAAATGTTGTAGTGTTGAAGGGCAAACACCTCTGTTTTCACATTAGATTGTGATTGTAAGAATAAACAGGATGGATCAGAGGAATGATTCAATCTGATGATGCAAATGTCACTCCACTCTTTAAGGAGGGAGGGAGGCAAAAGACAGGAACTTATAGGCTGGTTAGCCTGTCTTTAGTGGTTGATTAAATGTTAGAGTCCATTATTAAGGATGAGGTTCGGGGTACTTGGCAGCACATGATAAAATAGGCCGAAGTCAGCATGGTTTCCTTAAAGGGAAATCTTGCCTGACAAATCTGTTGGAATTCTTTGAGGAAGTAACAGGAAAGATAGACAAAGGAGAGCCAGTGGATATTGTTTCCTTGGATTATCAGAAGGCCTTTGACAAGGTGCCACACATGAGTTTGCTAAACAAGATAGCTGCTCATGGTATTACAGGTAAGGTACTAGCAATGGATAGAAGATTGGCTGACTAGCAGAAGGCAAAGAGGGAGAATAAAGGGGGCCTTTTCTGGTTGGCTGCTGGTTGCTAGTGGTGTTCTGCAGGGGTCAGTGTTGGGTCCGCTACTTTTCACGTTATACGTTAATGTCTAGATAATGAATTGATGGCTTAGTGGCAAAGACTCAAATGATACAAAGATAGGTGGAGGGGCAGGTAGTGTTGAGGAAGCAGGGAGTCTGCAGAAGGACTTGGACAGGTTAGGAGAATGGGCAAATATGTGGCAGTTGGAATACAGTGTAGGGAAGTGTATGGTCATGCACTTTGGTAGGAGGAATAAAAGCACAGACTATTTTCTAAATGGGGAGAGAATTCAGAAATCGGAGGTGCAAAGGGACTTGGGTGTCCTAGTGCAGGATTCACTAAAGGTTAACTTGCAGGTTGAGTTGGTAGTAAGGAAGGCAAAAGCAATGGTAGCATTCATTTTGAGAGTACTAGAATATAAACACAAGGATGTAATGCTGAGGATTTATAAGGCATTGGTCAGACCACATTTGGAGTATTGAGAGTAGTTTTGGGCCCCATATCTAAGGAAGGATGTGCTGGCATTGGAGAGGGTCCAGAGGAGATTTACGAGAATGATCCCGGGGATGAAAGGGTTAACGTACGAGGAGTGTTTGATGGTTCTGGGCCTGTACTTGCTGGAGTTTAGAAGGACAGGGGGGGGGGGGGGGGGGGGGCAGGGGGGAGATCTCATTGAAACCTGCCAAATATGAAATGCCTCGATACAGTGTAAGTGGAGAGGATGTTTCCAGTAGTGGGAGAGTCTAGGGCCAGAGGGCACAGCCTCAGAATAGAAGGACCTCCCTTCAGTGCAGAGATAAAGAGGAATTTCTTTAGCCAGAGAGTGGTGAATCTGTAGAATTCATTGCCACAGACAGCTGTGGAGGCCAAGTCATTGGGTATGTTTAAAGCAGAGATTGATAGGTTCTTGATTAGTAGGGGTGTCAATGGTTACAGGGAGGATGGAGAATGGGGTTGAGAGGGAAAAATAAATCAGCCATGATCAAATGGTGGAGCAGACTCGATGGGCCGAATGGCCTAATTCTGCTCCTATGTCTTATGATCTTATGACATATCCCTGTTTGATCCTAGAACAAGTCTACAGTATCCAGGTAGCTGTAAATAATTTAGGAAATTCAAAACCAATGTCATCTATGAGCCTAAGAATATCAGAAGATTTGTCATAATTTTAGACAGTTTCACACTTGGGCTTAGTTACATTTTCAAAAGCCAGAAATTTTTTAGGATTACAGCATAGTAATCACCAGAAAGAAATGCTCCACGTCTGACTCTTTACAAACTGCTGGACAACTTGTACTACTTTGCCAAACTGAGGAAGTACTTTCTCATTGTGTGGCCCTCTGTTGAAACAACTGGCATGACACAAAATTGCCGGATTTACAACAATAACAAAATGAATCCCACATAGAGATTGCAAATAATCTTGCAGAGACCCCGTTAAGGATATGACTTGGTGGGGCATTCAGCTAGGAGGCTTGGGGGAGTTGTGAAGCTATGTAGTCATATTCTAGCTGGCAGTGAATTGTCCCAAGCAGTTTTTTTTTAAACTTTGTCTTCGAGGTATACTATTCCAATTTTACCCATCACTCGGAGGTTGAAAAGTAATAAGTTTCAGTGTGAAAAGCCATTTTGAGATACTGAAATAGCTACAATGTGTGAATAATTTGAGATATGATGAGGTAAATGAGAGGGCGAAGGAAATTTTGAATCTTTAGCCCCCAAAGGCCGCCTTGTCATTTTGAAGGCTGCCTTCATCATGTCATTTCTGGGTCGCTTGCAGACTAATTGATAGAGAGTGATTGCTATCATTAGTCAACAACTCCATTATCATTGCATCAATCTACTCAGATTGGTTCATGTTTACTTGTCTATCAATTCATTGTTTCCTATGAAGGCAGTGCAAAGGTGCTGTTCCATTATGTTCCCTTATGATTGATTTGGACACTGATTCTATTCTTTTGTATTTTGCACGTTCAACATACTGATGCTGCTGCTTAATCATTAACTTAGAGTTATACAGCACGTAAACAGACCCTTCTGCCCAACTGGTCCACGCCGACCAAGATTCTCATCTAAGCTAGTCCCATTTGCCCATGTATGGCCCTTATCTCTCTAAACCTTTCCTTTTCATGTATCTGTCCAAGTGCCTTTTAAACTTCTCAACGATCAAAACAACAATCCTCAAATAAAACTGGGTAAAAATGTCCTTTTCTTTTGATTTTTCCTTCTTAACTTTTAATTTTTTTCTCTTCACTCTTTTCCTTAAGTCCACTGTATTTTGCTTTCTCTCTCTAATTTGACAATATTTCTGTCTCCATTATTTCTTATCTTTATCATTCATTGGTGAAAATGGGTTTGTCTATATGGTATTCATGAAGCCCAAGATGCAATATTGATTTTGTATCTTGGAGCGTATCAATTATACAGTAATTTGCAGTGCACTAACACATTAACACTAAGCTAATAAATAATGTTTTGTCAGTGCAGTAATTTCCGGTGACTCATTTCATTGCTCTTGCATGATAGCAATCCCAGCAACCACAGCATGAAGTAAGAATCAAATGGTCAATAAAAAGATTGAAATAAAATGAACAAGCATAATGGAGAAACAAATGCACAAAAATAGGAGAACGCAGGACATGGAAAACAGAAACGGACTGAAAAGCAAAGAGAAAAAAAATTGAAGTAAAAATTCAGTTTGAAAGTAATTTAGAAAATGAAAGATTAAATTACATGTTTACCATCTTATCAAAATAAAAGGAAGCTAATAAATTAGTACTTAATTCTTTGGTTTTCTAATTGATACTATATACAATTAGATATCAGTGGTTATTTTGTTTTTTTTCAAACCCACTATTATTAAAACAAACATATTCACTGCAATCACAGTCTGGCCTGGAATGCAATTCCACCTAAAGTGAAAAACTTCACATCTTATGAGTATTATAATATTATTCTACGGGTATAGTACGTTTCCCTTACAGGGTTTTAGTAAAATAGTTAATGAAAGGAAGACTTTTTTTTCCTCCAGTGGTGGTGTTTGCTCACTATGGCACAGACAAGCTTTTCCCATGCTTTTACTAATGCTCTGAATCTGATCGCTCTCAATGTTTGTAGGTTGGGGCAAATTTCTATTTTTCTCTCTTTCTTCCTTGTTACAGCTACAGGTATCTAGATTTAACTCACTGACCACAAAAACACAAGGCAGAGCACCAAAGCGACTCACTCCAGGTCATCCCTTTGTACCGTGCTTTAAGAACCTGATCAAACCACAAATAACATGCAAAAACAAGGGATGACAAACTTGATATACTCAGTGATCTACGAGCAACATTGTATCACCACTGGTGATATTAATTTAACCTTGATAAAGGACATCAGTTGTCCAGAGTATAAAGCACTGGATTGAATAAAACAATCAATTAAAAATATTGGGTGCTAGCTGTGTGGAGTTTGCATGTTCTTCCTGTGACCGCATGGATTCCCTCCGGGTGCTTCAGTTCCCTCTCTTGTCAAGGACATGCATACATTGACCTTGGTATGTATGTGAATGGCAGAATCTGGGGGGGTGGGGGGGTTGATGATAATTTGGGGAGAATAAAAAAGGATTAGATTAGTGTAAACGGGTGGTTGATGGTTGACGTGGACTCGTGCTGAAGGGCCTGTTTCCATGCTGCATCTTTGACTCTATGAGCGAATACTGTGAAAATATTAAATCTGAACTGTATGAACAAAATAATTACTATGTTCACTAACAGTAACCCAATGATAGATACAGAGATGAGCCTGATCATACCCACTACTTTTCACGCATGGCCTACCAACAGCACACACAATATCAAACAGCATTCAGTTATGTAAGATCCTATTTTCAAAAGTACAATTTTTAAAAATCAAATCATCTATGGTCCAACATATTGTACACAAAAAACTTTGATTTACCATCAAAAATACTGGCATTAAATTGAAATGCGTGAGATTTGAGCCTCCCCAGTTTGTAATGATGTTAAATACGGAAATCACATACAGAATTTAAATCTGGGCTCCAGGGGCACTGATAACTGCTGACCTTGAGGTATGGATTTAATGGAGCAATGCTAAGTACAGACCATTCCAATCCATCAAAATATTCAAACAGGACAAACCTGTAAATAAGAAATAATTATCTGGACATTGTGGTAAAAGATTAATGTCTCATTCACTGAATCATTCAGCTCACGTCACTTCTCTTCTCATTTGCACTATGTCCCTCATGTACATTATCCAAAGGGATGTAAAAACATTCCATTTGTCTGCTGAATCATTCAGAATGACCACTCCTCCACTATCACCTCTAACTGTTATTAACACCTCTGTATTAATTGACTGCATGATCAACGTCAAATTATTGATAACCAAGGAATTACCTTTAAATAAACTCAAAGACAACCAATGGTATCCAAATTGGCTGCAGCCAAACTCAAATGACCACTGATCTGGGTTCCACCCTGACTATTCTCTGAAACTGAACTAAGTATTATGAGTACACAACCTGATCCACAGTTGAGCGCCAATCCTCACATATCCCAACCTTTACAGAAGACCTTCATTCCTTCCATTGCAACATCATGTGCACTGCATCTTTAACTCTTCTTTACGGCAAACACTCAATACTTCTTTGCTTCAAGACTCCACATTCTATTCTTTTGGCCTCCTGAGATTTATCCTGGGTAAAGTCTATCCTGAAAAATTCTGCCCATCACAATGGGGAAAAAAAATTGGTCTTCTCCAGTAGTGCAAAACTGATTCATACAAATCAGTGGCCTACTTTATTCTGTGACTGAGGTCATGGAGTGTGTTGTGAAGCAGGCTGTGTATTTGCCATGACCCAGTTTTATGTCACTGAGAGAAGACAAATCCACTTGTTGATGACAATGTTCATTCAGGTCAGTTCGATACTTATTTGGCATATAAAAAATCCATTTTTTTTAAAGGTGGAACAATACATTAAGTAATAATTAATGGATGAAGTACAAAACAGTATGAATTTGAATGTTTTAAGAACTTGAGCAATACATCTGTACATCTGATTATGAACACAATGCAAGTCAGAAATTGTACCTTCTGTTGCAGGAACTGATTTATTGTCAGAAGTTCTTTCAGACGCTGCAAGAAAGTAAATAGAAAAGTAGACAAGGCAAAGAAGAAAGGATCAGTTTAAGGCATATATACATCAGCTTGAGAATAAAAGTTACATGCTGCACATGAAATGTGATTGCAACAATTGCAAAATGAAAGGCAAGTGATTTGCCTGACAAAATACACAGAGCACTGGGGCACAGTATTATGTCACTTAAATAAATGCATGGAAAATGGTGCCACTGTTATGTGAACCCTGGCATTTCCTGCTCTTACAGTTACCAATTTTGGTTTGGTTAAGTGTTATTAATACATTTGAATATAAAGATTACAACATAATACCTGCAGTTAAGTCAAGTGGACCAACTAATCTTGTATAATTTATCATATCATTTGACTCACTGGAACAATTGTCATGGCAGATTTAGTGATGGACAAGCACAATTACAGGTTACCTTGAAATAACCAAGGTGTCTGCACATGTACACACTGTTCTATGTAAATTGTTGTGTTTAGTCAGTTCAACAGCTGTTCAATGGACTGTTATCACACCTACTGAAAACCAGGTACTCCCTTATTTGATTTTATGTTGATTTCTATCCCTCCAGTCCCAGTGTATTGAAGGCACAATACTACACAGAATTATTAGAGTAAGCGACTGTTCTTTAAAAATGAATGTAAGAAACACCATAGCTAGCCAAATGTGCAAAAGACTTAGAAAATAATAAACTATATCTGATACATCAGTGACATTGCAGAACAGACTTTTTTGGAGAACATTTTCACTGTTTATATCTAGATTTCTGATGCTAAAAATCACAAAATATTCAGAATTTATGAAATATGAATAGAAATTCTTTTGTGTTGTTGATCAAATTGTCAAACCATTTGTTAAATACTTGAGGGAAGTAGAGAACTGCAAACAGATGACCTTTTATAACCTTGCACCTTACCTGTAGTTATTCCTTATTAGTTGGAAATCAGTATTTGCATAATACGATCTGAGATCCAGCCATGAGTAATACTACTACCTGCACCATGTCATGCATCCTTCTCATCTAAAAAATCTTTCCTGCAACTCATCTGAATATAGTACGAGTGATCTGAAATTTAGCAGCAATTTCTTTAATCAAAAGGTTACAAATATCTCTACCCCAAAAGACTGTGGATGTCTAGTCACTGCGTACATTCCAGGCTGAGACTGATGTATATGAATACTTCGGGATTGAAAGGCAAAGTTGACGTTTCAGAATTAGCTTCGAGGAGCCACATACTCCCGTGGCTTCTATTTCTTATGGCCAACTGGCGATTTCTTAAAAGAAAATGCACCACACTGTATCAGAGATCACATTAGGAATCAGGCCTGTCATATGTCATGCAAGTCAAACTGATACTAGTGTCTTGATGAGGAAAGGGCAAGGTAATGATGGCCTTATAGATTCACTGTACACTTTAATTCTCCAATGTACGTTCCCTGTTTCAGTTTTGTGGACCTGAATATGGAAGAAAAATACACTTGTGTGACATGTTTTGAATTAAAATGGATTTCCATAATTATTCTAGTCATATAGTACAGCCATTGAGTCAAAAGTCATACATAAATTAATGAACTAGACACTGAAAATACACCAGACCATAGCCAGTAAGGTGGCTAATTTGTTTTTAATTTAAACTTTCTACAACGATCCATAGTTGTTGTTGTTGGAATGACCTTATTTCTAAAACGCCAGATACCAACGGGGAGGGAAAGAGGATTGCCCGAAAAATAGCACCAGTGACCATACTCTGCAGTGTAGTAAGGCAATCCCCATTTGAAAAGTTGTACACACGCACTGCAAATCTAAATCATGTTTCCGCAAGATTATCGTAGACGCGAGGTCACACTGTTTTCAAAATTCAGTTTATTCAATTATATCAGCACTACTGTTATCTCTTCTTGTGAGGGTTTGGGGTGCATCTGCATGGTGAATGCTAAATACAGTGTTTGAGGAGTAGGAGTCCTTCCTTTCCTCCCCCACCATCACCCCTAGTCACCAAGTGCAGGCAGTTCTAGATTCCCGTGCAAACGATAAAGTATGAACTTGCTGGTCACTGTGTGGTGGGGTTCATCTAACCACACCCAAACACTGTCGACTTGCTGTGTCCAAAGACCGAACGTGAACTTGCTGTGGTTCTCCAGGAGAATTTGTCTCCTGAGCCAGTTCTAAATTAGAACTGGCACAGGAACAAGTGAGCTCATTGATTTCAGGGACAGCTGTGAAGAAGATTTTCCTTTTTTTTGAATGAACTGAATTTAGTGAAAAGTTTTTTAAATCTTCAACTGTTTAAATTTGATAACTATTTTAATCGTTTTATTGAATTTTCAATGCTGGGATCATGCTCTTGCTCGACAGACATCTATCAACTAAAAGTCTACACACCGAACCTGATCAGCTGTTGGCACATCTTAACTCCCACTCCCCTGTTGCAATCAGCACCAAGACCTGCAACAGAGCTCAGTAATGAGCCAAGGGACCAGATGCACTTTGTATTAGGCTTCTCAGCAATATGCCAGCCACAGTTAACGTATCAAACAAGGGCCTATTTGAATGCAGTTTCTGAACCAGATGCAAAGGTAAATATAAGTGACTTGGTTTTACTCCTCTATTTTAGTCATTTTAATTTTTTCCAATTAATTTAAAAGAATTTAAGAAACAGAAGTAGGCCATTCAGCCCCTCGTGCATGGTTTAGCCAGGTATAAAAAGCCTTTTACAGCTCTTTCATTGGTGGAGCTTGTTCCTGGATTGTTCTACGCTGAAACAGAACATGTGAATGAAAGCAAGAGAGTTAATGAGACTCGAAATGAAGTGAGAAATTGAAAACTTACTAAAAATATCTGTATGTTTGCCTTCCGGCCTGGGGATGAAAGGGTGAATGGAATCTTCATATTCACTTTTCATTAAGGTAGTTTATTTCATGAGTTAATTCAATAAAGGAAAACAAAATTTGGTTACTTTTCACACATCAATTTAATTAAAACAGGATTCCATGCCTGGAGAGATCACCCACTAATGCCATTGACACCAGACAATCTTCTCTTGAATGCTGCTAAAATTTTATGGAGCTATTCCACCCCTCCAATTCTACCAAATCCCAAGATTGCTCACCATAGTGCTACTAAACTCCAAGACCTTTCTAAAATAAACAACATTCACCATGCCATACCCCATGTCCTCAATTGATGGAATCATGCTTGCTTTTCAAATCCAAATGGCTTCTCGCTCATGGGACATAGATTACTTAGATACGCATGGCACTTTATTCTCTGATCAAGTACAAACTTATTTACAAATCCTCTCCAGGAGGAAGTGCACTTAAACTGCTCATCCAGATCAGCAGAGAAGAAACCTGTTTCCTTAGGAAAAGATAAAGCAAAGGCATTCCTTTTATAGCGAAAGTTATTGCACTTCATTTCAGGAAACATTATTTATATTGACTAGGAGTAACCCAAAGCTTTCTTCCCCACAACAACAAAGTAGTGAAAGTGCAAGGTTAATGGCAGCAAACATTACATCATCATCCAATGAGTTCAAATAGAAGGTCATGACCTTGACTTTACAGTCTCCTGTGGAAAGCACAGCATGGAACCTGGAAAGGAGTGAGGAATAAGCAAAATTCATTAAGTTAATGCTGCATTTTTAGAATATCTGAAAAACAGAGTAGGGTGAGGTCACCTTTAATACAAAGGCCAAATTTTGAGCCCATCTATCAGACTGACTAGAAACGTCTTAATGAATTCGCTAATGGCAAATTGATACAGGTATGTTCTGTTCACAAAAAGCAGGGCAGGGCAAATCCAATTTGGCTAATATCACCCAATGTACACTCAATCATCAGCAAAGTGATGGAAGGATTCATTAGCAATGCTATCAAGTGGCATTTACTTGTCAATAATCTGCTCACTAATGCCATCTTGGATTTTGCCAAGACAACTCAGCGCAAAACCTCATCACAGCCCTTGTCCAAGCATGAACCAAAGACTGAATTCCAGACGCAAGGCAGGAGTGACTGCTCTTGATATCAAAATCACACTTGGTGGCGTGCAGCAACAAGGCACACTGGGAAAACTGAAGGCATCAAGGGGAAAAAAATACCAATGGTTGGAGTCACACCTTGCACCAAGAAAGATGGCTTTGATTGCTGAAGCTCAATCATCTCAGCCCCAGGACATTACAGCAGGAGTTCCTTAGGGCTGTGTCCGTAGCAGAACCATCTTGTCAGTCCAGATGAAGAGTCTTGACCGAAACGTTGACTGTCCATTTCCCTCCGCAGATGCTGCCTGAACCGTTGAGTTCCTCCAACCATAAGACATAGGAGCGGAATTAGGCCATTCAGCCCATCGAGTCTATTCTGCCATTCAATCATGGTTTATTTATTTTTTCCCTCTCAACACCATTCTCCTTCCTTCTCCCCATAACTTTTGACGCCTTTACTAATCAAGAACCTATCTAGCTTCGCTTTAAATATACCCAATGACTTAGCCTGCACAGCTGTCTGTGACAATGAATTCCTCCTCAAAGAAATTCCTCCTCATCTCTGTTCTAAAGGGACGTTCTTCTATTCTGAGTCTGTGCCCTCTGGTCCTAGACTCTCCCACTGCTGGAAACATCCTCTCCACATCCACTCTATCCAGCCCTTTCAATATTCGGTCGATTTCAATGAGATCCCCCCCCCCCCCCCATCCTTCTAAACTCCAGCGAGTACAGGCCCTTGGTCATCAAATGCTCCTTGTATGTTAACGCTTTCATTCCCGGGATCATTCTCATAAACCTCCTCTGGACCCTCTCCAACACATCTTTCCTTAGATATGGGGCCTAAAACTTTCTTTTTCAATCTTTTTATTAATTTTCAAATTAGTACAAAATAATATATATAACATTAGTAATTATACACATGGTGCAGAGAGATCAGGATAACAATCATAACAGTCAATATATATATATATATATATATATATATATATATATATATATATATATAATCACAAGGAGTTAAAAAAAAGTAATCTAGACCTCCCGTTCTCTTATTAAGTGAACAAATACAAAAGGAAAGATTGAAAAGAAATGAAATTTAATTATATGGAAGAAGAACCCCCAAATCAAAAAAAAATTGATAATAAACCAAAAAAAGCAAAAACTTCAAAAAAAAACTGGACTGATATTTCTTCAATTAAAAAGAAAAAAAACATTATGATGTCATCAACACTGCTCCTCTGTATTCAAGGGTTATTGAAAAGGATCTGAAAAAGGTCAGCTTATATCATATGGAAGTATTGAATAAATGGACTCCAAACTTCCTCAAATTTAAGCGAAGGATCAACAGTACCACTCCTAATTTTTTCTAAGTTTAAACATGCTATAGTTTGAGAAAACCACTGAAAAGTGGTGGGAGATATTGGATCCTTCCATTTGAACAAATTGGATCGCTTGGCCATTAATGTGACAAAGGCAATCATACGACAAGCAGAAGCAGATAAATGGGGCCTAAAACTGCTCACAATACTCCAAATGTAGTCGGACCAATGCTTTATAAAGCCTCAGCATTACATCCTTGCTTTTATATTCTAGTCCTCTCAAAATGAATGCTAACATTGCATTTGCCTTCCTTACTACCAACTCAACCTGCAAGTTAACCTTTAGTGAATCCTGCACTAGGACTCCCAAGTTCCTTTGCACTGCTGATCTCTGAATTTGCTCTCCACTTAGAAAATAGTCTATGCCTTTATTCCTTCTACCAAAGTGCATGACCATAAACTTCCCTACACTGTATTCCAACTGCCACATATTTGCCCATTCTCCTAACCTGTCCAAGTCCTTCTGCAGACTTCCTGCTTCCTCAACACTACCTGCCCCTCCACCTATCTTTGTATCATTTGCAAACTTGGCCACAAAGCTATTAATTCCGTCGCCCAAATCATTAACATTTAACATGAAAAGTAGTGGACCCAACACCGACTCCTGCAGAACACCACCATTCACTGGCAGCCAATCAGAAAAGGCCACTTTTATTCCCACTCTTTGCCTTCTGCCAGTCAGCCAATCTTCTATCCATGCTAGTACTTTTCCTGTAATACATGGGCTCCCATCTTGTTTAGCAGACATGTGCAGCACCTTATCAAAGGCATTCTGAAAATCCAAGGAAACAACATCCACTGGCTCTCCTTTGTCTATCCTTCCTGTTACTTCCTCAAAGAATTCCAACAGGTTTGTCAGGCAAGATTTCCCCTTAAGGAAACCACGGTGACTTCGGCCTATTTTATCATGTGCTTCCAAATACCCCAAAACCTCATCCTTAATAATGGACTCTAACATCTCATCAACCATTGAAGTCAGGCTAACTGGCCTATAATTTCCTGCCTTTTGCCTCCCTCCCTTCTTAAAGAGTGGAGTGACATTTGCGATCTTCCAGTCTTCTGGAACCATTCCTGACTCTAGGGATTCTTGAAAGATCACTACTAATTCCTCCACTATCTCTTCAGCTACCTCTTTCAGAACCATGGGGTGTAGTCCATCCAGTCGGGGTGACTTTTCTACTTTCAGACCTTGCAGCTTCCCGAGTACCTTCTCCTTAGTAATAGCAACTACACTCACTTCTGTCCCGACTGTCTCGAATTTCTGGCATGTTGCTGGTGTCTTCCACAGTGAAGACTGACACAAAATACTTATTCAGTTTGTTCACCATTTCTTTGTTCCCCATTACTACCTCTCCAGAATAATTTTTCAGTGGTCCAATGTCCACTCTTACCTCGCTTTTGCTCTTTATATGTCTGAAAACACTTTTGTTATCCTCTTTTATATTATTGGCTAGCTTACATTCATATTTCATCTTTTCTCCCCTTATTGCTTTTTTAGTTGCCTTCTGTTGATCTTTAAAAGCTTCCCAGTCCTCTAGCTTCCCACTAATTATTGCAATATTGTATGCCCTCTCTTTTGCTTTTTGAGTGCTGCACCAGATTTCAGCATCTGCAGTCTCTTGTGTCCCCAACCATCTTCAGCTGCTTCATCAATGACCTTCCTTATATCACAAGGTCAGAGTGGGGATGTTGATTGATGACTGCAAAATACTCAATATCAGTTGCAACTCCTCAGCAAAGAAACAATCCATGATGGCATGCAGCAAGATCTGGACAATGTTCAGATATGGGATGATACGTGGCAAATAACATTCATGCCACAAATGTGCCAGCCATTCTAACCACCTACTCTTGATGTTCAATAATATTATCATCGCTGAGTCGTCAACAATCAAATTTCTAGAGGCCAATGTTGACCAGAAATTCAATTGGATCGGTCATATAAATAGTGTCTACGGGAGCAGGTTGGGCATCCTGCAGCAAGACACAGGGTGATGGAATACTCTCCACTTACCTGGATGAGTGCAGCTCCAGCAAATCACAAGATGTTCAACACTATCTGGGACAAAGCAGCCGGCACCCTCATGCACCACACTAGACATTAATTCCCTCAACCAACAGTGCACAGTGGCTGCAATATGTACAGTCTACAAAATGGACTGCAGTTACTAGCCAAGGCTACACCAACAGCACCTCTCACACTCACGACCTCTACTTGCAAAGAGGACAAGGGCTTCCATCACAGAAGAAAACCACCACCTGGAGGTTCCTAAGTTGCACATCATCTTACCCATCCTTCATTGTCTAAATCCTGGAACTCCCTACCCAACAGTATAGAGAGGGTATTTTTACTAGGACTGCAACATTTCAAAAAATGGTGGCACCCACATCTTGAAAAAGTACATCACTTAAAGAGTAATGTGTTAGCACATAATTCTTATAAATGGTTTAATTTTAAACTACTTCTATCTGTGGTAAAATTCTAACTGCAGTACCAGAAAGACTTCTTTCTTTGAAATACTTTAAACAAGGACACACCTGCATGCATTGAAATCTGGAACAAATGGTGTGTATTAAAAATACTATGTTACCCTTTATAGGATAATATGCAATAATTGTTCATGTAAATTACACCTATGTTTTTCAAGGATATATTATTTATTAAATATTTTATATCATTTATGTACAATTTGTTGTTCTGTGATATTTAATTCTAATGAAAGCTGGTTAACTGATAAATGTTATACAAAAAAGAATAGCTATAGAAATATTAACTTTAATAAACTGAGCACTTTAGAAAAAATAACATTTGCAACAGCAGTGGGAACACACAATTTTTCCATGATCTCAAGCAAGCCACTAAAAAGACCTTGGCTCACTTTCCACATCAAATTACACACCACAGTTAATTCCTCTGAAGCAAAGATAAAATTGGTTCTCAATTAATTTGATTCATGGATGGCAATATTCTCTGGCATCAAACACCATCTGTTTGTGAAAAAACATTTGTCTTGTGCTGGGGACCACAACCGGTGGGAAATTTCTAGAATTTTGACCCTATTATATTTCTTCTCTGAAAGCTTCACCACATGGACAAAAAAAATTAAGCTTCGCATTTAAATACATATCTGTTAGCTACTGTTGTAAAGATTAGGATGTTAAATATAGATCTATCTTACTTTTTCATTTGAAAAACAAGAAGAAAGGCAAACATTGAAGTTACATTATAGAGCATAATGTCATAAGAAAAAAAATTATAAAAAATAGCATTTTAGATCAAGAAAACAATTACAAGAAATTATCAATCGTACGTGCCTCAATCATGGCTTTCTTTGTATCTCGTTCATTATCAAATATTAACTCTTTCTAGAAATATGTACTGAAGATGAACATATAATAGCAATTTCATTTTTTAAATGTAACAGTTTTAATTAAGCTTCATATTCTTGTACATTTATCTGCACAAAATTACGTAACAAAAAATTGCTGGGAAGCTAATGAAGAGTTGGTGCTTGAATTTCATTTAAAGAGAAAACTATATATTGAAGTCTTTTATTTCTGGGGGAATTTGACCAAAATTTTAGGGAGGAAATTATAAAAGAAGAGTAAAGAGATAGCATTGAAATGGATAGTTTTCATCTACCTCGGTAACAGAACAGACAATGCAAGTCACAATGCTTTCATTGCTGAAAAGGTCTAATGATCTATCTCCATTATCTTTACTAATTATTCAACTAGTATGACACATGTTCTTTCACACAAAATGTATCAGCAATTCTCCACGCAGTGAAACATTGTGTCATCAAGAATATACTTCTATTTTCAAAAATGGTGAAGGCTGAAGAATGATTTTGTTTTCCAGGAAAAGGAGCCAAGATAAATTGAAACCAAATAAAAAAATAAAAATTCAGTTTTAATTTAAATAAATAACATACAACAAATTTAATAACCCTACACTACATAGATTAAATAAGTAGATGTTTATTTTTTTTTTACACATTATGAGTAATGTCTCTAAAATATCTTTGTATTTTTAAGACATCCTTGCAGCAATAATGATATTTAAGCAACAATGGGATCCTGTACAAAGCAGATAAAAACATTTTACTTACGTTGTACACTAGAGCTAAAATATTGGGTTCCCTTCAATCACAGTCCCTGTACAGACATAAAGCATCTGGAGAAACTCACAAGGATGTCACTGTAATGGGCAATCCTACTAAGACCAGAATCTGGGTTGCTTTGTCCAGATGAAAACCCGAATATTAATGAGTCTGCCCAAGTATGCTTTCTTCTAGCGTAGCTGTGTCAAGAATGTGCAGTATATGCAGTAAACCGTTGTCATAGAAACAGAGGCAGAACTGACTAAAGTGTAGCGCAGCAGCAAGAGTGCGAGGACTACAGCCAATAGTTTATTTATTCCTAATTAGCAAATTACCACTGATTGTTCAACGAATCATGCAGCACAGAAGGAAGCCATTCAGCCCACATTACCCATGATGATATTGTTTTTCCATTTCTAACTACAATTAAAAATTACAGCCTAATCTGCTTCCACTACTCTTTCAAGGGCGTAACATTTCTAAATATTACACCAGCGATAACAATCCAGTCACAGAATAAAGGAAATCCTGGCCAGGTAATTGTTAACGTAAAATTATAATTCTCATTAATTTCTCCTCCAAAATATGCTTGATTAGTTCAATTTACAACCTCCTCAAGGGAGAGTGAAATAATCTGCGCTGTAGATTTCTGCAGCCTCAAATTCTGGCAACAGCCTTTCAAATAACCTTTATTGTTTTAAGATGTCTCAAGACACTTGAATGAAGACATCTGAATCAAGATTTGGCACTGAGTCTGTCAGGAGATATCAGAACAGAAGGCCAAGAGTCATTCATAGAAGCAATTTGAAGGTACAGCTTCCAATGATAGAGGACATAAAAACAGTGACATGCAAGGCACCAGAACTGGAGCAGCAGCACAATTCTGAAGGGTTGTGAATCTGGAAGGGATTACAGGGATTGAAAAGCAGGAAAGAAGCTTATGTTTCTCACCCAAACAGCAGATGGCCAGAGGTTCTGAGCTCGCAGAATTTCAGGGAATGACACTTGCATCACAAGGGGCAAATATCTTGTAGTAAACCCATTCATATTCTGTGTACTCGTAAGTAAGGTTTAACAGACAAATTCCCTTTAGTTTCGACTGAATATCAAACTAGATGTAGGCTTCAGTGAATTTTCCCTTCAGCAAAAAATATATCATTTTGGATACTGTTGGCAGGTTGGCCTTTCAGCAGAGAGCAGCAGCAGCAGCCAGGTCTGTGGCACAACACCTGGCTCTGATACACAGCAGGGAAGGGTGGAGTCAAGGAGAGCTGTACTGATAGGAGATTTGATAGTTAAGGGGACAGACAGGAGATTCTGTAGCCATGAACGAAAGTCCAGAACGGCATGTGGCTCTGGGCCTGTACTCGCTGGAGTTTAGAAGGTTGAGGGGGGATCTCATTGAAACCTACCAAACATTGAAAGGCCTGGATAGAGTGGACGTGGAGGGGATGTTTCCAGTAGTGGAAGAGTCTAGGACCAGAGGGTGCAGCCTCAAAATAGAAGGACGTCCCTTTAGAACAGAGATGAGGAGATTTTCTTTAGCCAGAGGGTATTGGTATTGGTTTATTATTGTCACTTGTACCGAGGTACAGTGAAAAGCTTGTCTTACAAACCGACCGTACAGGTCAATTCATTACACAGTGCAGTTACATTGAGGTAGTACAAAGTGCATTGATGTAGTACAGGTAAGAACAGTAATATTACAAAGTGTCACAGCTACAGAGAAAGTGCAGTGCAATAAGGTGCAAGGTCACAATAAGGTAGATCATGAGGTCCCAGTCCATCTCATTGTATAAAGGAACCGTTCAATAGTCTTATCACAGTGGGGTGGATGCTGTCTTTAAGTCTGGTGGTACGTGCCCTCAGGCACCTGTATCTTCTACCCGTATCTGTGGTGTATCTGTGGAATTCATAGCCACAGATGGCGGTGGAGGCCAAGTCATTGGGTATATTTAAAACGAAGGTTGATAGATTCTTGATTAACAAGGGCATCAAAGTTTACAGGGAGAAGGCAGGAGAATGGGGTTGAGAGGGAAAAATAAATTAGACATGATCGAATGGTAGAGCAGACTCAGTGGGCTGAATGGCCTAATCCTGCTCCTATGTCTTGTGGTCTTATGTTGTCTCCTGGGTGCCAGGGTCAAGGATGTCCCCGAGCAGTTGCAGAACATTCCCAAGCGGGAGGGCTAGCAGCCAGGGGTCATTGTACACAATGGGACCACAACGTCAGTGGAAAAAGGGGTGAGGTCTTGCAGTATGAATATAGGAAGTTAGGTAAAAGGGCAAGAAGCAGGATCTCAAGGGTTGTAATCTCTGGATTACTCCCAGTGCCAGGTGCTAGTGAATGGAGGAATAGGAGGATAGGGCACATGATTGCGTAGCTGGGGAGCTGGTGCAGGAGGGAGGAATTCAGATTCTTGGATCACTGGTATCTCCTCTGAGGCAGATGTGACCTGTACAAGAAGGACAAGTTGCACCTGAACTGGAGGGGTAACCAATATCCTGGAGTGGAGATTTGTAGTGCTACTCAGGAAGATTTAAACTAGTCTGGCAGGGTGGGGGGGGGGGGGGGTGGGAAGAGGTGGAGGGGTGTGAGACCCAAAGCAGTGGTGTGCAGGTGAGAAAGTTGAGGTAAATATTGAAATTGAAGTGAGAAGTCCAGTAGGCAGGACAGAAAGGGACGGGCCAGGGAGCAAGGAAGGACCGATAGGCTAAATTGCATGTATTTTAATGCAAATAGCCTGACAGAGAGGACAGATGAGCTCAGAGTATGGATAGGCACATGGGATTGTGATGTTATAGCTATTGTAGAAACATGGTTGAGGGATGGGCAGGTCTTGTAGTTCAATGTTCCAGGGTACAGATGCTACACGTGTGATAGAGGTGGAGGTAAGTGAGGACAGAGATTTGAGTTTTTGATTATGGAGAACATCACAATAGCACCTAGAGAGGATATTCCTGGGGGATCATCCAGTGATGCTATATAGGTGATCACTTTGATGGGATTCTACTACAGACCCCCAATAGTCCATGGCAATTAGAGGAGCAAATATGCAGGGAGATCACAGATAGCTTCAGGAATAATAGGGTTGTAATAGCAGGTGATTTTAACTTCCTTAATATTGACCAGGACTGCCATAGTGCTAAGGGATTAGATGGGGCAGAATTTGTTAAGTATGTCTAGGAAAGTTTTCTCTAGCAATATGCAGATGGCCATACTCGAGAGTGGGCAGCACTCAGCCTCTTATTGGGTGATGAGGCTGGGCAAGTAGCTGAAGTGTCAGTGGAGGTGCACTTTGGAACTAGTGACCATAATTCTATTAGCTTTAAAATAGTTATAGAAAAAAAAGGACTGGTCCACAAGTTAAAGTCCTAAAGTGGAGCAAGGCTAATTTTGATGGCATTAGACAGGAACATGTTGATTAGGAAAGGCTATTAGGGGCATTGAGTATAGCAGTGAGGAAGTCATGTTGCAGCCAAATAAAACTTTGGTAAAACCAAACTTGGCAGAATTGTGTGCAATTCTGGTTGCCTCATTACAGGAAGTGGAAGCTTTGGAAAGGGTGCAGAAGAAGTTTACCAGGATGTTGGCTGGATTAAAGGGTATGAGCCGTAAGGAGAGGTTGGACAAACTTGGGCTGTTTTCTCTGGAGCGTCGGAGGCTGAGGGGAGACCTGATAGAAGTTTATAAAATTATGAGAGACATAGATAGAGTAGATAGTCAGTACCTTTTTTCCGGGGTCGAAATGTCTAATACTAAGGGAATGTACTTAAGGTGAGAAAGGGCAAGTTCAAAAGGAGATGTGCTGGGGGCAAGGTTTTTTTTAAATGAAGAGTTATAGATGCCTGGAATGGGCTGCCAGTGGTAATGGTGGCACTTAAGAGGCTTTTTAGATAGACACATGAATATGCAGAAAATGGTGGGATATGGATCATGTGCAGGCACAAGAGATTTAGTTTAATTTGCACCATGTTTGGCACAGACATGGTGGACTGAAGGGCCTGTTCCTGTGCTGTATGTTCTATATTAACAGGTAAAAGGGATGTCTGGAAGTGGGAAGCTTTTAAAAGTAAGATAAGGAGAGTTCAATGCCCACATATTCTTGTTAAAGTGAAGGACAAAGCTGGCATGATTAGGGAACCCTGGCTGATGAGGTATATTGAGGCTCTGGTGAGGGAAAAGGAGGCATATGTCAGGTATAGGCAGCTGGGATCAAGCAAGTCCCTTGTGTTGAGGGACAAAGGAGTACACTTAAGGAGGAAATCAGGAAGGCAAAAAGGGGACATTAGATATCCTTGGCAGATAAGGGAAAGGAGAATCCTAAGAGATTCTATAAGTATATTATGAGCAAAATGGTAAATAGGGAGAGAATAGGTCCCCTTAAGGATCAGTGTTGTCAACTACTTGTGGAGCCATGGGAGACAGACAAGGTCTTAAATGAATACTCCTCATCTGTATTTACTGTGGAGAATCTCAAGGAAGCTAGGGAGTTCAGAGAAGAGAGCTGAAACATAGCGACTGTACAAAAGGAGGCATTGGCGATGTTCAGGTGCATAAAAGAGGTAAATCCCCGGGGCCTGACCAAATGTATCCTCAGATATTGAGGGAAGCAAGGGAAGAAATTGCTGGGGCCCTGGCAGAGATTTTTGTTTCTCCCTTAGCCACGGGTGAGGTACTAGAAGACTGGAGGGTGGCTAATGTTGTGCCTTAATTTAGATAAGGCTGCAAGGATAAGCCAGGGAACTCAGTGAGTCTAACATCAGTGGTGGGAAAGATACTGAAGGGAATTCTGAGAGACAGGATCTATCTGCAGTTGGAAAGGAAAAGACTGGTTAGGGACAGTCAGCATGGCTCTGTATGTTGGAAATCATGTCTCACAAATTTGATTGAGTTTTTTTGAGGAGATAACCAAGAGGATTGATGAGGGCAGGACAGTAGATGTCTATATGGAGTTTAGCAAGGCTTTTGACAAGGTCCTGCCTGATGGGCTGGTCCAGAAAGTTATATCACATGGGATCCAGGATGACCTAAGTAATTGGATACAAAATTGGCATGGTGGAAGGAATCAGAAGGGGGGGGGGGGGGGAACGCAGTTAATGGAAGGTTGTTTTTCAGATTGGAGGCCTGTGACCAGTGGTGTGCTGCAGGGATCAGTGCTGGCCCCCTTGTTATTTAGCATGTAGATATTAACGATTTGGATGAGAATGTAGGTGGCATGATTGGAAGTTTGTGGATGAACCACAATTGGTGATGTGGTGGAAAGTCATGTTACAGCTGTACAAGACGTTGGTGAGTCCACACCTAGAATATTGTGTGCAGTTCTAGTCGCCATACTATAGGAAGGATGTGATTAAGCTAGACAGTGTGCAGAAAAGAGTCACAAGGATGTTGCCAGGACTCAAGGGCTTGAGGGACTTGATAGTCTGGGCCTGTTTACCCTGGACTGTAGGAGGCTGAGGGCGACCTTAAAGAGCTTGATAAAATCATGAGAGGCTTAGTTCATTTCCAAGGGTAGGGGAGTCTAAAATCAGAGGGCATAGGTTTAAGGTGAGAGGGGAAAGATTTAAAGGGGACCTGAGGGGCAAGTTTTTCACATGGAGGGTGGTGGAAATATGGAATGAGCTGCCAGAGGAAGTGGTAGAGATGGATACAATTATAATGTTTAAAAGACAGTTGGACAGGTACATGGATAGGAAAGAATTAGAGGGATATAGGCCAAATACAGGTAAATGGGACTAGCTCAGGAAGGCACCTTGGTTGGCATGGATGAGTTGGGCTGAAGGGCCTGTTTCCCTGCTGTACAACTCTTTGGCTCACAATATTAAATATTCAGGAATTGCCAAATTATCACTCTGAAATGAAGCAAAGATTAAGACTTGACAGAAAAAGGATGAAGAAAAGGATTATCTTCAATGATAATTTTCCTGTAGTCTGAGATTAGCTTCTTGAAAAGCATTAGCCCCAAGACATGGAAAACGTAAGACTCTTCTGTATGATCAGAACCCACAGAGGAAATGGATATACAAGTTTAGCAACTTATTTCCAGAGGTTTAGATTGAAGCGAGTCTTTAATGTTATTACTGTGATTTATATTGTCATCAATTGGATAAGGAAAATGCATTTGTCATACAAGGATTTAAAATTGAAATCCAATGCATTTTCCCCCTACACATTTCAAAAACATATCTAGAATTGTTTTTTTATCTTGTACAGGAAGGAATCATGGGGCTTGTTTTTAAAAGAGCATTTACATAGCACTTGTCAGACTGCCAAATGTTTTACACAATCATTTTGAAATACAGGATAACTGCAGAATGTTACTTTCAGGATCAATGAAGATTTGTTGCTAGGGTAACAACTATGATGACAATTCATGAAATGCCTTTTTGCCATCAGAGGCATCAGCTTCTCTACCTCACCCCTTCAGAAAGAGGAGTTTATTAAAAACATTCCTCCTGTTTCTCTGCATTAGCTCTATCATTTTAAAGAAAAGTATGCTGGTAATCTATGGATCAAGTGAGGCTTTCTGCAAGTTTCAGAACATATATCTGCAGACACCAAGGATCTTAACTCTGTTATTTCAGATGGCAATAAGCACAGGAAACAAACAAACCAATCAGAGACTCATGACACCACCAAAAACTAGTGTCATGCAAGGATAAAACCATATAACCTAACAAAATCAATGTGCCAAACAGGACGATTCAGCATGTAAATTAGGGCTTATTACCTAAGGGATTCTTGAGGCTAATAGAGGACATCAAATCAATATGATCAGGGATACTCAAATATTCTAAGAAGTTTAGTTCAGGATTCAATGGATTGGTCCATTAACACAATGTTACTTGAGCACAATCAAAAGACATCAATCATGGGTAATGCAAGGAAAGGTTAAAAAGCATTGGCTCAGAGTTTGTTGTTCTATTGACAGTAAAACTCTCAGTATTCAGCATAAATACCATGAAATTGGCAGCAAATTCTGGAACATGCATATGTTCACTTAAATGCAGAAATCCAAAAGTCAATAAAGATTTCCTGATTATCGACAGATTGCATTCTCCTGCAATCTTCTCCTGTGGAATCAATAAGGTGACAAGAACTTCAAGTATTTACAAACTATTCTTGCTGTAATAAACCATGAAAATATGAAGTTTTTATTAAATGTCTAATTTAGTTTTTATATGTTGTATTAAGCTATAATTTCAGCACAGTAGCAAAAATACATTTTGTATGCAATTCCTTCAGGTAATTAGCTTATGATTATTTCAGCTTCTACCTTAATCTGTTTACATTCTGATTTCTGATTCAAGTTCTAATAAATGATTACACTGTTAATAAAAATTATGCCTTTTACTTCCTGCTTTGCTGCCAGTGAGAATAGTTCAGTGTGATTGGCTACCCTGACAACATGATGGCACCACAGCTGCTGGACATCAGAGATTCCTCTAACTTAACGTATAACAAGTGCCATCAGTGAAAAGGAAGTCAGTGCCACAGAATGTGTTACATGTTTGTAGACTGCCTTCTTCACTATCAATAAAGAGTGCCTTTTTCTTTGCCACAGACAGAAAATCCAGATCATAATTAACTGTAAACAATTAAAATGCATATAGGCTAATCTTTTCCTTTCCAGATAGTTATAACTAAGTTATCAGGAAAATCACTAAAGCAAATTGGTTCAATAAATCACTATGAACCTGATCATACTTAAAGTGTGGCTGGTGTTTCTATAGAAAACCAGTGACTTAGTTCTTAGATCAAGTCATCTCCAGCTCCCAGCAACAAGGTTACATTCACAGTTCCACCTCTGCTGGCATCTAACCTCTTGCTCTACCACTGAATTCAACACCAAGTCTAATGGGAGAGCGCAAATATCCTCAGCTTTATGCCAAGTCTCAATGTGATTTCATTCATGTGAATGAGGTTGCCAATCTTGCTAAGAAAGTGTAGGTAAATGGTTTCTTTTCCTTTATTTTACTTTATTTTTATGCTTTTTAGATAATTTCTCATAGTTTATTTTTCAAATCTTTTTACTAATTCTGATTATAAGTCCAATGACCTTTGACAGCTGAAGGCTGTTAGATGGCTATCAAGGTGTTCTGGGGGTCAGGGCTCCGGATCTGCTACTAAGGGCAATTTGTTACTCAAAGCTTCCTCCTCATCGTGGGGTGGCTGTAGAAGCGAGACTTCAGTGTTGCCTGGTAGCACAGAGCTGCAAAAGCCATGGGGATGAAGTGGATCAAGCCCACTACAGCCATACGCAACTTAAGGCCACCTTTTCACAAAGGGCAACTGGACAAATTGCCTTAAGCACATTGACAAAAGTTTGCTTGTTTGAAAGGGAATACATCCCACATACAGTTCCATACTGTACACTAATGCCATCCATACACAGACAATGCTCGACCCAAGAAGGCTGGGAAGAGTCAATCACTGAAGTATGTTCAAGACAAAGCACAACCAATTTTTGGATATTCAGGGAATTAGGGGATTATGGAGCTAATGCAGGAAAATGGCACTGATGTAAAAGAGCAGCCATGATCCTCATGAATGGCCAACTTCTACTTCCATTTCTTATATTATGTTCCAAAACCAGCTGTCCTTTTGTACACATCTGAAATAATGGTCCATCTGTTAACAGCATGCTTCTTTCAGGCCTTGCAAGCGATTTTATTTTACTTCTGCAGGTGTTTGAAGAAGCCAAAATGTTTAAGGAGAAAATTAATAAAGTTTGTACAAGATTGATTATATAGCAAATTTTTATTTCTACTTTAAGCAAAAATCCCTCCAAGTGGGATTGATGACTTTTTTTTGCAATAGCATGCAAAAAGATGTTCAGAACTGTTTGCACCAAATCATCTTCAGCATGCTCAGTCTTCTATATACTTGTCAGTCAGGGCATCACGCCAATTACAAGCCAAACGAATAACCCATAAATTGACTCTGCTTTCAAGGGGAATTAAAGGCATAAATGTGCTTAAACCTTGGAAATACTTTCCAAAGTAAAAGGGTTACGTACCCTTGTTCCACCCCTCTGCTAGTAGCTACAACTCCTATCAGTTACAAACCAAATTACTCCAGGGAGCAATCACTGTGCCCAAGAAGGAAGAAGGAGCAATTAATTCTTAAAACTATAATAAGGGATACTGAGAAATAAGGTGTGAATGTGTTTTATGATCAGCTTGAGGCTTGGTGACCACTGCTCTAATGTTCTAAATCTTTCCTACTTCCTGTGTTAGTCAAGTACCTTCTGAAACAAAAAAGCTTTAAAGCAGGAAATAATGAATCACTCTTGGAATCATGTGGCTGTCATGTCAGACAATTTTAAAACAGATCTTGCTTCTCAGTTTTCATAGGACACTTTTCTCTGAACTGTAATTGAAAGCTACAGTAATATCAACAACTGAACAGTCTTCACCCAAAGAAAATTAAGCTTGACTTGAGCTAACCTGATAAAAGTCTTCAATTAGCAATCCTACTGTCATCCAAGAGCAGGAGATATATATTTCTGCTGGTCTCTGGATTATGAGCCATAGTTAACCTAACACAACTTTTATTGTTTCTGCCAGCTTCATTCCGGCTGATATAGGGGAAGGAAATGAGAGGACAGATGATGAAAGTCATGTTGCAGCAATTACAATAGGACCCTTCTATACCTAATATTTTTTATATAACCAGCTCAACAACCTAAAAGGAAAAGTAATTGTTGGAAGAATATACCAGAGGCAAAATGAGCAAGTGGGCATCCCTTATACTTCATAAGGTCACTCTGCAAGAATAAAAATTAATGGGGAAAGAGATCCTGGCTAAAAACCAGAAGAACAAAAGAAGTTTGGATCACAGAACTTATCTGCTATGATCAGAACACCTGGCTAGTTTTTGCTTGAGAATTCATCACTGAGTATGGCGTTGTCAATATTCATAATTTATAAGATATGTTAAATTTTAAATCATTGATGAGGTTACAGTCACTGGAACAAGTATTGACATTGACCATGTGATTTTCTTGGAATATGCTCCAGGTTGCTTCTCCATCAACCAGACATAATGATGTAACCAGCAGGTTTAACACTACCAGATGGATGTCTTAATCCGCTGATCTCAGCTACCAGTTAGCTATAAAAACTGGCCAGCTGCTGGAAGAAGAGCAGCTGTGCAAGGAGAATATCAAAACAAAACTCTGCTTCCTTGAAACCATCTTTTTGCATTCCTTTCGTAACTGAAGGTTTGGCACCAGAACATCTTTGTTTGTAAAAACCTGACATGAACTGGCCCACCACAGAATAATGTTAATTGCTTTAACACAAAGAGAGTTGAGCTAATCTTCAGAACCAATCTCTGTTACTTGTAATTCCATAACATGCATTGGCCTTGGCTTCAGAGTGACAGATATTCAGACCCATTTTAGATTTAGATAAAGAAATGAAGGCTATATCAGTGTTGAGGGAGAGGAGCATTCCCCGATTTGTGTTGGGATTTTTTGATTTCAGTTTTTCCCAATAAAATTTTCTATGTCCATTTACTTTTAATGGGGGTCAGGTAATGTAAAATCATCACTCAGATTGTAAAATGCTCCCACTGGTTTTTGACAGATTTTTCATCATGGTCTTGACTTTTTTCCCTCTCCTTACATTATTCTTTCTTATAGTAACAATAACTTTTCATTCACAATCCATTTTAGTTGTTCAAAGACATATTTCAGAATGGCATGACCACATTTATCCTGTGAATTGTTTTATTTCAATATTTTCGTTTATCTCACTTGAAGGCCTTATCCTCTCATATTTAGAGCTACAGAGAAGGAGAGGGTGAAGAGAACAGAGGAAATGTCTCATAAGCTGCACAGCAAAGTTGGGAAGGCAACACTTACAAAAAAAGTCAGAAGAGAAAATTGAAGCAAACTGAAACAGCAAGTTACAGCTACAAACATGCAGAGAGAAAAGGTTACTGAAAATTGTTCAATTCAATATTAAGGCCCAATGGCTGAAAAATTTAAATATGATGGAGGAGGAGCTCTTCCTTCAGCTTGTCTTGGGCTTTGTTGGAACAACATAGGGTGCTGAAGACAGAAATCAGAGTGGGACGAGGATGGAAAATTAAAGTTACAGATGACTAGGAGTTCAGGGTTGCCCCTGCAGATTGAACAGAGGTGTTATGCAAAGTGGTCACTCAAATGCATTTGGTTTCTCCACCACTGTGAACACTAAATGCACTATACTAAATTGGAAGCTCCTGAGGGATCTTGACAGGGTAGATGTGGAGAGATGCTTCCTCATCTGGAAGAACTCTAGAACTTGGGCTTTCAACTTAGTGTACTGTATTCAATGCTTCCAATGTGGTCTCCTGTACACTGGAGAAACCAAATAACTGATTTGAGTACTTAGTGCATTGCTCCCACTTTCTGCAAATTAAAATGCACTTGACATCCATTGAGTCACTTGTACACACAGAAACAGGCCCTTCAACCCACCATGTCTCTGCCGATCTTCTTTGCCCACCTGATGAAAGGTCCTTGACCCCAAATGTTGATGCTGTTTCTCTCCTTACTGATGTTGCTTGGTCTGCTGAGTGGTTCCAACATTTTCTGTTTTCATTGCTGTTAGTTGAGTGATTTGATTTTATTTGATTCGATAAAGGATATTTTATTAGTAGCTCTATGGCTGTTATACAAGCAAATACATAAATTAGGAGCAGGAGTAGGCCACTTGGCCCCTTGAGCTTGCTCCATTTAATAAAATCACAGTTAATCTTAATGTAACTTAACTCCATGTTCCCATCTACGCCTGGTTAACCTTTCACCCCTTTGCTTAACAAATATCTATCCACCTCTACCTTAAAAGCATTCAGAGACAGTTTCTACCAGCTGTCAAGGAAGAGAGTTCAAATGATACATGACTCTCAGAGTAAAAATTTCACCTCATATCAATCTTAAATGGATGCTCTCTTATTTTTAAACAGTAATCCCAGTTCTAGATTCCACCACAAGATGAACCTGTCAAGATCCCTCAAAACCTTATACGATTCAACCATCTTCACTCTTCTACACACCAGTGGATGCAAGCCAAGCCTGTCCAACCTTTCCTTATAGGAAAACACCCCTATTTCATATATTAAGTCTGTTAAACTTTCTCTGAACTGATTCCAATGCATTAACATCCTTCCTATACAAAGATATCAATACCGTACACAGTAATCCAGGTGCTCTCATCAATGCTCCAGATAACTGAAGCATAATTTCCCTACTTCTTTTTCCAGTTCCCCTCACAATAAATAAAAATATTCTTCTGTTTCCTAATTGCTAGCGGAAACTGCATACTAGTGTTCTGCAAATCATGCACAGGCACTCAGATCACAAAATATTTCAGGAACTCTGCCATCTGTCACCATTTCAATAAAACACTTCTCACATTTTCCTGCCAATATGGACAATTTCACATTTCTGACATTATTGGCCAGATATCTACCCACTCATCTAACCTTCCTATATCCCTTTGAAGCCTGCTTATATCCTTTTCATGACTTAGTTTCCTTCCTATGTGCCGTAAGCAAATATACATTTGGTACCTTCATCCAATTTTCTGTTGGCTGACTAATCCTCTGTCCATGCCTACATGTCACCTCCCACAAAATGAGTTTTCATTCTTTGCATGTGGGACATTACTAAATGTCTTCTGGAAACCCAAGTTATTTGTCTTAGTATGGAGTAGTCCCAAAGAGCATACAGATATTACTACACCTAGTTAACAGAAAACCTACTGAAGTGCCCTTAGAAGCATAACAGAAGCGGAAACAACCAGTTGCAATGTATACTCTAAAGTTAATGTCATATGGGGAAGTTCCAATGACTTGCTATAGATTCCATATTCTAAAATTATGATGCAAATATTCAGTGATGGTTTGCTAATGGTTCTGGTTTTCATTGCAGAGCACAGAGTCAAATATACATGTTCTTCATGGTTGCTTAGTAAGAGATAACGTGGCACTATAATCGCTGCTGTATACTATGAAAGATAAGAGAAGCAGAATTTATTTCACCTGTTGTCACATCGTCTCTAGTGGCCAATTTCCCATTGATTCCATTTGCTTTTGTCACAGTGTAGGCTGTTTGACTTCCATTTTGAGTCTCTGCAGGGTGCTCTCTGAAGGAGTAACCATTCTCAGTCCTGGATATACATTCATCTGTGGCAGTCTGCTCTTTAAAATCTGCAGCAAACTGATGTGAAGCATCCTCAAGGACAGTGTTCGAGGCCCACTGTGGTGCATTCGCCTCAGACTTCCTGTCATCTGCCATTCTTCTTTGGTAAGCTCACAACTGTAATTAGGATAATTGTACTGGTTATTAAAGATGACTGCGAGCAATGCAAAGTGTAATAATCCTTCTCATTTCATGTTCAGATAACTTACAATTTCTACTTTAATGATCAACACAAAATGATTAAAAAAAAGAGAACCCTTTCTGTGACTATTTAGCAAACAGCATCAGAGGTTGTTAGCCCTTATAATGGAAATGCATATATCTTTGTTTTCACTGTCAATGGAGAGTGATTTTATCTCTGATTGAAGATATCTTGTCATTGCATCCACTCCCACAGAATTTAAGAAATGGGACCACAAAAACATGCTTTGCTAGGAAATAAATACTTATATTGAAAATGTTGGGTTTCTGTACTTATTTTCACAAAAGTAACTTGTTCATTTTTGCATCAATTATACATATTCTCAACACAGGAAAAAAAACACTTGCTCATCCACACCCATTGCATCATTGAACAAATAACAGTTTCCTGCAAGCAAATGATTGCTCAGCAAATTCCCCCCCCCCTCCCATTTTCCATGTTGCTTGCTTTATTAGCATGTGATACATATAAGAGACAACAGAATCACAGCAAACCTCATTAAAATTAGCATATTTAGCAAAAAATTAAATACTGGAAATAAGCAAGCTAAGCAGCATTTGTATTTTACCCTCCAGGAGTTCCTGTCTTCACAGCATTTTGCTTTGCTTTTTTTTAAGTAAAGTTTTGATTCAGTCACTTCATCTCTTGTTGGTGGTAGTGATAAGTACTGCAGATTATTTAATTAGAAACCATAATTCATTATTACATTGATGTTACTTCCATTGTCAGAATTTCTACCCTCTGAAATTAACATTTGTATTTCAATAAATGATTTCTGTGAAGACATGTAAATTCCAAGGATTATTTTGTAAAGCTAAATTTTTAAAGTAATTTCTCCTTTACTTCAAATAAGCTAAGGCCAATTTTCTTCAAGGAACCTTGGTATAATCCAAACCCTATTTCTTGCTACAAATAGTTGTTCCCTCAGCAGTTATAGAAGAGAAGCAAGCCCAATGTTATTTTTCACCACATGCATAAAATGAGAATAAAAACCATAATTAAACCCAACCACTTGGACAGAAACCTCCAGAGGTGATGCTGAAGAAGCTGCTTTTGCAGTGTGGGGCATCCTGGAGAGTGCCTACTTCTGGGCACATTAAATTAATAATGTGCATCTTTTTTCTCCACAGAAGTCCTATAAGTACAATCTAATTGCACAGCAAGGGAAACCAGAATATCTGGGACTTTGGTGAATGAGACTATCCCCTTCATGAAAGGATTGAGAAGTGGACATGAGGAATGGGAAGGAGGACGTACAAGGGTGCCTGAATTCAATTTTAAATCAGTACATAATCAACAATTTGTTGATGCAGCAATAACAAGTACTTCACAGGAGCTCTGTTAAACAAAGGTTGATGGTGATCCATAAAAGGGGATGGAGCAGCAGATAACTCTTTGACCATGGCCTTTGTTAAGTTTTAGTACGTTTTAAAGGTGGTGATAAAGGTGGACAGGTTCAGGAAGGAAAAAAGTTAGAGCAATTAAATGCAGGGATGAATAGGAGATCACAATTAGAGGGCAAAAATCTCTTGGAGTGGTTTAGGCCTAAAGAAGGTATCAGAGAAAAGTAGCAAGATCATGGTAGAAGTTGAAAATAAGACAGACTTTCAAATCTGAAGTTTTTTTAAAGCAGGAACCAACTTGGGTCAGCAAGTACAGGAGTAATTGAGGAACAACATTTCAAAATGGACAGTAGAGTTTTGAACAACAGATTATGGAGTCTGGACAAAAGTTGGCCAGCTGGGAGTGTATTCAAATAGCCAACTCAGCAGAGGGAGAAACAAAACGCCAGAAAGAAAGATCCAATTGAGAGAGAGGAAAAGAAAAATTTAGATTTAAGAAGTTGATAAAATTAAATTTTAAACCAATTCAGTAATATTGAGAAATAATCTTGGCTTGAAAAGATCATGAAGTAGAATTAAAATCAATTTGGGTTGAACTCCGAAATAGCAAAAAAGCAGAAAACACGAGTAGAAGTTATTTACTGGCCACCAAACAGTAGTTATAATATTGGGCATGACATAAATCTGGAAATTAGAGATGCATATAACAGGGGCAATACAGTAATCACCAGAGACTGTAATCTACATATAGACTGCTGGTGTAGGCTCAAAAGGCTAGATACCTGCTATTTTTTTTTAAACAAATGAGACTCCAGTCGAGTAATTCTTCAATTCCTGGGTAAGACTGGTTAAGTGCCAATCTTTGGTTATGGTGCTCAAATTATTAACAATAACTACACTATTAATCACTTTCTAATAGGAGTTTAATGGATAATTAGTGCATAGATACAAAAACAATTATAATTGGTGAGGGGTGGGGTTAAGTATGAAATGCTCCAAGTTATCAGCAGCGTGAGATTGCAACTCATGGCAATTCAAGTCACCATCCAATTTGCACATTGAAAACGGCTTGGATTAATCAGATGCTTGCTTAATAAGCAAAACCTGGGCTACCTAGTGCAGAATTATTTGTAGAACCATTATGTATCATGTATTGCCATCTGTTGGTAGAAAAGATGAGTGCAATCATATGTTGATTCAATATAATAATGGAAATGAATAATGAAGACATAGATGCAGAATCTTAAAAAAAGCAAACTTTCAGAATGAGAGGTTTTGGCTTAAATTTAGCAGGCAGAAAAGTTTGTCAAATTTATGTGGAAATTTTCAGAACTGTTGGCTGAATTTAAAATAACATTATTCCCCCAAGTCAAATGGAATTAAGAGAGCGCTTGAAGAAAAAAATCCAAATTTAAATCAAAAGATTCAAACTTGAAAAGAACCTGTGGGATGTTTGGTCTAATAAATCATGAGGAATATCGAAAATGCATGATGACCAAAGGATGTGATAACTATGATTTTACTTTGTAAAATGTTTAAGGGTGGAGAAGCACTGCTCAAGGATTAAGAAGAGAATTTACTTTTGGAGAATGAAGGTACTGCTTAGAATCTTAAATAAGTATCTTTTTTTTACAACTAAAGATGCTAGTAAGAATGAAGATGTATTGCAGAAAAATGGAACAACTGTCAGATATAAAGTGAAAACACAAAAAAATTCTGCAGGCGCTGGAATCTGGAGCAATACACAAGAAGTGCGAGAGGAACTCAGCAGGTCCGGCAGCATCCATGGAGGGAAATAAACAGTCGATGTTTTGGACTGAGACCCTTCACCAGGATGGGAAAAGAAGAGGGCAGAAGCCAGAATAAGAAGGTGGGTGGAGGGGTAGGAGCACACGTAGACAGGGGATAGATGAGTTCAGGTGATAGGCGAGTCCAGGTGAGAGGGGGATGGTAGGTGGGTGGGGGAGGGGAAGAAGATGTAATAAGCTGAGGGATGACAAGTAGAAGAGGGCAAGGGCTGAAGAAGGAGGAATCCAGTCGGAGAGGGCAGTGGACCATGGAATAAAGGATGGGGGGAGGGAAGGAGAGGGGCTGGGCAGGTCATCAAGGCGGGGGAAGGGAGCCACAGGAAGAAGGGAAGACAATGGAGTGAGGGGGAAGACTTAAAGTGAACTTGCTCTTTAAAAAACTGATAACCTTAGATGATGGAATCAGATCAGGTCCCAATGCATATGCAAACTGCTACCTCTAGCAGTCAGGTGGGAGATAAAAATCACAATTCTTCAATTTTGTTTAAATAAATAAATTGTGCCAGTGGACTAGATATTATCCAAAATAACTATTTTATTCAAGAATGATAATACATGGGTAATCATAAACCAATGTTGTTGGTCCAAAGTAGTCGTGACCTAATTATTAGAATCAAAAATTTGAAATGCTATCAATGACCTTTGAGAAATGTGTAAGTTTAATGATTGCCTCTGTGAATTTATTGAAGTCTTGCTTCACAAACTTTGTAGTGTTTAATTTGAAGGTGCGAGTGTTCAGACAGGTAAGGATAATGTGGTAAAATTCCAAGAAATCTATTTGAGAGGAAATGCAGCAGCATGAGCAGAGAGAAAATAAGAAGGTAAACAAAAAGCAAAGCTCTAAAACAGAAGTGCTGAAGACACTCGATAGATCATCAGAATTGAAAGAAGTCAGAACTTCCCCACACACGTGTGTCACATGTGTTTTGTTATAAGTGAACAAGTGAAAGCCAATGTGAGAGGTTTCCTTCCTTTGTTCCTAGTTAGATCTGCAATTATTTCGATTCTGATGGGGAGTGTAAACCAGAGGTAAATGTGGGGCCTGCAGAGAACAAGGTTGGTGAATTAATAACAGTGAACAAAGAAGTGGCAGATATGTTGAATAAATATTTTGCATTAGTATTCACTATATTGCTAATATCCCCAAGATATCAGACAGGCTAATTTCAAATAACGTAGTGGAACTATAAAAATCACAAGGGATAAAGTACTGGAAAAACTCAAGGGCTAAAGGCGAACAAGTCGCAAGGACTCGATGGACTGCATGCTGGGGTTTTAAAGGAAGTAGCTGCAGAGATAGTGGTCCCATCAGTTAAAAACTCTCAAAACTCACTAAACGTTTCGGGTCCGACAGAGCAGAAAGAGGGGAGATAGCCAGTATAAAAAGGTGGGGGGAAGGGATGGAGAAAGAGCTGGTGGGTGACGGGTGGATCCAGGTGAGGGGGGGTGATAGGCAGGTGGCTGGGGGGGGGGGGGGTGAGAGTGGGAATGATGCAAGAAGCTGGGAGGTGATAGGTGGAAGTGACAAAGGTTTGAAGAGGATGAAATCTGATAGGAGAGGGCAGTGAACCATGGAATAAAGGGGAGGTGAGGAGAGGAACCGGAAGGAGAAATATGTGGGTGATGCGGCCGGTGGGATAAGGGAAAAAAAAAGGAGACAGAGGGGAGAGGTTACTGGAGGTTAGAGAAATCGATGTTCATGCCATCAGGTTGGAGACTACCAAGGCAGAATATGAGGTGCTTTTCGTCTAATCTGTGTCTCGCCTCAACTTGGCAGTAGAGGAGGCTGTGGACAGACCGGTCGGTTTGGGAATGGGAAGTGGAATTAAAATGGCTGGCCACTGGGAGATCCTGGCTGTTACAGTGGATGGAGTGAAGGTGCTTGACGAAGCGATCCCCCTATCTGCGTCGAGTCTCACTGATAAATGACACTGATGGATTTGCATATGAAGGACTGCCTCAACTGCAAAGACTGTTTAGGGCCCTGATGGTGGTGAGCAAAAAGGTGTGGGGGCAGGTGCAACATTTAGCACGGTTGCGGGGATAAGTGCGCGTTGGGGGATTGGTGGGGAGGGACGAGTGGACAAGAGAATCACGAAGAGAGCGATGCCTGTAGAAAGCGAAGAGGGGAGGGGAGGGGAAGATGTGTCTGGTGGTGGGATCCTGTTGGAGATGGCAGAAGTTGCAGAGAATCATGTGTTGGATGCGTAGAGTGGTGGGGTGGTAGGTGAGCACAAGGAGAACTGTATCCCTGTTATGTCTGGTGGGGGATGTGGTGAGGACACATGTACAAAAACTGGCTGTCACATAGAAAACAAAGAATTGGAATAAATGGGTCCTTTTCAGACTGGAATGAGGTGACTAGTGGAGTACCACAGGGATCGGTTCTTGGCCCATAACTGTTCACTGTTTACATTAATGACCTGGAGGAAGGAACAGTAATATGAGGTTTCCAAATTTGCAAATGATAAAGAGGTGGAAGGGTATGTTGTGATAAGGATAGTGTGACTCTGCAGCAGGATATCATAGATGGATTGAGTGAGTGGGGAAAAGGCTGGTAAATGGAGCTTAATGTGGGGAAGTCTGAGTTCATGCACTTCAGTAAGAGAAATCGAAAGGCAGATTATTATCTAAATGAACAAAAACAGCAAATGAGTGAAGTTCAGAGGGGTATACACGTTCGAGCGCATGAATCACCAAAAGCTAGCTGGCAGTTGCAATAAGTAAACAAGAGCAAACAACATTTTGGCCTTTGACAAAGGGGTTGGAGTTTATAAATAGGGAGGATTAGTTGCAATTGTACAGGACCTCACCTGGATTTCTGCATATAGGCGACCCCCATTTTACAGTAGTTTGGGTAACAGAAATTCACCCTTACAGAATTCAAAATTTGCTACCAAAAAATCTGGATAGAGAATAAAAATTAGCTCTCACGGAATTTACGTGTCAATTTTTATTTTATTTCTTGTTTACATTTTTTTGATGCATGCACAAATGATGTAGCTTTGTGTTATGGAAAACTGCGCTAAGGGCAGTCTTCTGGGAATGCAACGCCCCTCCCATAACACAGAGGCTGCCTTTATAGTTTTGGTCCCTTTACCTTAAAAAAATAGTAACATCGGAGGCAGTACAAAGGACATTCACCAGGCTATTCCTGGGAATGAGAGGCTTGTCCTACCAAGAGAGGCTGAACAGGTTGGGCCTGTATTCCTTGGAGTTCAGAAGAATGAGGGGTGACCTTGTTCATATAAATCAGGTCCTAAGGGGTAGTTGACAGGGTAGATGCTGGGATGTGTTCACTAGTGGGAGAATCTTGAACAGAAGGACATAATTACAAGACAAAGAGCCGGTCATTTAAAACTGAGGTTATGTAGAAATTTCTTTTCACACAGGGTGGTGAATCTCTGGAACTCTCTGCCCCAGCAGGTGGTGGAAGATGGATCATTGGAAGTGTTTAAAGTGGAGCTGGATAAATATTTGATAGATCGAGGAATAGAGGGGTATGGAGAAATGGTAAAGAAGAGGAGTTGAGAACAGCATAGATCAGCCTTCATTATATTATATAGTGGGGAGGCTTGAAGGGGCTGACGGCCTACTCCTGCTCCTATTCTAGTGTGTTCTTGTGAGGTAGAAATGGATTAGGGTAGATCTGCAAAGCTTGAATTTCAAAAGGCTTGGAAACAGAGTACAGCAAGATTCTGCACTGGGTCCAGTTTTGTTTTCACTCCATTTAAATCAAATGAACTTTGACATTAGTTAGTCAAACCAACAGAATTGTGAATTTTATGAATATTAATGAGACTTCAGGTGCAACTGGTACAAGATACATTCACTGCAAATGTCAAAACTATTTTCTTCTGCAAACTTTACAGTAACTATTTTTAAAATCTACTGCAGACCTGGCATCCGATGTCCATCTTCCATATTGCTAATCTGCAACAACAGCAAAGGATCTCTATTCCCCTTATTTTAGTTCACTGCTGAATGCTGCTTGATTACAAAACTCCAATGATTTGGCCAGCAACTGTATTATATTATAACAAGGACCACAGAGTAAGAACACTGACTTTCTATCTGGACTTTCAAGCAAATTGGGATTATACTTGAGATTAAGATGGAAACCAAAATATCATGTGTTACAAATAAAGTTTCTTTTAAACACATTTGAGATTTTGAAAGACAAGGGCAAGACAATTTTAACATAGATTTATCTCTTTAGCACTAGAATAGCTGTTACACAATAATCATGGCATAGTTCACCATAAAAAATCTTACTCGTGTATTTAAAAATTGCAAGAGCATTGTAAATGCCTGAAATTCTCAGTAGTTCACTGGTATATGTTAATTGGGCAAAAGAAGACTGTAACAGAAAAACAAGCAACTTCTGTATTCCCATATTTCATTACAGGAGAGTACACTATAGAGGCTGCCGATTGATTCTTTCCTTATTACTGTGAGCCCTGACAGTCTCGCCATTTAGTCTCAGTATAAATTCTGATCTCGTACTTTCATTCTACACCAGCTCCTGTATATCATAGATGAGTCAACTTCTGATGCTTAACTTAGACACCAAGCTGATGATGCTTGCATCTCCAATGATTTGGCATTCTGTGCTGATGTCAGTGATGAACAATAGTGTCATAGAGCTATACAGCATGGAAACGGGCCCTTCGGGCCAATTCATTTATGCTGACAAGTTGCCTAACTGAGCCAGTCCCATCTGCCTGCATTTGGCCCATATCCCTCTAAACCTTTCCTATCCATGTAACTGTCCAAATGCCTTTTAAATGTCGTAACTCTACCTGCCTATACCACTTCTGGCACCTCGTTCCATATACTCACCACCATCTATATGAAATAATTACTCCTCAGGTCCCTTTTGATCTTTTCCCTCTCACTTTAAACCTATGATGGTGAAATTTGCTGTGCTAATAATGTAACCAACAGAGCTTATAAGAAGAGTAATGGAAAAAACAAAATTATTTAGGATCCTCTGTTAAAATAAACCACCAGTTTTAGAAAGAAACTTCATAAGGATCAATAATAAAAGCTTGCATGTAGACATACGATTGTGAATGAAAAGGCTAAAAGCTCTTTCAAGTAACCATCCCTGGCTGTGAAACTGCAATTGAAATCCGCCTGGGACTGGGCTGATGAATTAAGATTTACATGCTTACTTGGAGACCAGATGTGCCTCAGCTACTCTCTTCAGTGTTCATTTTAAGCAGCTGCTACATTAAAAAAAAGGGGTGTTTCTGAAGGTTTACTATATAATTTAAGCCCCAGTTTCTAAATGCAAGAAACGTCTGGCCAAAACAGGGCTTGTCAATCAAGGGAACGAAAGGAAATTACAACTTTGCACAAGTTGCATCAAGTGTAATTAATGACCTGCACAGCTCCCCAACAACAGAACTGCAGAATCCACATTGTCCCTTCAATTCCATTTTGTTGTAGTTAAATGGATTCAATACCCACTTCCCAGCTAATGTATTTAAACAAGAAACTGTTATTACTATTGATTTCAGAGTGATGAAGCCATGGTATTTGGAGATTTAAACACAAGATTAATGAAGGATTTTGACCTAACTTAATTCATTATACAGAACGATTTTCCAAATTAAATTGTTGGACATGTTAAGTTTGGTTGCACAGAGTTTTTGCCTTGATACTCGACCTTTAGAAGTTTTCTGTGTATTGAACCAATGTGGGTTCTAGCTCTGCCCAATACATCACAGGCACATCTCTCCCCACTATTGGTAGTATCTACAGGAGGCGTTGCTTCAAGAAAGCAACATCTATCATCAAAGATCCCCACCATCCAGGCCAAGCCATCTTTTCATAGCTACCATCGGGCAGGGGGTACAGAAGCCTGAAGTCCCACACCATCAGGTTCAAGAAAAGCTACTTCCCTTCAACCATTCAGTTCATGAACCAACCGACAAAACCCTAATCATTTCAGATTAGCAATACCTTGAACACTTTGATCACATTGCACTAAAATGGATTTTGTCTCCTTTTGTTCCGATTGTGTTCTGTCTTGTAAAAATTACGTATAATTTATGTTTAAAATATGTTTTCTTGTGAATGCTGCTTATATGATGCTACGTGCCCGTAATGCTGCTGCAAGTAAGATTTTCACTGCACCTGTGCATACATATGTTTGTGCATGTGACAATAAACTCGACTTTGATTTTGATATATGCAGAACTTTTTTTTCCAGCCATACTCAAATCCCCTCCATTACCTCTTTTACTGGAAAATTAATGACTTTATCACTGCCACTTTCTAACCAAGCACAACCATTCAGCACACTTGATGGTGACTTTGAGTGCACCTGTCCCACTTCATTTCTGAACTTATCTCACAAAACGATTCCCTTTGTCCTCAGCTCCCAATTCAGCAGCCTTCATATTCAATGGATCACCTCTGCTGGTTTTGCCACCTCCAGCAGATGGCACCACCTAACACTCCCCTACATTTCCTCAGGACTATTCCTTCTGAGGCACCCTGATTCTTTCTTCACAAATGCTGGCCGACCTGCCAAGCCTTCACAGAAGCCACAGTATTTTGCTGTCTACCAAATGATTAATCCTGAACTTCCTTTGATTTGTAGTTCACTGCATTCTAGTTGCTGTTCTGACTGTTGTTCTTCAGCATTTAGGCAAGTTGAATGTCAAATTTACTTGCATTACTTTATATATTTCATATATTTGAGCCCCAAGTTCTTAATTTTTGGTCAGCTCAATACCTTCCATGGGAAATTGTGGCCAAAGTATACTTGAAATTGCTTATTGGGCTAAAAGATTCTACTTAACTTAATTTGAATGATCATGTGTTCAAGAACTATACCATTTAATAACTCCATTGGCTTACATCTATTAGCTTTAGCAAACTCAATACTTTTTGATATGTACACATTTTTGAAAGTAACCACTAATGTTTGTGCACCCAAAGCATCAAGTGTAACTCAAAGGGACTTCTTCAACAAGTCTATTCTCATCATTTTGATCTGGGAGCAGTGCTGGATGTGTGGGCACAGCATGGTTGACATGAATTCGATCTTAAACCAGCACTACAGACTGTAGAAAACATCCAAGTAAAGACTTGGGCAAAACAATTAATTGGATTGCTCAAAACTTTGCCATTATTTTTGACTCACTTGAGATTTAGATCATGTACTCAAGCCATCGCTAAAACCTCAACATCTTCAGCTATGTCTATGCCTCACTTCATTTGGGGCTTAAGAACCTATCCATACCTTTGTTACCTCTGGAAGACCATTCTAATACACACCTGACTGGCCTCCCCTGATTTTCTCTCCCATTGCCCTTCCCTTATTAACCTTCTCTTGCCCTATAAGCCTCTCAACATCTGTGAGCCTCTAATTCTATCTTGTTAGTAATTCCCAGATATAAATATTCTACTAATGGTCTCCCATAGCTTCAGCTAGTAAAGAACCAACCTCCGTAATTCCCTCCCTAACTCTTTTCACCTGCCTAAAACATTCCTTTAAACTTCTTATTGATCAAACCTCTGCTCTAATACTTATGAGATTTGAGTCAGGTTTTGCTCCATCATGCTCTTGTGATGCACCTTAGGAACTTTCACTATGTTAAAGGTACTATGCAAGTATAAACAGAATGCTGTAAGAACTCGGTGGGTCAAGCAGCATCTGTGGAGGCAAAGGGCATCTTTTGTGTCCACAGATGCTGTTTGACCCAATGAGTTCTTCTAGCATTCTGTTTATTTGTTCCATGTTCTATCTGCAGTCTCTTTTGCCTTCATACAAGTAGAAATGGAACGGTTCCCTTATACAATGAGATGGACTCTGACCTCACGATCTACCTTGTGACCTTGCACCTTATTGCACTGCACTTTCTCTGTAGCTGTGACACTTTACTCTGTACTGTTGTTGTTTTTACCTGTACTACCTCAATGCACTCTGTACTAACTCAATGTAACTGCATTGTGTAATGAATTGACCTGTACAAGCGGTATGCAAGACAAGTTTTTCACTGTACCTCGGTACAAGTGACAATAATAAACCAATACCAATACCAAATCTTTGTTATTATCACAGCTCACCTAAATTCCACAAGCATTCATTCAGCTGACCGCATCCAAATCGTACTGGAGACTGGGCACAAAACCAGTGACAGCAAAAGGAAACTCTCTTCCCGTTCCCACCCCTTCACAACATCTACACTATTTTCTATTCTTTGATCTTCAAGATTTGCCCAATTCCCACAGATGGGATATAAATTATCTACATTTGTGTTGAATTCTATACGATTATTGTAGCCAGATTTGCCACATTATAAACCTCACCGAATTCAATTGGGACATCACTTCTACAAAAACTCCGTAATTTTCATTTACTGCATTTACACTAATTATTCATCAAGGGCTCAGACTAACCAATTTCCACGTGACAATCAACCTCATTACCATTCAAGGCAATGAATTCCTGTATCACCAGATCATCTGGGACTTGAGCTTTCGGCAGGCCCGTCAGTCCAACTTACCCAATGAGGCAGAAAAACTAATAAAGGAATCATGGAAAAGGAAACAAAGTCAAAAAAAATAAGAGAAAGGTCGGGGTGGGGCGAGAAGAGAACAGGGAGTGGGGTACAAAGGAGATTACGATCAATTTTATGACTGCAGAAACGAGACTTCATTTAATTGTTCCAATTTACACTGAAACATTATGTGGAATCGCAGAAAGAAATAATATAATGAGAAGGTTCTTGCATTATTAAGTGGTAGTCCTACTATTCTGTGCTGACTTTAATTCATCTTAAGAGCACAAGTGAAGTAATATCTTGACACTCAAGAGGAGACAGATGAGCAACCAATTCTACAAGGTTACTATCTGACTGGAGCAATGCCAATTGTTGAGCTAGTTGTAATGAATGGCAGTTCACGCCTTTCTTCTTCCTTGCCACAAATCACTGTTATTTACACCCTAAATGATAGTGGGTGCATTAAGCTCGTATTCCCAGCAGATGCTACACTATTTACTATCTTGTAATCTTTAATTCAGACCTGTTAGCATCTCTTTCCCATGACTAGTGAAGCATTACATCAAATTACATACAGGGCTTGAATTTTGGGGTGATAATAACTTTTAAAAGGCCTATTTGGAAAATCAGCTTTTAGTTTTTCTTCATCAATTTAACTATTTGTTTCCGATATGTGCCAACCATGCAGAATTTATACTTTAATTAATTTTGCATTAATTTGCTTCCTGTGGTTTTAAAAATGCTCATAAACTCTATTGACTAATGCCATCTGGTTGTGGGATAAATGGCAAAAAGCCAGAAGTGTAAAAATGTAACTGGAAACTGGGAAAAAATAAAGTGTTTGCAATTGCATGAATGAAAGTGAAGACTTTGTTGAAGAGATAATAGTAAAGCTTGAATCTGTCAGTAGTTATTATTGTTATCAATTTTCATTTAGCTGTGCTTTATGTTGATCAGAAGTTGATACATCATGTAAAAATATAATTAGTTGAATCTACCTAATTTAGGCAAACATGAAAGAGAATCAAGAAAACATTTCCAAACTGCACCAAAAACAAAATTCATGCCCCATACATGAGCCATTAATAGCCCAGAGATGTGCCATTTAGCCATACCAGTTTACGCTACTGTCCATGTGGCAAGGTATACAAATCTACACTTTGCAATCTGCCCTCATAATGTAACCATTTCCACTGTACCCATTCTATGACAAGTACATCCTTCCAGTAGTGCCTATTTCCATTTTGCCATCTAATCTGATTAACCTAACCCTCTAATAATAAAAACAGAAAATACTGGAAAAATTCAGTAGGTCAGGCAGCATCTGTGAAAAGAAAAATGGTTGATGTTTCAGATCTGGGACCCTCCATCAGAACTGAGAAAGAGAGAATCAATTCAGTCCAAGTAGCAGAGAAGGTGAGGGAGATCAATGGATGGAACAAAGGGAATTTCACTGACAGGGTGAAATAATGTTGCTATTAGATGCCTCTACTCTCTTCCCTCTTTAATAGTCATTTAATTTCCTCTTAAATACATGTGTGTGAATCACATCAAATATTTTTAGTGGCAGTGATTTCTACATCCTTACAACTCTGAGCAATAGTTACTTTTCATTTGTTTGGGTGATTTTACAATATTTTTTTCCTGTAAACACTCTTGCTGTCTCTATTCTATAAGAACCTTTCAGAATTTTTAAGGACCCCTATGAGGACGTTCCCCCACCCACCTCCCCAAGAGCAAAAAGACTCAATCTGTTTATCCATTTCTAATGGTTCTAAACTTACTGTTCTGGTATCAGGTTTGGCTCCAATGTGGTTACTAGAACCAAGTACAATACTCCAAGCGTGAGCTAATCAAAGTTCAACAGAAACTTCACACAACTACCTATAAATTCAAATTCTTTCCCTTCATAAATAAACCATAATCCAAATACTTAATTCTTTCTTTCTGGAGCTATGCTTTTCCATGTTTTCCTCCATATCTTTGCCTGGGCTCTCAATAATTATTTGCAATCTTCTTTATTCATCCAAGCTGTCCTTTCATGGTTTGCAGGCATTGATTCCTTACCACTCTAGAGGGGCCTCTCTTTTAAGTATTTGCTCATTTGGCTATATATTTATCAGGATTACATCTTTACAATTACAGTGGAACAGCAGTAGGGCCTTTCGCCCTGAAATCTATTTCAGTTCTGAATAAAATTGTGGCTGATGTACATTTTAATTCCACCCATTTTAATTTAACCTACTTTTGGCTCCATAATTCTGAATCTACTTGCTGAACAAATATCAAATGGCTGAATTTTGAAAATGGTTCACTAATATATTAGGCGAGAGTTTTTCAGATTTCCATTATACTTTGTCTTAAGTGCTTTCTGACATCACCATGCATAACCCAGCTGGGCTCTTGCACTAGAGGAAATAATTTCTCCATTACTACCTTATCGACTCCTTTAGATTAGCCTGATTTAAGGGTATACAAGTCTAGCCTTTGCAATCTGCCATCATAATTTAACGTTTTTAATCCAGCATCAGTCTAAAGAATTTCTACAGCGCCAATTCCAAGGTCAATGTATTCATACAAGAAAGGATTTTTAAAAATCTCTACCAATGATTCAAGTGATATTTCCTGAAACTTCTTTTAAAGACTAGTTGCAAAGGTAAAAGTACTTTCCCATCATGTGTTATAATCTCAAAGAGCTGCCAAGATTCATTTTGACATTATACCGATGGCAAATAAACATTTAATACAAACTTACTTACAGTCTGAATAAGATCATTAACTCGCTGTCGCAAACTGTCTAAAATGGGTGACTGTCAAACTCGAAGAATCAGAATCAGGTTTATTATCACTGATTAATATGTCATGAAATATGTTGTTTTGCAGCAGAAGTACGGTGCAAAGACATAAAAATCACTGTAAATTACAGAATAAATAAATAGTGTAAAACAAAAGGAATGACAAGGTAGTATTCATGGGTTCAGGGACAGTTCAGAAATCTGATGGCAGAGGGGAAGAAGCTGTTCCTAAATCATTGAGTGTGGGTCTTCAGGCTCCTGTACCTCCTCCCCGATGGTAGTAACAAGAAGAGGGCTTGTCCGGATGGTGAGGGTCCTTAGTGATGGATGCTGCCTTCTTGAGGCACTGCCTCTTGAAGTTGTCTTCGATGGTGGGGAGGGTTGTACAGCAAATTCCAGAGTAGAAATAAAATTCATGTAAAAGCATAGCAGGGTTTTAATTCTGACTCCCACTTTACAATTTGAGTTCTCTTCATTTACGTTGTTTTTCTGGTCAACACAAAAATAAGCTGTTATAGGCAGTCACATGCCTCTTGCTAGACAGACCACAGGCTTAGTACACATCTAGGGTACGGATGTAAAACATACAATGAATCTTTTTACCACAGAGGTTATGTACTAGAAATAATACAGAATTCTACCCAACCTTTCTGATCTTAAAATTAAACAGTAGCTGAAGAAATATATTATAGATCTCTGATAAATTCATTCAATATTTTTTAAAACCGCTAAAATTTACAAAATGGTTAGTAGTTGTCCTCTGTAATGTGGACCAAGAATCTGTGATAGCTAGTGTCCAAAAAGATAAAACCTATTTAGAAACGGTCAGTGAAAGTTGCCATTTCGTTGTGCCGTTCTTGATGCAGGACAACCCAATATGGTTTACAGCCAATAATGTAGCTGCTCTCTGAAATTTAGTTACAGTTGAAAAACAGCAGCCGATTTGCACAAACAAGATCCAACAAAGACCAATGTGATAATGCTTAGATAATCTGTTTTAGTCAGATTAATTGAGGGATAAATATTGACCATGGTAAATTCCCTGATGTTCTTCGAAATATTACCATGGGATCTTTGATGCCACTGGCAGGGGATTTGGGATCTTGGCTTAATGTCTCATGAAAACAAAGGCACTTCTAGTAGCACAGCACTCCTTTGCTACTGCATTAGAGCCTAGATTTTTGTGTGGACTTGAACTCACAATCTTCTGACAGAGGTGAGAGTGTGATCAATTGAACCACAACTGTTATAGAGCAGCTAATCATCCTGCTGCTGAAAGTAAGCCCAAAGAACGGTTAGAAAAATGCTTGTTAAATAAAATGGCCAAATAGTAAAGTGTTCAAAGGCACAAAAGCTGTTGCTTAGGAACTGAACTCAGACCTCAAGATCCTCAAGGCAAAGCAAGTCAATGATATTCTGGTTCTTAAGACAATTGTTGAGATAGCCATTAAGCACCCAATAGTAAGTGCTGGAAAAATATTCAGCAGGTCAGGCAACATCCGTGTAGAAAGAATGAGAGTTAATCTTTTTTTTGCTCAATTACCATTTATGCAAACTGGAAGCTACAGATGCAAGCTTTTCAATACAAAGGCGGATGTAATGGGCAAGCGAAGAAAGAACAAAAGGGAAAGCGTGTTGAAAGGATGGACAGCAGGAAAGGTTAAATGACAAAATATTAAATGGTGCAAGGTAAAAGGAGCTGTAAATACCAACAGCGGAACCATGACAAGTACTCATAATGTGAAAAAGATGAGAGCATTGGTTATGATTCCAGTTTATCATTCTCACCAAAACAGTTTATATGTTCATAAATTGCATTTACCATTAGTAGGGAATTGTTACACAGAGATTAGCTATCATGCTAATTCACAAAACAATGACTAAACTTGAAAAATAATTCAGTGGTTACGAACTGCTTTGCAAAGCTCAGAGAATAAAAGAAGCTGACGTTAAGGATGCAAGCTAGCTCTTTGCAAAGGACACTATTCTGACCTCTCTCATATAGAAAATAACAACCCACTGAAATTCTTGAGCTTTTCTACTGTCATATTTTACCTGTGTAACAGTTACATAACTTCATGGTTTGTCATAAAATCCCCACAATATCAATTCTGCACAGGCAGCCAAACATCCAAAAACTTGGGCCTGATTAAGAAATGTATTTTGTATCTTGTGAAAAGTGTACATAGGTTTACAGTGTTGATAGGTATATGGTCAGCATGGACATGGGATGAAGGATCTGTTACTGTGCTGAAGAATAGGACTGTGGCTTCCTTTTCATTTACTTCAACAAATATTTGACTTAAAACAAAACATCTGAATTAGGTTCATTCCAAAGGGCCACTTTCTATAACTAACATTCTCTTTTGTTTTCTCTATAATTTTTAGAACAGCAGTTCTGTAGGTTTCTTTGTTGCATTGCCAAAGAGAAAAATCTAATCCTACACAGACTGTTAGCCTAGATGAATGGACAAACTGAAATCAATATCATTCATAAGATCCCTCATTCGCTACTTCCATCCTACTTTATACATGGCATTATATTCTTTATCCAAATGGTGGCTGTAAACAGCTAAATGAAGATTTAAATTTTATTTTGAATTATTCATTTGCAAAAGCATTTTTCAAGATCATTAGACTTTATGTATCTATTTGTTTAGTTTAACGTACCAAAATTTTGCAATTAAGTCTTTCTCCAGAGCTCACAGTGTTGGAAATTGGAATAAATCGTAGGTTACTGTTACGGAGTTAACCAGTTGAACTTAATTGCCCTGAAGTAGATTTACAACATTGGGCTTAAGGTTGTTTGTGTTGCTGAAAACAGCTGTGTTCCTCATCCATTAATTTTGTTCCGATTGTGATTGCCATATTTTATGTTCAAGAGTTAGGAAGTATCAGTGGTAGCATTGTATACCTATTTCCAAAACATCCATTGCAAGTTGTTGGAAGTGGGAGAAAAGGGGGGCGGGGGGGGGGGGGGGGGGGGAGGGGGTGAGGCGGGAGACTGTTGGCAGGATGGGGAAAAGAAGTTGATGCAGAATTTTTCCAGGTTTGTCCAATGTCCTGCCATGACTTCACAGAAATCCTGGTGAAATATTTATAACGACTCTCAAAGATTCTCACTGAAATACTGACATAAACTTGGGAAAATCTCTACCAGAACTGCTGTCAGGAAACTTCAGATACACATCACAGGAGAGACAAAACATCAAGTCTACAATCCTCCGATTATCTCTAAGCAAAAATGTTTAAGTTTGAGGCAAAATGAAACTGCAAGAATTAAAGTTTTAGATTATAACGTAATGCAATTTTCAGAGAATGAATATATTGTGCATTAGTTATCAGTAACCATTCTAAGGAAGGAATAGGACGTCCATTTAATTACCTACACTATAGTAAGCCAGACGCAACCGTGCATGCTGTTTTGGCAACAGGCCTATTATAAACTTAATACACTTTTTCTATAATAAATCAATAAACTACAAGGAATGCTATAAAGGCACTGACATCCACTGAAACTACCTTGTTTTCTTGTTGCCTTGTGCAAGTTTTTATAATGAGTTGGTCTATGGTGCAGAAATGTGAACATCTGTGATTAATTAAAACCTAGGAGATTCTGCTATCTCTTATGTGGCTCGAATGAAAACAGCCATTTGGGAAGAGTCAAAATAAAGCAAAATAAATGTTGCAAAACAACTTGCATTCTTCACAAAAGCCAGCACCTCCGTAGGATATCATCGCTGTGCAGTACTGTATCACAGACAGGATCGGAAATGTCTATAATTACTGGTGCAAGTGGGAATTTATATTGGAATCTGATTACCAATACTGTACTGAGCTAAATACACAGGTTATTCCCCACCCGACTTCAGAGAGTACTTGATCATAGATTTAAGTGGCCAAGTTAGCAGCTCAAAATTACAATCACACTCCAGATCTCAGGTTGTCCAAAGAAACAAAGGTAATAGCTAAGTACGAAGTTTACCCAAACTAGATGACATCTTCCAAAGTCTAATCAATGTAAGCACTTCGAGCTTCAAAACGAGAATAAATATGAGCAATTTATTTTAAATAATAGATTGTGCACAACTATTTTACTGGAAAATTCTCCAGTTCATCATTAATGATTGAAGCTATTTACATGCATTAAATCTGACTCACACTCCTGAAAGCCATTTTCCTTCCACCTACTTTAACACTTGCAGTTTGAAAAGAAAATTCATCTAATAACCTGATGGCTTGTTCTCCCACATGGGTGATGAATTGTCAGGGCATTGCTTTATTCAGTTGAGCTCAGAACATTTGATCAATAAACAGAAATACTTTGTCCTCTCAACACTTCTTGACAAGATTTGATTATTGGACAAGTACAAGGTGATGCATTTTGGAAGATCAAATGCAAGAGGAAAGTATACAGTAAATGGCAGGACACTTAGGAACATTGATGCACAGAATGCTGAGGATCTTGGGGTGCAAGTACATTGCTCCCTGAAAGTGGCAACACAAGTAGATAAGATAGTAAAGAAAGTGTTCAGCATACTTGCCTTGATTAGTGATTTGGAGCATTGAGAACACTTCTTGACAAGGTTTGATCATAATTTATTTTAAAAAAACTGCATCAGAGGTACCTTTGGTATTTCTGGCTGTAAGCTACCTTTAGGTGTGACACCATTTCTATATCAGGGTTGTAGGGGATGCAATCATTCACTGTTCAATGCATCATTAGAAGCACTGTGGGAGAAACTACTGTATTCTGTTCCAGGATAAACCAACGTTGGTCAATTAGTTCTTCCCGACGCAATCTTAGACTGCAAGCTCTAAGATCTTTAATCATTCTGGGCCTTTATCCATGTACCTAATCCAACCTCCACCACTATATTGCACCAATTCCTTCCTTCCCTTTAATCATTCTGAATTCTGTCACAATGCATCAAACCCTGCCCTTGCCCCTGCCCCCACCCTCTACCCCATCTCTTAACCTAAAATCCCCAAAGGCTAGGTCTTAATCTTGCCAACTTCAATCCTCGATGCAACACCACTCTGATGCCTCTCTCCACAAATCATCACCACCACAGAACTGGGTTCTGATGCTTCTTCCCCATTATCTCACCCTCCTCATCCCCAACCCTAAACTCTGAATTGATTGCAAATTACTGCAATGTTTAAATCTGAAGAACCATCCTCAACTGGCCTTGAACTTCTTTATTAATGATCTCTTGCCCTCTTGTTCCTGCAGTGGGGTGTAGCTGCTCCTTATTTTCTCCATGATCATAAGTTTGCTTAAAGCCATGTGTTGCCGTGTTTGATCTTCCACCCACAAGCATAACCTGCTCTCCATCTTTTTCAATAATATGCTCTTTGAACATATTAACTTATAGCATTAACTGGTGGTCTTGCTCAAAACTTTTATATTGTCTGTTTTCTCAAAATACTTTGAATGGTTAACATAGCCAAATTGAAAACTTGTCCATCTGGCACTCACCTGCTTCAAGCCTTCATTTTGTTTTTAAATGAATTGTTGATATTTCAATGCATGTATTTATATTTTTTAAGGAATGATTAAATTTATATTGTTTTAGTCAATTAATAAAGATTTTGTTCATATAATTTTTTTGCAACAATGCATCAGGTCAAGTATCCATGGAAATAAAGACTGATTTTTTTTTTGCATTTCACCTTTGGGGGGCTTACATATTGGTTTATTCTGCTTTGTGGTATATTCATGTGGGACTGCAGCTTATGATCTGCCAGAGGACATTTGTGAAACTGCTGAAGCTATACAGATCACCTAAGAACCACTTTTAACAACAAAATATGTTTCTAAATTCTCATTGGCTGAGCAATAACAATGTAATGCACTCTCACTGGTCGAGAGAATGTGATCAGATTGACTACGTTGAGCAAGCAGGCTGCGCTAATTTAGCAAGCACACAAATTGTTAAGCTACCAAGTTTTAATAATTTTCATATCTTCAAAAAAAATTGTCTCCTGGTTAGGAGCTCTATATATTCTGTAGCGTAGCTTCAAGCAAGGTACTAATGTAAATAACCATGGGGAACTTTAATCTGTGTACGGACTGAGAAAACCTAATTAACAGTTACACCGTGGAAGGCACAATGATGAAGAACATCAGAGATGATTTTCTAGATCAGTACATAGAGGAACTGAGGAACAGGCTATTTTAGAGATAGTATTCAACGAGAAAGGGTTAAAATGTATTGAAGGAACAATAAGATAGAATGTTATTTAAAAAATTTACAGTGATTTATTTCAATGTGAAACCAGAGTTGCTAATCTAAACAAAGCAAACAATGAAAGTGTGAGGTCTGAATTTGCTGTGCTAGATTAAGAAACAACATATTAAAAATGTGACAGAAAACAAGAAATGGCTAATTATATATAGTTTTCAACAAATATATATCCTTTTAAGGCAAAAAAACACAACAGGAAAAGTGACCCAGCTGTGGCTAACAAGAGATGCAATTGGATCAGATCAAAGGAAAAGCGTCTAATGTTGCCAAAAAGAGCAGTAAGGCTCAAGAATTAGGAATTTCAGAATTCACAAAGCAGGATCAAGACATTAATAAGCGAAGGTAGAATGTAAGACTAATCTAGCGAAAAAAAAACAGAAACAGACTGTAAAGTCTTCTTTAGATATCCAAAAAGGAAAACATCAGCAAAAGTTAACGTGCATACCAGAGACAGAAATTACAATGGGGAATAAAGAAATGGCAGGGAAATTAAACAAATATCTCATGTCTTTCTTCATAGAAGAAGATGCAGCAAATTGCTGGAAATAGTGGAGAACAACAGGTCAGAGTGAATGAGGAGCCAAAAGAGATTACCATTAGTGTAAAATAAGTGTTGTAATTGTTAGTGGCACTCAAAGCCGATAAATCCTCAGGACCTGAAGAGCTGTATCTCAAGGTTTTGAGAAAAGTAGTCATGGAGATATTAAGTGCCTCGATCGTCATCTTCCAAAATTCTATTGTTCCAAAACAGTTCCCACCAACAAGAAGATAGCAAATTTAACCCCACTATTTAAGAAAGGATGGAGAGAGAGCTAAAGAATAGTCAGCCTGATGTCAGGGATGGGGGAAAATGATAGAATCACTGATTAAAGAAGTGGAAACAGGACACTATGGAAAGTTATAGCATTGGGAGGAATCAACATGGATTTGTAAAAGAGAAATCATGCTCGACAAAAAAAACTCTAAAAGTTTGACGTTTGATGTATTGGCAGGATAGATGAAGGGAACCAGTGGATGGTAATGTATTTGAACTTTCTGAAGGGCTTTGATAAAGTGCCACACAAGAGAATAGAATACATGAGATTGGGGGTAATATATTGGTTAATATAGTTAAAATTGGTTAATAGAAAGAAAACAAAATAAAGGGGTTAATTTTTGATTGGGAGGTTGTGATTTGTGGGGTGCCATGGAGATCTATGTTCAAAATCCACATCAATGATTTAGATGGTAATGTTTTTAAGTGTAACAATCTAAGTTTGCTAATGATACTAAGCAGCACAGCAGTGTAGCTTGTGGCAGAAGATGCAGAGAAGCTTCAGACAGGCTAAGTGAATAAGAATGACATTACAGATACAATGTATTGTAAGTAAATGTGAGGTCATCCACTTTTGGCAAAAAGTAGAAAGCCAGAATATTTTTCTTAAATGGTAAGACATTTAAAAATGTTGTTGTTCAGAGAGATCTGGGTATTCTTGTACATGAACCGCTGAAAGTCAGCAAGCCGGATCAGCAGCAATTAAGCTGGCCCAAGGTTTGATCATCTTTATTGCAAGACGAGGTGAGAACAAGAGGAATGAGATTTTGCAGAAGGCCTGGTGAAACTGCCCCTGGGACATTGTGTGCAGGTCTGGCCTCGCTATCAAATGAAGCATATACTTGCAATAGGAGAGCAACAAAGGCTCAGATTGTTTCTTGGTCCTTTGAGAAGAGATTAAGGAGACTGCATCTATACTCTCTAGATTTTAGAAGAATGCTTTTCTTATTGAAATACAGGCCATCCCTGGGTAATGAATGAGTTCTGTTTTTAAAACATCCATAAGTCAATTTTGTCAGTAAGTCAGAAACTACACAAAAACACTTGATTATGGTAACCATAACTCCACAGTATTGTAATGAATGACATCAAAAGCACACAAGACTGATAAGAAAGAACAATTGCTAAAAGTGGAGAGAGAGAGGAACCGAGTTCTGCTGTTTGTTGGAACGAACATTTGTACTTTTGAATTTAATAATATTATGGGAGTTCGTTCATCTGTAGGGATGTCCATAAGTTGAGCACTCGTAACCTGGAGGTGGCTTTTATACAAAATTCTTACAAGACTTGACAGGATTATATTTTCCTTGGCTGGGGTGTCTGAAACCAGGGGTCAAAGTCTCACATTAATGTGTCAGCCATTCAGGGCTGAAATGAAAAGGCATTTTTTCATGGTCAATTGTGAATCCTTGGAAATTCCCGGAGGGGCTTCTGGAGGCATAGTCCCTGAATATTAAAGACAAAGATCAATAGATGTTGGAATATTAAGAGAATTGGGACTGGTGTTGGAAAGTGGACGCTTAAATTAAAGTTCAGCCAAGATCTTATTGAATAGGGAGCGAAAGAGTACATTTCTTGTTTTATTTCTTATGTTCTATGTTAATATTCAGTGAAATGCACATTTAGCAACATCTTGCAAACAGAAGGCAGAGTTCCAAACATTTTTACCTATGAAGCTGACAGTGTTTTATTTGAGATGGTTTAAGTGAAAGTGGATGAAGAGTCAAACCTAGGACTGTTCTGATCTGGATGATTTTAGTGCACATGGCCATTGAACCAACAAAAAGCTCACCAGCGCTTCTACTTCTTCAGGAGGCTAAAGAAATTTGGCATGTCCCCTTTGACACTCACCAACTTTTATCGATGCACCATAGAAAGCATCGTATCTAGATACATCACGGCTTGGTATTGCAACTGCTCTGCCCAGGACTGCAAGAAAATGCAGAGAGTTGTGGACACAGCCAAGCACATCAAGGACACCGGCCTCTCCTCCATGGACTCTGTCTATACTTCGCGCTGCTTCAGTAAAGCAGCCAGCATAATCAAAGACCCCACCCACTCAGGACATTTTCTCTTCTCCCCCCTCCCATAAGGCAGAAGACACAAAAGCCTGAAAGCACGTACCACCAGGCTCAAAGACAGCTTCTATCCCGCCATTATAAGACTATTGAAGGGTTCCCTTATATGATGAGATGGACTCTTGACATTACAATCTACCTTGTTTGACCTTGCACCTTATTGTCTACCTGCAATGCACTTCCCCGTAGCTGTGAAACTTTACTCTGTATTCTGTTATTGTTTTTACCCTGTACTACCTCAATGCACTGTGTAATGAATTGATCTGTATGAATGGTATGCAAAACAAGTTTTCCACTGTACCTCAGTACCAAGTGACAACAATAAACCAATACCAATGACTAAAGATATAATTTAGTGTCACCATTAGCCTACAAATCCAGGTCACCTGCCAGTCTTTGTTGGCTTAACTGATCTGAGCTAGACCACTAACGTGGCTATTACTATTTCCTTCAGCTCCCCAGAAGACTAGGGAGGGTTTTAAAAAAAATGTCAATCAATAACTTCTTCCTAGAAGTGTGGGTCTGGCCAAGACAGGACTGGGATCAGCCATGAAGTTTCCCCTTTTCCATAATGGGGAAACAATGTGCCAACATTCAAGCCCACCTGCAAGCTTACTCTTAGGTGAAGGGCCAATACCAATATTAAAACTAATTGGAAATACCCTATATGGGCAGGGCAGCATGAGATAATTTAAAATTAAGTGAACTGTGGATAGCGCTGGTGTTTTGTAGGGCTTGTGCAGTGCAACAGTCAACCCAGTAAGAGCCTTGGCCTGCCTTTACTTCAGTCCCACTTGCAGGACCCAAGGCCTGACACTCAGTTTACCATCAGTTCCATTCCAGGCAGAATATGTTGCAACTGTTTATTGAATTTTTGCACAATATCCTGTGTATATAATGCAGAACTCTATATAGATATCTAAAGTGAAAAACTTGCATTGGCTTCAGGACTTCTGAAGATCAAAGTATTAAGAGGTCAAAGTAAACCATTACAAAGGTCTGTCTTCGGTCAATTCCTTCTAACTTTGTTAACGAAAGTTGCAGCTGCCTTCAATTTTTGTTCCTGGCATAGAATCCTTCTGAGCTCCTTCAACAAATTATACTGGCATGTTCAAAGCACAATGTCTAGTTGCATTAATGCAACAGTCAAGGCAGCTTACAATCAACACATTTCCAGGACCTCCAAAACTGCAGGGTGTGCATAAGTGCACCTACGAAATGGACACTGTACAGCAACTTTCATCATTAAGATCTTAAATATAAATCAGCAAAATTCTCTGGATCAATATTTGAGATGGTAACCAATTTGAAGGACGATTTTAACACGACTACAATTGCTGCCTGACGCTGACAATAGTGAGAACACTAATCTGAAATCAATTACATAAGCACAATGTGCATACAATGTAAAACAGGATAAACAGCTCCAACAGTTTTCTCAATAGGGCAATACCATGGCAATCATGAAGCTGTGAAATGATAGACAATTTATTGGCAAGAATAAATTTAACTACTAATATGTTAGTCTTGCACCAATAACCAAAAATTACACTATTGAACGTGGTGACAAACATAATAAAAATGAAACCTGAATTTCTCAGATTAGTTCAATTTCTGAAAGTCAGATGAATAGGCATTAAACTATGACTAAATTTCATACATCAAGGATGTGCATAATCAGGCAAGGCACTCTTCTTTACAGCAAACAGTGTAACACATATTCAGGATCCAATGGAGCAACAACTAACACCTGAGATATAATCACAATGAGAATCAATAACCTACATTCAAGCATCCAACCCTGGATATACAGGACTTGTTTATGGTCAAAAGTGAAATGACGCAGATGCTGGCAATCTGAAATAAAAAAACAGAAAGTGCCAGAAAATACACAGCAGGTTGGGCAACATCCACGAACAGAAAACAGAATCAATGTTTCAGATTGATTACCTTTCATCGGAACTGGCAAAGTTAAACGATCTATAAAAAAAAATCTTAAGTCGCAGAGAAGAGGGGGAGCACTAGGGAGGATGAAGGTCTGTGATAGGGTGGAGGCCAGGGAAGGTTGATGGACACAAGTGGTGGGACTGGCTGAAAGAGGACGGTAAGGGCCAGTGACTTACAAAAGGTGCCTGGGATGGTGTACATAGGATGAAACTAGTAAAATCTGAGGTTACCAAATGACAAGAGCAGAAAATAAAAATGAATGCTAGAAATGTGAGATACAAGGCTTGAATGATTCATTATCTGCAATTATTCAATTATTTCAGTGCAAGGATGAGGTGCTGTTCCTCAATCTCGAGTGCATTGGAACAGTATAGAAAGCCAAATACCATGAGGTCAGGATTGGAGTGTGAGGGAGAAATAAAGTGACAAACAACTTGAAGCTCAGGGTCTTATGGGCTGATTGGAGGTGTTCTTCAAACTGGTCACCCAATCCCTTTTGACTCTATGGAGGAAACCACAGTATGAGCATCAAATGCCATCCATTATATCAGAAGAAATATAAGTAAATAGTTCCTTCATTGACACTCTCAACAGCAAAGAGGTACAATGGCTCGAGTTTCCTCTCCTGCAATTGCAGGGCAAAACACCAGAACAATAAGAGTACCATAAGAATAAAGGTAGTTCTAGTTGAAGATGGAACCAAAGCACTCTAGTGGGAACACACCCTTCTAGGTGTTGAAAGGAGAGAGTAGGGGAAGATGTGTCAGGTCGTAGCGTGATGTTGGACAGGTTGGAAATTTTACAGCATGTTCTGAATGAATATGGGATGAATGGCAAGGATGCCAGCTCTTTCCTTGTTCTGGGTAGGTGTGATCTGAAGTGCAGAAAATGGAACAGATGAGGACTGTCTACACTGGAGGAGGGAAAACCATGGATGAGGGAAAAGGAACATATATCAGATGTAGCAGTATGGAAGATGACATTGAGAGAATAGCTGAAATGGAGATGGAGAAGCTAGGAGAATGGCATGGAGTCCTTGTGGGATGCAGGGTGGGAGGAAGCATAGCCAAGGTGGGTGTCAGAGCCCATGGGCTTTTATTGGACACTGGTTGAAAATCTTTCCCTTGTAATGAACTGCCTCCCTGCAAATTTTTTTCTTTTGTCTAACTTTTCCCAGTCATCAGTTAGCTCCACTTCTCTCTCCACAAACTATATTATGAGGTCCACCAGACACTCCTTCAAAATGTATATTATGAGGCTCAGTGCCACTGAGCATGAAAAGCCCCTCAAGCCTGTACCACCATGTACGTAAATCATGGCAGATCTGCCTTTCATTTACCTTCCTCTGATCGCCATCTTTTTATACCCTAATTAAAACCTCTCTACCTCTGTTGAAATTGACCTAACATATGCAATGCTTTGCAACAGAGAATTTTACATTTCAAATTTCTGTAAGAATATGGTTCCTCATTGCTTTAACAGAGTCAGAGAGAAACAGCACAGAAACAGGCCCTTCAGCACACTGGGTCTGCACCATCAACCACCCATTAACACTAATCCCTTCTTTTATTTACGTTACATCTCATCAACTCCTAAGATTCTACCACTCATCAATACACAAAGGGCAATCTACAGGGATCGATTAACCTACCAATTTACATGCTCTTTGGGATAACCCAATCTATCTAATCTCCTTACAACTACCACCCTCCATTCCAGGAAACATCCTGGTGGATCTCTTCCACACTCTCCTTTTTGCGACCACATCCTTTCTGTAGTGTGGCGACCGGAATTGTACACAATACTTTGTGTGGTCTAACGAATGTTTGGGGAAGCTGCAACATGATGTCCCAACTCTCATACCCAATGCCTCCACCTACAAATGCAAGCATACCAAATGCCTTCTTCACTACCCTATCCACCTGTGTTACTACTTTCAGTTAACTATGGACTTGCATCCCAAGGTCCTTCCACCAATGCTACTGAGGTCCCTGCCATTTACTTCATTTTTCTTACCAGAATTTGACTTCCCAAAGTGCTACCGCTCTACCCAACTTTCCGGCTGATCTATGTCCCATTGTATCCTTAAACAACCTGCTTCACTATCTATGACTCCACCAATTTTCTTGTGATCTGCAAACTTACCAATCCTACCACCTACATTGTCATCCAAGTCATTACAAATAACATAGATCCCAGCCCAACTCCTGTGGTACACCACACATTACAGACTTCCAGTCAGAAATACAGCCATCCATCAATACCCTGTGCTTCCAATCACCATGATGCTAGCTGACTTTCTGAATATTTCCAGTGACTGTTGTTTTATTTCAGATTTCTAACCCCTGCAGAGAAAAGTGACTTCATTCATTCATTGGAATGGAGAGAATGAGCTGTGAGGGAACAAGATAATTTGCATTTGTTCAGAATAATTGATTTTCCATTTTTTAAAATTGTTCAGGTTATTTTAAGTTCTTGGATTTTGTTATTCATTTGCAATAAATTAAAACATTTTAATTATTTGATTACTAGTAATCATTTTTGAACATTTAGAAATTTCCAAGGCTTTTGTCAGCTGGTAAAAGTCAGGGAACACGCTTTGTCAGCTGTGAAAGTTTCTTCCAGCTGTTTTGTGTCAGAACTGATTCTGTACTTCCCACCCACCAACTTCCCCAAGACATTGATGATATATCATGCAAATTTGCGCTATTTTTCAGGGCCTCACCACCAAAGATCAGACCAAGTGGCAACTGCGGATCTGCAAAAGAGAATTTCATCATTAACTTGAAGGTCAAAGCAAGCATGGGCTCACCTCAGAATGATTAGCTGAAGGGAAATGAGGTAGTATGTGTGAGAGGGCCAAGAAGAATGGAGAGGTGCAAGAGCAACAAGGATATGGGAGGTGGATTAAGAAAGAGAATATTAAGAGAGCAACTGACAACAAATACGGTGCTTAGAGGGAATTTAGAAAGCAGAATTGTGAGTACAACTGAAATTTCAATGAAGTTCTGTGAAACAAAAAAAATCACAAACTTGTATTCTTGAAAGTTAAATGAAGGTACTTTTAATTTTAATTAGCACATTATATTGAAGAATTGTGCATTTTTGTCGGTATACAATTCGTTTCTCCAACACCAAAGCATTGAAAGATGGCCACCCATGTTTTATCGCCTGCCTACAAACCATATATAATTCATTTTACAAATCTGTACAGTTCTCACAATATAGGAAAAATACTTAGAATGTTAACTTCAGTCATAAATTGTGTTGCACATTTGCAAAAACAATGAATCTTTCACATGTGGAGTACTACAAGAAATGCTAGTGCATAGACACATCTGTTGCAGTTATATGAAGCATGTTTTGCAAAAACAGCATCCAGTAAGAAAGGAAAAGCTGACAGTTACTTTGGGACCATGCACATTAATTGAGTTGGACAGAACTTCTGCCAACTCTCGTCACTCCAATTTGACCCATGTTTAAAAATAAATAACCACAAGTTAGCCTCAAGCAAAATTCTGAAGCACATGGTTTAAAAAAAAGCAGATGGAAACAAGGCTGTACAAGCAGAAACTGCATGAAGAACACTATTATTGAAGGGTGATTTCAGAAATGTGCAAATCCCGAACAAAAGCTCTGAATAGCAGCAAAACCTTCTTGCAACTTAAACTTGTCGTTGAACCAGTTCATCAGAAACAGGTTGTAGGTAATGCACTTTGCATGGACACCATTAATTATGTAAATATGAAGAATACCATTGTATGAAAAAGAACCAATTGAAAAAGACATTAAAAACTTCCATAAAGATATTGCTTCAGCAAGTCAGTCATTTTTCATTTTTGGGTGGCATGACAATTAAAGCAGGACTACAAAACTGAAAGTAGACCAAATCTACAACAGCTAATGAATCTTAATTGGTCAAAGTCAGTTTTTCTTGGATCAATTTGTTTAATGCCAAATTGTAAGACACACCACGTATAATGAGAGCCAAGAACAAAGACTGTTGATAAACCCTGTCATGGTTTGGGAATCTGAAACAGAAACTACTGAAAACACTCCACAGGTCGGGCAGCATCTGCGGGAAGAGAAACAAGATTTCAGATTGAGGACCCTTCATCAGAACTGTCTTCTTGATTTTCTTCATCGGGAATCCTTGCTCATGCTTTCACCATGAACTATATTAAGAAATATTTTTAGTTAAAGTCCACTAAAAAGTCCACTTCCAGAGAAAGCAAGGTGAAAGAAGATTATAATTTGACATGATAAATTTCTCCTTGAGACCCAAACAATGGATAATTCATTAACTATATCCAGTAATTTAGAAAACCACTCTTCACTTTGTAGTAGAAGCTCTCTTTGACTGTCCACAGAACATTTAGGTTTTTACATTGAGTTAAATGTCATAGGTGTTGGCAAGAACTTGTGTTCTTTACCTAAGTAACATTATTTCAAGAGACTCACATAATTTGGATGGCTCTGTTTGGTGCCAAGTTGATTTGCAATTCAAGCCAAATTTTACGATTTCCAAGATTGAATCTGTTTGCCTTGAGAGACGTTTTAGAGTACTTGTGCAAACAACATAAAAATCTAACCCAGAGGACCTAAATCATCACATGCATGGTTCCTATTAGCAAAGTGGAAATACAGGAGTGGGAGTCAACTTTCATAAATAGCAAACACACAAACCATTTAAAAGAAAATTGATCCAAGAAACTTAGGGTTCTTTACATGTTCCTTTCTGCTCCTTTATCAACCACTTGATCAACCAGGCAGAGATCTTGAACAATTTGTATCAAACCATCATACCTGTAGAAATTCCAGCTGAGTATGTGGAAATTACCAAATATAAGGATAGCTATGCAATATGAAAATCTTGCAATAACTTTCAGCACTTAAAAAAGTGACTCTTACACATTCACATTGAATATGTGGTTTAGTTTGCAACAGCATTCCAACAGTGCTCCAGCAAACTTTATGGGATACTCCACTGAGCTAGCTGAATGTCAAACTGCAAGCAACAGTCAATAGTCACAATATTTCTCCTTTGAGAGAAAACTCTGAATCCAAACCTTTTCTAGAGCATGACAACCACCTTCCAGGTAGTTCTTCAATTAAAGCAAGAATTTACTTTCACTGTGTATGTTGAGAGAACTGCACCATTGTAGGAAGAAATAAATCGTCCTTGTTTTCACATCCAAGCCAGCTAATATAATCTAAGCATGTGCTTACTATATCCAGATGGAGAAGCTTGAATTGGAATAAAGGGTTTGTTTCAATAAAGTTCAAAGGTACAGTGCTCAGCTTTAACCTCCTTCCAAATGAGAACATTCTCAGCAAGGGAGCTGTGAACTTCATGGGGGTGGGGAGAGTTATTGGTGATGGGGTTGTGTGGTATTCCTCCCCACCACCACAATACTTGCTCGTCTTCACTCAGGCACAGAAGAGTCACTCACTCATGGCAGATGGAGGCCTGCTTTACACTTGAAAGCTGCAGCCGAGTGGTATCAATGATGCGTGCAAGGGGTTAGCTTCTGCAGCAGAATAGCAGGGGAGACCCTCCCAGTTAGAAGAGTCTCCAGCGTAGAAGCCAAGTTTTACGTAAATTACTTCCTGCTCATACAAAGCTACAATGCCTATTAAGACATGTTTTTGTGCATTCGGGTCAACCAATTAACGTGAACATCTGTCCTCCTGTGAAAATGATCAAAACCTACAGCAGATTGTACGGACTGACCAGGGATTGAACCCAATGCTGAAAGCACAATGTTTTCAGTTTGGCAGCACTGACAGCGTCAAAAAGAATGCAAGTATGGTTTTGCTTAAAATAGAGTGATAACATACCATAATGTTTTATTGCAACATAATTGAGCAACAAATTTACTTATTGCATTCTTTCATTTAAGTGGTCTTGCTACCTGTTATTTTTAGACCACAGAAGCAACTGTTAATAATAGACAGAAGGAAACAAAAGTATAATAAATATGTTGAAAACACATTTCATACAATGACTTCCACACAATATGTCGCTAACTAAGCAAAATAAGCAGTAGAAAAATAGACTCCTTGCACATCGGTGACTTCTGAAACACTCTCTCACAGCCAAGCTTAGTGCTGATAACTATTCGTTAGAATAGTATTAAACGTAATTTACAAAATCTCTTCTATATCCCTCAGTGAGAAGATTATTACATTGGCAAAGATCCACCCAATCCAGAGGGCCAAACTACAGATTAAAAAAGCCTTCAAAAGGCACAATTAGAAAATTTAACACCGTGAACACTACCACGTACAGGAGGGGGTAGGGAAAAGCAAGGAATGGTTAATGATCAGTAATGCATAGTGGTTAGTATAATGCTTTACAGCACCAGCGACCTGGGTTCAAATCCAGCCCCTGTCTGTAAGGAGTTTATACGTTCTCCCCCTTGTCTGTGTGGGTTTCCTCCCACATTCCAAAGATGTACAGGTTAGGAGGTTATGGGCATGCTATGTTGGCGCCGGAAGCGTGGTGACATTTGCGGGCTGCCCCCCAGATCACGCAAAAGATGTATTTCACTGTGTGCTTCGATGTACATGTGACTAATAAAGAGATCTTATCTTAAAAAATACCCCTAACTCTTGATACGTCCATCAAAAATATTAAAAAATATCAATATTATTAATTTAAAGAACCACTATCACTACTTATAGCAGAATGATAAACTTCTCAAGGTCATAAATTTTTCCCCAAACTGTCAGCGACTCGTAGGGAAATCTCATCAGGTGCAAGACGATCACATTTTGCCAGCTTGCCATGAGATTTCTGTATTTTTATATTTTTTTGACTTGTTACTGTGTATATTTTTGTTTCTTCACTTTTTGTTATGCAAGTTTAGTTTCCCACGGCTAATTGATTATTTCATGCAGAATTTACACCACAAAGTGTTCCCCAACCATTGTCTGGAGGGTCTGCTATCCAGAATTTGGGAAATATTCAGCACAAATCACCAGGCCACAGTTCATCCCTCTGACTTACTCTTGTTTACTTAAAAATAGTAAATATCTTATTGCCTAACAACAGAAACAACATCAAAATTGGAGCTATAATCAAAGTACTTCTGACAGGTAGTAATATTTTAGAAGCTAAGGCGGCAAAAGAGACTGCACATGTTGGAATATTAAACAAAAATCAGAACACTGGAAGAACTCAACAGGTCAAGCAGCATCTGTGGAGGCAAAAGGTGCAAGTTGACATTCTGGGTCGAGACCCTGCATCAGGACCAGAAGGGGAGAGGCCCTCCTGGTCCTGATACAGGCCATCCACGGGTAACAAACAAGTTCCATTTTTTCAGACGTCCATGAGTTGATTTCCTCTCCACTAACACTCTCATCCACTTGGTCCTTACCCTCAACAACTTCTCCTTCAATTCCTCATACCTTCTGCAGATCAAAAAGGTAGCCATGGGCACTCACATGGGCCCTAGCTACGCCTGTCTTTTTGTTGGCTCCACAGACAGTCCTTGTTCCAAGTCTGTTCTGGCAGAACTCCCTCCTGACTTTTTCTCTGCTACATTGATGACTGTACCAGTGCCGTTTCCTCCATTCATGCAGAATTTGTCATCACCTTGGCCACCAACTTCCACCCTGCCCTCGAATTTACCTCGACTGTCTCTGACACTTCTCTTCCTTTTTTGGATCTCACCATCTCCGTCTCAAAATACAAACTTGTTATCGACATCTTCTATAAACCCACCGACTCCCATCAATTATACCTCCTCCCACCCTGCCTCGTGTAAGGATATCATCCCCTTTTCTCAGTTTCTCTATCTTCATCGTATCTGTTCTCAAGATGAGGCCTCCTGCTCCACAGCTTCCGAAATGTTCTCTGTCTGGAAACATGACGTCTCCTCTGTCATAGTTCATGATGCCCTCACGTGCATTTCCTCCATTTCCTGCAAGTCTGCTCTCAAACCCCTCTCCTCAGACAGAATAGCAATACAGTTCCTTTGATCCTCATCTTTCTCCCCACCAGCCTCCACATCCAACATATCATTCTCCGCCATTTCCGCCAGCCACAATGTGATCCAACCAACAGTCACATCTTCCCCACTCCCCACCTTTCTGCTTTTCGCAGGGATCAATCTTTTCATGTACACGACGTTGGTGAGACTGCACCTGGAATATCATGTACTGTTTTGGTTACTCTGTTATAGGCAAGACATCAAGTTAGAAAGAGTGCAAAGGAGATTTACAAGAATTTTGCCAGGACTCGAGGGCCTGAGTTATAGGGAGAGGCTGGGTAGGCTAGGCCTTTATTCCTTGGAGCATAGGAAGGCTGAGAGATGACCTTGGAGAGGTGTATAAAATCATGACGGGCATAGATAGGATGAATACACAGTCCTTTTCCCAGGGAAAGGGAATAAAAAAACTAGAGCACTTAAGTTTAAGGTGAGAGGGGAAATATTTCAAAGGGACCTAACAGGCAACTTCTTCAAAGGGCGGTGCATATCTGGAACAAGCTGCCAAAGGAAATGGTCGAGGTAGGTACAATAACAACACCTAAAAGACAGTTGGAAGGTACATGGATAGGAAAGGTTTATAGGGACATGAGCCAAATGCGGGCAAACGGGATTAGCTTAAATGAGCATCTTGGTCAGCATGGACGGGTTGAGCCAAATGGCCTGTTTCCATGCTGCATTGCTCTATGACTTGCACAACAGTCCCACCATCCCAAGAAGCAGTCTGACACCTGGTTCCATCTGCTTATCATCTCCTCCCTACCAAGTTCCTCCTATCACCCACCAGCCTTGGTCCCATCACTGTTTCCCACCACCATCCCCCAAACCCACTATGGTACTGCTATGTACTGGCAAACTTTCCTCTTCCCTCTCACTTCTGATGCAGGGTCTTCACCCAAATCATCCGCTTCCATCTTTTGCTTCCACAGATGCTGCATGACCCACTGAATTCTTCCAGCATTCTGGCTTTTTTTTTAAATTTGTTTTAGAACCTAATATTTCTCATGAACATTTCCAATTCCTACCTTCAAGAAATGCCTGTGTAAACAGATAATTCTTCAAAGGATGGTCTTTGTTCAAAACCAATTTAGAATAAAAGTTTCAGCCTTCTTCAGTTCTATGTACTGAGCCCAAATGAAACAGGATATTAAATCCTTTATTGTTCCAGACCATTACAGGTTACCTCTTCAAGAATATACTAATCCACTCTTTGCCCCAGAAGCATTTAACTATGAATACAGATCTAAGCACTATTTAATACAAATCATATCCAAAATGTTTCCATGGAAAAGAAGCTGAGAGTTTCAAGAACTAAAATATATCTGAAAAATAGAAAAGTAAATGGCTTGCTGTCTACTAAATGAAATTATTTGTTCACATTACTCCAGTTTGCCATTGGTACAGCAGTGGAAAATAATGCAGTAACCTCAACGCATACTAATTTCAAATTAATTTGTTAAATATGTATTATATCCTGATTAGATTTGTTTTGTTATTATCCCAATGTTATAGTTTAGTGTTGCAGAATTATTTGTTTTATCAGATCTTGTGAGAGAATCATATGCATATGCTATTGAGCAATGGCTATTAAAGGGTATTTAAACTAATGTTTCTGCATAATAGGAGTCTAAAATCTAATCTACAATTTGGATTAAAATAGCCATGCTGATTCAGAATAATTTTATGTGTAATCATTTGTACTTTTACTTTATACTTTGCATGTTATGCATCGTTAGTGTTGCTAACATAATCCCTAGCTGTGAGATAGTGGGAGACTGGTTATCCCAATGTGCACCTGGCTCTCTGCAAAGCTTTTCAATTAATACCATTCTCATACCCTTTCCCATAGCTCTGCATTAACTCTGAACCCACCCCCTCTCTCAAGCATTCTGTTTTGAATGTTCCTATTGAATTTGTTGCTTCCAAGTTTTCAACTGCCAGAGTCTAGGTTACAACAACTCACTGTGTAAAAAAATTTCCATGTTACTTCTGGTATTTTGCAAATCTGCACCTTCTGTTCTTTAACCTTTATGCAATGGAAATTGTTTCCCTTTGTTAGCTCAAATTATTCATTATTTTAACATCTCTCTTACATCTCATTTTTTTTTCCTGCTCAAGGGTAGGTCAAGAAATAGATGAGCATTGATGATTGGCAAAATGTGGGAATTCCACACCTAACTTCTCCCCCCACCAGCTCATAGTGAACTGTTGTTTAAAGCAAAAGGAGGTCTCAAAGCACTTTAATGGTAACGTAGTGCTGACATGTAGGAAATGTGACAATCAATCTTTGTCCAGAAAAATCTCTCAAACAAGACTGGAGTACCAATCTATAAACCTATGCTTAACCTTCAAAAGTGGGACTTGGACTGATTGAGGGAAATAAATTGTACCAGTTTGTTCATATTGCCTCTTCTTGATTTTCCTACTAAAAGGAATTACTTCATTGCATTAAATTTCATCTGTCATGTGTTTGCCCTCTCTGAGTTTAAGGCTCCCCTGGTTTCTTGCTATCTGTCTCATTCTTCACAACCGAGTTGCATATTATTTGCAAATGTGGAAATTATACTCATGTGGAAATTATCGAGCAGTGGTCCTAATTGTGACACTGAAGAACAGTGCTGTTCCCTCTGGCCTGAAAAATAAATCTCCCTTCAATCCCTGAACTATTTTGAATCTGTGCTGCCACTGCCCCTATATTAGCTGGGCCTTTTAGTTTACCAAGAATCTTACTTTGCAATATTTGTTGAATACCATTTGAAGTTCACATACAAAGGATTCAACCTGTGCTGACTTTCACCTATTCATCTGCACCTTCCTAATTTCCAAGTGACTGTGAGGTAATTTGCTGTCTTCAAAAATGTCAGCACCACCACAGACATTGATCTGTATTTATTCACCTTCAAACATACTGTGCTCAGTGAATTCCTTTACTCTGGCCCCAAGGACACCTTCATGACTAACAACAACAGAGCAATCTATCCTAAATCCACTCCTTTTCTACACTTTGCTGCCCCTACCTGTGCAGTCATTTACCCCACACAACCAATATTGTCTACACTTCCCAAAGGTATTGTCACCCTCATATGCAGTCAGTAATGGAAGGTGCTTTGAAAGTTTCACCTTCTAAGTGAGCTCCTGAATCGTCTCAATCTGTCCGATGGCATCCAATTGCCATTCCCCTGAAATCTCTGCAGCTGTACGGTGGCCACCTCCAGGAATGTGCACACCAGGAAATTCTCAGCCTGATATATGCCCTGTATTGAACCAGTTGCTCCTTGAACTCACAACCCACTCCCGTCCCCCAAAGTTCATGTTCAAACAATTTTTGTTGCATAAACCTTTTCTCTCTCACTAGATAGCTCCACTATTCTCCCCATTTTGTGGGTTGAATGCCCCACTTTCAGGCCTATGAATTGCCTTCAGGAGTATTCATGGCTTTCTCCCTGCTTCCTTCCCTTGCCTTGTTGTGGGGTATTATGTTGTCACGACTGAAAGCATCATCAAGTCAACACATGGACATCATTTTATATTTCTTGCGGCAAAAAAATCTCCTTGCTTCTTATTTAAACGTGAACATATGGATACCAAATGAAAAGCAGCACTATTGTGAAAGCATGCCATTGTTATGCTGCTTAAATTGCAAACATAAGACCTAACTCAGCTCCTTTACACTGTTTCATTGGTGTACCCTAGTCAGATTCTCACTGAATTAAACATCGTTGCCAATTAGAACGCTTGACCTACAAATTAAGCAGCTCAATTTTAAGCCTTTCTGGAAGGTCTGCAAATGAGCATCATTAGCAGAAACTTACAATTGGATTAATTTGATCTGGGAAGAAAAGTGGGGCCGTATGGAAGACGCATATTAATGTGAGACTTTTTTTCTATAGTCACTACCACTTCTGATAATCATGTTTCTTTTAATTAAAAGCAGAAGCTTTTCTTCTCCCAATGCTAGATTCCCAAAGGCAATGACAGCAACACCTCCAGTGCTGATCCACAAGCAGAACATCGTCTTGCCCTTTCCTTCTCACTCTGACACAATTACGACGAGGTAAACAATAAAAGCAGCAAATGCATGGGCAGTCAACTGCAGTTCCAACATGTTACTGACGTGAATGAAAGTTATAAAGGAAAATTTACACTATTACACAAATTTATAATGCCCAAGAAAACTTAAATCACATACAAACTCCAGTTTCAAGTGGCCAAAAACAACAGCATCCAGATCTTTCTTCCTGTTGCTCTTGAGCCAATTTCAATGGATTATAGTCAGCTAGTTCACTTTATAGCTTTCCAGGTGGAAAGATACGGTATTTTAAAATGGTCAATTAATTCTTCTGACTTCTATTTTGACTTTCTTCTCTCAGCCTAATCCTTCTCTCAGCCTCTTTCCGCTCTTTGTTGGATTCATGTCCTTCCTGCTAAATCACATTGTTCAGGCAGTTGTACAATCGATCCTACCTTTCACTCAGGTTGCAGGTGTACCATTGCTGTTGCTGTATCGTTATCAGCCCACAATTAGAACATAGAACAGTAAAGCACAAGAACAGGCCTCTCAGCCCACAATGTTGTGCTGAACTAATTAAACTAGTAACTAAACACAAAACTAATCCCTTCGACCTACACCACGTCCATATCCCTCCATTCTCTAATTCCCACAGGTTTGAGCTGAAGGGTGCAAGAAAATATCCAATTGATGGCATATTCTGGACTGCATAAAATCTAGTCTATTTATTTATAAACGACATAATGGAAAATTTGTCCACTGTTCCTGTATAATGTAAAAATACAGAAGATCAGATGTCATGTTTTCACAAGAGGAAGGCAAAAACATTCAAGTGCTTAAATTAGAAAGATCCCCTCCCAGAGGGCCAAGAGATTAATACTCCGTGAACGGCATATTTAAGCCCATAGTCATATATTTCAGAATGATTTTCTGCTTGTTTTGGGCTGGCAAATATTGCATTAATTCTTTGTTAGCAAACTTCTGCATATCATTCTGCATTGTTGATTCTAATAATGTTTAACAATTAAAATTTACATGTTAGATTATTCAAGACTAAAATGACTTCTCATATTCCCATGTAATTTTTCTTTAAATACATAATCACAATGGTATTCACAGATCCTGATGAGTTGAAACAGAGCAGCACTGTTGCATGTCAGCAACTCCATAGAAAAGTCAAAGAAATAACTGAATGCACAGCAGAGGAAAGGTTTTGTGGATATTTCTAAAGGCTACAAGGGAATTCGTTTCTAAAGAGAAAGTTCCAAGAGTAAATGCTTATAATTCCAACAGCAAAGGATTATGATTAAAAAGATTATTTGTAAAAAAAAATGTATTTATACAGCTCCTTTCACCACCTCAGGGCACTACAAAATATTTTGCATCCATTGAAGGACTTTCTAAAGAGTAGTCACTATTGCAGTGTAAGGAAATCCGGCAATCAATTTTCACACAGCCAAGATTTCCTTTACTTCAGACATTATTGGTTTGTCTTAAAGCAAAGTGCTGGCAGCATGGAATTTGCTAAGTATCTAAGCATGACTCCAAGAGAAAAGTTATAATAAGAGCTATCATAAATCCAGAAACTAAACTACTTCAATGTATGAATGATGAATTAAGCTCGTTCTCATCCAGCATTTGCAATGATGTCATCAAAAATTACCAAATTGCCTCACTTGTTCCACCAAGCTACAACCGCAATCCTGGTTTGAGTTACAAACTCTGAAAGAAGAGCATTAGTTGGAAATTCCAATTTTACTTTATAAATGGCAGAGCACTAACCCAACTTGTACGAACTATTTACACATGTAGACTAATGATGCACCTGGTGAAACACTGGAGGTCTTCATGCCCAATGAGATGAGAATGATATACCTTCAGTTAGGGTAGAAGTAGATCCCACAGAGAAATAGGAAATAAGGATCACAAGGAAGGCGCACCAGCATCTCTACTTTCTTAGAAGGTTAAGGAGGTTTGGCATGTCACCAAACACCCGAACAAACTTCTATAGATGTACTGTTGAAAGTATCGTGACTGGTTGCATCATGGTCTAGTACAGCAATTCAAATGTGCAGGAACACAAGAAGCTGCAGAGAGTAGTGGACTCAGCCCAATACATCACGGGCATATCCCTCCCCACCATCAAGTGCATCTACACAAGGTGCTCCCTCAAGAAGGCAACATCTATCATCAAAACTTCCCACCATCCAGGCCGTATCATCTTCTCACAGCTACCATCGGGCAGGAGGTAGAGAAGCCTGAAATCCCACACCACCAGGTTCAAGAACAGCTACTTCCCTTCAACCATTCAGTTCTTGAACCAACTGGCACAACCCTAATCACTACCTCAGTACAGCAACACTATGAAGACTTTGACTACTTTGCAGTACAATGTTTTTATTTGTTCAAACTGCGTTCCTTCTTGTTTAATCATTTTCCTTGTGAATGTTATGTCTCTAATGCTATGTGCCAGTGATGCTGCTGTGAGTGTTTTATTGCACGTGTGCATACATGTACTTGTGCATATGACAATAAACTCAACTTGACCTGACAAAGTGACATGGAACACTGATATAATTTTGTTCACTAGTTCTCTTGCCTTGGAGGCCTGGGGTATAGATGGTGGAAGATTCAATGTAGGGTGCTCAGAGGATTTGGTTTTCTTTACAGGGTCAGTTTAGTTTCTGCATCATGGGGCTTATGGTGACATGGACAATCCTCAAGTCCCACACAGACAAAAAAAATCTTCCCATTAACTACGTTGGAGGATACCAGCCGTGATCATGCCATGATTGTAGCGTTTAGCTACTGATTTTTCCATGCCTTAATATTTAAAGGCACATTAAACATCACTCACACCATTTACCTGTGGTTGAAATCCACAGAACAAAAACAGCTTAATGTTTATAATTCTTTGAAATTAACTCTGCTATTAAACAAAACTACTCAAACCCACTTTTGTAGGACCTGCATGTTTGCACACAAAGATTTCCACTTTACACATGGAATTAAGCAGGCTGACAGTACTGTGCAGCTCATGCTGTTTTCAGTACTGTTAAAATGTCAAAAAACACTTGGAGGGTAAGGTCACAGTTTGATAAAGGAATCACTACCAAACCATAGTCAAATAATGCTTTTTACACTGAACCATTTGGACTCCACAATTGGACTGGGGTCTGACTAATCATTTCTAACAAAGAGGGTTTTCAAATTAGCCCAATAGTTCTCCTGTGACCTGTTTCACAACGTTACACACAAATTCCTCCAAACTTCACTGTGGGAAAGAGTATTTTTTTAATTTATTCTCAGGTTATGGGTGCTCTGCCAAGACCCTATTTATTGCCTCTCACTTGTTGCCTGATAAGATGGGGTGAGATATCTTAAACTACCATTCACCATGTATTAAAGTCATAGGGTTATACAGCATAGAAAAGGGCCCTTCAACCCACCATATCGATGTCAACCTTTTCGCCCACCTACACTGCATCCATCTCTTAAACATAGCAATTGTATCTGACTCCAACACCTCCTGTGGCAGTGTGTTCCACCTATAAACCACTCTGTGTAAAAAAAAACTTTCCCCTCATTTTCCCTTTAAAAGTCCTCCTTCTCAACTTAAATCTATGCCCTCTTGTTTTTGATACCCTACCATGGGAAAAGGATTCTATCTACCCTATCTAGGCTCCTCATAATTTTATATACCTCTATCTGGTGACCACTCAGGATCCTTCAGGGTAAACAAACCCAGCCTGTCCAATCCCCTCCCATAACTAAAGCACTCTAATCCAAGCAACATCCTGGTGAATCTCCTCTGCACTCTCTCCAGTGAAATCACATGCTTCCAACTGTGTGGTGACCAGAACTGCACACAGTACTCCAAGTGCAGTCTAACCAGCATTTTGTAGAATTGCAACATAACATCCCAGCTTTTATATTCTACGCCCTGATGTTCAAAGCAAGCATGCCATATTGCCTTCTTCATCACCCTATCTACTTGTGTTGCCACTTTCAGGAAAATGTGGACTTGAACTCCAAGGTCCCCCGATCACCAACATTCCTTAGTGCCCTGCCATTTACTGTGCATGTCCTACCCTTATTTAACTTCCCAAAATGCATCACCTTGCACTTGATGTGATTAAATTCCATCTGCCAACACTCAGCCCAACTTTCTATATGATTTATATCCTGCTGTAACGTGAAACAAGCTTCTTTGCTATCCAAGGCACCATCAACCTTTGTGTCATCTGCAGACTTAACTAATCATACCACCTTCATTCAAGACATTAATATATATCATAAACAACAAGGGTTCCAGAAGTGATCCCTGCGGTGCACCACTGGTCACAGACCTCCATGTACCCTTCCACAGCAACATTCTGCCTCCTATCACCAAACCAGATTTGGATCCAATTAACCAGCTTGCCTTGGATCCTATACGCTTTAACCTTCTGGACCAGCCTTCTATGTGGGACCTTGTCCAATGCCTGACTGAAGTCCATGTAGGGAACATGTACTGCTTTGCTTTTATCAATCTTCTTAGTTATCTCCACAAAAACAATCAAAATAGTGAGGTAGGAATTCCTCTGCACAAAGCAATGCTGATTATCCCTGAACAGCCCTTGCATTTCCAGATGTCCATAAATCCCAATCCTCAGGGTTTTCTCCCATAACTTCCCTACCACTGATGTAAGGCTCACTGGCTCATAGTTATCTAGTTACCTGAGTGAAGTAGTTGGTGGAAAATTCCAGGATATTAATCCAGCAACAACGAAGGAATAATGACATAGGATCTTTAGGATAGTGTACAACATAGAGGAGATTGCAGATTATTAGTTTTCCAGGACTGTTCTGCTCATGTTCTTTGTGAATTGTTGTCAGGAAAACCTTGAAATATTGTTACAGCTCATCCTGGGAATTTGTGCATGCCAAGCCACACTCCATCACTGAAGGAGGGGCTCAGACAGTGATTATGAATGGCAAGAGCACCAGTAAGGAAAATTGTCAGGTTTACTATTACCTGCACCCAACCAACCAACCATGGTCATTCCATCACACTCCCAACTTAACTTTTGGAGATGGTGGACTGGACAGAAGGTCAGAAGATGAGCTAATCATTGTCGACCTGAGCCAAAGTTTAATACCTCCAAAAGAATTTGGAAATACATTTCGAAGCAATCCTCAGAATGTGATAGTTCTGGCGTTCTTATTATGAAACCAAAATTAAGTGTTTCCTTTATCACTACAGATAGATAAATATATAAACAGACAGATGGACCTAAATGCATGAATGGATAAAGTCCTGCTTGTAATATGCAAGAGTTACTCTTTTCCTCACAGCCAATCTGTTCAGAGTCTTGGAATTTATAAAAAACATAGAGTATAATAAAAGGAAATATTAAGTTAATCTGCACCTTCCCTTCATCATCAAAAACTTTGCCAGTATCAGAAAGCATCAGATAAATATGTTTAAATTTTAGACTGCATTCCAAACCCATTTCCAATGTGAACAAAGATCAAATATGTGACAGAAATCAATCTTAATTTTTGTTTGGTCTTGATTTGATAGTTGCCCTGTTAACCCCTCTCACAGACCTTGAGGAATATAAACGCAACTCGGATCTTGTGCCAAGCAAGGATAGAAACATTTAAAGTTTCGTTGATTTTCTATAGAGTTCAAGTTACTTTGAAATAAACAACAGGCTTAATTTCAACAACTTCTTATGCCCCTCAGTTCAATTGTAGAAGGGAATTAGGGCTAGGGGAGCAGAGAATTAATATAGTGTTTTTATGCCAGTCAGCACCAAAACTTCTATTTCTTGCCACTTAATACTTACAGTTGCAATTTAAATCCTGCTGAGGTCCCAGCTAAACACAGGCAGGGTAGGGGGTTTACTTATGATTCAAACATTCCAAACTAATGCTATCAAAGGGCAACATACTTTTAAATCACCACAAGAGTGTCACATAGAGCTTTTGCTTGGCAGCAAAAATGTAGTGGGAAAATATGACTGGCTAGAAGAAAAAAAAGGTATATTTCACAACTCTGCTTATTTTTAAGGTCGATCAATTTCCCCATTTTCCACCCATTCAGATTACAGATAAAAGCTTGACCCCTATGGACTTCAAAGAACCCCCAACACTAGTTTTCAGAGTTATCCATGCCTAGTACTTATTCATCAACCAATTCACTGAAACGGATGATCTGGCCATTGCAATGTTTCCGTTTATAGAAGCCTGCTGTTTGTCCCTTTCCCTATACAGAATTACAATAGTGACAACAGTTTCAGAAAGTCATCAATTAGAAAGTGCTTTTTCCACACTTTTTCAACTTATTTTTCAGGATCTGGATGTCACTGGCAAACCCTGCATTTATTGCCCATTCCTAACTGCCCCTGAACTTAATGACTTCCATTTCATTTCACTTCCTTAAAAGTCAACCACGTCCTGAAGAGTACCAGTATCAAAGCAGCTCTCTCCTTTTACTTGGCTTATAAGTGGAATGCCTTGTTCCAATAAATAGGAAATTTGGACCATGCATTTCCCCACTCTTAATTCAGAAAGGGTACCTATGATTATTCATGTGTTCCCAGAGAGTCTAATAGGAATTCATTAGACAATTTCTAGAAAGAGGTTAATAGATTTTTGAAGGAGAACTGTAATTAAGAGAGGGGGAGAAATCAGGAAGCTTAAGTAATGTTCAAATAAGTAGAAGGGGAAGTATCATAACTATCAGTCAATCCCATTGTTATCTGAACCCAAAGCACAAAAGAATGTTATGTGCTCAATAGCAATACTATACAGGCAGGTTTTGATGAGCTCTTATGAGAAATAATACTGAGAAAAATAGCAGCCACAAATAGTGAATGGCTACAGGTATTCCCAGTGGGGAAAGCTTTGCAATCCAGACAAAGACAGAGTCATCTAACTCCACTGCAATCATCCTAAAGGAAGGATGCCTTTTACATCACCCTAGAAACTAATAGGAAAATGCTGGAAACTTGTCAATGACATAGCATGTACAATAGGGGATTAATGTTACAGGGAACAGATAAAAAGATGGAGCTGAAGCCAACATCAGATCAATCAAGATCTTATTCAATGGCAGTGCAGGCTTGAGGAGCTACATGGCTACTCCTGGTCCTGCTTCTTATGTTTCATTAAACAAAATTTTAAATTCAACTTGCTGGAGTATATTGTAAACCTAGCCATGAAACATCATTTATAATGACATGAACCAAAATGTAGCTAAAGTTCAGATATGATGATCCACTCATATTTCATTTTCTTTAATTAATGTTATTCTAAGTACCTTAATTCCCAAGCTTAACTGGATATTCATGAGCAACCTCATTTGTGCTTTCCATAACTTCATTCTTCTAAAGGTTTCTGGATTCTGATTATATCTGGTATTATTTCATTTCTAACTCCGTTCTTCTCTGCAACCTAATCCCAATTTTCCCAACTCTCTCACTTACTTTTTGTGTTAAATAGGTGGAAGCCCAAGTTAAAGGTTTGGCACACAAAAGATATACCCATTTCTCAGAACTAAAAAGAATAAAACAAGGTTGGTATTCTCTATGTTAAACATAATGAGAAAATTCTGCCTAACCTTTTATCAGAGGCGGGGGATTAGAAATTATATAATCTCTTCTGCATTCCGCAGATCACTTGGCTGTATGCTCAGTAGCCAAATTTATCATGTCAGTTTTCAGCAAAAGTTCATCTAATGTGATGTCCAAGATATCAGCAATTTGAAGGATTTTATGTACTTCATCATCTGCATGGATTTTTAAACATTGGAAAATAAAATTTTTTACATTGCATCAAAGGCCTATGTTGTATTTACTGATTGATATATAATGATTTGTGATTACTGTTTTAGTGCAAGTCTTTTATTAAACTGCAATAACATAAATAAGTACTTTTTTTTAGAATTGATCTCATGCTTACATACATTTTTAACAGAGCATTTTAAGAACAAGTAGACTTCTAAATGAGCTTTCATTGTCTTTGATACACCATTCCAACCCAAGATCTTCCTTCTGATGAATTGCAGGATGCAGTACCTTGAAATACACCCTGAAAACTAACATCTTTCACAGATGCATTCGGAACCCAATAAAAAAAATGAGTTGCATCATTTATCATTATACCTGAAAAGACGATCACTTAAAAAAACCACCATTTTTAAAAAGAAAAATAATTTCTTAGAAACTGTATTTGTGGGCTCACTGCAACCCAATTTTATAAACACAAAAAGCACAAAATTCAATGAGTTAATGAGGCTTAAAACAAAAAGCATCATTCCAACAATAAAATTAGACAGTGTTAATCCTTCCACAGCTATCTGAGCTAAATAAAAATCCATGTAATTATCCTGCCTGCAGCACAATAACAGATGATTAGTACTTCTGTGATTTATAACTTTGTATTTTATATTTAAGCATAGGCTTAACAAAGCTGCTTCAAACCAGTATTTTACTTCCTAAACGATTCTGGATTTAATATTTAATTCTGGCAATGAAATAAGTACACAATGTACTAAGATATTCAAAGTGACTAGTCTTGCACAAAATGAATGATTTTTTCCTCCATATTATTATTTAAAAGATGATTTGCATGCAAATCTGGGTCAAACCCAGACCTTAAAAATGCACATCATTTTAGTAATAATCTAAAATACATATATGGCATTCAGCTACAATAGTCATCTGTAGCAGATTCATTAATACACTTCAGACAACTGAATTAACTGAGAGTGAAGAACTGCACAATAATTGTTGCTATGCTGGTTCTTGTTCTGACATCATTATGGGATTATTATATCTGCTCTCATGAAACAACGTAGAAGGTGCAATAGGTCATGAGATGCACGAAAGGTAAGTATCTGTGCCTTAAAGCAGTAAGAGTTGTTTCTCACCTTATTATATAATTATTACACATCATGATTTTATTCAATTATGGTGTTTTTCTCTAATCTCAGGCAGGAAAGAGAAGTGAGGGGGGAAAAGCACTAGGGAAGGGGAGGTAGGGAGGGCCAAATGAGATAAAGGCAAGATAAATAATGAGAAAGAAAACAGAATTTGTGTTGGGATTTTCAATTTGAAGACACTTGTTATAAATATCACTCCAAACAATTCACAACTGTCAATATCTGTTCTGTTTATTAAGCCTGAAATCTGATATTTTTAAGTAATAGTGATTCAGCTTTGTTTTCACGTTGACTGTTTCTCTCTGCACAGATACTGCCAAACGTACTGACTCTTTCCAATATTATCTGGTTTTTTTCAATTTGCAAGTTTACCTTCTTGCATTTGTCATCCTCATTACATCCTTTTAGTGCGTTTTTTCCTGTGTTTCTCCCTCTACAGCAGTTGTAGAACTATGATGATTTAAACCAAGGCAGAAGCATTTACATTGAGCTTTCCCCTGCTAGATTGATGGCCTTTATTTTTGTTAATCTAACTATGTATTATGGCGCTGGACTCCTGAGCCCCCACAGTACAATTACAAGAACATAGTAACAGTTCAGAATGACAAAAGACTATCTGTATCAACAAATCTGCTCCCTTCACAATCTGCATCATTATAGAATTAACTATGGGCGATTCCCATGTTATGGCATTTCGGGTCATAGAAATTCGCCCTTTCAGGATTCATAGATCTCTAATTTAGTGAAGAATAAGATTTGCTCTCACGAAATGTGTGTGGTTAAAAGTAAGTACATTTTCTTTCATCTCGTGTTTCCTCATGCATTTGCAGATGACGAGGCTTTATGTTACCGAAAATCTCAGTACGGTTCTAGGAAATAAAAAAAAGGTAGTCATCTCAGGACTGTTACCTGTGCCACGTGCTAGTCAAAGTAGGAATAGCAGCATAGTTAGGATGAATATGTGGCTTGAGCAGTGGTACAGGAGTGAGGGTTTCAGATTCCTAGGGCATTAGAACTGGTTCTGGGGGAGGCGGGACCAGTAAAAAAAAACAGAGGTCTACACATGATCAGGACTGGGATCAATGTCCCAAGGGGATTGTTTGCTAGTGCTGCTGGGAAGAATTTAAAATAATATGGCAGGGGGAATGGGAATCCATGCAGAAAGACAGAAGGAAGCAATGCAAATACCAAAGCAACAGTTAGAAGAGAGAAAAGTAAGAGTGGCGTACAGAAGAGCCAAGTGCAAAAGACACAAAGATTATTAGATTCTAAAAGGACAATGCGTGTAAAGGGCACTTTATTGGAATGCACGTAGTATTCAAAACAAGATCAGTGAACTGAATAGTTCGATCTAAAACTGATGTATTATGCCTAAACAAAGGAGATTACAACAGGATGAGGGAGGAGTTGGCTAGCGTAGACTGGAAACACAGGCTATATGGTGGGACAGTTGAGGAACAGTGGAAGACTTTCAAAGAGATTTTTCAAAGTGTTCAACAAAAGTATATTCCAGTTAAGAGCGAAGACAGTAAGGATGGGGAGAGCCAGACTTGGGTAAATAAAGGAAGGCATCAAACTAAAACCTCATGCAAACAAAATCGCCAAAAATAGTGGGAAACTGGAAGATTGGGAAAATTTTAAAAAACAACAAAGAACCACTAAGCAAGCAATAAAGAAAGGGAAGATAGATTATGAAAGTAAACTAGCACAAAATATAAAAACAGGTAGTAAAAATTTTTATTATTTTATATAAAGCACTAAAGGGTGGCTGAAGTGAACATAGGTCCCTTGGGAGACGAGAAGGGGAAATTAATACTGGGTAATGTGGAAATGGCCCAAGCTTTGAATGACTATTTTGCGTTGGTCTTCACAGTGGAGGACACATCTAACATGCCAAAGAGAGATGTTATGGATGCGATGGGAGGTGAGGACCTTGATGCAATCACTCTCACTAAAGAGGTGGTGATGAGCAGAGTGGGCCTAAAGGTAGACAAGTCCCCTGGTCCAAATGGAATGCAGCCCTGGGTATTGAAAGAAATGGCAGAGGTTAAGGTAGAAACATTTATGATAATTTACCAAAATTCTCTGGATTCTGGGCAGGTCCCGACAGACTGGGAGACAGCAAATGTCATGCCACTGTTTAAAAAAGGATGTAGGCAAAAGGCGGGTAACTGTCGGCCAGTTAACCTAACATCTATAGTTGACAAAATGCTTGAAGCTATCATTAAGGAAGAAATAGTGAGACATCTGGATAGAAGTGGTTCCATTAGGCAGGCACATCATGGATTCAGGAAGGGCAGGTCCTGTTTGACATACTTATTGGAGTTCTTTGAAGATATAATGAGCACAGTGAATAGAGGGGAACAGGTGGATGTTGTATACTTGGATTTCCAGAAGGCGTTCGATAAGGTGTCGCGCAAAGACTTATCCATAAGATAAGGATGCATGTAGTTGGGGTAACGTATTAGCATGGATAAAGGATTGGTTAACCAATAGAAGGCAGAGAGTTGGGGTAAAGAGGTGTTTCTCTGGTTGGCAATCAGTGGTGAGCGGGGTGCTGCAGGGGTCGGTGCTGGGCCCGTAACTGTTCATGATAATACATTAACAATTTGGAAGAGGGGACTGAGTGTAGCATATCTGAGTTTGCTGATGACACTAACTTGAGTGGGAAAGCAAATTCTGCAGACATTCTGTATCGTCTGCAAGGAGATATAGATAGGTTAGGTGAGTGGGCAAGGGTCTGGCAGATGGAGTATAATGTTGATAATTGTGAGGTTACTCATTTTGGAAAGAAAAATAGAAGATCAGATTATTATTTATGAAAGATTGCAGCGTGCTGTTGTGCAGAGGGACTTGGGACTGCCGAAGCATGAATCGCAAAATGTGAGTTTGTAGGTGCAACAGGCTATCAAGAAGGCAAATGGAATGTTGACCTCCATTGCTAGAGGGATTGAATTTAAGAGCAGGGAGGTTATGCTGCAACTGTACAGGATATTGGTGAAGCCGCACCTGGATTACTTGAGGAAAGGTATACTGGCTTTGGAGGCTGTGCAGAGGAGGTTCACCAGGTTGATTCCGGAGTTGAGGGGGATAGCCGCGGAGGAAAGATTGAGTCGCCTGGAACTATGCTCACTGGAATTCAGAAGAATGAGAGGGTATCTTGTAGAAACATATAAAATTATGAAAGGGATAGATAAGATAGAGGCAGGAAAGTTGTTTCCACTGGTAGGTGAGACTAGAACTGGGGGAAATGGCCTCAAGATTCAGGGGAGTAGATTTAGGACAGAGAGGAGGAGGAACTGCTTTTCTCAGACAGTAGTGAATCTGTGGAATTCTCTGCCCAAGGAAACAGTAGATGCTACCTCATTAAATATATTTAAGACAGTTAGATATATTTTTGCATAGTTGGAGAATTAAGGCTTATGAGGAAAAGGCAGGGAGGTGGTGCTGAGTCCATGGCCAGATCAGCCTACTCCTGCTCCTATTTCTTATGTCCTGGTCACCACAGAAGAGGAAGGATGTGGTAGCAACAGAAAGCATGCAGAAAACATTCACCAAGATGTTGCTTGGAATGGAGGGCGGTAGCGAGGACGAGAGATTGGATAGGCTGGGTTTATTCTCACTGGAACGTAGGAGGCTGAAGGGTGACTTTATAGTGGGGCATAGATAGGATAAATAGTCAGAATCTTTATCTCAGGGCAGGGGAGTCTAGAACTAGAGGGCACAGGTTTAGGGTGACAGGGGAGGAATTTAAAGGAAATCTGAGGGTTAAGTTTTCCTCACAGAGGTTGATGAATATCTGGAATAAATTGCCAGAGGTGGTGGTAGAGGCAGAGAGAACAGTTAGAAGGCATTAAGTACTCAGATGGGAAAGCTGCAAAGGGATATGGGCTAATGCAAGCAAATAGGATTAGTGTGGATAGGCATCACGGTCAGCATTGACTTGGTAGGCCAAAAGGCCTGTTCCTGTGGCTGACTTTTCTTTGGCTCCATGGTTCTTCAATTTAGAAGATGCCATTATGAAACTCCACCACAGATAAATGTATTTTATTCTTCAAACTTCTGAAAGAGAACCCATTCCATTTCTGGCTCTCATGTTCACAGGTGCAAGCAGTGGTTCTCCCCATTCAGGTACTGCTGCCTCTTTAAAGTTGCCATTGATACCAATCCCTTGAAAAAGGAACAACCGCAGATTAACACATCCTTAATTAAAGAACGCCTGGAGTACAATTTTACAGGCACTGTATTTCCATAACTCAATGGCTGCATACACCGTTATTACTGTTCAGTTGCATATGCACCAACTCTATCATTACTGCAGATTGTGGCTCAGAGTTCTTTCATCATTCTGCTAGGTCCACGTCGTGCTCATCTCTGTAAAGAGAAGTGATAACCTCCATGAATGGCAGACATGTTGGGAGGAATTTAAAAGTTTCCTCACTTCGCTTTCACATTCCCATCCTGCAGTACAAGTATTTCTGTAATATTAATTTTCATTTTAGGAGGACAGGTGATGAAGACGTCTTGTTAGACTGGAGGTTTCAAACCGAGCACTCCAAAGATAGTTAAAGCAAGGTGAAGAAATGTCTCAAAGTTATCTGAAGTATTTTATTTAAACCATTTCAATATGTAAAGTTTTATTTCCATTAAGGAAAAAAAACCTGTACGAAATACCAAGCAAATTGACTGAAAAGGTTGCATCAATATCAGATCATGACTGGTTTCAACCCATGGTCTCCAGGCAAAATAACATGACAATATCCTACAGAGGAAAAGTTCATCTTTTCTTCAAGCTACAAATAACCTGCTGGAGGAACTCAGCGGGTCGAGCAGCATCTGCAGGAAGAAACAAATTGTTGTTGTTTCACGTTGAAACCCTGCATCAGGGCATGTTGCTCAGATTCCCACATCTGCAGTCCCTCTTGTGACTCCCTCTTTTTTTCCCCCAAAATGTGTTTGCAAAGGATGCACCATTAAGTCTGATACCTTTGAGCAATTATATTTGCTTTCCGTATTCCTCAGTTTCAGATAATCTATGTCAAATGTGGTAAAACTTGTTTTGCCTGGAAGGTGTACATTTGGAAGACAGCACCTCACGGATGAGAGAACAATTAATATCAAACAAGGAGGAAAACAAATATGGCTAGAGGAGTGGAGGAGGATTTTTTTTGTTGTCAAGGAGAAGAATGCCTCCCAAATTAAATCCAATATGGAAATCAGTAAATATATTTTTATCCAGGGTTTGTTTAGAATGGGCTGAATAGAGTTTGATTTGACATGCCATCTGGAAATACCACTGTCTCTCGCCCATGCCTACCTAGTCTGGATGCCTAGTCTGGATGCAGAGGGCTGAACGAGCTGTCTTGCCACATGTGCAAGAGATCTGGCAAGGCATAGTGAGGCCTCAAAGAGGGTACTGCTGAGGTTCACTCCTAGAACTCTGAAATAAGCAAGGATCACTTTTTGTCAAAGATGGGAGGTTTATATTTATAAGATGGGAGGTTTATATTTGATAAACCTCCCATCTTATAAATATCTTTGATATTCAGAGATACTTAAAAACACTTAAGATTGTTGTCAATAATTAAAATATTTTTTAATGAAGGTAAATTCAAAACACCAAGAGAGTAATAAAAAAGTTAAAAGTAATTTTTCCTTCCAATCTGAAGGTCAAGAATCCCCATTGCAATAAGTGGGGTCTTGCTAGCACAGAAATGGAATGAAGAAATCCCAGTGTAATGGTATGGAATGCCAACATGATCAGGGTCCACCATTAGACACCACATGGAGGTCAGTGATGGAGCTTAGTGACAGATACAGTAAGTCCACATAAGTGTGGAACTTCTGCTGTTCTTCACAGGGTCATACAGCATGGACACAGGCCCCTCCACCCAATGAGTCTGCACTGACCACCCATTTACACTAATTCTACATGAATCCTTTTTTAAAAAAATTCACCCCACATTCTCATCAACATCCCCCCAGATTCTCCCACTCACCTACACACTAGGGGCAATTTGCAATACCCCACTAACCTACCAATACACACATCTTTGGGATGTGGGAGGAAATCGGAGCATCCACAGGAAACTCCCAGTCACAGGGAGGACATGCAAACTCCACACAGGCAGCACCCGAGCTCAGGATCGAACCCAGTGTCTAGTGCTGTGAGGCAGCGGTTCTACCAGCTACGCCACTGTGCCGCCCAGCTTTGAGTGAATGTACTCCCAGAGTGCTGTTGGGAGTGACTTCAAAGATTTGAGCTCAGCGATGATGGAAGATATATTTCAGAGTCAGGATGGTGTGCAACCTGCAGGTGGTGGTGCTCCCATGTTTATCTTGGTGCTGGAAGTCATGGGCATCTGGCTCACATTTATAAAGTTGAGATAATTTTGGTCGATTTAAAATAAGTCTTTAAGAAGGCAGTTAAGCTCTCGAAGGGTTTGTAATGGAATCTTGACTTTAAACATAAAATATCTCCAATGACTCAGCTTCATCACTTCCTCTAGGCAGCATTTTGCAGTGAAATATTTCATCATTCCTTATGGCAGAAAATGAATACCTTGCTATTTTGTGAAGTGTATTAAATGTCCTATGGGCTGGAAGGAAGCTTCATCAAAAGGTCCTGTTGGCCTGGCTTAAAGGAAACATTTAAAAAGTGACAGACATAACGGTACAAAAAGGATAATGATCTTTAAAAAATAATTTCAAGATAAACACAAATTAGTCCACAACAGAAGATTTGATCTGAAAACCTTTATCTTTGATGTTCCTGCACTTGGGAAGCAATATGTTGCTTTGCAAGCACTTTTTTTTAATGAGAAAGCTGGAAAATCCTGACTATTCAATCCTCCCAGTTAAACAAATAGACAAGAAAATGAAACACATAAATTACAGCTTTTAATGTAGAAATATCCCTTTCATTATCCTCTCTTTCCAATGACATGAAAAATGTGTTTTAAAAATACTCCTTTGCATGTTTTAAAAATAGCAGAAGAGCTTAACACGCAACACTGCTCGGCTCAACAAACTCCCTTTAATACAATATAAACGTATTTTATTCTAACTCAATTAGAAATTTCTTATTCACATGACTTGTTGAGTTCTCATCAAATGAAGTAAAATAATTTTTCTAATCCAATGGAGCTTCCAAGAATTGAGTAAGTTCAAAACAACACTTGCTGATGGCAGAAGCAATGTTCTTTAATTTGCTGTACACTGAGAAAGCTGACTTCTCAACTACTGCTCAGCAGTCCTTTCCAATTGTAATGTGAGGAAACACATTTACTCACATTACAATTGGAAAAGACTGCTGCAAACATTTATATTTGGAAAAAAGTAGCAAAAAATGTTACAGTGTTATGTCATGTCATATTCAAATTTTCAGTGTTATTGCAATTGTGAATTCACTTCCTCTACAATATTTACTCAATTCAGGATCAGCCAATAACTGACCACAACAATTCGTGAAACCACAGAATCTCCCCCATTGAAAACAGAAGCTTCTCATTACATTTGAACAATTTTTTTCCTTTTATTTAAAAGAACTCTGATATTGTCAACTACTTGTGCAATCCATCAGAATTACAGATTACTATAGAAACACCTGATTACATTGTGTGGCTGTTACAATGCTCCAAGACCTGTGCGGTATCTTCTCGTTCAATATAAAGCTGGTTCTCATTCTACAGAATAAAATGTTAAACCTGAAACAGAGGACCAGCACAACACTGCTGTGAGAGTATAATATCAGGGGTTTGCACTCTTAATCACCCAGCAGGTTCCTGCTGGATATTTCAGATCCGAGTCACTGATCAGTTTTAATCAAAGAAATCGCTCACAGTGGATGAGACTAAAATCCCATTTCTCACCATCACAGTCTTTCAGTTCAGCACTTCAAATCTAGACAGCCACAATAAGAACCATAAAGCAAGCTTGACTGAGCTGTATCACTTCTTCATTTACATTGCTAAACCTTCAAAATGGAAAAAGTCAATAAAGCTGTAGCGCGCCCTTTAAGTTCTTTATATGATGCCGTCACTCAGCAGAAAAGCCATGTTGCATTTGTCCAGAAGGCATGAATAAGTTGCTGTAGAGTACATTAGGCACAAACAACAGCTGTCTAAAGCAAAGTTACTCAATGTTTGCTCTGAACACCTGCAAATACAGTGCCAAGTGGTTTGCCACTACACCGATTACCAACATTATTTATCCCACCACTTTTAACTCCACTCCTGGGCATTTTCCAGGTGACCTTAGGCCAGATGATGCCCTGTGCCACCACCCACTGAACCCACCTGACTGCACTGACCTAGACGGGATGGGAAGGATCAACATTGCTGCCCCCACCCACCCACATCCTGGAGTCGGACAATGAAGTCAGCAATGGCAAGGCTCAGCCTGTGTGCTACTGAGGCCTTGCTCCCACAGCAACACTAATAGCTGATGGGCAAAGCTGGGGGCAGAGCTTTGCCTTTTGTCAAAACTGTCAAGATTTTAACAATTTTTATATATTTCATGCACTCATTGAATCAGAGACACATACAGCACAGGAACAGGCCCTTTGGCCCAACTTGTTCTGCCGACCAAGGTGCCTTCCTGAGCTTGTCCCACTTGCCTGCATTTGGCCCATATCCCTCTATCAGATCCATGAACTTGTCAAATGTTTTTTAAACATTGTATTGTCCCTGTCTCTACCACTTCCTCTGGTAGCTCACTCCACATACCTACCCCTCTGTGTGGAAATTCTTGCCTCTCATGTCCCCTTTAAATCTTTCCCCTCTCTATGCCTTCTAGTTTTAGACTTCGCTATCCTGGGAAGAAGACTGTGAACACCTTATCTATGCCCATCATCATTTTATAAACCTCTATAAGATCACCCCTCAGCCTCCTATGCTCCAGGGAAAACTGCCCTAGCCTATCCAGTCTCATAACTCAAGCCCTCCAGTCCTGGCAACATCCAGCTTAATTACATGTTTCCTTTAATATGGCAACCAGAATTGCACACAATACTCCAAGTGCAGTCTCAGTAACGTCCTGTTCAGCTGTAACATGATGTCCCAACTTTTGTACTCATGCCCTGCCCAATGAAGGCAAGCATGCCATACAGCTTCTTCACCATCTTGTCCATCTGTGTCGCCACTAACAGGGAATTCTGTACTTGCTCCCTTGGGTCTCTCTATTCTGCAACACACCTCAGGGCCCCATCATTTACTGTGCAAGTCATTCCATATTTTAACTTCTCAAAATGCATACTTCATACTTGTCAGAGTTAAATTTCATCTGCCATTCCTTGCCCATTTTCTCAGTTGATCTAGATCCTGTTGTAATCTGAGACAACCTTCTTCCTTGTCTACCACACCACCAGATTTGGTTCTTCCACGAACTTACTAATCACGCACCTACATTTTCATCTATGTCGTTAATATATATGATAAACAACCCAGGCACAATCCCTGCAGCACACCACTAGTCACAGGTCTCCATTCTGAAAAACAACCCTCCACTATCACCCTCTGACTACCTCCACCAAGCCAATTCTGTAACCAACTGGCTCACTCACCCTGGATCCAATATGAGCTCACCTTCTGGATCAGCCTACCATGTGGGACTTTATCTAAAGCCTTGGTAAAGCCCATGTAGACAACGTCTACTGCCCAGCCCTCGTCCATACTCATGGTCACCTCTTCAAAAAACTCTATGATTTATGAGACACAATTTCCCAGGCACAAAGCCATGCTGACTATCCCTAATCAGCCTTCATCATTCCAGATGCAGATGGATCCTGTCCCTCAGAATCCCCTCCAGTAACTTATCCACCACTGATGTTAGGCTCATTGGCTCATCCCCAACATTGAGGGGCAATTAAAAACTATTAGTATTGAAATAAATGATTAAAAGATTTTTAAAAAAGGTAAGTAAAGGGGTTAATCAAAAAAAAACAATGAAACATTGAAATAGTTAAAAACATATGGACCATCTTGCATTCAAATCTGTCAGCCATTGTAATCTTTGGGCTTTCAGATACTCTGGCAGCTTTGATCTAGTCTAGGATCTGAGTGGCAATTCCCCCGTGTAATGCTGGGAACACCCAACAGACTGCAACACCATCCGTCACTTAGTAAGACTTCCATATTTAACAACGCATGTATGGAAGTCTGAGATCTACCGAAGATTACATGCCTGAACACCAGTGGCTGCAACTCCAGCCCAGTAAGTTGTTACTCACAATTCCCATATGGTTATAAGCTTAGCAATGGCACTGAGAGAAAGTACTGTGTGAAGACAACAATGTCACTATTTATTAAGTTCCAAACAGGCCAAAGGGAAGACAGATCAAAGCAAGGAAAAACAGTATTTTCTTTGTAACTGATTAGAATTCACTGGAAAACAGTCACTCAAAACAACATTTGAAAAGCTGTTGTTTATATTCTCTTTAACTGCCCAGACTTTCCACTTATAAATGTGACCATCAGGCCCAAAACGCAAGTGGAGCTGATGGGCATCCTTATGAACCTTAGGCTTGAAAGTCCAAAGGTAGTTTAGCCTGGGCTACTCCACTATTCTCCAGACCAACTAAGTGAGAGGAAAAAAAGACTCAGGAGCAATTCTTCCTGTCTCAATTGGAAAAGTGTACAAAGTTTGAGCATCTTTAGGAAAAGAAAAAATATCAGTTTTTTTTTAAAAGGTTAGTTTCATTAAAATACCATGAGGGAAAAAGGCGTAACTGTAAAAACAGACAAAAATTGGTTCTTCTCAAACAACAAAGCAAATCCTGGTTTTCTTTGCTACTGCAAAGTTGCTTTTCTTTCAGTTTTTAAAAACTTCACCATAAAAAGCCTTGAGTGCATTGATTTACTGTTTACCAAAGCACAGATGCAGGAGAACTACTAAACTATTAGTCGGCATCACAGCTTTGAAGTCAACAATTCAAAAAACTATTTAGAGAACAGATCCTCCCTGAAAACCAAACTCAGGAAGGTGCCAAGGTCTACATTTCAGTTTGATCACATTCAGCATAACTGCTCTTTTTGATTAATAGTTTCACTTTAAAAATAAGTGTGTATATAATTTAAACAGACTGTTGCTAATTGCTTGAATCTATATGCAAATTCATAAAACAATTAAATCAGAAAAGACAAAATTGTGTGCTGAACAACAACTACTGAAGCAACAGTGGCTGCAAAAATCTCCATCAATTCAGTCCCTGCAGTGCAGAAATCAAGATATTTAACAGAAGTGTGAGGAAAAAAGTAGGTGATGAGCTAACACAATATTTAGGGGGTCTAACTGCTCCTAAATGAATAAGAGCCAAGAGTTATTCTTATACAATTTAAATCTATATTATTTATGATAGCAAACTATTTATCAACTTCTGTCCTTGTTAGGAATACTTATCTTAAATTTTCAAAATATTCTTCCAAAAAACTTTGTTTACTGGTTACTACAATTCTGCAATAAACAGTGTCAGAGCCACAATACTTCATGTGATAATGTTACTCAGCAGATTGCAACAACCACAGTTACAAATGACTAACACAAAGGTACAATTATCTTTACTTTGAGTACATGAAAGTACAACACTGACGATCAACAATGGGTTGCCACTACATCTATTACCAAAATTATATATTGTTTTTAAACTCCATGGAACATAGCGTTCAATCTAATAAACTATAGGAATACATGTGCATGCACATAAGAATTTTAATTATATCCAATCATTGCAATACATTAAAAGCCCAGTTATCTGGCATGCGTCAGACTTGACAGGTGGTGATTTAACAAATATGCCAGTTAACTCATTATTGCCCAGTGCATTCCATCAGCACTTCCCTGATACTGAAAATCAAAAAAGAATTGCAGATACTGCCCTACAGGTCTGGCTGCTCCCTCCAGAGTCCGGGTTACTGGAGCATGCCAGATGGCCAAGCTGCTACTGTATAATATTGGTGTAAAAATACTTCAATTAGCACTACAAAAATGCTGGAAGAACTCAGCCAGTCACAAAGCAGCTGTGGAAAGAGAAACCAGTCAACGTTTTGGGTCAGCAACCATTCCTCAGAATTGGGGTGAGAATGGAGGGTTTACAGTTTTCAAAGCAGAGCTGGGAACAGGAGTGAGGAGCAAGACAAAAGCCTACATGAAGATAAGACAAGACAGATCAGGTAGAGCACAAGGAATGAACGTTAGCGAGACATTTTAAAGAATGGGGTGAGAAAGGCCATAAGAATGAATTCATGCTCCTGTTCCATTGGCTTCATGTTACTGAAGTAACAACAATTTTATTTTGGTTTCTACTTCTTACAGTTATATAGGGTCATACAGATATACAGCATGCAAAACAGGTCCTTTGGCCCAACTGATCCATGCCAACAAAAGTTGCCTAACTGAGCTAGTCCCATTTCCCTCTAAACCTTTCCTATCCATGTACCTGTCCAAGTGTTTTCTTCAATGTCATGATTACAGTAGCTGTGACCATGTGTGATCACGAAGTGAAAGCCTCTTTACAAATAAGCATTCCTTGTTCCAGTTGGATAAATTTATGCTACATTTGCATCACCTACTTCCTGCAGGTTGATACATCAGTGATATAATGACACTAGTGTCAATGATTAATCTGTACCATGAACACGGAGGTGCCATCTCAGAGTCTATGTACACCACAAGGAAGCTCGGCTTCCACACCTTCAGTAATTAAGCTGCCAGTATTCCAGATGGAGTGGTTTATCTTCAGGTACTCTGGCTGCTGTAGATAATGAGAACCTAATCCGGACATGTTGAGGCACTCCTTGAAATGGTAATATAATTATCATTACAGGCATTTTTAAAAAAATAAAGAAAGGCAGTTGATTAAGCTTAAAGCATATAGAAGTTTCTTCGGTTTTAGATAATTGTATAGTCAAGACAAAATTAACATGAATTTTTCATACTTATACTGCAGTGTTAACTCTTTCTAAATAGGTAAACAGCCCCTTTTCAGACAAGCCTGTCATCACCAAATGATCCTCATCCTAAATTACATGGCTTGTCTTTTCCTTGGTTCTCTCTATTTTATATATCTGGGTGAGGAACACTCGTCCTTAGCATTGGAACAGGTTTCCACTATGGAATGAATGTTGGTATCCAAGTCGAGCACAACATGATAAAATCAATGACCCAAATCTTAACACAACTCCACCCATGTCTCCAGATTCCAAAGCACACCGGGAACAGCTGCATACACAGCATCCTTTCAATTATCACAGAAAATGGTGGCTTTTATTCTGTCTGGATGGAGAAGGGACAAGAGTCACTCTTTGTATTGCCCAGTTTTATCTTCCTCCCTCAGTTACTTACTGTAAAGTGTTTGGTTCAACTATATTGCTGTTGCAGTACATCTTGTTCATGCTTTAGTGGCCTATTCATCAAAACACTGATCACCACTTCCATTATGATAATCATAATTCTCTTTTATACCTACTTAGAATTCATATAAATTGTGTAATATCCTCCTTTGACTCAAAGCAATGACCAAAATCACTAATGGGTAACTGTTTCAAAGTGAAGTCAATAAACCCCTTTCCTAGAACATGGATTTTTTCTTAAATACAGTTCAATTTTTAGACATGGAGACAGGTGGCAAATGAAGCACAATTTTCTATTGTAATAAAGGTGGATGGCAGTATCGCACAGTGTTCACTGCTGCTAAGTACTGTTGCCTAGAACAGCATGGGTCACCAACCCCGCACCCTCACAACCCAGTCCAAGACTTTCTGATTTGATCCAATGAGCAACTGATAAACAATCTAAGAACCAATCATATAGTTACCCTCTGCAGAGTTTTGCTCCCAGTAAGAGCAATGTTTCCCAGAGTCTAAGAGCAACTGAACCACCTTTCTTCTCAGTTGGCAAGTAGTACATCACACAGGGAGAGACAAAGATCAAGCAAAAAAGATATCAATTACAAAACAGCTTGCCACATGAAATTTAAAAATTACTTAACACACTACTGACTGCTTTCCACTTCTTGTCCAAATGCCAGAACCAGCCTTGATTCCAGGGCCACAATTCATAAGTTCTGGTCTGATCTAACAACCAAATACATCGGTAAACATAGGTTATATACATTGACTACCAAGCTTAATACTCATCAAACCTGCCCTCTTTGTGTATATGTAGTAGAACATAATTTCATAACACAAGAGCATTTTAAATGTAAAAAGGGTTGCACATAAATACTGGAAGTGCACAACATGCCAATCGGTATCTGCAAGGGAGGGTTGAACCGTTGAGTGCTACGAGCCCAGAAATGCAGCAATTGCAATTTTCCATCTTATTTCTATTTGATCTTCTTCCACTGTTCTCCTTTGAATTCTAGCCCTGAAGGTCTGTGATCCTTTGCTGTGATTTTCCTTTTGGTTCCTTCATCCAGTTTGATTACATTATACTTTTCCTTTATTGTAACCATGAATTTGCTAGGACCTTTTTTTTTAACCTTCTTTGCATTTATCTCCAACTATGACTCATATTCTCATATTGTGATCTTTAATTCAGTTTCAAATAACTACTAATTTCTTCAAAGGTCATCATAGCCATACACAGCACTGGCTGTAATCTATCCATTTCCAAGGTAGCAATAACTACAGTAACTTGAACAATTTGGAAAGCAAAATAGATAATTTAAATAGACACAATTACATGCATTACAGCAGAAAGAGAAACCATTGCAATGTCTCAAATGCAGGGATTGGCCTATCAAGTGGCCAGATTTACTTTTCCTAATGGTATGTCTTTAATAGAAACACCAGGGATCAGTAACTAGCCAGTGCCATGTGAACTTTAAGACTGTTTTATGTTGCTTCATGTCAGAGCTGTTGTGCATTTCAAGTACTTTTTAAAATCAGGTTTCCAGCATTCCAAGTTTCTCTAATTTCCTGCCAAAGTAGGTCCAAAGCAACAATAAAAAGACTAAAAATAATAATTTTAGATAAAACAATGACTTTAAGAAGCGTGCAGATTATAGCAAGTACTTACAGTTGTGATTATGCTCTACTACAAAAAAGCCAATTAAAATTACACTGTATTTTCACTTGCGCAAACTAAATTTGCCACTTGTATGCAGAGACAGGAGAAACTGGTTACAACTCCTGTTAATACTGTCACTGTTTTGAATGCTTTGTTACATGTGCCAGTTGGTACTAGTAAATGGTTACTTTGACCTTGCTCTCAAATGTAACACAGTACACCCGTGTTTTGCAGGGTTGGATTCCTAGAAACCTGTCCCTATTGTGGTTTTCCATAAGACAAACCCTTGATAAAAATTAACAAACTTTGATGTTTCTTTTGCATTTTGTGTTTATTTAGTTTTTTTCTCATATAAATTCCATAAGAGCAACCGTATCTCAAATTATTTTGGTAGTGATTTGTGAATTCTGGAAGGGAGAATTTCTGTTGCCCGAACTGCCGTAATGTGAGAGTTCACTGTACTTGAAGCACACTCAGCTGGAGTAGGGAGAAGGGTGGGGGACAATTACAATCGACTTCACAAATGAGAAACATCTAAGAGCTCTAGAGCAAAATGGACCATTGTCTCTTTCACTGTGGTACAATTAAACTAACTAGACTGCAACTAAACTTGTTTGCTGCAAAATAAATTTATCAGAAAATTCCAAAAGTTCTGCGGTGCTGGATATGGTGAATAAAAATTGATGTATTATAATAATAATTATAATGAAAATCTGTTATCGTGACCTGTGATTCATGGCAACAATACAAGTCAATTTCTGTTATATGACCCAGAGACTTTTACTGGTGCTTTGAAGATTAGATTCCATTACTCTGAATGAAAACCATAAGTAAATGTCCATTGTTATTACTAACTGATTTCTTAATGCATTAAAAAGACCACCAACATTAAGTGCAAGAATCAGATTAAAGAGAATTAAAAGACAGAGAAATAACCAAGTATAGGCAAGGCAAAGGCAAGTGGGGAAGATTGGACGTTTGCAGAAGGGAGATGGTTCAAGAGGATGAAACGAGGTGAAGATGGAAAAGGGAAGGAAAGAATGAATTATGTCACAAGGATGGTGTGGAAAAAAGGATGAAAGTGGAGCTAGCAGAGTTGGAAGCTATGGAGAACATGGTGCATGGAGATGGTAATAGCTTGAAATCTCTCAGCAAAAGCAGTTGTTCCAAGCTCTCCTCTTTGGAGATTATTGATTCTGGGTGGGAATGAATTGGGCATGGAGGAAGTAGATGATTTTCAACCAAGGCAGTAAAGCAAATCGCCAGGTAGACAGTAATGTAATGTTACCTAAAGGGAAAAACGGTAAGGAAATACAGTCTACACTATCTAGTTCAACACAAGCAACTTCCTATATCAAAAAAATATTGTTAGCATTTCTCACCACTATAATGAAGGCAGATGGGATCGATGGCAATGTGGCTAATTAGGTCCAAAATTAGCTTAGGAGGCAGAGGACAGTGGTGGAAGTCTGTGACCCATGGTATACTGGAGAACTTGGTGCTAGGACCTTTGCTGTTTGTGATACATATTAACAACTTGGATATGAATGTAGGACATATAATTAGTAAGTTTGTAGATGACACAGAAATTGGTGCTGTTGTAGATAGCAAGGAAAGATGTCTAAGGATCAGCAGGAGATAGATCAGATGGAAGGGTGGGTAGAGCACTGGGAGATGGAATTTAATCCTGACAAATGCAATGTGATGCATTTTGGAAAGTAAATAGGAGTAGGAGCTGGACAGTAAATGGTAGGGCACTAAGGAATATTGATTAACAGACAGACCTAGGGATCCAAGTCATAGTTCCCTGAAAGTGGCAATACAGGTGGATGGGGTGATGAAGAAGGCATATGGCATGCTTGCCTTCATAGGTCAGACATAGAATATAAAAGTTGAGGCAGTATGGTCCAACAAAACACTTATTACGAAGAATGTGATTTCACCAGAGAGACTGCAGAGGAGATTTACCAGGATGTTGCCTGGATTGGAGGACGTTAGTTATTGGAAGAGATTGAACAGGCTGGACTTCTTTGCTCTGGAGCAAAGAAAGCTGAGCGGTGACCTGACAGAAGAATATATGACTACAAGAGGCATAGATAGTATAGATAGTCAAAATCTTTTTCCTATGGTAAGGATATCAAGAAAAAAAGGCAAAAGGTTTAAGATGAGAGGAAGGAGTTTTAAAGAGGATCTGTGGGGTAAGTTTTTTTTGGACACAGAATGGTTGATATCTGGAACTTGCTGCCAGAGGAAGAGGTGGAATCAGATACAATTACTCCATTTACGAGGCATTTAGACGGACACTTAAGTAGGCGAGGATGTAGTCCTAGTGCAGGCAAATGGGATTGGTGCAGCTGGGAATAGGGTAGATATGGATGTGATGGGCAGAAGGGCCTGTTTCTGTGCTTTAAGACTCTGACTCTATGGCAACATTGTGGAATTTTTGCAGTGCCTTGTGATGCTTAGTGTAAGTAGTAAAGATCACAGAAGCAGACAGAACGCCAGAGATCACTGTTCTCTGCAGACCTGAAGTTCACCCAAGCACACGAGACAAGGGATCTTACACTTAAGTATCCACAAGACCAAGGCCCTCAACAACCTGACCCCAAATGACCTCTGACAATAGAGGTTCACAGTGAGACCATGGAAAACGTAGACCGCTTCCCACATCTTGGGAGTCACCACTCAATGAAGGCAGACATTACTGATGAAACTAACCAGAGCCTTCGATGCACCAGCACAGACTATCGAATGTATCTTTGCCTCATCAGCAAAAATTAGCAACCATACCTCTGGTGCCTTCATCCAAGTGTCACAAACCAGCAACAAAAGAAACACACTGAGCATGATTCAGTGTTAAAAACTATTTTATTAATCACTACTTATGATAATACGTAAAATAAAAGTAAAAATGTTAGTATGTTAGAATTCAAAAATGTTAAACCTTGAACGTTAACCCCAAAACTAAACTCTTCGTGTGTGTGGTGTGACAAAGTCCAAAACTCCCGTTCCGGAATGGTTCTTAAAGTTCAGTTCCGCAAGCCATAAGGTGAAACATGAGCAAGGGCTTCTTCAACAACCACCGTTGTCTGAAGATAAGATGTAGATGTAGAAAAACATAGAGAGAGTACATACGAAATCCAAATGCTCCACGATGGAACCCAAACGACACTCCAGTGTTTACTCGGTAGTGACTTCCTCACCCCGAAAAGCATCCAAACCGTGGTCGTCCACACACAAATACCTGTTTCCTTCTACAGGTCAGCAACAAAGTGAACTCCACCGGATTACTTCCAACTTCCATACATGGATTTCAGTGGCAAACACAGTTATTGTTTCTCATCCATCGACAGAGAAAACAAGCAGGCTGGTGTCTCTCTCCCTTCTCTCTCTCTCTCCTTCTTCTTCTTCTAACCTCTTCAACAACGTCATTACGTCCTTTATCTTCTATTGACGTAAGCACGCCCCACAAACACATACACACACACTCTCTATCTTACAGGGACTTTCACTGAGTCCGTAACACAAGTCATTCACATAAATTGAAAAAAAAACTGATGCAATGATACAGATCCCACTGGTACACCACTCGTTGCATCTTGTCAACCATAAAAAGTTCCATTTATGCTCACGCTGTTTTGTGTTAGACAATTGATTATCCATCCTTGCCAATATATTACCTCTTAAATCACGAGCTTTTCTTCTGCACCTTTGATACTGCACCTCATCAAAGCATGATGGAAATCTACATCGAGCACCTCTTCCAGTTTCCCCTTTATTCACTAAACATTACCGTTACTTCCACAAAGAATTCAAATAAATTGGTCAAAATCACTAAACCACGTTGACTGTGAAAATCAGAAGAAGTGCAGATGTTCAAATCTGACATTTAATTAAATGCTGGAAACATCAAGCTGCCCATATAGCACCAGCGGAGGGAGAAACAGAATGAACATTTCCAGTCAAAGAACCTTTATATGAACACGGAAAGAGAAAACAAGTCGGTTGTTACAGAGAGGAAAGGGAGGTGGGGGGGGGGGGAAGGGAATCTCTCTGATGGAGTGAGGCCAGGGTTGCCATGGCAGCAAAATACTGAGACAGCCATCTGGGTAATGGGGTTCATGAGGATACTGAATAGAGAGGGGGGGAGGGGGAGGGGAGAAGGGGATGGGACAGAGAGAGAGAGAACAGAGAGAGAGAGGGGGCAGAGAGAGAGAGGGGACAGAGAGAGAGGACGGGGAGAGGGAGAGGGGACTGAGAGGGAGAGGGAGGGGACTGAGAGGGAGAGGGAGGGGACAGAGAGGGAGAGGGAGGGGACAGAGAGGGAGAGGAGGGGACAGAGAGAGAGAGGGAGGGGACAGAGAGGGAGAGGGGACAGAGAGGGAGAGGGGGGAGGAGGGAGAGGGGGGGACAGAGAGGGAGAGGGGGGACAGAGAGGAGAGGGAGGGGAGGGGGGCAGAGAGGGAGAGGGGGGACAGAGAGAGAGGGGGGACAGAAGAGGAGGGGGACAGAGAGAGAGGGGGGACAGAGAGAGAGAGGGGGGACAGAGAGAGAGGGGGGACAGAGAGAGAGGGGGGACAGAGAGAGAGGGGGGACAGAGAGAGGACAGAGAGAGAGAGGAGGGCACAGAGAGAGAAGGAGGGCACAGAGAGAGAGGGGGCACAGAGAGAGAGAGAGAGAAGGAGGGCACAGAGAGAGAGAGGGCACAGAGAGAGAGAGGGCACAGAGAGAGAGAGGGCACGAGAGAGAGAGGACAGAGAGAGAGAGGGCACAGAGAGAGAGAGGGCTCAGAGAGAGAGAGGGCACAGAGAGAAGAGAGGGCACAGAGAGAGAGAGGGCACAGAGAGAGAGAGGGCACAGAGAGAGAGAGGGCACAGAGAGAGAGAGGGCACAGAGAGAGAGAGGGCACAGAGAGAGAGAGGGCACAGAGAGAGGAGGGAAGAGAGAGAGAGGGGAGAGAGAGAGAGAGAGAGGACGGAGAGAGAGAGAGGACAGGGAGAGAGGGAGAGAGAGGGAGGAAGAGAGAGAGAGGGACAGGGAGAGAGAGAGAGGGGACAGGGAGAGAGAGAGGGGACAGGGAGAGAGAGAGAGGGGACAGGGAGAGAGAGAGAGGGGACAGGGAGAGAGAGAGAGGGGGGACAGGGAGAGAGAGAGGACAGAGAGAGAGAGAGAGAGAGAGAGAGGACAGAGAGAGAGAGAGAGAGGACAGAGAGAGAGAGAGAGAGGACAGAGAGAGAGAGAGGACAGAGAGAGAGAGAGAGGACAGAGAGAGAGAGAGGACAGAGAGAGAGAGAGGACAGTGAGAGAGGACAGAGAGAGAGAGAGGACAGTGAGAGGGGACAGAGAGAGAGAGGGGACAGAGAGAGAGAGGGGACAGAGAGAGAGAGGGGGCAAGAGAGAGGAGGGGAGAGAGAGAGAGAGAGAGGACGGAGAGAGAGAGAGGGAGAGAGAGGGAGGAAAGGGAGAGAGAGAGAGAGGACGGAGAGAGAGAGAGGGAGAGAGAGAGGAAAGGGAGAGAGAGAGAGAGGCACAGGGGGAGAGAGAGAGAGAGGGGCACAGGGAGAGAGAGAGGGGGGACAGAGAGAGAGAGAGGACAGAGAGAGAGAGAGAGAGAGAGGACAGAGAGAGAGAGAGAGAGAGGACAGAGAGAGAGAGAGAGAGGACAGAGAGAGAGAGAGAGGACAGAGAGAGAGAGAGAGGACAGAGAGAGAGAGGACAGAGAGAGAGAGAGAGGACAGAGAGAGAGAGAGAGAGGACAGAGAGAGAGAGAGGACAGAGAGAGAGAGAGGACAGAGAGAGAGAGAGAGGACAGAGAGAGAGAGAGAGGACAGAGAGAGAGAGAGAGGACAGAGAGAGAGAGAGGACAGAGAGAGAGAGAGAGAGAGGACAGAGAGAGAGAGAGAGAGGACAGAGAGAGAGAGAGAGGACAGAGAGAGAGAGAGGACAGAGAGAGAGAGAGGACAGAGAGAGAGAGAGGACAGAGAGAGAGAGAGGACAGAGAGAGAGAGAGAGGACAGAGAGAGAGAGAGGAAAGACAGAGAGAGAGAGAGAGAGAGAGAGAGAGAGGACAGAGAGAGAGAGAGAGAGAGAGAGAGAGGACAGAGAGAGAGAGAGAGAGAGGGGGGACAGAGAGAGAGAGAGAGAGAGAGAGGGGACAGAGAGAGAGAGAGAGGACAGAGAGAGAGAGGGGGGACAGGGAGAGAGAGAGAGGACAGAGAGAGAGAGAGAGGACAGAGAGAGAGAGAGAGAGGACAGAGAGAGAGAGAGGACAGAGAGAGAGAGAGAGGACAGAGAGAGAGAGAGAGGACAGAGAGAGAGAGAGAGAGAGGACAGAGAGAGAGAGAGAGAGGACAGAGAGAGAGAGAGAGAGGGGGGACAGAGAGAGGACAGAGAGAGAGAGAGAGAGGACAGAGAGAGAGAGAGGACAGAGAGAGAGAGAGGACAGAGAGAGAGAGAGGACAGAGAGAGAGAGAGGACAGAGAGAGAGAGAGAAAGACAGAGAGAGAGAGAGAGACAGAGAGAGAGGAGGAGAGAGGGGGGACAGAGAGAGAGAGAGAGAGAGAGGGGGACAGAGAGAGAGAGAGAGAGAGGGGGACAGAGAGAGAGAGAGAGAGAGAGGGGGACAGAGAGAGGAAGCGAGGGGGGACAGAGAGAGAGAGGGGGACAGGGAGAGAGAGA